>NC_083572.1:43307966-43933799 GCF_027579695.1 Neoarius graeffei
GAGCCATTTCATGCATAACCAGCCAGAAAAGTGTAATAGTCATTCTTTATTTATCTTTTTCACATAGTTCAGTCTTTAATTCTGTGGTATTGTGTTATAGTGATATATTGTGATAAATTAGAAAGAGAAGGAATTACTATAAGTGGCACGGTGGTGTAGTGGTTAGCACTGTTGCCTCACAGCAGGAAGGTTCTGGGTTTGAGCCCAGTGGCTGATGGGAGCCTTTCTGTGTGGAGTCTGCATGTTCTCCCCGTGTCTGTGTGGGTTTCCTCTGGATGCTCTGGTTTCCCCCACAGTCCAAAGACATGCGGGTTAGGTTAATTGATGGCTTTAAAGGTTTATGGTTATTTAACACAAGTCTTTTAGCACAAATCCAAAGTCTTTTAGCAGAACTTCTAAAGTCTCTTAGCACAATTCCAAGTTCTTCAGCACAAGATCCAAGAACACTTAATCTTTATTATGAATACTTACTGATCATATTTAAAGATGTTTGATGAATTTTTTTCATGAAAGTTGCCAAAATTCCGATCAAAAATGAGCGATTGTATTTCCCTACACCACCATCTTGAAACCACCATGCTTGATGTAGCCCGTATATTAGTCACCAATCCTCCATCCAAATTATTTAACACAACACATACCCTGACACAGTACACTGCTACAGCCAACTTCCAGGTTTTTGTATTTATTAAAGCGCAAAGCTTAAATTATATCATATTTATTATTTACAACCCAATTCCAAAAAAGTTGGGACAAAGTACAAATTGTAAATAAAAACGGAATGCAATGATGTGGAAGTTTCAAAATTCCATATTTTATTCAGAATAGAACATAGATGACATATCAAATGTTTAAACTGAGAAAATGTATAATTTAAAGAGAAAAATTAGGTGATTTTAAATTTCATGACAATAACACATCTCAAAAAAGTTGGGACAAGGCCATGTTTATCTTGTAGTGTTTTAATCCTCAGATCTTTAACCCAGCCACATATAAAAAGTTGTACTCCTCCATGCTCTTCCAGGTTTTCATCTGTTTGTCTGTGTAGAACGATGTCCGCAGCACCAGGTAGTTTGAGATGTCGGGGAACTCATTGGATGGATAATTTTCCAACTCATAATGAATGAATGAATGACTTTATTTAAAAACGATAAGTCAATCGGTAGAGCTGGTGGGGTCATGCATGTACAGATACAAAAAAAATTACAAATACAAAAGACTAAAAATGCAGGGTATCCCCCCAAAAAAATTAAATAAAATGTACTCACACAATGCATTTATTGTAATTTAAAGAGTGAGTACATTTTTTTGGGACACCCTGTATACACAATCTTATAAATAAATAAATAAATAAATAAATAAATAAATAAATAAACCCTTAAAATCTGTTGATTATCTGTTAATTATCTTCACATTAAGTTAATGAATAGTACAGTGGTGCTTGAAAGTTTGTGAACCCTTTAGAATTTTCTATATTTCTGCATAAATATGACCTAAAACATCATCAGATTTTTACACAAGTCCTAAAAGTAGATAAAGAGAACCCAGTTAAACAAATGAGACAAAATATTATACTTGGTCATTTATTTATTGAGGAAAATGATCCAATATTACATATCTGTGAGTGGCAAAAGTATGTGAACCTTTGTTTTCAGTATCTGGTGTGACCCCCTTGTGCAGCAATAACTGCAAGTAAATGTTTCTGGTAATTATTGATCAGTCCTACACACCGGCTTGGAGGAATTTTAGCCCATAACTCCGTACAGAACAGCTTCAACGCTGGGATGTTGGTGGGTTTCTTCACATGAACTGCTCGCTTCAGGTCCTTCCACAATATTTCGATTGGACTTAGGTCAGGACTTTGACTTGGCCATTCCAAAACATTAACTTTACTTTTCTTTAACCATTCTTTGGTAGAACAAGTTGTGTGCTGAGGGTCGTTGTCTTGCTGCATGACCCACCTTCTCTTCAGATTCAGTTCATGGACAGATGTCCTGACATTTTCCTTTAGAATTCATTGGTATAATTCAGAATTCATTGTTCCATCAATGATGGCAAGCCATCCTGGCCCAGATGCAGCAAAACAGGCCCAAACCATGATACTACTACCACCATGTTTCACAGATGGGATAAGGTTCTTATGCTGGAATGCAGTGTTTTCCTTTTTCCAAACATAACGCTTCTCATTTGAACCAAAAAGTTGTATTTTGGTCTCATCCATCCTCAAAACATTTTTCCAATAGCCTTTTGGCTTGTCCATGTAATCTTTAGCAAACTGCAGATGATCAGAAGTGCTTTTGGGAGAGCAATGGCTTTCTCCTTGCAACCCTGCCATGCACACCATTGTTGTTCAGTGTTCTCCTGATGGTGGACTCATGAACATTAACATTAGCCAATGTGAGAGAGGCCTTCAGTTGCTTAGAAGTTACCCTGGGGTCCTTTGTGACCTTGCCGACTATTACACGCTTTGCTCTTGGAGTGATCTTTGTTGGTCGACCACTCCTGGGGAGGGTAACAATGGACTTGAATTTCCTCTATTTGTACACAATCTGTCTGACTGTGGATTGGTGGAGTCCAAACTCTTTAGAGATGGTTTTGTAATCTTTTCCAGCCTGATGAGCATCAACAATGCTTTTTCTGAGGTCCTCAGAAATCTCCTTTGTTTGTGCCATGATGCACTTCCACAAACATATGTTGTGAAGATCAGACTTTGATAGATCCCTGTTCTTTAGATAAAACAGGGTGCCCACTCACACGTGATTGTCATCTCATTGATTGAAAACACCTGACTCTAATTTCACCTTCAAATGAACTGCTAATCCTAGAGGTTCACATACTTTTGCCACTCACAGATATGTAATATTGGATCATTTTCCTCGATAAATAAATGACCAAGTATAATATTTTTGTCTCATTTGTTTAACTGGGTTCTCTTTATCTATTTTTAGGACTTGTGTGAAAATCTGATGATATTTTAGGTCATATTTATGCAGAAATAAAGAAAATTCTAAAGGGTTCACAAACTTTCAAGCACCACTGTGTGTGTGTATATATATATATATATATATATATATATATATATATATATATATATATATATATATGGGGTGGCACGGTGGTGTAGTGGTTAGCGCTGTTGCCTCACAGCAAGAAGGTCCGGGTTTGAGCCCCGTGGCTGGCGAGGGCCTTTCTGTGCGGAGTTTGCATGTTCTCCCCGTGTCCACATGGGATTCCTCTGTGTGCTCCGGTTTCCCCCACAGTCCAAAGACATGCAGGTTAGGTTAACTGGTGACTCTAAAGGTGTGAATGTGAGTGTGAATGGTTGTCTGTGTCTACAGTATGTGTCAGCCCTGTGATGACCTGGCGACTTGTCCAGGGTGTACCCCGCCTTTCGCCCGTAGTCAGCTGGGATAGGCTCCAGCTTGCCTGCGACCCTGTAGAACAGGATAAAGCGGCTAGAGATAATGAGATGAGATATGAGATTAGATTCTAATAGAATATATGAGCCAAAATAATTGGTGATCTTTTTTAACGGGCCCCGACTCATTACAGGTATGAATGGGTGGGCCTCGAAGCAGAAAAGGTTAAGAACCCCTGTATTATATTCCTGTACCACAGAATAAATTACAGGGTTTTGGTATGGTCAGTATTCAAAATTCACCAGTTTGATCTTAAACCAAAGACATTTTTCTTGAACTGGCATTCTAGTACAATCATTACTCCAGTTTATGTTTTCAGTCCTCATTTTCTTGACAGTTATGACATAAAAAAAATCCTGTCAAACTTTCTTTTGATTAAATTTGGCCACAGATAATATGCTTGCAATTTACATTAATCAAAGGTGAGAGCTTTCCCACCCTTCCTCTCTGCTTAACTTGGCATTGTGGCAGTATAAGTAGACTAGCCTATTACTTTATGGTTTTGCAGGTTTTAATTATTCTTCAAACCCATTATGTGAGAATTATAAAAGCATTGTTCTTGGTTCCAACTGCAGAAGAATTTTGGGGCCACCGTTCTGTAAAAATAGTTAGGGCTTACCATCACTTTTCTCATGAATTAAATCCTCAAAAAAAAAAAAACCTCTCATTCATTATTTTAAAAATTGTGCGTGAAAACAGGGTGATGTGTATTTCTGAGGTCAGGGAAGGAGGAGTTTCGGTTTGCCGGTTGTTCAGTCCAGTATACACGCTTTCAGAAAGACTACGGCAATTCGGACGTCAGATTTCGCCTTCAGAAGCATCACCGAACAGCTTGGCGCAGTGCTATCGCAGGAACGGACCATCGTTTAAAAGGTGAGAGAATCAATTTATCTTCCTCTACAGAGACAGTCAAAACAATCGATTAATGCGTCTAAAAATAACGCATGTGCCGTGTGCACTCTTGTGAAGCATCCATGGTTATGCTGTTGCATCTTGAGGCTTGGTGTGAGCAAAGTAATTTGATTTAATGTTTAGTTTACAAAACAGTAGCGTAGAGTACAGTAAGATCAGCAATGAAAATAATGCTACTTAGTATTTTCAAATATGTTTCACAATAAATGGCAGGACTCGAGCACAACTGTTTATTTTCTTACTTTTTTCTTTCTTTTTCCCTTTCTTTTTTCATAAAAAATAAACTTGAATTAACTCGTTTCGTTTTAATCCAGTTCAGTCGACTAGGAGTTATTCATATTATTCATACATATTATTGGCTGTGCACAGTATTTATTTTTTGTTGTTGGTGGTGGTTTGTTTGTGTGTGTGTGTGGGTGGGGGGGAGGGTTAAAAAGAGAGAGAGAGAGAGAGAGAGAGATCTGACCATGCCTGACCAGATGTCCAATTGTTCATGAGGTATACTACGGTTGTTGTTCTTTTTTCTTCCTTTTTTCTAAAATGGCTCACCTGGACAGTAATATTCACAAAATAGCTCTGATGTTGAATACAGTGATGTCCTAACAGTTTGGTTATGAAACTGATTCTTAGCTCACACTGCTCCCAGGCTTGACAATGGTCACTTGAACATTGTGCTGAGGATTAGGCCTGCAAAAGTGTGTGTGTGTGTGTGTGTGTGTGAGAGAGAGAGAGAGAGTTGTGTGTGAAAGCCCCAGGAGATCAGTAGTTTCTGAAATACTCAAACCAGTCCATCTGGCACCAACACCTATGCAATAGTGAAAGTCACAGAGATCACAATCTTTCCCATTTTGATGTTTGAAGTGAGAATTAATTGAAGCTCTTGATTTGTATCTGCATGATTTTATGCATTATGCTGCTGACAACGGATTGGCTGATTAGATAACTGCATAAAATAGCAGGTGTATGGGTGTACCTAATAAAGTGGCCAGTACATGTATACACATGCACACACATTCTTCAAGTATTAAATTGTCTACAAACAGAAATCCATTTAATTTGCATTTCACTGTTCCCCAAGATTTACCTCAATCTCGAACTCACGTGATGTATATTTTAGTTGCTGTTATTTTATTATGTGCATTATACTGTGCATTTTCATATGCCTTGTAAATATATGTATCCATATTCTGTATTTATATTTAATTCTGGTTGCTCCTTTCATAATATGGAATCTACATGTAATTATACAGATTAAGCGGCTAGAGATGATGAGATGAGATAGTACCAAGTTTTACACTATTTCCAAAGAAAAGCAATATTTTCAATCGATCAGCAATAAATAGAGGTATGGGAAGTATTCTGGGTTTCAATAGATGAACTAACATTTTTAGCATGCCCCGTACACTCACTAATACACTGCTGGATGTGAGTAAGTGTACAGCCCTCCACTGCAAAACAGCAGTAAAACTGGAAGGTGAGAGGCTTAATCTTAAATACGGGGTGATGTAGATTAGGAAGATAGATGGGACCACAGATATGGCTGAACAATGCAAGTGCACTATGTGAATTCAATGTTGCAGACTTTTACAGTGGATATAAAAAGTGTACACACCCTGTTAAAATGATAGATTTTTCAGATGTAAAAAAAAAATGAGATCACGATAAATAATTTAAAAACTTTTTCCCACCTTTAATGTGACCTATAACCTGTACAATTCAAATGAAAAACAAACAATTCTGTTAGGGGGAAAAACATAACAAATAAAAAAAATGTACAATAAGCTGGTTGCATCCCCGATA
The DNA here is from genome assembly GCF_027579695.1 of Neoarius graeffei. Classification (NCBI taxonomy): domain Eukaryota; kingdom Metazoa; phylum Chordata; class Actinopteri; order Siluriformes; family Ariidae; genus Neoarius; species Neoarius graeffei. The sequence goes on from NC_083572.1 coordinate 43,314,098, forward strand.
GCAGAGGGTCGTTGAAACGACGTAGAATTTTGGTCAGAATGGTCGGTTTCCGTCGTACGTCAGAAAATCAACGTTGAAACGGCGCCGTGAAACGTCGATTTCTCCGCCGTCTGAGAGGGTCGATTTATCACCGTTGAATCAACGTGGGTAAAGGTTGATCTGTCGACCGTCAGAGAAGGTTGAATATACGATGTTGAACCATCGTCACTTTTGCCGGCCAGTTTTCAACATTGGTAGGATGAGCAAATTCTGGCCCGTAGCCAGGGGGGATCGGAGGGTTCGTTTGATCCCCCCCGCGACACCGCGCCCCGGACACACACGCCCCTCAAGATTACTCAAGATTTATTCATTTGTTCATGTCCGATGAATATACATTGATTCACAGTTAAATTTACAATATCAAATCCAGACTAATCAAAAAAGAAAAGTAGACTAAGTGAGGACGAGTTAGAAAAACGGGTTCATTTCTCCTATGTTTATGTTTACACGTTTTGTTCAGACTGCTTTACACCCCAATCCAGTGGGTGGTGGTAATGCCCCCATTAGACCCCTTTCACTGACATCACCCGAAACCGGAAGTAAACAAACCCTGCGCCACATTGGAAGACCAACAAACTCGTGATTTGGGGGAAATAAAGGCAGCGCGCGGTATGTGAACCCACGAGGCACTTGGTTCATCATAAACCTACAATGGTAAACTTTTGTGCTGTGTTAGGGTTCTAACAAAGCTGATGGGAAAGGTGAAAAGAAGTCTTTCTACAGAATACCAGCTGTGATTGAGACAACAAGCAAACCAAGGAGCTTTCTGCCAGGAGACAGAGAGAGGATTTAGCTGCTTTATGCAGAGCGGATCTGAATACTTCAAGTCTATTTTGTTACTGGTAAGTCACTAGGCTAGAGTGTTGTAGAACATTTTTTTAAATGTTTACTGAATAAAAACATCCTTAATTTTATCAAATATTCTCTACTCTATATTTCATTTATTTCTTTTGTTTTAATTTTCCTCCCTCCATCCCTCTTTGGATTTTAAATATAGTTTTTCCCCATGTCCAAATAATGAGGTAGGGTGGCATTTAGAAACCCATAGCCTGCTGCTGACTTTCTTTATCAATGCTGCATCAAATTAATTTTGGTTATGTTTTTCTGTTTCCATGTACAGGTCTGCGCCGCAGGAGGAATAGGCCACAATTATAAATAAATCATAAAATGTTTCTAAGAACTTGTTCAAGTGTGTTCTGTTCCTTATAAATGTTAAAAGTTATGCCTCATTAGATAGCTTGACAAACATTAGGAGAGGTGCATTGTTGCATGCATTTTTATATCCTGTTGTACATTAAACAGGACGTAGCCTACGCACATTGATATAAATTAAGTTTCACTTTCATGGTTGAAGTATGCATGTGTGTGTTCATCCTAGGCAAGAGCCCCGATGCTTTATTGTTAGCTAGTTTAATTTAGCCTGTTTTGCTTAATTTGTAGCCTTCCTGTTGTACATAAAACAGGAAGTAAAGTTGGATGAATCATCGCCGAAAATTCAACTATAAATCGACCGAAATACGTAGTTGAATAAAGGGTGAAAGGGGGTCTATTCTCTGTCGACCACCAGCCACTTTTCAACATCGTTTCAACGGAAACTCGTATGAGCAAAGCGGTGTTGAATCAACGTCGGTGATCAATGGTGATTCGACGGCGTATAGGTCGAAGAACATGCCGATGATTGATTCCACGTCGAATCAACGACCCTCTGCTATCTGGGATAAGTGTTACAGTAAACTTAAACTTATACTTTGTTGAAGCACCTTTTGATTTAATTACAGCATTCAGTCTTTTTGGGTCGGAGTCTATCAGCCTGCCACATCTAAACTTGGCATTATTTGCCCACTCTTCCTTGTAAAAGCGCTCCAAATCTGTCAGATTGCGAGGGCATCACTTGTGCACAGCCCTCTTCAGATCGCCCCACAAATTTTCAATTGTATTTAGATCTGGGCTCTGGCTGGGCCATTCCAAAACTTTTTTGGGGTCGTTGTCATGCTGAAAGATAAAATTCCTCTTCATCTTCAGCTTTTTAGCAGACACCTGAAGGTTTTGGGCCAAAATTGACTGACATTTAGAACTGTTCATAATTCCCTCCACCTTGACTAAAGCCCCTGTTTCAGCTGAAGAAAAACAACCCTAAAACATGATGCTGCCACCACCATGCTTCACCATGGGTATGGTGTTCTTTTGGTGATGTGCAGTATTGTTTTTGTGCCAAACATACCTTTTGGAATTGTGGCCAAAAAGTTCAACGTTGGTTTCATCAGACCATAACACATGCTTTTGGGAGAGTCGATGTTTTTTTTTTTTTTTTGCAAAATTTAGCCAGGCCTGGATGTTTTTCTTTGACCCTACCTCATAGTCCAGACATATGGAGAATCCTGGAGATTGTTGTCACATGTAGTACACAACCAGTACTTGCCAGAAATTCCTGCAGCTCCTTCAGTGTTACTGTAGGCCTCTTGGCAGCCTCCCTGACCAGTTTTCGTCTTGTCTTTTCATCCATTTTGGAGGGACGTCCAGTTCTCGGTAATATCACTGTTGTCCTACATTTTCTCCACTTCTTGATGACTGTCTTCACTGTGCTTCATAGTATATCTAATGCTGTGGAAATTTTTTGTACCCTTCTCCTGAGTGATACCTTTCAACAATGAGATCCCTTTGATACTTTGTAAGCTCTCTGCGAGCCATGGCTTTTGCTGGAGGATGCACCTGAGCAAATGTCTGAACTTTATTTGGGGTTAATCAGAGTCATTTTAATTGATGGCAGGTGTTTACCCAAAAAGACTGAATGCTGTAATTAAATCAAAAGGTGCTTCAACAAAGTATTAGTTTAAGGGTGTGCACACTTATGTAACCAACTTATTGTAGGTTTTTTTATTTCTTATGTTTCTCCCCTAACATATTTGTTTGTTTTTCAATTGAATTGTACAGGGTATAGATCACATTAAAGGTGGGGAAAGTTTTGAAATTATTTATCATGGTCTCATTTTTTACATCAGAAAAACCTATCATTTTAACAGGGTGTGTACACTTTTTATATTCACTGTCGCTACGCCCACAATAATGCTGACACGCCTGTAAAAGTTGCAGAAAACAGACTTGTGAATCTTGAAAATGTGGTCTTTTGTTTAATTTTCTCGTTATCCCCAAGCAGCAGTGATGGCGCACCGCCATACGAATGTTCTACAGTGTGCCACTACACTGATATTTTGGTCGAGTTAGAACACAGATATTATATATATAGAGACTAGTGTTTTACTGGGAAAGACGTCACTTGTAATTTTCATACAAACTGCATCCGGGACATTGAGTAACATATTTTTTCAATATCCTCACTCGTGAGGATATCAAGGAATTATTTTGATAAATTTGCATACTTTTTGTTTGTAAATTGGTCAATATAGTAAAAAGAAAATGTTGGCTTGAAGATATTAAGTCCATTTTCATGTTGAACAACTTGGATTTTTCATATGAAATACACGCTGGACCTGAGTGACATATTTCTTGATATCTTCACTCCAATGTCGTCACTCCCGGTATTTTCCAGCTTACTTGATGTGTGTTGTCAAAATGGCGAACCACTTCAAAATTAAAGTTCTTTTGATTAAGCTCCATTTTTTATGTGGATGTGTCCATATCATAAAAAGAATATTACCTGGTGACTTGAAGATATGAAGTTTATCTTCTTGTGTTGAAAAATATGTCACGAGTGAACGTAGTGAAATATTTTCACCATTCAAAGATAAACTTCATATTCATTCATGCCACTGTGTAATATCCTCTCTCTCTCTCTCTCTCTCTCTCTCTCTCTCTCTGTCTGTGTGGGTGTGTATATATATATATATATATATATATATATATATATACACCCACACAGACAGAGAGAGACAGACAAGTCATTCAGACAGACAAGTCTGAAATGTTGTCTGTCCGTCCAAATTTCAAATTGTCTGAATGACAGGCCAAAGGCCTGGCACAATGCAGCTGGGGGAACAATAAGGTGGGCCCCGGAAGCTGAAGGGCTTTAGATGCCTGGAGATGACTTCTCAGCTATTTCCAGGCACATTTTTTTGATCTTCAAAGGTCAAATTACACTAGACATTAGTTACTAATTACATTATAAACTGAATTTAATTTACAAGAAAATGTCAGAAGATTCAAGAAAAAAAACATGCTTCAAGTTATACCCCCAAAAAACAGTAGTACACACAGGTCAGTTCCATGTCCAGAAAAAAGTATGGGGGGCAAGGATGTTCCATTTGGTTACAACTTATTGATACTCATATATAGGTACTTTCATAACACTCATGAAACATTGTCAACTGACTTTTTTTCATGCTGTGTTTATATGTCTATAAGAAATTTAGTAACTAATACAACTATTCTTACATAATAGAGTTAAAATTTTGAGTCCGAGATTCCAAGTATCTTTGTAACAAAATGACTTTTAAAATTACTCAAAACTCAACATGGCAATATCATTTTGTATTCAGACAGATATCTGCTGGACTAGAACGTAGAAAATAGAAGAAAATAAAACCTCTTAAAATATAAATCTACATCTTCCAAAGCATATGACTATAACTGCCATTCTTATTATGAATAAAAAAATGCACATAATAATAACAGCATAACCACTGATTGGCAGTTTGGCACTTAACATAATACTGTACTGCAAAGTTTAATGTCAACTGAACTCTTAATCAATTGACTGGATCAGTCAGATACTGTCAACCCTAAAACACTAGTTCAACTGCATTGTGCAATAAAAACAATGAATACTGAGTGTATTATTATTGTCTTATTTAGTGTGCCACTCGGGAAATAGGAGGTGCCTGTAACTTTTAACGGGGATAGGACCTTCAGTAGCCAAGTTATGAATTTTTAAATCCCGTATGCGCGAGTGGTTGGAACTAGGGCTCATGCTAAAGCTTTCTGCGATCCACACTCGCTCCTGATGTCGGATCAGGCTGAGCCTGGCTCTTTCAAAAGGTTTTGTAAATTTTGGCGGGACTAAGATGGTTGTGTTATGAATTTTTAAAGGCTGGCTCGAACCAGGGCTCATATTAAAGATTTCAGTGAGTAGTGCTTGTACGGGGGTTTCGGGGACGAACAACGGGCCAAGGTGGGGTCATAGTGGGCCATGCCTGTAGTGGTTCAAAAGGGCTTGGGGAGCGAGGGGCCTGTAAATTTTGACGGACCTCGGACCATCGGTGGCCGAGTTATAAATTTTTTAATTTGCCCCTACGGGGGCCCCCATTTCACAGGCTGTGTTACGACATAATGTATTCACTCAGTGTAACATTTGGAAGAAAATTAGAAGTAGATTCGACCCATATCTTTACAATTTTTTCATGGGCCATCCGGTTTGATGCTTTTGAAATACAGATGGACAAATATGAAAATTACATGTCAATGTCCGCCGGTCTGGCCTTATTTCCCACACTGTGTGTGTGTATTTATTTATATATATATATATATAGTGGTGCTTGAAACTTTGTGAACCCTTTAGAATTTTCTATATTTCTGCATAAATATGACCTAAAACATCATCAGATTTTCACACAAGTCCTAAAAGGAGATAAAGAGAACCCAGTTAAACAAATGAGACAAAAATATTATACTTGGTAATTTATGGTGACGTGACCTTTATTTACTGTTAGTGGACACACTTGAATTCATGCATTGACTTTACCATTGAAACCATGCTTCAGTACATCTTGAAGAAGCAGCAAAATTTCAGTTTCTAGCTGTCAGTAAACAACCTCTTTGATAATGAAAGACCTTGATAGAACTGAACTCACTCAAAAGGCACCCATCTTTTGTCTGAGCTAGAGCAACATGTACTGCCATCCCTTAGCCTCAGGCAAGGTGAGCCTTGGAGCTGATGCTGTCGTTTGATAATATAAATGTAAAGTAGCGTATGAATCTGTGTTTGATTTGTTCTGAATTTGTGAATAGCTTTCCAAAGCAGATTTGCTTACCCTTTCCTTTCAGTCAGTCACTCTACTTTATTGCTTCTTGAACAGTGAGCACAATGTTCACTAATAAGTCAAGGATGCTTGCTGTCAAAGATTAGAGCAGGATGGATTCATCATGTTCTGTACAACTTTAATGGAAAGTTATTACTCCTCTTTCAATTCAAACAAACAAACAAACAAACAAATAAAATGCCAGACTGTTTGATGGTATGGCAGTTCACTGTCAGGGAATGGGTTGTAGATGGATGTAAGTGCAGAAGCGTTTTTATAATAAAAATGACAACAGGCAAACAATCCAAATCAGCAGCCAAGATCGTAAACATATAATGAGCAAGGCACAAACAGATAATCATAGGAACAGGCAGAATCAAGAAACGAGGAAACAGGAATCAGGAAACCAGGAAAACAATCAAGAAACTAAGGCTCGGTAATGTGTCCACACATAATGCAATACTTTGTGATGAGCGTGTGTTAAAAAATTTTTATATAGGCATGCTAATGCGTCTTGATCCAGTGCAGGTATGCGTCATTAACAGCACATGTGTGAGAGTCCACTCAGCGTGCATGCAGTCCGTAGCACGCCCAAGAGTCTGTCTGGTGCATGCGCCAAAGTGTGTAGATCTGACAGAAACCCCCCCCCCCCCAAAGAGCTCCCTCCAGTAGCATAAATCCATCCTTCCTGGCCCTGGGGATGAGGGCCTGACACTGGCTGCCATGCCATCAGTGCATTGCTCAGAGCCAATGTGGCACTGGATCCTTGGTTCAGGTGGGGGCTTGGGCTCAGGCTCAGGACAGGACTTGGACTCTGGGCTGGAAGTGGGCTCGAGCTCTGAACATAACTTGGAACTCTGGACTGGATACAGGCTCGAGCTCTGGACAGGACTTGGGCTTCAGCCTGGACACAGGCATGGGTTTGAGCTCTGGACAGGACTTGGGCTTTGGAATGGACACACGCATGGGTTCGAGGTCTGGACTAGAGCTGGACTTCAGCCTAGATGTGGGCTCAAGCTCTGGACCCAACTTGGACTCTGGACTGGACTCAGGCATGGGCTCAAGCTCTGTCTGCGCATTGTTCTGGTCAGGACCCAGTGGTGAGATGATGACTTTATAGCCGGGTGGTGGCAGGATGACAATGTCTTCATAGCCAGGCGGCTGGACGATGACATCTTCATAGCCGGCTGAGGCAGAGACCACCTTTTCGTCCTCTGGCACCAGTTCTGGAACTGGCTCTGCTACTGGCACTGGCTCCAGTGCTGGAGCTGGCACTGGCACCGACTCTAGCATTGGCTGGTTCTGGCACTGACTCTTGCACTGGAGCTGGCACTGGCTCTGGCATTGGCTCTGGCACTGGTTCTTATGCTGGAGCTGGCCTTGGCTCTGGCACTGGCTGCAACTCTGGTGCTGGTACTGACTTAGGCGTTGGCTCTCACTCTGGTGCAGGTTCTGGCACAGACTGTTGTGCTGGTCTGAGCTCTGGCTCTGGTTCAGTCACTGGCTCTGGCTCTTGTTCTGGTTCTGAATCAGGCTCTTGCTCTAGCAGTGGCTCTGGTGCTGGTTTGGGCATTGGCTCTTGTTTTGTTTCTGGTGCTGGCTCTGCCTCTTGCTCTAGCAGTGGCTCTGACTTTTGCCCTGGTTCAGGTGCTGGCTCTGGCTCTGACACAGGCTCCGGCTCTTGCACTGGTTCCAGCTCTGGCTCTGACGCAGGCTCCAGCTCTTGCACTGGTTCTAGCTCTGGCTCTGGTTCTGGTTCAGGCGCTGGCTCTGGTTCAGGTGCTGGCTCAAGGAATAACTATGGAATGGGCTGTGGGATTGGCTCTGGAGCAATGGATTCTAGGAGGAGCTCTGGAGAAATGGTCTCCTCTTCTGTTGCTGCATCCGCCACTGGGAGTAGCTTTAGAGCTTCGGCCTCCTCTGCTGCCACTGCTTTGGCCTCAGACGTGATAGCCCCCTCCCAAAAAATTTCATGGGGATCCTCCTTCTCTAATGACTCATAAACATACCAGAGCATGACCTGAGAATCATGTGTGCTCCAAAGGCATGGGTACTGTACTCTTATGAGGTACTCAGCCCATCAGCGCGCTCATCCAGTAAGCCAGGAAATCATGCAGTTTACCCAGACAGGTTCTGGAGGCTTGGGCTCATCTATGTCTGCACAGAAGAAGGCAGACTGCAAGCTGAATCCCTAGGGTGATGTAAGCCATTATATGGTGCTGGGGTGTCTATTCCTGTTAGGGTTTTGCTGGGATTCGAACCTGGGTTGTTGGTGTGATAATCCAGCAAACCCCCACTAGGCCACCAGGGGGATGACTCAAGTGCAGAGGCGTGAGGCGAAAGTAGAGTATCAAAAAAAAAGTTTATTTACACTATTTACAATCCAATGGAAAAAAAACAAAAAGAAAATCCAAAAGCTCAGAAGATAAACCAAAATAAAAATATCCAAAGGTAAAATGTCCAAAAACAAAAGGAAAGGCAAAATGCTGAATGCTTAGAAGATCAAAAAGGTACAAAGTCCAAAGAAAGCAAAAATATCAAAAACACAAGGGCACAGGCAAGATATGTGGGACAGAGGAAACTAGCACTAGACAGCATAGCATAAAGACTCCGTGACAAGGGAACAAACAGAGGGATATTTATACACAAACTAATTAAGGAACAGGGCGGGGCAGGAAACAGGCAATCAAGACAAACACAAAACACAGTGGCGGCCTCTAGAGGCCAAAACAAACATGACAAGATAAACATAACAGCGGCCTCTAGAGGCCAAAACAGTCCCAGTCCTAACAGGACCCCCCCTTCTAGGAGCGTCTCCTGATGTTCCCAGGGCGATCCGGATGGGCCGAATGGAAGTCCCGACAAAGTCCTTTATCTAAAATGTCCTGGGCGGGGACCCAACAGCATTCCTCAGGGCCATAGCCCTCCCAGTCTACCAGATATTGAAGCCCGCCGCGGACCCGGCGGGAGTCAAGCAGGCGATGCACAGTGAACACAGTCTGACCCTGGAAGATGCAGGGGGGTGGGGGATTCCTAGGGGCAGGGGCATATGTGGACGTCAGTACGGGCCGCAACAGGGAAACATGGAATGTGGGGTTGATCCTTAGAGTCCCGGGCAACTGGAGCCGGTAGGCGACAGGGTTCACCCTGCGCACCACCTTGAAGGGGCCAATGTAGCGAGGAGCAAGCTTGCGGTTCTCCACCCGCAGCAGAAGGTCCTTGGTGGACAGCCAAACCCGCTGCCCAGGGCGGAAAGCGTGGGCAGGTCTTCTATGGCAGTTGGCCTGAGTCTGGTTGGTTCTGGAAGTCTGGATGAGGGTCCTCCTGACCTTGCTCCAGGTCTTGCGACACCGTCTCACATATTGGTTGACCGAGGGCACCCCCGCGTCCTCCTCCTGGTCTGGGAACAGAGGTGGCTGGAACCCGAATTGGCACTGGAATGGTGACAGCTTGGTGGCCGATGACTGCAGGGTGTTGTGGGCATACTCTGCCCATGGCAGCCAGGTGCTCCACGATGTCGGGTTATCCATGGCCAGGCCTCGCAGGGTGGTTTCCAGGTCCTGGTTGAGCCTCTCCGTCTGGCCATTGGACTGTGGGTGGAACCCAGAGGAGAGGCTGGCAGTGGCTCCGATGAGCTTGCAAAACCCGTGCCACACTCGGGAGGAGAACTGGGGCCCCCGGTCAGAGACGATATCCTGTGGGAGACCAAAGACTCGGAAGACGTGATTGAACATTAGTTTAGCTGTTTCAAGGGCAGAAGGGAGCTTGCACAGTGGTATAAAGCGGCAGGCCTTGGAGAATCTGTCAACTATGACCAAAATGACAGTGTTACCTTGTGACTCAGGGAGACCCGTGATGAAGTCGACTGCCACGTGGGACCAGGGATGCCGGGGAATGGTCAGAGGATGCAGGAGGCCCTGGGGATGCTGTCGTGGGTTCTTGCTTCTGGTGCACACCTCGCAGGAAAGGACGAATGACCTTACTTCCTTCTCCATGCTTGGCCACCAGAAGCATCTTCTCAAAAAGTCCAGGGTCCTTCGAGCTCCCGGGTGGGTGGTGAGAGGGGACGAGTGACCCCACTGGAGAACCTTGGCCCGGGCTTGATGTGGGACGTACAAGAGGCCCGGTGGCCCTGTCCCAGGACCGGGGTCCTGGCGTTGGGCTCGTCGGACGGCCTCCTCAATACCCCAGCGGACAGGGGCCACAATCCGGGACACAGGGATAATAGGCCCAACTTCACTCTCCCTGTTGGTTGGAGCGAACAGCCTGGAAAGCGCGTCAGGTTTGGTGTTTTTGGAGCCGGGACGGTATAATAGGGTAAAGTCGAACCGACTGAAAAACAAGGCCCACCTAGCCTGTCGTGGATTGAGTCTCTTTGCTTGCTGGAGGTACTCCAGGTTCTTGTGGTCCGTGCAGACCAAAAATGGATGTTGCGCTCCCTCCAGCCAGTGCCTCCACTCTTCAAGGGCCAGTTTAACTGCTAGCAGTTCTCGATCCCCCACGTCATACCGGGACTCCGCAGAACTCAGGCGGTGGGAGAAGTATGCGCAGGGGTGCAACCTTCCTTCCGAGCGTTGAGAGAGGACCGCGCCGACGCCGCTGTCTGAGGTGTCTACCTCGACGATGAAGGGTTGTGAAGGGTCCAGGAGGACCAGAATGGGTGCCGTGCAGAAGCGGTGCTTGAGGTCTTTGAACGCCTTTTCCACCTGAGGAGACCAGACATACGATCCACCTGTCCCTTTGGTGAGGTCCGATATGGGCGCTGCTACAGAACTAAAGTTCCTGATAAACTTGCGGTAGAAGTTCGCAAATCCTAAGAACTGCTGAACCTCTTTGACGGACTTGGGGGTGGGCCAGTCCCAGACGGCCAGGGTCTTGGCTGGATCCATCTGGAGTTGGCCTGTCCGTACAATAAAACCCAGAAAGGAGACCTCGGGAACATGAAATTCGCATTTCTGGGCCTTAGCGAACAGATTGTTCTGTAGCAGCATCTGGAGAACCTGGCGGACATGGTGCCGGTGCTCCTGCACGGTCTTGGAAAAGATTAGGATGTCGTCGAGGTAGACAAAAACATACTGGTTAATCATGTCCCTCAAGACGTCGTTGATTAGGGCCTGAAAAACAGCTGGTGCGTTGGTGAGTCCGAAGGGCATCACCTGGTACTCGTAGTGCCCAGACGGGGTGTTAAAGGCAGTCTTCCACTCGTCTCCCTGTTGGATACGGATGAGGTGGTATGCGTTCTGTAAGTCCAATTTGGTGAAGACAGTGGCGCCTTGGAGCAGATCGAACGCTGTGGACATCAGTGGAAGGGGATAGCGGTTGCATACTGTGATCTTGTTCAGACCCCTGTAATCAATACATGGCCGGAGCCCCCCATCCTTCTTGCCGACAAAGAAGAAGCCGGCACCAGCGGGTGAGGTGGAGGGTCGAATGAACCCAGAGGCCAAGGCGTCCTTGATGTACTCCTCCATGGCCTTGCGTTCTGGCTGAGAGAGGGAAAACAGTCTGCCATAAGGAGGGGTAGTCCTAGGGAGCAAGTCGATGGCACAGTCGTAGGCACAGTGCGGAGGAAGAACGGCGGCCCTGCTCTTGCTGAAAACTTCCTTGAGATCCCAGTACCCTGTGGGAACTTGAGATAACTCGGTGAGATCAGGAGGCTCGGCAGGAGACACAGGAGAGCTAGAGAGCAGACAAGAGGCATAGCAAGCAGGACCCCACTCCACAACCTGGCTAGTGACCCAGTCTATATGAGGGTTGTGGCGGGTGAGCCAAGGAAGACCTAGAATAACTGGGAACTCTGGTGAAGGAATCAGGTGCAGGGATATTTCTTCCTTGTGACCTTGAGACTGGAGGAAGACTGGAGAAGTTACTTGGGTGACTCTTCCGTCACCTAAGGCTTGGCCATCCAGGGCAGACACAGACAGTGGGACTTCAAGAGGAGCAGTCGGGACATTGATACTTTGGGCAAAGTGAACATCCATAAAGTTTCCAGCCGCCCCGGAGTCTAACAAGGCTTGACAAGAGTGGACGGACTCACCCCAGGAGATGGAGACCGGGATGTAGACTCCTTGTCCAGGGAGTTCAGGAGAGAGGATAGGCCCTGTCACAACCCTCCCTCGGCTGGACGGGGCGGTCCTTTTCCCGAGAGCTCGGGACATGATGCTCGGAAATGGCCAGGCTTGCCACAGTAGATGCAGCACTTGTCCCTCCTTCTGCGCTCCCTCTCAGCTGCGGAGAGACGAGTACGGCCAACTTGCATGGGCTCTGGACAGTCACTGGAGGAGGTAGACGGGCTCCAGGTCGAGGCAGTGAGGCCGGGGAAGCTCAGGACTCGGCGGTGCTCTCTAATCCTGTTGTCAAGACGAGTAGAATGTGAGATCAGAGTTTCGAGGTCACTTGGGCATCCGATAGAGGCCAGGCCGTCTTTGATGGGGTCAGACAAACCATGGTGAATGGCTGAAACCAGGGCTGCTTCGTTCCATCCGCTGACTGCTGCGAGCGTCCGGAATGCGATGGTGTAGTCCGCGACGCTTCCTTCTTGCCGGATGGACATGAGCTTCCTGGCTGCGTCTTTACTGGTGTCTGCCTGATCGAAGACACGAAGCATCTCCTCCATAAACAACTTGAAATCAGAGCACTCGGGTCCCTGTCTCTGCCAAATGGCCATTGCCCAAGCTCGTGCCTTACCAGCTAACAAGGTTATCACAAAAGCAATCTTGCGGCGATCCGTAGTGTAGGTGGTAGGCTGAAGCTCAAAGGTGAGTTGGCACTGGGTAAGGAACTCCCGGCACTCACCGTGCTTGCCATCATACCTCTGTGGTGCAGGAAGGCTGGGTTCACAAGGTGAAGGAGACAGCGTGGCGGGAGGCACTGGAGCGGGAGCAGATGGCAGAGCAGGAGCCGGATCAGGAGATGCGGGCAGAGGAGTCAGCTGTGCCAGGGTTTTCCCAATTTGCTGAAGCAGTACCTCGTGGCTAGCAAGGGCCTCACGTTGGCTCTTAAGTGTTCATGGTAGCTCCGAAGTGTGTTAAAGAAGCCATAATTCCCTCAAGGTTAGCCGGGTAGACCGTTGAAGACGTCTCTGCTGAGTCGGTCATGACGGAGTCTTTCTGTTAGGGTTTTGCTGGGATTCGAACCCGGGTCGTTGGTGTGATAATCCAGCAAACCCCCACTAGGCCACCAGGGGGATGACTCAAGTGCAGAGGCATGAGGCGAAAGTAGAGTATAAAAAAAAAAAAGTTTATTTACACTATTTACAATCCAATGGAAAAAACAAAAAGAAAATTCAAAAGCTCAGAAGATAAACCAAAATAAAAATATCCAAAGGTAAAATGTCCAAAAACAAAAGGAAAGGCAAAATGCTGAACGCTCAGAAGATCAAAAAGGTACAAAGTCCAAAGAAAGCAAAAATATCAAAAACACAAGGGCACAGGCAAGATATGTGGGACAGAGGAAACTAGCACTGGACAGCATAGCATAAAGACTCCGTGACAAGAGATCAAACAGAGGGGTATTTATACACAAACTAATTAAGGAACAGGGCGGGGCAGGAAACAGGCAATCAAGACAAACACAAAACACAGTGGCGGCCTCTAGAGGCCAAAACAAACATGACAAGATAAAATTAACAGCGGCCTCTAGAGGCCAAAACAGTCCCAGTCCTAACAATTCCAGTACGCTGCTGGAAAAACAAGGACGGGGCTGAGGTACGGAAACCCGGAAGTTGCGTAGAATGGCATATTGGAAAACCTCTGTTGCATCCATTGTTTGGCAAAGTATTCTCTCAGGGAATGGGTTGTCGATGGATATAAGTGCAGAAGCGTTTTTATTATAAAATTGACAACAAGCAAACAATCCAAATCGGCAGGCAAGCTCATAAACGTATAACAAGCAATAGGGTCAGGCACGGCACAAACAGATAATCACAGGAACAAGCAGAATCAGGAAATGAGGAAACGAGGAAACCAATCAAGTAACTAAGGCTCAGTAATGTATCAATACTTCGTGATGAGCATGTGTTAAAACAGTCTTTATATAGGCATGCTGATCCGTCTTGATCCTGTGCAGGTGTGTGAGACTCCACTTGGCGTGCACACAGTCCATCTGGTGCACGCGCCAAAGCGCGCAGGTCTGACATTCACGAAATGTAACTGACTTGTGAAGTCTTAAATAATAACTTGCATTTTTTTTATCATAATGCATCCATCCATTTTGGCATATCACTACAGTGATGTTGCTGCTCTGATGGCTTCAGCCATCAACGTGTCTAGGGGACATTACAGTAGTGGTTTCCCATTGTCTTCTATTGGATTATTATAGAAGTTTTCTCTTCTCAACGATTCACCTTCATGCCTATGGACAATTTAGAGTCACCAATTAGCCTAACCTGCCTGTTTTTGAGGGAAACCAGAGCACCCAGATGAAACCCATGCAGACACGGGGAGAACATGCAAACTCCACACAGAAAGGCCCCGATCGGCTGCTGGGCTCGAACCCAGAACCTTCTTGCTGTGAGGCGACAGTGCTAACCACTTACAGCACCATGCCGCTCTTGGTTGTAATAGTGAATTGAGTCAATGTCTGTTCCAAACCTAAATGTGAACCTGATATAATGAGTCATTTTCCGATTTGCACTATTCATCTGAAGAAATTTCTAGAGTAGTTTGCTGTTGGTGGTCTGTTTTTAGCTTCTGAGTTGAATGTACTCTCTGTCTTTCTTCAGTGCAGGATTTTGATTAATGAAGCAAAATCCTGCACTTTTTCATTTAATTAATGAAAACAATCCCTGTTTTTCCTTATCAAATAATATAAAGAAAGAAAATAATGTTCTGGAAAGTTGACTATTTCTATATAAGCCCATTAAGTATTTTTTACTAGAAGGAAAAGTCAATAAATTATTGACAGAGAGTGCAGTTAGTGTATAACCCCAATTCCAAAAAAGTTGGGACACTGTATAAAACAAATAAAAACAGAATGTGAAAATTTACAAATCATGGAAGCCCATGATTTTCAGTTACATTGAAAATAGTACAAAGAAAACATATCAAATGTTGAAACTGAGACATTTTGTTTTTTGAAAAAAAATATATGCTCATTTTGAATTTGATGTCAGCATCACATTTCAGAAAAGTTGGGACTGGGCAACAAAAGACTGAAAAAATTGTGTAATGATAAAAAAAACTAAGCTGTTTAATTGGCAACAGGTCAAGAACATGATTGGGTATAAAAAGAACATCTCTGAGAGGCTGAGTCTCTCAGAAGTAAAGATGGGGAGGAGTTCACTGCTCTGTGAAAGACAAAGGAAAGAAAGGGCAAACAGTGCAACAGTTTAATAATAACATTTCTCAATGTAAAATTGCAAAGAATTTGGGGATCACATAATCCATGGTACATAATATGATTAAAGTTCCCCTTGCATTGTTTTTCATTAATTGTGCGGTGGTCTCTTGTATGAATGAATGCACTGTGAGCCGGTTTTGGTGAAAAAAAATCCTGTGGTTCTCCTGTTTCAGGCTGTTCTAGTTTGGTGGAGGAGTGGGTGGCAGGAGAACGACAGGATTTCAGCTCTTACTCATTAATATTCATGGATGTAAACGTGTTACCTCTGATTGGCTAACAGCAATCACTAAACGTGTTACCTCTGATTGGCTAACAGCACTGTGACGCTACCTCCAGTGGGTCAGAACAAGTGGATGTGGGTGTCTTTGTAAAAACTGTTTCGAGTGGCTATTATGGTCTTGACATCGATGTTTTGACCAATAACAATGTAGATGTGGCAGCGGGGGCATAGCTGAGCATCGGTCTGTGAATGGAGGGTGGGGTCAGGGAAGGTAAGTGGCAGAATCACTGCCAGAGATGCCGACTAGTACGGATTGGCCGTATTTTGTATGGAAAAGTTTCGTAAATACGATGTTACGGCAAACAGTGTTATTCTGTACGGAATTATTATAAAGTCTTAAATTCCAGTGAGTTGTTTTTAAATGTCCAAGCGACTTTTTCAATCCATGCGCGATTCACGGCTGTTTATTTTTATGACAACCACACATGCTGTGTGTGACATGCGCAGATACCGCACATGCTGTGTGTGATATGCGCAGACATAGACATATAAACATAGACACCGCATTCTGCGTAGAATCATACGTCATCCTCGCCGCCATATTGGATGTGGCAAAGTGGAGATTCTTCAACCGTCTCTGGTATAGCGTCTAGACCAGGGGTCACCAAACTTTTTTCTCTGGGGGCCACATTGTCGTTCCTGACTGTGATGGGGGGCCGGGGTCGGGTCAGCTATATCACATAGAATTGTATGACCCAGACAAATATGACCACCAGCAGGCCTCATTGTGTAGTAGAGATTACTAGCCTGGCACGGCCATCCCCACTACTATATCCCCACTACTATATCCCCACTACTATATCCACGCTACTATATCCACACTACTATATCGCCACTACTATATCCCCACTACTATATCCCCACTACTATATCCCCACTACTATACCCACACTACTATATCAACACTACTATATCCCCACTACTATATCCCCCACTACTATATCAACACTTGATTCCTGGCACATATTTGTTTATCTTTACTAGTGGTTTGCAAAAGTAGTAATTGAGTCTTCACACTTTGTTTTAATTTGAAATACCACAGATATTCCATTTATTTGTTTTCTAATAAAAATAACATCAAAGCTGTCAAGGTAAGAAACATCTGCCTATTTGAGGTGATTGACACTGGCAAAGATGAGTGGAAAATTATAAATTGTAGGTAGGCCTGTTGATATTATTAATAATATAAATAATAATTGTATGCAGCACTTAATAAAGGTCAAATAAATAGGCCTATAAAATAAATACATTTTAAAAAACAGTGAACTTATAATAATATGAGCAATAGATCACAGCAGTTGTGCTGTGTCCTGCACGTCATTGCTCTCATCCATGGCCAAAGCAAAAAACTCGAATTCTGACGCTTTCTCATTCAGCTGGTCATACATGTTGTCCCCCAAATCTTCGGTTCACCTGATCATAGTAGGTGCGGAGAGACTCACCGCGTCGAGCGCATCCTTCTTGTTGGGACACACCTCCTCGGCCACAGCAAGCACGCATACTTTAACAAAGTCCCCATCAGTAAACGGCTTTCCATGGGTAGCTAGTAGGTGAGCTACCTTATAGCTAGCTCGGACAGCAGCCTGGTTGATCTGGGTTTGGCGAAGGAATACATTCTGTTGTGCAGCCAGTCCGCATTTCATCCTCCGAATCCTGTCTTCTCTTGTTTGCCCTCGCAAACTAACATACTCTTTGTGGCAGGTTTCGTAGTGACGACGCAGATTATATTCTTTGAAAACCGACACACTTTCTTTACATACAAGACAAACTGCACGGTCCTTACACTCATAGTTCGAATTATGTGGGAGCCAATGGGAGCTGAGCTCCCATTCCCTCAGGCTCCCATGAAAGAAGCAAACTTAATTTTCTGTGGAAGTCTCTCAAATACGTCATATATCACCATAATAAGCTTGAATAGCCTATATCACCATATAAATATAAATAAAACTCATTTCATTTCCGATCACCATGCAGCCATAACTTTGTATTGAACGTGTTATTAAACCGCAACATGTACGGCTGTACTTCACCACCACACCACTATGCACGCAAACTGAAATTTGCAGCCTGCGAAATCGAATGTGAAGTTAAGTCCGAAGAAGACTTGTCCTCTATCTCACAATGATCTTCCTTTGTTTAACAATATATATAATTATATATATATATATATATATATATATATATATATACAATATATATATAATTTGTTTAAATATATATATATATATATATATATATATATATATATATATATGCAACACCGTGTGTGTGTGGGTGCGTGCATGCGCGCGCCTGTGTGTGAAAGCTGTGCACTTCAGTGCGCAAAAGTGCGCTGGTCCAGGAGAGCGAGTATGCATTGCTTTTTTTTTAAATAGAGACCCCCATAGGGTCAAATTTATACTTCGAACCCTGCTTACACTGAACGAAAAAATAATCGGTGGTCCACTGTTCTTTAAAAACTCTGCACTCTGTCAGCTTTTCGCTTACCGCTCGCCATTTTGCTGTCCTGAACACTGACAGTTTTCTGCGCGTGCGCTGCCTGTCACTGCTTGATTGCGAGCATATGACGAAAATTCGGAAAATATGAATAGTTCATTTTATAACTAAATATCAATTTAATTGATAAAATCAACAAAATACAAGATGCAGACATGTTATTATTTGCCGAAAAGCAATTTAAAAAAATAGGCCATGACCACTTTTGGGGATTGCCTCATAGGGCCGGTTCAAGTGATGGGGGGCAGAGGGGCTGGGGGGCCGGTCAAAGGGGGGTGGCGGGCCGGATCTGGCCCGCGGGCCGTAGTTTGGTGACCCCTGGTTTAGACAGTAGCCGAGAATAAAGATGCCTCATTCATGTGGTGCGTTTAATTGTACCAACAGGTTTACCGTCCAAACGAGATCACATGGGATTACCCTTCACAGGTGAGACTGGAAAAATACTTTTCAGTACTGTTCCTTCAGTCTTCAGTTTCCCAGCTCATCTCCACCGGGTAGGTGTATAGTTATAAGCAGTGAGAATTAGATAATACAGTGCCACACTATGATGAATGTTTTTGAACGTATGATGAATGTTTTTAACCTTTCTGAATGTGAAGGAATCAGTGATGTATTTTGTTTTGGTATGACGTTAGAACCTGGCCGAACTCAGTTTGGCGGTCATTCAGCTCACTTTATTCAACGAGAGTAGGTCTGTGTGGTGACTCAATAAATAAAACAATAAATTTTTATTTTCATTCACTATTTCCAGTTTTTCCACTATTTCCATCATTTATCATATTCAGTCTTGTAGGTTGGTTATTGTGGCCTCAGGTTTTGGTAGCTTGCTACGGTATGCTGACTGATTAGCTTACCTGAGCTATCTATCGCGTATCTGTCGCTAGTTTGCAGTGTACAGGGTATTCCGCACACTATTTATAACCATCACATTAAAAGTTATATATGTTGTTTTGATGCCTGTTTGTTTCCCAAATATATACGTGTGTGTCTTAATGGGTGAATAAAAGGCATCGAGTTAAATATTATTGTAGAAAGGGGCTTTATGAAGTTCAGTCCATTTACTTGCATTGGTTTACGGGGAAGTTTTGCCACATCCAATATGGCGGACACTCTGACGTATCCCAGCAACGGGCCACCAGCTCAATGCGGCGTCTATGTTTATATGTCTATGTGCGCAGATACCGCACATGCTGTGTGTGACATGCGTAGATACCGCACATTTGTTCAGGCTATTTTCACAGGTCTCAGGTGTTCCTCCCACGATATACGGTAGAATGGCCATGCATTACACCCAGTCAAAAGGGCAATGGATACGTGCACTGCAAACTGTGTAGAACTGACATTAACATCACTCATGGTGGTCGCGATGACTGCAGGCGGCATGTCAACTACAAAAAACATATGGAGTCAGGTGGAAAGTAAATCTGGGGGTATCCAGCAGTTTTTTACAAAATCTGTGGATGAAAAGACACGGAACGTGACACGTGCTAAAGCGGTGATGGTTGACCTATGCTTGGAGTTGAACTTGCCGATTAGTGCCATGAAATGTGAGTTAAACTTATTTCTTTTTACATGTATGATTTTTATTCACTGAAATATCAAACACTGGCTGTACTTCTTTAATTCAAAGTCTTTTCAGTGTTGCAAGTACAAATGTACATGTAGTATGATCAAAAACAGAATTTTATGATTAGTGTTGTTGGGATTGTGGCAAAAAATTGATCATTCCACTGTTTTAAATACAATTATAAATGTCATTTTATTCAATGTCTCTTCTGAAGCATTATGCTGAAGTATTTATATATTGGGACATTGTTATCTTAATGTCGGACTCTCTTTGGCATGAAATAAGAAATAAAAAAAAAAAATTAGAATCCATTAACAGGTAGAACATTTTGCCAGGCAATATAATATAATATAATACTTTTGAGGAGTTACATTCAATACCAATGATTGGTAGTCAACCGTAATGTCTGCAAACAGGGAACACTACTGTATTTAAAAAAATGTGATATATTGTATGCTCTAGAAATTTGTTGAGTGGAAATTCAATTGAGATGGCTGCTCGTGTTTTGTTTATTCAATTCACACAAAACAGTACTTTTTAAGAATTTAAATGTTAAACATACTGGTATATACACCTCTTATAATGGAAATGCACATAAATTAATGTTACTGAAAGTCATTCCAAAATACTGAAAAATGTTTTCAAGAATACTGAAATTCAAAATTTGGGGTAGGCATCTCTGCACTAGCCTGGGCCCGCCCATCCTAAGCGTGACGCAACATGAGGGCCTGTTGCGAGCTTAGTCTGGCCAGGCAAGCTATCTACAGCTCTTCCAAGCTCCCGAAAAATCGGGAACCAATCAACTTTGAGCATCTCCAACGGCCCTGGGTAGAGGCGTGTTCAAGGCACTGACGTAGTAGAACTGCGACCGGAAGCCATAGATCTATGCCGGAAGCGCTTCATTCACGCTTCCGCATCTATTACGCATAGATGCTGTATTGAAAGCATTCAACGGGAAGTTCTCATTGAAAATGGAGCAAAGAGCAGCCCTGGAGGTATTTATTGAAAGGAAGGACGCTTTCGCCTTGCTCCCGACCGGCTTCGGTAAGAGTTTAATCTACCAGTTAGCCCCGTCGCGTCGCATACGTCAGAGGAAAGAGTGATGTGATTGGTTTAAGCTTCGTCACAGCCTTTTCTGGCTTCGACCAGTAGCAAACTGAGGCATTTCAGGGAGGCGGGTCAACCACGGGCTCTGGGAACCGGTTGGGCTTAATATCTTGGCCAGACCAATAGCTCGTAGAGCTTTGTCGTGTTAGCCAGACTATCTCTGCACTGCACCTGACGGGAATTAACGTGTGTTTGTGTGTCTTCCCCAGTGACTGCGCCCTATAAGAGGAGAGGGAGAGCAGAGGAAGGGCGCTCTCTCCCCAACCAGAACGCGCGCGCGTGTGTGTGTGCGCGCGCGCGACTGGGAGGGATTCATTCATTCATTCATTCATTCATTTATTTATTTAATTGAATACTCCCTGCGGCAGCGGCTCTCATCAAGGCATGAGGCACGGAGCGGAGCTCGCCTCGGGAGGTGTGGGGGGAATAACGTCCCCTGGCTGGGAGCTGACAGGCCCTGGCAGCGCTGGTTCATTCGGGAGAGGGCAGGGGTTGCTGGCTGCCAAGTCTGGGGAGGCTGGGACCTAGGGTTAGGGTTAGGTGAATTACGTCCCGAGGTGCGGAGCTAGCCCGCCCAGGGAGCACTCTTTCATTCGAAAGAGGGCAGAGGCCGCTGACTGCCAAGTCTGGGGAGGCTGGGACCTCCCCTGCCTGAGTTACGAGCGTGCAAAGTCGGGCTGGAGCCGCTGTTAGAAACGAAACTGATGCAGAGCACCTCGCCATGCCTTGGGGCGAATTACGTCTCTCTCCTCGCGTTTTCTTCTCGTGGGCGGTCGCAAGCCAAGGTGGGCGAGGCCATGAATACTAATTTTCGAAGTGACTTAACTTCGTATGGCCTTTTCTGATCCGCTCGTTTTTCCGACTATTTTCTTTCATAAGCTAATACAGGGAATGGGAGTAGAATTACATTTTCACATGCAGCATGCATATGCAACTCGGAGTGAACTATGGTATTTCAAAAAGAGCCAGTATTAAACGTTTTTGGTGGAAAGGCACCTTTAAAAGAGTCAGAGAATCTGGAGAAATCTCTGTATGCAAGAGACAAGGGTGAAAACTGACATTGGACGCCTGTGATCTTCAGACCCTCAGGCAACACTGCATTAAAAGCCAACATGTATCTGTCATGGAAATCACTGTATGGGCTCAGGAACACTTCAGAAAACCATCGTCTGTGAAAACAGTTCATTACTACAGCCACAAATTCAAGTTAAAACCATATATAAACAATATCCAGAAACTCTGACACCTTCTCTGGGCCCAAGCTCTTTTATGATGGACTGAGGCAAAGTGGAAAATTGTCATGAGGACTGACAAATCAAAAGTAGAAATTATTTTTAAAAAGCATGGACTAGGCTAAAGAGGAGAGGGACCATCCGGCTTGTTATCAGTGTACAGTTCAAAAGCCAGCATCTGTGATGGTATGGGGGTGCATTAGTGCACATGACATGGATAGTTTGTACAGCTGGGAAGGCATCATTAATGCTGAATGATACATGAGCAATATGCTGCCAGCCAGACAAAATCTTTTTTCAGGGAAGACCTTCCTTTTTTCAGCAAGACAATACCAAACTGCTTTCTGCACATGTTAAAACTGCATAGCTCCGTAATAAAAGAATCCGGGTGCTAAACTGGCCTGCCTGCAGTCCAGACCTGTCTCCCATTTAAAACATTTAATGCATTATGAAGCGCAAAATATGACAAAGGAGACCCTGAACTGTTGAGCAAATGAAATTGTATATCAGGCAAGAATGGGACAACATTTCTCTTTCAAACTAAAGCAATTGGTCTCCTCAGTTTTTAAACATTTACAGAGTGTTGTTAAAAGTAGACGTGATGCAACACAGTGGTAAACATGCCTCTGTCCCAGCTTTTTTGAAACGTGTTCCTGATGTCAATTTCAATATTAGCATATATTGTTCAAAAAACATTAAAATTTCTCAGTTTCAACATTTGCTATATTGTCTGTCTTATTTTCAATGAAATATACCTTTCCATAATTTGCAAATTATTGCATTCTGCTTTTATTTACAGTTTACACAGCTTTCCAACTTTTTTGGAATTAGGGTTGTAATTTACCAGTTTGGAGTGCCTGCTCCAGAATTACATTGCAAGTTTTCAGCAGTTGTAAAACATGCAGCTGATGTTCAATTCAGATCTGTGGATGATTAACATAATTAGAGTTAGAGAATTATGAACAGTCAGTGGGATTCAATCAGGAAAATGCAACCAGGGCCTGATGCTTAAATGCTTTATGATCACACCCCTGCCCTCCCATTGTAGTTCTTATCACACACTTCACAAAAACATAGCACATGGCAGTGTGACCTCACATCTTGTCTATAGTGTAGCTTGTGCCCCTATTCAAAATACCTGAGCACAAAGCCACATCAGCGTTGTATCACAATAAAGTCCATATGAATTTTGTAAACTGCAACCCAAGGCCAGGATCAGGGGACAGGCAACATTGGCTGTCTCGCCTTCAAATTGAAGGCATATTATATTACAGTGAATTAGTGTCTGTGCTGTACAGTGAGAATAAGTATACATAATGCCATGCAGTATAGTTCTAGTATAATATACAGCTTCGGAAATAGTTAAATATTAAAATTTAACATTCGCACTTGCATTGTAATTTTCATTAATCATAAACATTGAAGCATCGGATGTGTTCTACGAAAGACAAATTTGCTCATCAAATTCAATTAATAAATGCAAACCTTCTGGGGACATAGAAGAAAGGGAATGTACATGTCTATTTTTATGTCTGGGTTAATTTACCTCACCTTCTTGTAATGCAGTTATCTTCAGTGGTTGTATTATCACCACATTATCTCAGAATGAAATTCTGCTCTGCTCTGTCATCAGTGAGAAAATTCAGGGTCCAGAATGGGGAGAATGGGGAGTCTCAGATGAATTTCTTCTCACCGCAAATACTAGTGCATCTCAAACACTTAGAATGTCATGAACAAGTTCTTTTTTTATTTTGTAATTTAAGTCAAAAAAGGTGGGCGGCACGGTGGTGTAGTGGTTAGCGCTGTCGCCTCACAGCAAGAAGGTCCTGGGTTCGAGCCCCGGGGCCGGCGAGGGCCTTTCTGTGCGGAGTTTGCATGTTCTCCCCGTGTCCGTGTGGGTTTCCTCCGGGTGCTCCGGTTTCCCCCACAGTCCAAAGACATGCAGGTTAGGTTAACTGGTGACTCTAAATTGACCGTGAGTGTGAATGGTTGTCTATGTGTCAGCCCTGTGATGACCTGGCGACTTGTCCAGGGTGTACCCCACCTTTCGCCCGTAGTCAGCTGGGATAGGCTCCAGCTTGCCTGCGACCCTGTAGAAGGATAAAGCGGCTAGAGATAATGAGATGAGATGAAGTCAAAAAGGTAAGCTTTCATACATTCGATATTCATTTCATGTAAAGTGAGATATTTCAAGCCTTTTTTGGTTTTAATTTTGATGATTATAACTTGTAGCTCATGAAAATCAGAAATCCAGTATCTCAAATTATTAGAATATTTCCTAAGCTCAATCAAAAAAGGATTTACAGTACAGAAATATCCAACTCCTGAAAAGTATGCTCATTTATACACTCAGTATTTGGTTGGGGTTCCTTCACCATGAATTACTGCATCAATTTGGCATGGCATGGAGGCAATCAGCCTGTGGCACTGCTGAGGTGTTATTAAACCAGTGCTTAATTTGTGAAGTGGGAGGTGAAGTGGGAGGTCCCGGAACGCAGGAGGTGGGTGGGTCCGGTGACTCAAAAAAAAAAAAGGCGGGGGGTGGTTTACTATAACTTTACTCACACATGCCTATTGCATGACATGTATTGCAACAGCACCAGTTATCAAATCCTGGACAACAATGGACAACGCTCCGAATGTTCTCCAAACAGGCACTCAAGTTCACTCTCGCTCCCCACACATACGTTAAGGCAGGGGTCGGGAACCTTTTTGGCTGAGAGAGCCATGAAAGCCACATATTTTCAAATACATTTTCGTGAGAGCCATATATAAAAAGTGACGCTGAATACAACTAAAATGCATTTTTACGTATGACCAACAATTTGAGTGTAATATATTCTTTTTCATAATGAAGAGGCTCTTGACATGCCATCTTCCTCCTGTCCCCCGCTGAATATTTTGACGCAAACGTTCCTGTTGAAATGTACGGTAGCCTACCAGTCACCTTTTTTCCCTTTTCACCATGTTCTTTGTCAAAAGGCTTTGCTTTGCGGACAGCTGACTTTTTCATTAAATGGAGGTGTACTTCTTGATCTCAATGTGAGCTGATTAATCTGTGAGCCAGATGCAGTCACCAAAAGAGCCACATCTGGCTCCCGAGCCATTGCAGACCCCTGCGTTAAGGCAACAACTGGATCAACAATTAACAAATCAAACACAGGTTACAATATATTGATGGCCATAATAAAACACAGCAGAGTAAAGACTTAATCTTGCTTGTGTATCTGACTGAGATTATAAAGAAAGTAAATAAATAAAACGGTCCTGGCACTTGCACCCACAACACAGCCCCATAGACCGTAGAACGCATTTGAACAATAGCCTTACCATGTGTCGACCGACCCAGCAGTGGCCCCGCTTCGCAAAAAATAAAATAATATCAGACATTATGATCTTAGAAAACGCTTTAGTGACGAACAGTTACAGACAGTAATATGTCGTGATATTCATCTCATCTCATTATCTCTAGCCGCTTTATCCTGTTCTGCAGGGCCACAGGCAAGCTGGAGCCTATCCCAGCTGACTACGGGCGAAAGGCGGGGTACACCCTGGACAAGTCGCCAGGTCATCACAGGGCTGACACATAGACACAGACAACCATTCACACTCACATTCACACCTACGGTCAATTTAGAGTCACCAGTTAACCTAACCTGCATGTCTTTGGACTGTGGGGGAAACCGGAGCACCCGGAGGAAACCCACGCAGACACAGGGAGAACATGCAAACTCCACACAGAAAGGCCCTCGCCGGCCACGGGGCTCAAACCCGGACCTTCTTGCTGTGAGGCGACAGCGCTAACCACTACACCACCGTGCCACCATGTCGTGATATTACTGTATGTTATAAAATATTATTTTTTATTAGGCTCTATATTAAATTATATATTAAATTTATCTTCTAAAATAACAGACTGTACTCATATCACAACCGGTTTATTTCACCATTGGAGATCAGATCACACAAGACATGAGTTAAATCACTAATTTTAAGGATTTAAGTAGGGTATTTAAAAGCATAGCCTCGGATTTCAAGCATATTTCAAGTTTAAAAGCAGTGCCAGCAAACATACAGTAAGTGCAATCAATTCAAGTAATAGTTAAGAAATAAAGGGTTTACAAAACAAGTTGGAGAATTCATTTTAAGGATTCAAGTTTTACTATATTCCAAGGATTCAAGTAGCAGCCATAAGTGCAATCGATTCAAGTAATGAGTAAAAATTTTAGTAAGCTTTCTTGTTTTTTTGCCATTTTTTACACAGCGCAAGCTAACGGCTACAAAAAACCCGGTGTTCTATTGAGCGGAAGTATACACCCCATGTCCCCCCCCTTCCCCTTTCGCATAGATTTTGTGGATGTCATAGGAGAGAAATCAACAACAGATATCAAAATCAAAACTGAACACTAAACAAATTTTTATTTACTTATTTATTTAATTTATTGTTTGATTTTTTTCCCTTTGTGATGGGGAATGATCTGATCCATTTAAATAGCTGCCGGAACACCAAATGAAATGAAAATAGCTGCCGGATCCGACGACGGAGGTTCCAGATCTTGTTCCGTCATGTTCCGGCTCAAATTAAGCCCTGTATTAAACCCTTCCCTGGGCTTTTTACATTTCCGGTTTCCGGTTGAGAGTATGTCGTGCGCATTCTGGCTGCCACTTCTTACCGGAGCTTTTTTATTTTATTTTCTCTCCTTTTTTATTTAATTTTTTTTTCTGTGTTTGATGTTTGTTTGAGTGTTTTTGTCTGCCGGTTGTGGTGTAGCTCCGGACCCAGTTTTGGGCGTCAGTTCCCTCCAGGCAGGGCAAGAATTTCACGAGGGCCACGAGGGCCATGGCCCTCGTGCCCTCTCAATTTGGCCTTGTGCCCTTGGAAAAAAATATCTGCCGTAAGGCCACAGTGGCCTTGATGCCCTGCAGTTTTGCGGTTTTGTAGTCTGCCTCGTGACTGCCAATAGGCTTTAACATCACCTGCGTCTATTGAGAAAAAAAATACGTCTTTTGATGACATTCTGGATTCTTATTGGGCAACTCATTAGTGGTGGATCGGACTCGAGCCTGGCATGAACCGCTCCGACGTGCTATAATGACACCACTCTATCACCAGCCAACCAGGAGACTTAATCAAACGCATCCCCCGCCCACTTGTGTCCGCGTCTGAGACGTTGAATTTTCACAGAAGGAGGGAAGAAGTTGACTGAGGTAAGACTGCGTGATAAATTAACGCACGAATAAGATACGAATTTCAACATATAGGGCTTAAGTTTGTTACCGTTAAATAAGCATTGCTTGTACACTAACGTTATGTCGTTGCAACTTTGACCCACTTTTAACGTGCCGAGTACCGACTGTAGCCTTTAACAAATGCTAATTAGCTTGCTGTCAAGTTTTTCCTTTGTCGAGCTTTAAGTGTAAGGTCATGGATGTTACTACTGCTTGTTCCTTCCTTAATATACGGTATGTGATATGTGCTGTTGTCTGTTCATAGCCACTTTTTTAATCTATGCAGTTAGCATTGTTTTGTTACTAGTATTGTGTGTTTCTTTTTGCTATTTAACCGAAGTGTAACTGCTGCCATCTTGACGAGATCACCATCGCAAGAGATTTTATCTCATTGTTTTTGGCGTCATTACAACGTTAACATTTACTTTTATTCATTTACCCCTCTGTGTAAATTAGAAAATGACGCAACTTCCTCTGTAGCCGTCAACGGACAAGCACAGACTTGTCTTGAGTTTTCAGCCAATCACAACAGGGCAGCACTGTGGCCTGAGGTAAAACATGATAGTTTAAGTTTGTTTAAATTACAAAAATGAGTACACCCAATGACTGTCTCATATACTCTTCATATACTCATACTGTTTAAGTAATGCAATAAAACTAATCTTTAAAGGGCTGATGACACGAACATGACTCTATGCAATTTCTTAAATAAACTATACAACATGGCAAACGTTAGATTTCTGTTATAATTACGTGAAAAGAAGCTGTTGTTACGCAAATATCTAACTTTTAATTGCACAGCGCAAGAAAACTGGGTCCATGGCTCGCGGCCATGTTGTGACGTCAGCGGAAGAACACGCTGCAGTTCACTGG
The DNA here is from genome assembly GCF_027579695.1 of Neoarius graeffei. Taxonomy (NCBI): domain Eukaryota; kingdom Metazoa; phylum Chordata; class Actinopteri; order Siluriformes; family Ariidae; genus Neoarius; species Neoarius graeffei. Next base: position 43,342,232 of record NC_083572.1, read on the forward strand.
CTGTTCTACTCTGGTTCTACTCAATGGAAATGGCGCATGAAAACGCTGGTGAACTCTCTAGTGCTAGCTCTTCCTCTTCTGGGAGTCTAGAATTGTGTTGATCTCTTCCGAATAGAATCTATGATAGCCTACCCTCTTTACCCTTTGCCTCTCGTTGCTAGGCGGCAGTTACATGATAGCCGCAAGCTTTCACAAGCAAATACATGACTGATATCACGCCGACTTTATGATTACATTTATGATTATCATGTAGAATCTATAGCTCTACGTACCTTTATCTTATGTCATTTCACAACACATGTTCTGACAGGAGGACTGTCTTTGGATCCGGCATAGCTACTAGTAGACCCCCTCCGGAATACTGGCAGTGTTGCCAGATTGGGAGGTTTCCCGCCCAGTTGGGCGGTTTCAAGTGCATTTTGGTGGGTTTTGAACATATTTTGGGCTGGAAAACGTCAGCAGTATCTGTTGCCAGATCCTGCTGACGTTTTCCAGCCCAAAATATGTTCAAAACCCACCAAAATGCACTTGAAACCGCCCAACTGGGCGGGAAACCTCCCAATCTGGCAACACTGTGTAGGCACTGCTGATGGTAGTAACACACGTTTGTGCTGAACTGAACACCCAAGAGATTCTTTTAAGCTGGGAAGGGTGTCAAAACAATCCAAATCGAAGTGTTCAGAGCACAGGACGGATGTTGGTGAGGGCTCCCACTTGTCACGAGTGCGCCTGACTTGCTTCACCCACTTCGCATGCAGCTCGGGATCTCTGGGAAACTTGAATAAACTTACCCCATCCTTGTGGGTTTTGGAGCAAAAGCCGGCAACACAACGCGAAGGCATAATAACTATATATATAATAATGTATAATAATGTATAATAAAAATACTAATAATGATAAACTGAACACCTGCCGCATCAACAACAAACTGGTAAGTTAGGAGGAAGGTTCTTTCGCTGACGTCATATAGCTCCTCCTCCTTCTTCGTCTCCTGGGTGCTGCAGCCCCATCAAATTTGCCCAAATAGCCGCGTTTATCATCATAACTTGTAAAATAGGCGCCTTCGTGAATTAATATATGGATCATCGGGAATTACTTTTTATGTTATAAAACATCGCCAAAGATGTCAAAAACATGTCATCAACACTTTAAAAGTGGTATTTACTAGGGATGAACGAGTACAGCATTATCTGTATCTGTTAACCATATGAATTATCTGTATCCGTATCTGTGCTCGGAGTGGGCGGGGCATAACCCGGAAGTGGGCGGGATTTAATCCGGAAGTGGGTCTGGTTGTCTTGAAACGGGCGGGGCTTTAACCAGTATGTTATTTTAAGCATGCAATTGATATGGGTTGATCAGAAATTGTTATATTTATTGCTGATTAGGAAACTATTTACAGGACAGCATCAGCATTGAGCTTCAGATCAATGGTTTTGATCACGATAGCAAACGAACTATTTACAGAACAAGTTTTGCAACAATGAATACAACACATGCGGTTGCAATTATGAATTGAAATGTAATGAACAAGAGTTTTCATACTCAACATAACTTTCTTTTTTTAACTTTTAATTTTTTAATTTTTTTTATGATCAGTGTGATTTTTTTTTTTTTGGTTATTTTTTATTTTTTTATTTCCACAACAGGTGTGTGTGTGTGTGTGTGTGTGTGTGTGTGTGTAGCTTAATTTGTAATATTATTTATACCACTACTACCTAGAAACTGTCAGACACTCAGTGCGTGAAGTAAAATAAAACTGGTTAGAGCCAACTGACGGTTTAAAAAAAAAAACTCCGACGACTGGCAGAGAGAGAGAGAGAGAGAGAGAGAGACAGACTACCCTTTTCCACCAAATCAGTTCAAGGGCTGGTTCGGGGCCAGTGCTGGTGCTGGTTCACAACTCGTTCAACTTGCGAGCCAGCTGAGAACCAGTTTGCTTTTCCATAGCTCGCGGTGCTAAGGGAAGCCATGTCATTATGTCGCTGTATATGTCAGTTACGTCGTTGTATACGTCAGTTACGTCGCTGTATACATCAGTTACGTCGCTACGTTTGCATAAACCTTGGCGTGAATATTGAAGCAAAAACAACACGGATGAAGCAGCAACAACAACAATAATAATGGATGACTTCGCGTTTGTACAGCTGCTGCTTCTCGTCACTTAAAAATGGTGATCTTTCGCGGTCTTGTTATTGTGGTTGGTCTTAACAACTCCCCCCCCCCGCTGACATAAGTGGTTCTTTCCTCTGGCCCAGCAGAGAGTTGGTGCTAGCCTGGAACCGTTTTTTCTGGCCCCAGAGCCAGTTCTTTGTCAGTGGAAACAGAAAACCCGGTTCCAAACTAAGCACTGGCCCCGAACCAGCCCTGGAACTGCTTTGGTGGAAAAGGGGCAAGAGAGCTGTTCTTTGTGTGAGTGAGCAGAGTGGTGTGTGTAGGGGAGGGGCGCTGTGACGCTGTGTGAGGATTTTCATTCAGTCCGAGCACAGATATTGACTCGTATTACTCGTATAATACTTGTACTCGGTAAAAGTGCTTTATCTGTACCGGATACTCGTTTCAGCCGAGTATCCGGCTCAACTCTAGTATTTACTCAAACTGTTTGCATAGAATGAACTTTCGGGTTAACAGTGTAATAGTGTTGCAGTGTTCTGCAAATTGGCAATTTAATATTTCAGATCTTGAGACATAAAAGTGCTATTTTAAAAAATAAAAGGTCAGAAATGTTTTCTTTGTCGTCTGTTTAGTTCATTTTATTTCCTCAATAATTTTCCTTGATTTAGAACTCGGTCTGGGCTCTTATGGGTTAATCAGTAGCCTGCATGCTAGTATACTGTATGTTCCATTTACAGTCAAACATTTTGATGTACTCCAGGCTCAATTTTGATTAATCAAAAATCTGCGTAGTAGTACAGTTTGAAGATGCTCTTGCACATTTGGTGTCAATTGAACAAAAATTATGGGAGGATATAGGTTTAACCCTCCTGTTGTCTTCGTTTTCTGTATACACCCCTTGTTAAACACAGTTTTGGGTCATTTTTGACCCGAAGACAACAGGAGGGTTTTAATAAGTTTTACAATTTTTGAAGTGAGTGATGGATTGATAAGTTTAGATGTATTCAATATTTTCTTATCTTCAGATATAATAGTGTAGGAGATGTTTCTTTACCTGCTTGATAGTTTCGACTGAGACTCCAATCTTCCTCAGAAGAGTCATTAGTCCTTAAATTAAATTCATTATAGACGTGAACTTAAAATCATTGTTTTATTTTATGGCCTTGGTGCCCTGGCTTTTGGCCTTTGTGCCCTGAAAAAATTGACAGCACAAAAGGCCAAGTGGCCTTGCCTCTAAAATGACGAAATTCCTGGCCTGCCTCCAGGCCTTGGTTCGCTGTGGGTGATGCCTGTGCTCCCAGTTATGGACTGCAGTGAGCTCGTTGCTCATTTTAACATCGTGGTTGTCCAGCGCTCTGTGCTTTAATGCTTGGCGTGATGTTCCAAGCAATGTTGCTTGGTGGCGTCGCGGCAGCTGTGCAGGCAGTTTGGGACACACCAGCACTCTGCATGGCGGTGCTTCTGTGCTTGCTTTGTGGATCCATGGTGTGGTGTTCGAGCAATGTTGCTGGTGGCGTCATGGCGGCTGTGCTGGAGATGTGGGACTTGTTTTCATGTGCCTTTTGGTGGGACTGTGGCCGCTACACCACTGGAATGATATCCTGACCTCTATTTGGTGGACTTTTTATTTTCCAGCTTATTATTGTAAAGTGACCTTGGGTTTTGAGAAGGGTGCTATATAAATTGAACATATTATTATTATTATTATTATTATTAAAGCCGGGCAGCACGGTGGTGTAGTGGTTAGCGCTGTCGCCTCACAGCAAGAAGGTCCGGGTTCGAGCCCCGTGGCCGGCGAGGGCCTTTCTGTGTGGAGTTTGCATGTTCTCCCCGTGTCTGCGTGGGTTTCCTCTGGATGCTCCGGTTTCCCCCACAGTCCAAAGACATGCAGGTTAGGTTAACTGGTGACTCTAAATTGACCGTAGGTGTGAATGTGAGTGTGAATGGTTATCTGTGTCTATGTATCAGCCCTGTGATGACCTGGCGACTTGTCCAGGGTGTACCCCGCCTTTCGCCCGTAGTCAGCTGGGATAGGCTCCAGCTTGCCTGCGACCCTGTAGAAGGATAAAGCGGCTAGATATAATGAGATGAGATGAGATTATTAAAGCCCAGGTTGCTTTGATAGTCACTTTTTGCTCGTCTGTATTTTTGGGTCAGGTGTTTCTTATTTTCCTCTTGACAATACCCCATAGATTTTCTATGGGGTTCAGGTCAGGCAAGTTGGCTGGCCAATCAAGCACAGTAATATCATGGTCAGCAAACCATTTGGTAGTAGTTTTGGCACTGTCGGCAGGTGCTAAGTCCTGCTGGAAAAGGAAATCAGTATCTCCATAAAGCTTGTCAGCAGATAGAAGCATGAAGTACCCTTAAATCTTCTGGTAGATGGCTGTGTTGACTTTGGACTTGATAAAACATCCATCCATCCATTGTCCATAACCACTTATCCTGTGCAGGGTAGCGGGCAAGCTGGAGCCTATCCCAGCTAATTATGGGCGAGATGTGGGGTACACCCTAGACAAGTTGCCAAGATCATTGCAAGGCCTTGATAAAACACAATGAACCAAAAGCAGCAGATGACATGGCACCCCAAATCATCACAGACTGAAAACCTCATAGTGGACTTCAAACACCTTGGATTCTGTGCCACTCCACTCTTCCTCCAGACTCTAGCAGGGGTGGATCCAGGAAAATGGGAAAGGGGGGTCAACCCAGTAAGGCTAAAGGTCCAGGGGGGCCACCAGAGTCCCCGGGAAACTCTGCAGTTTTTAAATGCCCAGAGATGCATTTTGAGCTGTTAAATACATGTTGTAAATGAAATATCTGAAAGAAAATTACCATATCAAAAACGTTTTAAAACTAGGGATTTTCAAAACCATTTTATTAGTCACTGAAATGATATTGTCAGAGTTACAGGTATATGCATAGAACATAATTACAACTGATATATGGTCATATTTATGAAAGTGTCAGTAAACCCGCTGAGAATGAGCAGACTACAAACATGGACACTCCGGACTACAACTCCCAGAACACACAGCACCCTCTGTCTCCTCTGTCTCCCACCTACTGAATCACAGCTGACTCACTTTTCCTCAATCACCTGTCCCTCCATATAAGCCCAAATCACAAACACACCATTGCGAAGTATTGTCCTGATTCTCCAGTTCGTACCAAGCCTTGCATCTTTCTGGCTGTTTCTCTGATTTTTGACCCTTGCTATTTCCTTCTCATTTTCTCGTCCTTTGTCTGTCCTACATAACCTTGTTTGCCGATCGCCCGACCCTCGCTAGTTTACCGACACCGATTCCAGTCCCTCAATTTGGCTTGGTTGACTTTCTGCAATCTGTCTTCCTCCACACATACATCTGTAAGTGCCTGCATTCTCACAGAAAGTTGCATTACCACATGACACACTACAGTGTAGTACACTGACCACAAAACACCTTCTATCAATAAATGATTACCATTTTAGCCATTGTAATATGAGCTCACTGGGAAATTTTAAGCAGACTGTCTCAAGACAGAAAAGTCTGAAATGTTATCTGTCCATCCAAATTTCAGCCTGTCCGAATGATGGGCCAAAGGCCTGGAACAATGAGGGCGGGAGTCCGGGGACCACATTAGGGACCTGGAAGTTGAAGGGCTTTAGATGCCTGGATATGGCTTCTCAGCTATTTCCAGACATATTTTTGTCATCTTCAAATGCCAAATTACACTAGACATTAGTTGCTAATTACACTACAAATTGAATATAATTCACAAGAAAATGTCAGAAGATTCAAGAGAAACATGCTTAAAGTTATACCCAAGAAAACAGGAGTACACACAGGTCAGTTCCATGTCTCGAAAAAAGTATTGGGGTGGGCAAGGATGTTCCAGCTGGTTACAACTTACTGGTCCTCATATATAAGATAAGACAAGATAAGATAAGAAGACCTTTATTATCCCACAATGGGTAAATTTCCTGTTGCAGTAGTACAGTGGATAGCAGCAGAAGAGGATATATCAAGTCACACAAATAAATAAATAAATAACCCCTCCTAGAACTGCCACCTTATTGTGGTGGAGGGGTTTGTATGCTTGAATGATCCGAGGAGCTATGTTGTCAGGGGCATTATGCCCCTGTCAGGGTTTCCCAAGGCAGACAGGTCCTAGGTGACAGGCCAGACCAAGAGCAGTTCACCAAAACCCTGATGGAGAAACAACCAAGGACCGTGACGTCGCCCGGTATGGCGCAGCCGGGGCCCCACCCTGGAGCCAAGCCCGGGGTTGGGGCTTGCATACGAGCGCTTGGTGGCCGGGCCTTTGCCCATGGGGCCTGGCCGGGCTCAGCCCAAAGAGGTGACGTGGGCCCAACCTCCTGTGGGTTCACCACCCACAGAGGTAGCAGTAGGGGGCTGGTGCAGTGTGGATTGGGTGGCAGTCGAAGGCAGGGGCCTCGACAACCTGATCCCTGGACACAGCGGCTAGCTGTTGGGACATGGAATGTCACTTCGCTGGGGGGGAAAGAGCCTGAGCTTGTGTGGGAGGTTGAGAGGTACCGGCTAGAGATAGTCGGGCTCACCTCCATGCACAGCTTGGGCTCTGGAACCCAGCTCCTCAAGAGGGGCTGGACTCTCCACTTCTCTGGAGTCGCCCATGGTGAGCGGCAGCGGGCTGGTGTGGGCTTGCTTATAGCTCCCCAGCTCAGCCGCCATGTGTTGGAGTTTACCCCAGTGAACGAGAGGGTCGCCTCTCTGCGCCTTCGGATTGGGGAGAGGGCTCTTGCTGTTGTTTGTGCCTACGAGCCGAATAGCAGTGTAGAGTATCCGGCCTTCTTGGAGTCCCTGGGAGAGGTACTGAGAGGTGCTCAGACTGGGGACTCCATTGTGCTACTGGGGGACTTCAATGCTCATGTGGGCGATGACAGTGACACCTGGAGGGGCGTGGTTGGGAGGAACGGCCTCCCCGATCTGAACCCGAGTGGTGTTTTGTTATTGGACTTCTGTGCTAGTCACGGTTTGTCCATAACAAACACCATGTTCGAGCATAGGGGTGTCCATAAGTGCACGTGGCACCAGGACACCTTAGGTCGGAGGTCGATGATCGACTTTGTTGTCGTTTCATCTGATCTCTGGCCCTATGTCTTGGACACTCAGGTGAAGAGAGGGGCTGAGCTGTCAACTGATCACCACCTGGTGGTGAGTTGGATCCGCTGGTGGAGGAGGAAGCTGGACAGACCTGGCAGGCCCAAACAGTTGGTGAGGGTCTGCTGGGAACGTCTGGCCGAGCACTCTGTCGGGGAGGTCTTTAACTCCCACCTCCGGGAGAGCTTTTCCCAGCTTCTGAGGGAGATGGGGGACATTGAGTCTGAGTGGACCATGTTCTCTACCTCCATTGTGGACGCAGCTGTTCGGAGCTGTGGCCGCAAGGTCTCCGGTGCCTGTCGTGGCGGCAATCCCCGAACTCGGTGGTGGACACCAGAAGTAAGGGATGCCGTCAAGCTGAAGAAGGAGTCCTATCGGGCCATGTTGACCTCCAGGACTCCTGAGGCAGCTGACGGGTATCGGCAGGCCAGGCGTGCTGCAGCTCGGGCAGTTGCAGAGGCAAAAACTTGGAACTGGGAGGAGTTCGGGGAGGCCATGGAGAAGGACTATCGGTCGGCCTTGAAGAAATCCTGGCAAACCGTCCGGCGCCTCAGGAGGGGGAAGCAGTACTCTGTCAACACTGTTTACAGTGCGGGTGGGGAGCTGTTGACCTCGACTGGGGACATTGTCGGGCGGTGGAAGGAATACTTTGAGGATCTCCTCAATCCCACCATCATGTCTTCCATTGAGGAGACTGAGGCTGATGACTCAGAGGTGGAATCGTCCATTACCCAAGCTGAAGTCACTGAGGTGGTTTGCAAGCTCCTCGGTGGCAAGGCACCGGGGGTGGATGAGATCCACCCTAAGTATCTCAAGTCTCTGGATGTTGTGGGGCTGTCTTGGTTGACACGCCTCTGCAACATCGCGTGGCGGTCAGGGACAGTGCCTCTGGAGTGGCAGACTGGGGTGGTGGTCCCTCTTTTTTAGAAAAGGGACCGGAGAGTGTGCTCCAATTATAGGGGAATCACACTTCTCAGCCTCCCAGGGAAGGTTTACTCCAGGGTACTGGAGAGGAGAATTCGACCGATAGTCGAACCTCGGATCCAGGAGGAACAGTGCGGTTTTCGTCCTGGTCACGGAACACTGGACCAGCTCTATACCCTTCATAGGGTGCTCGAGGGTTCATGGGAGTTTGCCCAACCAGTCCACATGTGCTTTGTGGATCTGGAGAAGGCATTCGACTGTGTCCCCCATGGTATTCTGTGGGGGGTGCTTCGGGAGTATGGGGTTCGGGGCTCTTTGCTAAGGGCTGTTCGGTCCCTGTATGAATGGAGCAAGAGTCTGGTTTGCATTGCCGGCAGTAAGTCAGACCTGTTCCCAGTGCATGTTGGACTCTGGCAGGGCTGCCCTTTGTCACCGGTTCTGTTCATAATTTTTATGGACAGAATTTCTAGGCGCAGCCAGGGGCCAGAAGGAATCCTGTTTTGGAATCACAGGATTTCATCTCTGCTTTTTGCAGATGATGTTGTCCTGTTGGCTTCTTCAAACCAGGACCTTCAGCATGCACTGGGGCGGTTTGCAGTCGAGTGTGAAGCGGCTGGGATGAGAATCAGCACCTCCAAGTCCGAGGCCATGGTTCTCGACTGGAAAAGGGTGGCTTGCCCTCTTCAGGTTGGTGGAGAAGTCCTGCCTCAAGTGGAGGAGTTTAAGTATCTCGGGATCTTGTTCACGAGTGAGGGTAGGATGGAGCGTGAGATCGACAGGCGGATCGGTGCAGCCTCTGCAGTGATGCGGTCGCTTTACCGGTCCGTCGTGGTGAAGAAGGAGCTGAGCCAAAAGGCGAAGCTCTCAATTTACCGGTCAATCTACGTTCCTACTCTCACCTATGGTCATGAGCTTTGGGTAATGACCAAAAGAACAAGATCGCGGATACAAGCGGCCGAAATGAGTTTCCTTCGCAGGGTGGCTGGGCGCTCCCTTAGAGATAGGGTGAGAAGCACAGTCACTCGGGAGGAGCTCGGAGTAGAGCTGCTGCTCCTCCTCATCGAGAGGAATCAGCTGAGGTGGCTCGGGCATCTTTTTCGGATGCCTCCTGGACGCCTCCCTGGGGAGGCGTTCCAGGCATGCCCCCCTGGGAGGAGGCCCTGGGGAAGACCCAGGACACGCTCGGCTGGCCTGGGAACGCCTCGGTGTTCTTCCCGAGGAGCTGGCCGAGGTGTCTGGGGAAAGGGAAGTTTGGGCTTCCATGCTTAGACTGCTGCCTCCGCGACCCGGTCCCGGATAAAGTGGAAAAAGACGAGACGATAAATAAATAAATAAATAATAAGAATAATAAATATAATTTTATATATATATATATATATATATATATATATATATATATATACATATATATATATATATATTCTATAATAACACTCATGAAACTTTGTCAACAATGACAATTTTTATGCTATGTTTATAATAAGTCTATAAGAAATTTAGTAATTAAAATACAACTATTCTTCCATAATAGAGTTAAAATTGTGAGTACGCGATTCCAAGTAACTTTAGAACAAAATGACTTTGAAAATGACTCAAAAGTAGACATGGTGATATCATTTGGCTTTCAGACTAAAATCTGCTGGACTCAAACTTAATAAATAGAAGAAAATAGAAGAAAACACCGCGAAAAAGAAACCAATCGAAACTGAAAGAGTGAAAGTGATTTATCATGCCGTTACCATGTACATAGTCTTTTATGAATGCATAAGTGGGTGCTCAGCACTCTGACTCCAGTGTGACTGAGTAAGGTGACAAGTTTTATGTTTCATCTAATTTAGGTAACTTAAAAAATATAATATTATTTGGCATTGGGCACATTGGAAAATGTAAAGTATAAAGTTTCTGTCGATATGTTTATCATGCTTGTATGATAAAAACTCGCGAATATATTTATCTAAATACATGACCTACTCATTCTAAACCTGCCGAGCTTCGCCGGAGAAGCTCTCGACCCCAGAGGGTTAAAATACGATGGAAAAAAACACTTTGTCAGGGTCCAAAACCTGTAGTAGTCTATTTTTTTTTAACGTTAGTGGTATACCTACCCAGCTGATAACAGTCAAAATCAGTTATGATGGTATTCAAAAGCATTTATGATTTTAATGCACTATGCACAGATAGTATTCATGTCAAAATGCACTGTGTGTCAGGGCAGCAATACAGTAAAACATCAGAATCCAGTCAAGTGGCAGGATTTCTTATTTTGGATAATTTGGCTTTGGGAAGTTATGAAATTGCATGTTGCGCATTTTATATTGATAGGCTTACTTAAGGTTTCAAAAGCAATCTTCTCGAATGAACTGATTGTAATTAGAAGTTCATAATTGATGTATATGTGTGTGTTGAGTCAGCTTCCTGACTAAAGTGTCACTAAATAGATTTGTAATGAAAGAGTGTCAGATGAGCTGTACCCTCTTACTAATCGTGCCATCACTTAATTTGCACACTGAAATTGGGTGTGAGATACATTTCTGATTGTTTTAGTTGCAACTTCTAATAGCCACAGTTTTCATACTTTCTTCACATAGTACAAGCCAAGCATAAAGCAGTTTACCCACTCTTTGCCCTAAGTCCGAGTATCTTGTGTGGGTCCATCATATGTAAATGTTGCAAGTTGTTCCATTTATCCATTTAAAATTAATTTTAAATGGATAAATGGAAAAAAAAAAGTGCTTTATTTTTTTTTAAAAAACACGTTATGAGGATCTCTGGGGTGCGGAACACTGAAGCACAGAACAGGCAGGGTTTGTTTAACTGTTTCTCTCTTTTTTTTTTGTTACAGCAGCTTTTCAGCTGCTCAGTGGGTTACACAAACATGCTTTCTGGCTGGGATAACTGCCTCCTCTAGGCTCTCTCTCCCCTTTACAGCCCTTGGCCATCACTGCAAAACACACACAAAACATCAATTACACACAGGTGTGATTGTTTTGCCACTCACTCTCCCGAGCCTCACACTCCATTCACAAACTCGTGCTTGACCACAACCCAGCTACAACACACATTTAAAGGTGGACTGCTTTTCAGATTTTTCAAATTTAGGTCATAAAAAGAATTTTCCCTGACACCAATTATTTTTGTTTAGTGGACCGAAAGCTACTGAATTCGAATCACATACTTCCAATTTTATTATTATTATTATTTTTTTTTAATAGACCAATTAATGAATTTAGGGCCATATGGCCCTAAATTCTCTGCTACTTTTTCCTGCTTCACCATGACCCAATTCAAGATACTACATCATGCATCATGTGCAGGGCTTTCCCTGTTCATGCAAGGCATTGTGGGATACAAATTTGAAACAGGAAAGAAAAACGGAGGACGTGAGTGTGCAAATGAAACGTGAAAGGCTGACTATAGTAACAGAAAATGAGAAGAAAATATGTTATGTTGCGAAGGAAAGGAAACACAGGACCAAACTAATACATTTTGGTGGTCAGCGAGCACCTTGGTGTGATCAGCTGTTTGTTTAGCGATAGAATTATGTAACATGGTCAAGGTAAATCTGTAGATGGCAATAATGCAACACTGTGGATGTCAGCTGCTGTAAAACCCAAAAGAAGAAGAAGGTAAACCTGCACATGCCCACACTGACTTCCTCTGTCTGCTTGACTGTGCAAAGCGAGCAATTTCATGCACATTATTTGCTAGGGAATCCTCTCAAATTAAATAACTTCCTAGCCACAGAATGACCTGTATTTTGTTTGTTTGTTTTTTAGATATTACAGAAATAAACATATATCACAATGACCAAATTTCAGAGGGAACTAAATTTCACCGATTTTATGAAATCAAAAGACTTTCTAGCTTTAATAGATATTGCCACAAAGCAGCTTTATATATGTTTTTAATATTGATTTAAATCCCCAATGAGCAAGCCAGATGCAGCAGAGGCATTCTTTGAAAGTCTGTATCCCTACCATATCCATCTCATGATATCGCGACCATATCCATTCCCATGTGTACTGTAATACTGTTCCACATAATCATTAACTACTGCAGAACAATGCAGTAACACTTCAGTCACTACTAATGAGTTTCAGTTTATTGTTTTAACTCATATCCATGTAGCTAAAATACATGCAAACAGCATTCTTAATTGATTCTTTCTAGGATATCATTTGAAATTCAACCAGAGAAAAAGAGTGACTCAAATAACTGCCTGATCAAAATTAACATTGTGTAAGCTATATCAGTTTTAGGATAATATCAATTGTCAGTATCATATATTTGATTACAAAATTGATATATTATTGCACATCTAAAACTGCTATTACTTATATTGCGATAGAGTTTGCTCAGGCACTAAATAGAATCGCTCATTTTTCTGTGGTTGAATCTTAAGTGATATCCGTGTGGCCACATAGTGCACTATATAGGTTCTGCATTGCCATTAAAACATACCCTATGTGACTATCAAGTCACTCATAAGGAAGAAGTCATTTGAGATTCTGCATTTTAAAACAAATGTCTGGTTTTTAATCTGGTTTGTTTATTTCATTTTGTGATTTTTGGCTTGACCTCTGATATCCTGTTTGTGCATCACCTGACCTCATGCCTGTTTTTTCAACCTTGACTATGTCTAGCGTTTTTGGATCTGACTCTATTTGCCAGATATTTTTTTTTTAAGAAAGCATTTTCCACCTGTCATCATCTTTTCTGTCTAACAGATTGTAACTTTTAAATTAATTTGTCACCCCTGCTTTGTACTATAACAGTTCTAAGTTGTATGAACCCCTTAAGAATCTTGTTTGCATATATTTTAACTGTGTTGATATGAGTTTAAACAATAAAGTGAAACTCCTAAGTAATGACTGAAGTGTTACTGTATAGACCTTCAGGAGATATGTAAAATCATCTCATCTTGTCTCGTCTTCTTCCGCTTTATCCGGGGCCGGGTCACGGAGGCAGCAGTCTGAGCATGGAAGCCCAAACTTCCCTTTCCCCAGACACCTCGGCCAGCTCCTCAGGAAGAACACTGAGGCGTTCCCAGGCCAGCCGAGAGACATAGTCCCTCCAGCGTGTCCTGGGTCTTCCCCAGGGCCTCCTCCTGGGGGGACATGCCTGGAATACCTTCCCAGGGAGGCGTCCAGGAGGCATCCGAAAAAGATGCCTGAGCCACCTCAGCTGATTCCTCTCGATGTGGAGGAGCAGCGGCTCTACTCCGAGCTCCTCCTGAGTGACTGTGCTTCTCACCCTATCTCTAAGGGAGCGCCCAGCCACCCTGTGAAGGAAACTCATTTCTGCCGCTTGTATCCGCGATCTTGTTCTTTCGGTCATTACCCAAAGCTCGTGACCATAGGTGAGAGTCGGAACGTAGATCGACCGGTAAATTGAGAGCTTCGCCTTTTGGCTCAGCTCCTTCTTCACCATGACGGACCAGTAAAGCGACCGCATCACTGCAGAGGCTGCACCGATCTGCCTGTCGATCTCACGCTCCCTTCCCTCACTCGTGAACAAGATCCCAAGATACTTAAACTCCTCCACTTGAGGCAGGACTTCTCCACCAACCTGGAGAGGGCAAGCCACCTTTTTCCGGTCGAGAACCATGGCCTTGGACTTGGAGGTGCTGATTCTCATCCCAGCCGCTTCACACTTGACTGCAAACTGCCCCAGTGCATGCTGAAGGTCCTGGACAGACCTCCCCAACAGGTCTGTCCGGCTTCCTCCTCCGCCAGCGGATCCAACTCACCACCAGGTGGTGATCAGTTGACAGCTCAGCCCCTCTCTTCACCCGAGTGTCCAAGACATAGGGCCGGAGATCAGATGAAATGACAACAAAGTCTATCATCAACCTCCGACCTAAGGTGTCCTGGTGCCACGTGCACTTATGGACACCCCTATGCTCGAACATGGTGTTCGTTATGGACAAAGCATGACTAGCACAGAAGTCCAATAACAAAACACCACTCGGGTTCAGATCGGGGAGGCCGTTCCTCCCAACCACACCCCTCCAGGTGTCACTGTTGTCGCCCACGTGAGCATTGAAGTCCCCCAGTAGCACAATGGAGTCCCCAGTTTGAGCACCTCTCAGTACCTCTCCCAGGGACTCCAAGAAGGCCGGATACTCTATACTGCTATTCGGCCCGTAGGCACAAACAACAGCAAGAGCCCTCTCCCCAATCCGAAGGCGCAGAGAGGCAACCCTCTCGTTCACTGGGGTAAACTCCAACACATGGCGGCTGAGCTGGGGAGCTATAAGCAAGCCCACACCAGCCCGCCGCCACTCACCATGGGCGACTCCAGAGAAGTGGAGAGTCCAGCCCCTCTCGAGGAGCTGGGTTCCAGAGCCCAAGCTGTGCGTGGAGGTGAGCCCGACTATCTCTAGCCGGTACCTCTCAACCTCCCGCACAAGTTCAAGCTCTTTCCCCCCCAGCGAAGTGACATTCCATGTCCCAACAGCTAGCCGCTGTGTCCAGGGATCAGGTCGTCGAGGCCCCTGCCTTCGACTGCCGCCCAATCCACACTGCACCGGCCCCCTACGGCTACCTCTGTGGGTGGTGAACCCACAGGAGGTCGGGCCCACATCACCTCTTCGGGCTGAGCCCAGCTGGGCCCCATGGGCAAAGGCCCGGCCACCAAGCGCTCGCATACAAGCCCCAACCCTGGGCCTGGCTCCAGGGTGGGGCCCCAGCTATGCCATACTGGGTGACGTCACAGTCCTTGATTTATTCTCCATAAGGGTTTTGGTGAACTGCTCTTGGTCTAGCCTGTCACCTAGGACCTGTCTGCCTTGGGAGACCCTGACAGGGGCGTAATGCCCCCGACAACATAGCTCCTAGGATCATTCAAGCACACAAACCCCTCCACCACAATAAGGTGGCAGTTGTAGGAGGGGATATGTAAAATAATTTTACAAATTTGAAAGTATGTGAATGGAGAATTTGTTACTGATTGCAAAATTACAGCTTTGTACTTTTGAAGGTTCTTGTTTTCCATTTCTCTCTTTAGACCTTGTTTGGCAGAATAAAAACAACACTCCAACCCTGTGCTCCGATGAAGAGCCCTAAATAAGGCATATAAATATTTACACTTTTGACACTGAGGTGTTGAAATAGATTTAAGTATATTAGGTAGTAGGTGTATAGACCAGGAGGAAGGTTAGGCTTTGATATTAAGAATTAATGTTGGCGTGATCAGTAATTAATCACTAGCTATTATAAAAGAGCCATAGTTTGAAACAGTGCCTTGCAAAAGTATTCATACTCCTTGAACTTTTTCACATTTTTCCACCTTACAACCACAAACTTAAAAGTTTTTTATTGAGATTTTATGTGATAGACCAACACAGAGTAGCACATAATTGTGAAGTGAAATGAAAATGATAAATGGTCTTCACAATTTTAAACAAATAAAAATCTGAAAAATGTGGTGTGCATTAGTATTCAGCCCCCTGTCCTCTGATACCTCTAAATACAATCCAGTGCAATCAATTGCCTTCAGAAGTCATCTCATTAGTTAATAGTTCATTAGTTAATAGTCATCTCATTAGTTAATAGTTTTTTTGGCCGAAATGCAAAGCGTTATGTGTGGCGGAAAAATAACACTGCTCATCACCCTGCACATACCATCCCCACTGTGAAACATGGTGGTGGCAGCATCATGCTATGGGGATGCTTTTCTTCAGCAGGGACAGGGAAACTGGTCAGAGTTGATGGGAAGATGGATGGAGCTAAATACAGGGCAATCCTGGAAGAAAACCTGTTGGAGGCTGCAAAAGACTTGAGACTGGGAAGGAGATTCACCTTCCAGCAAGACAATGACCCTAAACATACAGCCAGAGCTACAATGGAATGGTTTAGATCAAAGAATATTCATGTGTTAGAATGGCCCAGTCAAAGTCCAGACCTAAATCCCATTGAGCATCTGTGGCAAGACTTGAAAATTGCTGTTCACAGATGCTCTCCATCCAATCTGGCTGAGCTTGAGCTATTTTGCAAAGAAGAATGGGCAAAAATTTCAGTGTCTAGATGTGCAAAGCTGGTAGAGACATACCACAAAAGACTTGCAGCTGTAATTGCAGCAAAAGGTGGCTCTACAAAGTATTGACGCAGGGGGGCTGAATACTAATGCACATCACATTTTTCAGATTTTTATTTGTTTAAAATTTTGAAGACCATTTATCATTTTCGTTTCACTTCACAATTATGTGCTACTCTGTGTTGGTCTATCACATAAAATCTCAAAAAAAAACTTTTAAGTTCGTGGTTGTAAGGTGGAAAAATGTAAAAAAGTTCAAGGGGTATGAAGACTTTTGCAAGGCACTGTGTGTGTGTGTGTGTGTGTGTGTGTGTGTGTGCGCGCGTGTGTGTGTGTGTGTATATGTGTATATATATGTATATGTGTGTATGTGTATATATATGAGAGAGAGAGAGAGAGAGAGAGAGAGAGAGAGAGATAGGTAGGTAGGTAGGTAGGTAGGTAGGTAGGTGGACACAAGTGTTTCACTGGGAAACACACCACTCGTATTTTTCATACGAGATACATCTGGGACATTGAGTGACATATTTTTCAATATGTTACTTGTGAGGATATTGATTAATTAATTTGATAAAATTGGCTATATTTTGTTTGTGAATGTGTCTCTTTAATAAAAAGAAAATCATGTGTTGGCTTGAAGATATGAAGTTTATCTTCTCGTGTTGAAAAACTCATGTTATTCATCCAAAATACATCGTGGATCTGAGTGACATATTTCCCAGTATTCCACTCTGATGATGTGACTTCCACTGTTTTCCCACTGACTTGATGTGCGTTGTGAAAATGGTGAACTGATTCAGAAGTAAAATTATTTTGATTAAGTTTGTGGCTGTGCCTATATAAAATCAAGAATATTACACGGTGGTGCAAAGATATGAAATTTACTTTCTCCTGTTGAAAAATATATCACTCGGTCGCTGCACTCACTCGTGAACTATGTTCACACACACACACACACACACACACACACACACACACACACACACACACACAGAGTGGTGCTTTAAAGTTTGTGAACCCTTTAGAATGTTCTATATTTCTGCAAAAATATTACCTAAAACATCATCAGATTTTCACACAAGTCCTAAAAGTAGATAAAGAGAACCCAGTTAAAGAAATGAGACAAAAATATAATACTTGGTCATTTATTTATTGAGGAAAATGATCCAATATTACATATCTGTGAGTGGCAAAAGTATGTGAACCTTTGCTTTCAGTATCTGGTGTGACCCCCTTGTGCAGCAATAACTGCATCTAAACGTTTCCGGTAACTGTTGATCAGTCCTGCACACTGGCTTGGAGGAATTTTAGCCCATTCCTCCATACAGAACAGCTTCAACTCTGGGATATTGGTGGGTTTCCTCACATGAACTGCATGCTACTTTGACTTGGCCATTCCAAAACATTTAACTTTATTCTTTTTAACCATTCTTTGGTCGAACAACTTGTTTGCTTAGGGTTGTTGTCTTGCTGCATGACCCACCTTCTGTTGAAATTCAGTTCATGTACAGATGTCCTGACATTTTCCTTTAGAATTCACTGCTATAATTCAGAATTCATTGTTCCATCAA
Organism: Neoarius graeffei; assembly: GCF_027579695.1. Lineage (NCBI taxonomy): Eukaryota > Metazoa > Chordata > Actinopteri > Siluriformes > Ariidae > Neoarius > Neoarius graeffei. The sequence continues at coordinate 43,360,005 of NC_083572.1, forward strand.
TGATGGCAAGTCATCCTGGCCCAGATGCAGCAAGCAAAGGAGAGTCCCGTATACGATTCGTACATTGGGGGAGTGCCTGTTAGAGAGCGCACTTGTCCTGGGCCATCGGCATAGTGAGGTAGGGTGGCCAGTTCCTTTCCTCGCCGCCTTTAACTTCCCCAGTGTTTCCACCAGGTCCCCATTCACTGCTGGGTGGACAGGGAGCGAGCCCCAGATCCCCGTCGAGCCGAGGCTCGAACCAGGGACCGTTCGCTTAGCGGTCAAGCGCTCTAACCACTTGGCCACCTGCGCTCCCCAGATGCAGCAAAACAGGCCCAAACCATGACACTACCACCACCATGTTTCACAGATGGGATAAGGTTCTTATGCTGGAATGCAGTGTTTTCCTTTCTCCCAACATAACGCTTCTCATGTAAACCAAAAAGTTCTATTTTGGTCTCATCCATCCACAAAACATTTTTCCAATAGCCTTCTGGCTTGTCCTCGTGATCTTTAGCAAACTGCAGATAAGCAGCAATGTTCTTTTTGGAGAGCAGTGGCTTTCTCCTTGCAACCCTGCCATGCACACCATTGTTGTTCAGTGTTCTCCTGATGGTGGACTCATGAACATTAACATCAGCCAATGTGAGAGAGGCCTTCAGTTGCTTAGAAGTTACCCTGGGGTCCTTTGTGACCTTGCCAACTATTACATGCTTTGCTCTTGGAGTGATCTTTGTTGGCCGACCACTCCTGGGGAGGGTAACAATGGTCTTGAATTTCCTCTATTTGTACACAATCTGTCTGACTGTGGATTGGTGGAGTCCAAACTTTTTAGAGATGGTTTTGTAACCTTTTCCAGCCTGATGAGCATCAACAACGCTTTTTTTGAGGTCATCAGAAATCTCCTTTGTTTGTGCCATGATGCACTTCCACAAACATGTGTTGTGAATATCAGACTTTGATAGATCCCTGTTCTTTAAATAAAACATGGTGCCCACTCACACATGATTGTCATCTCATTGATTGAAAACACCTGACTCTAATTTCACCTTCAAATGAACTGCTAATCCTAGAGGTTCACATACTTTTGCCACTCACAGATATGTAATATTGGATCATTTTTCTCAATAAATAAATGACCAAGTATAATATTTGGGGGGGGGGGGTTGTCCATATATACAGTACTGTGCAAAATCCTTAGGCACCCTATTTTTTTGTACAACCTTTGATATAGATTTCTATTTTATGACCTCTTCATTACCAAGTCAGTACAAAAACATTTTAGAGTTCCAAAATGTTTGTTTTCCAGCACAAAATTAAATGTTACAAGAAAAAAAAAAGTTTGTATCTGAGCAACATATTACTATACATACTGTAAGAGCAGATTGTATCCATAACATTTCACATTAAAAAAAGAAAACATAATGAAGGTGACTGCATTTTGCTGCAAAATTAAGAAGCAAGTATGACAGTCATAGCGTCCAGAAGAACTGTGGCTGGTTCTGCAAGGTGTAGTAAAATGTACAGCTCATTTCCTTATAAAACTGCATTAATTTTACCAAAGACTACTATTTTTTTTCAAGCAAAGGGTCGTCTCACACAAAATATTGACTTTGTTTCACTTTTTATGGCTTACTGCTGTTTATAGTATTTTTTTTAATGTTGAAACCTTTTATTTTTGCATCTACAGCATTTCTTTACATGTGCCTAAGCCTTTTGCACAGTACTGTATGTATGCATGCATGTGTGTGTGTGTGTGTGTGTGTGTGTGTGTGTGTGTGTGTGTGTGTGTGTGTATATATATATATATACACACACACACATCTTTATTGGGAACATTAACCGTATGAAATACATAATAAATTACACAAAAAATTTACAATAATTTACAAAAAGGAAAAAAAGGTAATGTCACCCAAAGGGGTCAGCACGAACGGGAAAACCCATGCGAGGTACCGCCCACTTTTAACAATAAAAAAGTGAAATCATGAAACTATTGTTCACAACACATACATTTATGATAAATATGATTTATAATAAAGTCAGTGCGCTAAGTTTGATGGCACGCGCAAGATCGGATGGTGGACCAGGTGCATGGTCTCTCTATATCGTAGCAGGTTTTGAGTAGTTTACACAGAAATCCTACAACATAGTTTCTAAAAGAGTTCGGGCTGCTGAAAATAGCGCTGGGTGCAGCATAGCAAACAGAGTTCCATAGTTTCACAATTCTATTGAAGTATGAGGCCTGGAATGTTGAAGTTTTGCAGAAAGGGGTTTTCAGATTATATATAATATACAGAGAGAGAGAGAGAAAGAGTAGAACAGTACCAGTGAAAAAATTTTGGACACACCTACTCATTCATGTTGGTGAAATAATGACAGAAAAAAAAACAACGGAATCTCACAGGAAAAAAAAAAAGTCACCCAACTTATTTGCAGTACCTGTAATCATTGCCGTAACTACCATTGAGGACACCGAGGTCATGTCCTCGGTATTTTTTTCAGAAATTTCAAATTGGTCTACGCTGAATTCAAGCAGTGATCAATGTAAAATGCAGCGTCCACATCCACATGTCATCTGTATTTCCCCCCAATAAAATTCACATTTGTCTAATGTCATCTGAAATCTCTCAGCCTCTATCTCTATCGTTGCCGTGTCTAACGCAGCGTCACACAACGTAGCCTATACTAGTGTCAGCCGGGGAAGTTGGGTTTTGGATAAAACAGGCAGGGTGTAGTCTACGCTCTATCACATATGCCTACCTAACCTAACGTAGGCTAATAGTCACATCGCATTATAGAGCTTTACCTGAGTGCAAAATGAAAACGTTGCAACAAACTAAATTAAGGTTTGGACAGCCAACAGAAGAGCAGGGAAAGAGAAGGAGGGAAGGTGAGAAAATATTGTCAGTGCAGTGGCAGACCGTTCAGCGGTGTCATGCCAACTTTCCAAGGGGAAATGTTTCATTGTCATTGCCTATTACATTTTAGTTAGCATTTCGAGAAACATTCAAAACTACGTTGTCACAGGCAGCCCTGTGCAGGGCTGACTAAACGGGCTTGTTCGAGTAACTCTCTGTCTCTCTCTCTCTCTCTCTCTCTCTCTCTTTTTCTCATAACTCTCTCTCTCACTCACTCACACACACAGACACACAAATACAGACACACACACATACACACAAATAATATACACGGAGTGCAGAATTATTAGGCAAGTTGTATTTTTGAGGATTAGTTTTATTATTGAACAACAACTATGTTCTCAATCAAACAAAACGACTCATAAATATCAAAGCTGAATATGTATGGAAGTTAGAGTGGGGTGTTTTTAGTTTTGGCCATTTTAGGAGAATATGTATGTGTTCAGGTAACTTTCACTGTGCAGAATTATTAGGCAACTTAATAAAAACCAAATGTGTAGCCATTTCACTTATTTATTTTCACCAGGTTCACTGATATGACAACTCCAGATTTGCAAATAAACATATCTGACATTCAAACACAAAACAAAAACAAATCAGTGACCAATATAGCCACCCTTCTTCATGAGGACGCTCAAAAGCCTTCCATCCATAGATTTTGTCAATTTCTTTATCTGTTCACGACCAACATTGTGTGTAGCAGCAACCACGGCCTCCCAGACGCTGTTCAGAGAGGTGTACTGTTTTCCCTCTTTGTAGACCTCACGTTTTATAATGGACCACAGGTTCTCTATGGGGTTTAGGTCAGGTGAACAAGGGGGCCATGTCATTATTTGTTCACCTTTCAGACCTTTACTGGCTAGCCATGCAGTGGAGTATTTGGACGCATGAGATGGAGCATTATCCTGCATGAAAATCATGTTCTTCTTGAAAGATGCTGACTTTTTCCTATACCACTGCTTGAAGGTTTCTTCCAGGAACTGGCAGTAGGTCTGGGAGTTGAGTTTGAGTCCATCCTCAACTCGAAAAGGTCCAACAAGCTCGTCTTTGATGATACCAGCCCATAGCAGTACTCCACCTCCACCTTGCTGGCGTCTGAGTCGGAGTGGAGCTCTGTGCCCATTACTGATCCAGCCACAGGCCCATTCATCTGGCCCATCAAGAGTCACTCTCATCTCATCAGACCACAGCACCTTAGAAAAATCAGTCTTAAGATATTTCTTGGCCCAGTCTTGACGTTTTATCTTGTGTGCCTTACTCAGTGGTGGTCGTTTTTCAGCCTTCCTTACCTTGGCCATGTCCCTCAGTATTGCACACCTTGTACTCTTTGACACTCCAGGAATCTTGCAACTCTGGAATATGGCAGAACTGGATGCTAATGGCTGCTTGTTAGCTTCACGCTTGATTTTCCGCAGATCATGTGCAGTTATTTTGCACCTTTTTTTCCCCACACGCTTCTTTCGACCCTGTTGACTATTTGCAATGAAACGCTTGATTGTTCGGTGATCACGTTTCAACATCTTCACAGTTTCAAGAGTGCTGCATCCATCTGCAAGACATCTCACAATTTCATACTTTTCAAAGTCTGTCAGATCTCTCTTCTGACCCATTTTGCCAGAGGAAAAGAGGTTGCCTAATAATTATGCACACCTGATATAGCATGTTGATGTCATTAGACCACACCCCCTCTCATTACACAGATGCACAGCACCTGATATACTTAATTGGTAGTAGGCTTTCAAGCCTAAACAGCTTGGAGTGGGACAACATGCATTAAAAGGATGTTGTGGTCAAAATACTCACTTGCCTAATAATTCTGCACTCAGTGTACTCTCACACACTCTCTCTAATGCATAGTCTTCACACAGAACTAATAGCTCTACATTCTAATGTAATTTAAGATAATGAAATGTAAATAATGCCAATACTTCAGGTAGCTGAGCAATACAATCAGTTCAGTTTTGACTTTTATGTCAGACAAAACTCCGCAGTTCTGATGGCACAGTTTTAGAATTGTTAAAGTAAATGTGTTGTGAGCCAAACTTACATTACAGGCAATGGTGAGAACACTCTGTTTCAGAGAATGCATGCAAATGGATCTCAATTCAAGACAGCCAGATAGACTGATGCCTTTACATTACTGCTCAGAATGTCTCTACACATACAGACACCTAGTGTTGTGCATGAACGCGTTCAAAAGAACGCATTCATTGAACACGCTTGTTTTTCCATGAACTTTGAACTGAACGCAACAACTTTGTAATGAAAGAACTTGAACGTGAATTCGTTCAAATTATGCAACATGAACGACAAACATGAAGATGAATGAAACATGAAACCTGATGAATCGAGTGGCACGTCTACTTGCAAGATATTTTACGTTCTACTACTTCACTGTCAGTCTGATGTTGTTGTCACTCACTGCCCTGAGGTGCCGCGTGTGTGCAATGCATCATGGATAACGTAGTGTGAAGCTGGAGATAGTGGATGGCTCTATGATTTGGCTCCATACTACGTTACCCATGATGCAGCAGAGCAGAGTAGGCATAACCCAGCATTCCCTAGCTACAGGCAGCAGACAGCGCGCACACCACAGCCGGCGCACACTCACAGCAACATGGCCAGTGAAAGTTCAAGTAGCGGCATGGAGAACATAGATGAGACGGATTCTCCTCATGGTTATTTACAGCAATTTTACACAATTTCACACAAAGACTCAGACGGTAAAAACCTTACCTTTCTGTGTAAGCTCTGTCCACCTTTCCTGAAAAAAACAAGTAAGAACATCGACAACGTCGTTCTCAAATTTGAAACGACACATTGAGTTGAAGCATCTGTCCAGTTTCAAAGCATATATGCAAGTCCTCGAGGATCAGAAGGAAAAGGGCAAGAAGATCCCCTGCCAAAATCCCAAAATCCAAGTCACACTGCCTGCAGCCTTCAAGAGTACCACTGTCTCCCAGCAGCAGGTAGATAAACTGATTATTGACTACATTGTGGAAGATTTACAACCACTAAGCAAAGTTGAGAAATCCTCGTTCATCAGACTAGTTTATTAGAAGTTACTGTTAGTTGAAACTGAAAGCATTTGTTTGAAGTCACGTGTAACGTTTTGGTGCAGTGGTTGAGTCAGTGAAGAAATCAAAATATTTTGTCCTTTTTCCATATATAGTATGTACAATAACTTCCATTTTGTGTGATAGAATATAATATCTATAATATGTGAGTAGTTTTGAGCTAGAATGTAGCATATGATTTTAGTCTTTATTTTCATATCCCGCCTAAAAGTAAAATGAACTGAACTTTGAACTAGTTCAGAATTAAAACTGTGAGCTATGAACGTGACCAGTTCACTTTTAACGTTTGAACTGAACTTGAACTAGTTCAAAAAAAGTGTGAACTTGCACAACACTGCAGACACCCACAAATAACACACAAACTCTCTCACGCTCTCTCTCACACACACACTCACTCACACTATTATTATAAGGTGTAATACTAAAGCTTACAATTCAGCAGTTCACACCCTTTCTGTCATGTGTATGCTGCAATGTAAATAATGCCAATACTTTAGGTAACTGGTACTTTAGGTATGTATACTCAGTTCAAGAGTTCACTACTTTTCTACTTTTATGTCAGATAAAACACCACAGTTATGGTGCCACAGTTTTAGAATCGTTAAAATAAATGTGTCCTCCACCAAATCTATCCTTATTTATTTATTTATTTATTTATTTACGTTGTGCTGGGGGGCTTCGGTGCTGTCAGCCATGTTTGACCTCGGTATTTGAAAAATCCTGGGTACGGCCCTGCCTGTAATACAAGGAATAGCAACATTATGTCACAAGCACACAATATAAATCAATCATCGAGACAAATACTCAAGTAACATTCATGGTGAAAAACTATTTGAATAATAACTAATAATAATAATGCCAACACACACACCCACACACACACACACGATGTTGAATCGTAAATGTTACAATTTTAAAATGGGTGACCACAACTGGACCATGGTGAGATTAGGGGTATTTAGATTTTACACATCAAACATTAACCCTCATCCTACCATGCTATTTTACACCTTAATCTTACCATGTGGGGTCCGTTTGGACCCCAATACTTTTCTTTAAAATTAAAGCTTATAAAGACAAAATCACCAGATAAGTTTTGTTCAGAACATCTTGTATTAATAACAGCAATACACTAAAGGGCCCAAGGCATAAAGAACACACTTAACCTTCATCCTACCAGCCAATTTTACATACACAAACTACCAGGCGGGGTCCGTATGGACCCCAGGAGGGAATACCTTGAAATGAATGCAGTAAGAACCAATTCAATGCAGCAAACAGACATAACTTTATTGAAGAACAAAATCCACTATGGCTGAATATCAATGATGTATTATAAATGCAATAACATTGCAATAATATTGCAATAACTAGCATACATGTAGCAAATTATAGCGCCACAAAAAAAAATTGGCATTATATACATGATTTTTGCAGCTCATGCAGCTGTAAAACATTCTGGATTACAACTTAGGTCTTTTCTTACAGAATTTAAAACAAAAAAGTAATTGTAAAATAATTTAGGGCTTTTGTTTTGCAGCCTGTGCTTATTGCAGCAGTGGGGTCCACACGGACCCCAAGAAGGAATGCCTTGGTAGTTTCATTATGGAACATAAAATAAATAAAAGAAGTTAACTTTCAGTGTGCTATTCAATTATAAAATGAAAGACAGATAAACTTTACTCTGGGGTCCGGTTGGACCCCAGTAACAAATTAATTATACCTTCACAATGCAAAAAGATGATCTTCCGGTGCTTTAGTGTTTTAATTAAGACATAAATTCCGACAAATTCATAAAACGGTGAGGCAGTATGTCACATATTTTTAAAATGGCAAACAAACATATAGGTGCGGGGTCCAGATGGACCCCACTTGGTAAGATGAAGGTTAATGTGGGATCTAGTGTACTGCCATCTTTATCTCAGCAAGCATAAATCACAAAAGGTTTTTTTTTCCCTTCCCCCTGTGCTTTGGACCTGGACCTATAATCATTCAAGACCAATGGAAATCTACCATATCTCTTACTATTGTCAAGGGGGCAAATTGGCTTCACAATCAGCTTGGTTGTCATCTGCTGTGGCCTCGGAATAAACCCATCTTCATCTTATTCGTCATCACCTCTACTCATGCATTGTGATTTCATTTATAGCCCAGAAATTGACAGTCAGTGTTTTATTTATTTATTTATTTATTTATTTATTTATTCCAACAACAAAAATTGTTTTTAAACTGAAACAGACCTTTCTGAGCAATTCCCCTTCTTAATAGAAAACATGTCCTGCAGACACAAAGGTAATACTGGGGATCTAGTGTACTGCCATCTTTATCTCAGCAAGCATAAATCACAAAAGGTTTTTTTTTCCCTTCCCCCTGTGCTTTGGACCTGGATATAGTCTTCAGCTTTTTAAAACTAAATCTAATATTCTGGGTAAGGGAGTCTAGGTTTCCCAGATAGAAGGTACAATTACAGTCCATAAATCACTTCAAGACACTGGTTTGAGAGTCTCACTGCTAACTGAGCACTAACTGTATCGCAGACATTGTCTGAGAAAGACATAGTAAGTTGGATTTGAATTTAAATGGATTGCATTTGAAACCAACTGCTGTTGCATCAACACTACAGAAAAAAAATAGCATGTCATTGCCTTATACATATGACTTCATCCATCATGAGGGAACTCTCATAGAAAATCAAGCTTTTTCCTTTTTATAGTGTCTGTTTTTCTCTTCGTTAATTGACAGCTCTTTATCTAAAGACCTGATGGCCTTGAACGCAACATTTATTATGGCCTCCGAATGACAGTATCTGCTTTGAATTTTGTGTTCATTATAAGCACAACTCACAAAGTCAAGCAGGAGAAATACAGAAAATGGCAGAACAAGTAACAGTTGTTGGTCATTACATTGGCTGCCACTTCAAAGTTACCTACTACCTAAAGCAGTCTTATTCTCCACATGTGTACATTTTCTGTTTATCATCTTCCCTAAAGACCTTTTCACAAACTGAAAAGAGTGGTTTCTTTTCAATATGTAGGCTAATACAGGTTTCTTACTGATATTTTTCGCAAGTAGTGTCTGAAGACAATGTTGAATGTCCTGCCTATGTCTTGGGTAGGAAACAACCAACTGCTTCAAAGTTTCAAGGGTCAGATCCAGATATCATTCATTTTAAAAAGTCCTCACTTGTTCACTATTGCATCCACATTGGTGGGGTTTCATCTGAGAATGTCCTTTTCAGAGTTGTAAAAGCAGATGTTTCAGGAGCATCAGGTTTAATAGTTGATGTCAGATGTTATACTGAAGAACAGAAACAAGAGATTGTATGTTTGGCCTGGCATCCATAGGCGCCGCTGGGGGGGAAAGGTTAGAACAATTCTAGGGGCCCAGCACTGCCATGGGGCCCTTTAAGGGGCTGATAATATGCTTTTAATGATTTTAATAAGACTTTAAATAAGACTTTTAATAAGACTTTCCGTCTGGTAAAATGAGCTAATTGAACAAGGTTGTCTATTTCTTGAGTTCTTCAACATATTGTCATTTAACCCTCCCCCTTTTGCGAAATGGTACGGTCCAGTTCTGGTAGAAGCGCAATGCGTTAAATCTGTGTGCTGGTGCAGCAGCCAGCCAGCCAGCAGTGGAGTGCGTACAGTCTATGATCGCTAAATATGAAGAGTGGCTGTCAAAAACGTAAAGAAAGGCAGCTGAAAGCTGAGAGGGACCGGAGAGGCAGGCAACTGGTCACTCAGTTTTTCCCAAAGAAAGGTAGCTATCGCTCACATGTGTGTTCAAAATATTAGCGAATGGTAAATGAACAGTATGAACGTGGTTGGATTAGCCTATCAAGAGAACACTTTTACAGTTTGTACAGTGACATTTTTTCCATTTTAATAACTGAACTGACTTGTGTGATAAGATGAAATATTACAGTATGTTATGCTGGTGCTAATAACTAGTGCTAATAACCAGTTTCATAACTAATGGGGTGCCCTAAATATGCACAGATTCAGCCTCAGGGGGACCTCCGCCCTACCAAACCACTGAACCCCCCTTTGGAGAAGGAGGTAAGCAGCAATACAACCCATAAATGCTTTAGGATTGAAGTTTTTAATGAGCGAGCGCCATATACAGTTTGCTAGATTAAAGTGTTGCTAATAACAAACACCAGTCAAGTGTTTGACATGGTTACGTGTGTGGAATGTTCACACATTCTAAACCATTGGTTTCAAATTGAGGAGCTGGAGAAAGCGCAGCACACATAAAAGAGGGATAGAGGTTACAACATATGAAGAAATACGTACGTAATTGATCAAATTGAAATGTCAGGATTTTTTGCACTCTGCCAGTTACAGTTGCTGGTGGAGAAAGGGCATTCAGTAAACTCAAACTGATCAAGAGTTACCTCAGGTTGACCATGTTGCAGGAGAGGTTGAATAGTCTAGCAATACTTTCAATTGAAAGTGAATTGGCTCGCTCTCTAGACTTCAAAGATTTAATTCATGACTTTGCTACAAAGAAGCCTCAGCGCCTAGACTTGGGTATTTAAATCTTTACTGTATGAGTAGTATAAATATTGTTCTTCATGTTTACATTTGGATTGGTTGATATTGCTGGTAAGAATCTATCTTGAATATTGAATATTTTATTGTTCATGGATATTTGAATATTTGCTTTGACAAACTTTTTCTATGATTTATTAGCAGTCACATCACACATTTCACTACCAATTGTCCTAGCACAAGAAGGCATGTGGCAAAATCTTGAATTTTCATTTGGGATTGTAAATGCACCAGAATTAGTCACTGACCAGTTTTCATCTAGTCCCTAGTAGGTTAATACATAAAATGTAATAACAAAGTCACAAACTCAAGGTCCATGGGCTATCAAAAGTCAAATAATGACAATAGTGCAATTGTGACGAGGGTGGGCAAAGTTGGGGGGCCCAAAATTCTAATCTTTCATGGGGCCCAAAATTTCTGGCGGCGCCCCTGCTGGCATCAATATGTACGTCTTTTATAAAGCTATGGCATAGTATGCTGATGCTATGATCCTGCTGTAATGAAGAACTGTGGCACTCTTAACCTAATGACATCTCTGGAAAGACAAGTCACAAGTACAATAATGTGATAAATTCACAGCAGCATCTGGAATCTGATGCATTTTAGCAAAATGTAAATAATCAATATTAGGTCTGAAATAAAATATAATATGGACAAATGAAAATGGACAGCCATTAAATGAGAAATAACAGTCAGATTGCTAATTTATTGAGGAATCCTGCACAGTTGCCCCCCCCCAAAAAAAAGGCTCTGAAATAAAATTTTCTTTTGGTCACTAGCCACTTGTGCAAGCCCCTTGTACAAAAAAAAAAAAAATGTGTTTCTATGGTAGATTTCACCATTTTAACTACTGTGGACCATGACTTTATGAAAGGTCAGGAGAACAAGGAACAAATATAAACCCTTAATTTATTTGCCTGGTTAATTACAGCTCCCACTAGTAGTTGTATTTTTATGCTGATCTAAGTGAGAGATCAAATATTCTGCAGTCACCCAGGACTTTGTTGGCTATGAATCAACACCACAAATATATTCTTAACCTATGTAAATTCTCAGGGATCTTTTGTATTCGTAATAGGACAGCATGGTGGTGTAGTGGTTAGCACTGTCGCCTCACAGCAAGAAGGTCCTGGGTTCAAGCCCAGTGGCTGACGAGGGCCTTTCTGTGTGGAGTTTGCATGTTCTCCCCGTGTCTGCATGGGTGTGTTCTGATTTCCCCCACAGTCCAAAGACATGCGGGTTATGCTAATTGGTGGTTCTAAATTGACCGTAGGTGTGAGTGTGAATGGTTGTTTGTCTCTACGTGTTGGCCCTGTGATGACCTGGTGACTTGTCCAGGGTGTACAAGTCCATAGTCAGCTGGGATAGGCTCCAGCTTGCCTGCGACCCTGTACAGGATAAGTGGCTACAGATAATGGATGGATGTATTCATAATGTCCCCCCTTTTTTTCCCCAATTTGCATCGAACATCATTTCAGGTTTGAGAATGTAGAAACAGAAAAAAAAAATAAACTGGTAGACAAATAGCCTTCTTTTTCAGTTGATGACATTTCCATTTTCAGACAGACAATTACTCGCTGTACCTGACACGGAAACAATTTGTTTATTAATCCAACGGTAAACTGAATGTGCTTAACACTCTACTATTAATATGCTGTTTGATTATTGTTTATCAGCATTTAATGATAGCATATTAGGGTCGTTGTAGAGTTAAGGGGGGGGGCTGAGATGGGAATAATAGTCTCAGAAAAAAAAAAAACTTGGATATTCTTAGAGAGTCCAGAAATTTGTGAGGGGAAAAAAAACCCCTCAGAAATTCTGAAAAAAGAACTCAGAAATTCAGAGATTAAAAAGTCAGAAATTCAAACTCTTAGAAGTCACCACTTTACGAGAAAAATAAAACTCTCATGCTTCCTGGTGTCCTAGTGTCAGAAAGACAGGCAACAGATTGATGTAAAATCAGCAAATAGTTATAACAAGCAAAGCTGGCCCACAAATCCAAAATGTTAGCCAAAAGACAGTCATGAACAGGCAATGGTCAGATGAGGCACAAACAAGATATCAAAGGCAAGATCAAAAGGCAAAGTCCAGAAACACAAACTAAGTCAAAATGAGAATAGCAGCACAATAATTAGAAGGCTTGGTAATGTCAGGGAAGGATATACTGAGCATTTACTTCACAATGAGGGTGTAAACTGTGAGTCCTTAAATTCATGCACTGTGATCGTGAACAGGTGCAGATGATTAGAATTCTGGAAACTGTGGGTGGTGACCTGCAGGACGGGTGCTGTAGTCCATGGTGGCAATGTTTGTAGGCAGAGATGAACTTTGGGAAATGGAGTCTTGAGTGCTCACAGGTGCAGGTATATGACACTTAGCTGCAGTGCATTATGGGAACTGTAGGAGAAACTCTCTTAGCATGTTATTCTTTTATATTACATGCTCTAGGAGGAAAGACTGTATTTCCAATAACTCTTGGCTCAGCTGTTTCAATGTACCATAGATTTGGGCAGAGAATAAGAATCCACACATTGAAAGCAATGGGAAACTGCTCTTGCACATTAATTACACATTTGTAGACAGTTAAGGTAAAAAAGGACATGGATAAACACAGCTGTACTGTTTATTCATTTATCTCCCATTGCATCCAGGAATCACAACAATCAATCACATGCTTCCCAGCTGCTGTGTGTAGTGGGAAATGCAGGGGAAATCTCTTAGTGCTTCAATCTTTTATAAAATGCCATAGAGGAGGTAAGACTGCATTTCCTATAATTCTCAGCTCAGCCATGGCAGCTGTGGTGTGATGACATAGAGCCAACCTGGCAAAGTGAAGCAGTCTGGTTCCTTGCCAAAAAAAAAAATCACTATTTTTCCCCAGTTTTTTTTTATCACAAATTTATGACCTTATAATATCAGAGAATATCTGAGTTTTTCTTGTAAATGTATGACTTTAATCCCAGAAATTCTGAGTTTCTTTCTCTGAATATAATTTTTCAGAGCACACACACACACACACACACACACACACTAGTGCATCTCAACCAATTAGAATATCATGAAAACATTCAATATTTTCCATTAGTTATTTAAGAAAATGAGAATATAATATATGCTCCCATATATTGGCCCATATGGTCCAATTCCACAGAAGGGCTACTGTAGCACAAACTGCTGAAAAGTTAATACTGGCTAAAACAGAAAGGTGTCAGCATTAAATTTTTCAGCAGTTTGTGCTATAGTAGCTCTTCTGTGGGACTGAACCATATCGGCTAGCCTTCATGCCCCATGCAAATCAGTGTGCCTTCAACACCTATGACCCTGTTGCCAGTTCACTGGTTGTCCTTCCTTGGACCACTTTTGGTAGGTACTCACCACTGCATAATGGGAACACACTGCATAATGGGAACAGCTGTGCCATTTTGGAGATGCTCAGACCCAATCATCTTGCCCAGGGGTGGGTTTCCCAATAACATTGCACTTTCGGGATAAAGAACAAGTTTAAAAAAGCTCTTAAGCAACAAACGTTGTCTATGTATGTGGTTTCCCCAAACACTCTCATAAGAAGGACTCTTAAGAGCAACTTTGTTAAGAGCTTCTTTGCAGTGCGCACCCTGGCTAAAGGTATTAGTAATTGCTAAATCCAATTGATGAGGTAACATGGCATTCATTTTTAACCAAAACACAATGAAATATAAAGTGCTTAAACTGTGTTAATATATTGTATTGCCGTTAAGCATTACATATATAATGTGGTAATTAATAATTGAAACTATTTCACATTTTTGGACAATAAAATTTTTTTATTCCAAGTGCATTTTTTTTTTATTCAGTGAACAAACGTTCACATGAAAGAATGAGCAAATAATAAGCTAAATAATTAAGTAAAATGTTTTCCCTGTGCCCACTCCTTTCTTTGTTACCTAATCAAGAGGTTAATGTCTCTTATAAATTGGTGTGCAGCTGAGTGGTATTTGGTGTATGAATGGTGTATCCATACCATCACCTGCCCCTGTCCCCAGACTGCAGTGCCTCCTCCTGGCCCCACTGCCTCCTCATCCCCTGGACCCTCTCAGCTTCCCAGACTGCAAGCAGACAGAGTACATCTAGCCAAGTGTGTCAGTGCAGCCGGGAGCTGCTCAACATTGAGAAGGAGCGGCTCCAGCTGCTCCGAGACCTGCATGACCAAATGGAGTGGCACCATCAAGGGTAGATGGCCCTTAAACAGGCAAGACTACACCTGCTGCCCAGACAAACTGAGTCTTAGAGTAGATTCGCTGGAGTGCAGTCATGATTATTTTAACTGTTATTTACAATACCAAGTTGGCAATGTTCTCCTTTGTATGTACAATTTACAAGTGCAGCAATTTGTCTCATTTATGAGACTAAATTAGATAATCACTTGCTTTGGACTTAAATTTAATTAAAATGTGGTGATATCAGTGTGATATTATGATTTAATTAATAATTAACTCAATGTACTTGCAATGTACAAGAAAAATAATTTCACACCGGTAGCCTATTCACACACCAGTTTCCACCCACTGATTTTGAGAGTCCCTTGGTGCTGAATGCACATTCTGTGTATTTGGCTGCGAGGAGACATTCTTTGTTGTGAAAGAGTGATCCAGGTCCCTCATAAGTTAAGAGTAAACTAAAATACTACTTTGGCTACAGTGGTGTTTGGTAAAACTATGTGAGCATCACAATGGTTTTTAAGAGGCAGATAAAGACACATTTGCTTTAAGAAACTTTTGGGAAACCCACCCCAAACCCTTATGCTTGCCCATTTTTCCTGTTTTCAACAAATCAACTTGGAGAACTGACTTTTCTCTTGCTGCCTAATATATCCCACCCCTTGACAGGTACCACTGTAGCAACATAATCAATGCAATTGTCACATTAGCAGGCAGCTTACAAATGCAGTCGCAGAGGAGAGTGTGTGTGTCACAAACTGGCAAACAATTCTGAGTTGTCATCCAAATCAGAGTCAAGGGAAAGCAAGGGATCAAGTGAGGTGCAGTTAGAGTGTCAAAGGCAGGACACTAAACAAAGTCAGGAATGTACAGAAGAATGAGCAAAATCAGGGTGAATCAGCATGGAATAACAAGACTTGGTTTATTCAGGTACTTGCACAGTGAATGATACTTTGCAATGAGCACAGAGAGGGAATGTTCTGAAGTAGTGTGTATTGATTGAGGGCAATGAGGAGCAGGTGCATCAGTAATCATAATTCAAGAGAGGGAGGGTGGTGTGGTGCTTATTGGGAGTTGGAGTCTATGACGGCCATGTTTGGAGGCTGCTGCAAACTCTGGGCTTCCGTGTCATACATGATAGAATCCCCCAAGGTGCTCAATCTGGGAGCACTTCCTTTCTTGGGATGGCCTCGGGCATGTGGTGCAGGTCTCTCAGGGTGTCTTGCATGGAATTCCTGAGTGACTAGTGGGTCCAGGATGTCCCTGGCTGGGACCCAGCTACAGTGGTGCTTGAAAGTTTGTGAACCCTTTAGAATTTTCTATATTTCTGCATAAATATGACGTAAAACATCATCAGATTTTCACACAAGTCCTAAAAGTAGATAAAGAGAGCCCAGTTAAACAAATGAGACAGAAATATTATACTTGGTCATTTATTTATTGAGGAAAATGATCCAAATGTTACGTATCTGTGAGTGGCAAAAGTATGTGAACCTCTAGGATTAGCAGTTCATTTGAAGGTGAAATTAGAGTCAGGTGTTTTCAATCAATGGGGTGACAATCAGGTGTGAGTGGGCACCCTGTTTTATTTAAAGAACAGGAATCTATCAAAGTCTGATCTTCACAGCACATGTTTGTGGAAGTGTATCATGGCACGAATAGAGGAGATTTCCAAGGACCTCAGAAAAACGTTGTTAATGCTCATCAGGCTGGAAAAGGTTACAAAACCATCTCTAAAGAGTTTGGATTCCACCAATCCACAGTCAGACAGATTGTGTACAAATAGAGGAAATTCAGGACCGTTGTTACCCTCCCCAGGAGTGGTTGACCAACAAAGATCACTTCAAAAGCAAGGTGTGTAATAGTCGGTGAGGTCACAAAGGACCCCAGGGTAACTTCTCAACAACTGAAGATTTCTCTCACATTGGCTAATGTTAATGTTCATGAGTCCACCATCAGGAGAACACTGAACAACAATGGTGTGCATGGCAGGGTTGCAAGGAGAAAGCCACTGCTTTCCAAAAAGAACATTGCTGCTCGTCTGCAGTTTGCTAAAGATCATGTGGACAAACCAGAAGGCTATTGGAAAAATGTTTTGTGGACAGATGAGACCAAAATAGAACTTTTTGGTTTAAATGAGAAGCATTATGTTTGGAGAAAGGAAAACACTGCATATCAGGATAATAACCTTATCCCATCTGTGAAACATGGTGGTGGTAGTGTCATGGTTTGGGCCTGTTTTGCTGCATCTGTGCCAGGACAGCTTGCCATCATTCTTTGAGGGCTAATTTAATAGTGAGGAGCTCTCTGTTCCCCACATCATAAAGCCTTTCTGCTGAAGTTAGTAAAAAAAAAAGGCTATGGGGTGTAGCTTTGGTTTCTCCCCAAAGCATTGTGACAGGATGGCCCCTACCCCAGTGTCGGATGTGTCTACTTCCACGATAAAAGGCTGAGTGGGGTCAGGGTATTGGAGTATGGGGGCCGAGGTGAATGCAAGCTTAAGTCGACCGAAGGCTTCCTCGGGCACAGAGTTCCACTGTAGGCGCTTGGGGCCCTTCTTCAACGGTGTGGTTAGGGGAGCTGCTAGAGAACTGAAACCTTGAATGAACCAGCGATAAAAGTTCACGAAGCCTAGGAATCGTTGGCACTCCTTCACAGACTTGGGTGTCGGCCAGGACGTGACGGCTGCTACCTTGGAAGAGTCAATGCAGACTCCTTTGGCGCTAATGATATAGCCAAGGAAGGAAATCTTGTTTAGAGGAAACTCACACTTCTCGGCCTTTACATAGAGGTTGTTCTCTAACAGTCACTTGAGAATGGTTCTGACGTGTTCCTGGTGACTCTGGAAATCTGAAGAGTAAATCAGGATATCGTCGATATAGGTAATGACATATTTGCCCAGGGCGGCACGGTGGTGTAGTGGTTAGTGCTGTCGCCTCACAGCAAGAAGGTCTGGGTTCGAGCCCTGTGGCCGGCGAGGGCTTTTCTGTGTGGAGTTTGCATGTTCTCCCTGTGTCCGCGTGGGTTTCCTCCGGGTGCTCCGGTTTCCCCCACAGTCCAAAGACATGCAGGTTAGGTTAACTGGTGACTCTAAATTGACCGTAGGTGTGAATGTGAGTGTGAATGGTTGTCTGTGTCTATGTGTCGGCCCTGTGATGACCTGGCGACTTGTCCAGGGTGTACCCCACCTTTCACCCGTAGTCAGCTGGGATGGGCTCCAGCTTGCCTGCGACCCTGTAGAACAGGATAAAGCAGCTAGAGATAATGAGATGAGATGAGATATTTGCCCAGCATGTCCCATAGCACGTCGTTGATGAAGCACTGGAACACGCTGGGTACTGAAGAAAGGCCATACGGCATGACCCGATACTCAAAGTGCCCCAGGGTCATGCTGAAGGCCGTCTTCCATTCGTCACCCCTCCTTATTTGGATCAGGTTGTATGCACTTCATAGATCGAGCTTTGAAAATATCCTAGCAGATTGAAGCTTTTCAAGAGCTGCTGGAACCAGGGGAAGAGGATAAGGATACTTTACGGTGACCTGGTTTAAGCCTCTGTAGTCGATGCAAGGCCTCAGTCCACCTCCTCATTTCTCAACAAAAAAGAAACCAGCTGATGCAGGTGACTTGGGAGGCCAGATGTATCCCTGTTTGAGAGCCCCCTGAATATATTCCTCCATGGTCGCCTATTCCTTTTGGGACAAATACAACCACGTGGAGGAGATATACCTGGCAGTAAGTCGATCAAGCAATCAAATGGCCTGTGAGGAAGTAACCCACAGGCCTTCCCCTTACTGAAGACTTCTGCAAGGTCTAAGTCACAATCCAGAATATTGTCTATGGAGTCGGATTGGGGGCTCTATATGGAGGTAGAAGCTACTCTGATCTGAGGGAGAGAGAGGCAGTTCTGGAAGCATGTGGGTGAGCATTGAAGAATTTCCTTGTTTTGACATGAAATCAATGGATCATGTAGCTGCAACCAGGGATAGCCAAGGATGATGTCATGATCAGTGGTGGTGGTTACATAGAGTGATATGAATTCTTTGTGTAAAGCCCCTATTTGAGTCTGTACTGGTTGTGTGTGAGTGGTGACCAGTCCATCGCCTATGGGTCCTCCATCGATGGTCTTGATACTGAGTGCGCTGTGTAGGGGGATGGTAGGCTGAGGTTGTGCACAATGGCACCACTGATAAAGCTCCCCCTGACCCGAATCAACAAAAGCAGATAAGACATGAGTGGAGGACCCTAGCCTGAGTAGGACTGGGATGGTAAAGGACTTAGAACTGAACTTTCTCACTGGACTTGTGGAGCTTACAGGCCTCTCTGTTGGGGTCTCTCGGGCTGGTCATATGGGGCATTGCCGGATGCTATACTCAGGGCTCCCACAGTAGAAACATAACCCCTCCTTGCACCGCCTAGCATGTTTGGTGCAGGTTAGATGGGTGCATGAGACCTCCATGGGTGAGCCATCCTCCATAGACTGGGCAGATTTGGTGTTGAAGTAGATAGATGGTTGGTGCTTTAACAATTAGTCGAGTCGAACAGCTAAATCAATGAGGGAGTCCAGAGTGAGGTTCTCATCTCTACAAGCCAGCTCACTAACGATCTCTGGACGTAGGTGTAGGTGCAATAGGCTTATCAAATCAGTCACATTTAAAAAGGGATCAGTCTCATAAATACATTAATCATTAATTCAAGTGTCTAATAGTTTATAGCTAAACTATTAAAATCAATGGAATAACTTAGTGGTGATGTTGCTATAGTTTTAGTGAGTATTGTAGCTCTAATGTAATACATTTACCCTCGATCTATAACATTCATATAACCACCAAATGGGCGAAGGCAATTAGAATATTTGTTTGGCAGAGGTTGGCACTCAGTGAATGTTGTAGCAATAGACAGGACACAGTTTATTCCAAAGATACCATTTATTGAAATAGCTGACACGAATTAGCAAACTAATACTGATCAGATATAGCAACAATACCAGCCAAGGAATAATTCAATATAAATGGTAATGCAATGTATACAGGTAATAATCTGTAGTGTATATGATGATAACTAAGACACTAATGGTGATCAGAAGTAATAAGCTATATGCAAGTTTACAGTGTAGGGGCGAGTGGATGTTAAAATGTGAGAGGGAAATCACATGTTTGTGTGTCTGTGTGAGAGTGTGTAAGAATGTGTGTGTGAGTATGTGAATGGAATGCACAAGCCTTGTGCGCCTAAAAGGGGGTGGGCAACAAGGAGAGCACACGAGGGAGAGAGAGACAAAGGGTCTGTAGTTTAAAAACTAGTCTCGGCTAGGCCTTAAACCCAACTTCTACTCAACCCTTAGCTACTCCTGAAATCCCAATGTTGAGGGGTGTAGTGCGATGGAGGGAGTTAAAAAGAGAGAGAGGGAACGCATACACGATCTAACTAAATACAGATAGTAAACAAAGTAAATCAAACAACACACGGTCTAAGACTGACATTCATGTGAATCAAAATGTGTACATTTAAACCGTGAATGAATTAAAATAAACAACACTCTTCACATTAACTAGCCACAACTAAGACTAACAATTGCCCAGATGTCAGCCTTACTTGAGATCGCTCTTGCTTGGCAACTGGAAGTGCGCCGTCTGTTATCTGAAGACAGCACAGAGTGCAGGTCCAGGGAGAAAACAGTTCTGTTCCTTTTCCTTTAACAGCTCATCAGCTGAAGATCTTCAGTGCCCCGTCGGTCGTCCGCTGATCTGGAAGGAATCTTGTTTGTAGTTCATCGATGTTGAGAAAGGGAAAAGGGATCCGGTCGCCTTTTCTCTTTAAAATACTGCGTGGGCTGCAGTCACTAAGGATCGACCGATATGTTTTTTTCAGGGCCGATACCGATACCGATTATTATGGAATTGGGATGCCGATAACCGATATGTGCAACCGATAAATGTAAACATTATAATTCACATGAAATTAAACATAGCACACACTGACACAGACCTTCATATCCATGAAATGTATGTTTAATTGTAAAATTGAACATGAAATTTTGTGCAGGGAGATGCCAGCAGCATTTGTACAATAAAGTCAAACATTAGTTAGAATAAAATGAGGAATAAAATAATAAAATAAATATTCACCAATAAAAAAATAAATCACTCCCTACTATATTACAGCTCACCATTTTCAGTGGAAAATAAAGGAAAATACACTCTGGATTCTTTTACACTAAGAACTAATTAAGACTTACCGATTTCAAGTAGTTTTAAAATAACAAATCAAGTGTAGGGAGCTGCCTGCAGCATTTTTTAAAAAGTAAAATCAAACAAAGTAGGCTATCACTCCCTGTTATGTAACAACTTAACAAGTAACCATCTACATTCTAATGCTTTTAATGCCCAAGCCTAATATTCCCAATTTAGGAGGATTATATTGTAGTGAAGGAAGCATTACATGTAGTTTCAGCGAGACTAGTTGGTTGTAGGCTAATTCAAGTGCTTCCTTCCGTAAGCTAAGTTTGCCTGGCTACACAGATGCAAATGGACAATTTTAACGAGTAGTAGATGAAGAATGTAGTAATGATGTTGTGCTTTTGCAACTTGTGTGTTTGTGACTTATTGCAGCAAAAGCAGCATGTCCTTACCTTGAAGTGGGATCTGCTTCTGCCCGAGTGCCCATACAGCCGCCTTGAAACAGTTCACAGCGTTTAGCCACACGTGTCGATTGGCTATATCTCTTGTGCCAAACAAATCAGATGTTGTGGTGGGCGGGACCGTGTTCTTGAACTCAGAGAGGCAAGTGCAGGAAAGGACGTGCAGTGACAGTCGCGTTAGGAACGAAACGGCTGCAAAAAGGCATGTTATCGGCATATCGGTGGAAATTATGGCCGATACCGATAACCCTAAAAATGCAGAATATCGGCCCGATATATCGGCCAGGCCGATTATCGGTCGACCCCTAGCAGTCACTAACCGGTTCAGTTATTATTGCAACTATGCGAAGATCAAATACATTGAACTTTGGCTAAAGGTCCGGTATCAATAGCTTGTTCTTTGTCCTTTGTTCTTCTGTAGCACAGATGCAACGGCGTCTCTTTCACGCATGGAATCCACCACCAGAGAGAAGGAATTTCGATTTCGTCGTGGGTTTAAAGCACAGTCGTAACATCACTGTATTTGGTATCTGGTATCATCTCTGTATCCAATACCATTGTAGGGAGTCAGAAGAATGAGCGGAGATAGAACATGGCATCGAGTACAGGGATTGGTGTGTTCAATGCTGTACAGTGAAAGGGGGAAGATGGTTACTATGGCTATGGCTTGGCAGCCCCCCCTACATAGGCCTTGGTGAAAGACTGCTTTCAGTGCCGGATCATTCCACCCACTGGCAGCTGCTGGTGTCCTGAATTCCAAGGCATATTCAGCAACACTTCTGGAGCCTTGGGAACTAGCGAGAAGACTCTCTCCAACCTCGATCCCTTCTGGTTCATGATTAAACACCCTTTTAAACATGGTGAGGAATTGTTCATAGGACTTGGTTTGTTTGTGCCCCTTATTCCAAACTGCAGTGGAATAGACCCTGAGAGACCTTTGCCTGAGAGAAAAGATATAAATTTTGTGATCTTGTGCTCCTCCGATAAATGCGGCATGGTGGAAAAATACATAGAACACTGCAGTAAAAAAACCTTACATGCGCTGACATCTCCAGCAAACTTCTCTGGAGTGGGGAGTTGAAGCGCTGGGCTAGGAGGAGGCTCGGAGCATGCTAGGAGGGCCTGCAGTATCACAGATGTGAGTTGCATCATCCGAGTGTTAAGGTCAGCGAGCATCTGTTGACGTTCTCCTAGCAAACACCCCTGCGCATTTAGAGCAGTCTGCTTAGGACCCTCTGCTACATCCATTATGGCAAAGTATCCTGTGAGAGTGCAGGCACTTACTGATGTATGCGCGGAGGAAGCAGATCAGTAGTCTGTCAACAAAGCCAAAACATGTGACTGAAATCGGTGTCGGTAAACTAGCGAGGGTCAGGCAATCGGCGAACAACATGACGTGGAAAAGACAAAGAGCAAAAACGGAGAGGAAATAGCAAAAGGTCAGGAAACGCTAGAGACAGTCAGAAAAGATACAAGGCTCGGTATGTGTTGAAATGGCAGGACAATACTTCACACTGAAGTGGTGTGAATGAGCAGCTTAAATAGCGGAAGTGGTGATTAAGGAAATTTCGTGACAGTTGTAGTTCAGTAGGCTGGGGACAGAGGGCATTGTGTGTCATGGGAGTTGTAGTCCTGAGTGTTTGTAGTCTGCTCCTTTACACCAGGATTACTGACAGTCTTCAGTTTACATCAAAATTAAAATATTTGCCCTTGCCAATCCAAAACTTTCAGAGGGGACCATATTTCTACTTGATTATTTCTTTTTACATTCCTTTTTACATTTCTTTTCATATTGCATTCAGTCATTCTGTAGCCACTTTATCCTGTTCAAGATTGCAGTGAACCTAGAGCCTCTTTTCAGATCACTGGGCATCCAACCTGGATGGGTAGTTGCAGGGCATCAGGCACACTTTCACAATTATTCACACTTGGGACAATTTAGAGTAGCCAGTCCACCTACAGAGAACCCAGATGAAATCCATGTGAACACAGGAACAACATTACACTAATTTGATCCCAGTTTCAAACTAGGTACCCTGGAACTACAAGGTGGCACGGGACCCTGTGCATTATCATGCCACACCATAAACCACCATACAAAGCCGAATTTAAAACTCAATTAATTCCAAACACTGAAATCTTATTCTCCTTTTGTTGGGGCAGAAGAACTAGATATGAATTATGAATAGAACCAGGAATAGGGAGCACTGTTGTCTACATGCAAATCAATCCCATGTGCCCCAAATATAACTTGCTTAACACTTTGCATCACATATAAGATCCCAGGGAAAACAATCATGCAAGCAGCACTCTGACAATGCAATAACTGAGAAGGTCACCCGAGGCTCTCCACTAGCTGCATGAAATCAAGCAACAGAAAATCTCATCAGACATATTCAGAGCTATGATTTATTTGTTTTACTCTACTAATTTTAGATTTCTGAAAGCAAAAACTGCTAACACCATGGAATGCATCATGAGCAAATTTTTCTTTTGATAGTACACATACTGTAATACTGACTGTAATTTATTTTCAGCTCAAAGCCAAACATTCCTCCAAGGTGTTTGTGAAGGTGCCCTTATAGCATAATAACATTGTGATAGGTGATAACATTGTGCCATGCTTCTAGAATATAACCAAGCTAAGAATTTAGATCACTTTAGTCTTTCAGGAATGATACAGCTTTACCACCATGTTCACACTCGAAACCTGCAAGCTAAACTCAGTTGTCATTTCCCACCACATACCCTTAGACTAGTTTGGGTATTTGAATATGTCTTAAAAGCTGACCTTGTTGCTCAGATACAAAGAGATGGTTAAATGAAGTAAACACATGGAGGGTCAGTACAGACTAAGGCTACGTTTACATTACGTCGAATCAGCGGATCATCAGATTAACGTTCTTAAAACGATTCGCGTTGACACTAAAACCGTTAGCCGTGCACACAGCAACACCAATACGCGGATACGCTCGGCTCCGCAGGCATCCTGCGCTCCAAATCACTCCGCCCTGAACAGCGAGTGCCCTCTGGAGGGTGCGCACTCCGGCCCTGCGCAGCTCACAGAGCGCGCGAGTGAAGTGAACAAGCCACGATTCGGGACTGAGCCGCTGTGTGTGAGATCCCAGCGCAGATCACTTATTATTTGCAAGTGGAAGGATGGCAAGCCTAAAGACAATCATAACTACACAATGGGCAGTATTTGCATCAGTATTTGCAGTATTTTCATACTTTTATACTCTTTAATGAAAGGTGATACAAGGCGGAAGTCTGCGCCGTTTTTCAGCAGTCGCGTCACATGACCAACGCCAGCGAATCAGGAAGGTGGATGTCACAGTGACGTTGTCCAATGAGATGCCAGCTAGAGCTCAGCACAGCGTATTCGCGTATTCTGAATGTTTACACAGCACCGGAGCTGATACGATCTAGATTGAATACGTGGACGCTGGCGGATTCCCGTTTCCCCGCTTTTTCAGGGGGGTTAATGTAAACGGACAGTGCGTCCGCGAAGAAAACGAGACAGATACGGTCTAGTGTAAACGTAGCCTAAGACCTTCACCACATGGTACCGCTGACAAAGCAGTTAGGTACTGTTGTATGAGTGGAAACTTCAGTGATTCTGACAGTTAAGAAGTAGGTATTTAGATTCCTCTATAATACATGACTTTGTGAGCTAGTTCACATATGTGGCAATGGGCGTGTGGTCAAGTTTTGGTTTTTGAATGGAGGGCAAGGCTGGGGAAGGTGAGTGGCAAAGTGATCACACCTGTCATTAATTGATGTTTTGTGTGTGTGTGTGTGTGTGTGTGTGTGTGTGTGTGTGTGTGTGTGTGCACGCAAGCGCGCAAGATAAGACATAACTTTGAGCTTAAAAGCTATTGTAAAAACTAAAACAGACAGAATTTACCATCACTACAAGCCTGTTTGTGCTTCAGTGTTCCACCCACTCTCAGGGATGTTCTACAACATAGATGTTATGTCCTCTTCAAAACAGTTTTCTTTAAAGTACAAGCTTTGACATTTCAAGGCCCACATTGAAATCCCCAGAGATGACATTTCAATCTAGCTTCTGAACGTAAACAGAGGGGCAGCCATGGCCTAAAGGTTAGAGAAACCCAAAAGGTCACTGGTTCAATTCCCTGGACTGGCAAGATAATCCATGGCTGAAGTGCCCTTGAGCAAGGCATCTAACCCCCAATTGCTCCCCATGCCTTGGGTATGTGTGTGTGCTTATTGTATATTGCTCTGGGTAAGCACATCTGCTAAATACCTGTAACGTAGTGTAAACACTCTGATTGTAAATTCAGTGCTTTCAGTTTTTGCTGTGTTTTATATTTGTAGTATAAGCTTCGAGAGGTTTGTGATGACATCAAACTAGACAGTAAGACCAATTATCGTGTTAAACTGTCTTACACCTAACTATTGTTGTTTATTGATTGTACTGGCCATGGCTTTTTTTTTTTTTGGGGGGGGGGGTTGGCTAATTCAGGGAAATAAGAAGGGTATGTGTAGTCTCTATCATTAGCATATTTTTTAAAATACCTATTCACAAGGTCTACCCAGTGGTCTACCCAGCCACTGGGGTTGCACAAACCAGTGCATAGTTGGTGCCAGTTCCAAACCCAAGTAGATTGGGGAGGGTTGTGTCAGGAAGGGCATCCAGTGTAAAAACCTATGCCAAATCAAATATGTAGCTCATGATCATCTGCTGAGGCAGCCCCTAATGGGAGCAGCCAATAGAAGAAGAAGACTTATTCACAAGGTTAGTAATGATTGAAAATCTGAAGTTGGGATGGTAAATATGCACTGAAATTTTTTTTTTGTTGAACCAACTTTAAAAAAATTACTCTAATTTGTTACATCTAAATTTATTGATTTTTTCTCAAATTATATGTATGATTTGGTTGAAACCTGAAAATTTAATTTAATATCAACTAAAATATTCATTTTTACTTAAAGTAAAAATTTACATTCACACAAAGTAAAAACACAATTTATGCTAAAGACCATACACCATTTTTTTACTTTGTTACAACTTATTTTTTCACTTTAGAAAAACCTAATATTTTGTTACATCTCAGTATAATTTTTACTTTGGAGGAAACTTATTAAAACACTCTAATTTTGTTACAAGTGTTTTTATTAACTTTTTCCAAATTAAACTTCTGATTCAGTACAAACTAAAATTTTTACTTAAACCTAACCAATATATTTTATTTGATCATAAGCCAAAACATTACTGTGGCAGCGGGGGCGTGGTCAAGCGCCGGTCTGTGACAGGAGGGCGGAGTCAGGGAAGGTAAGTGGCAGAATCACTACACCTGATGGCAATTAACCTGTGTTTGTGTGTCTTCCCAGTGACCGCGCCCTACTTAAGGAGGGAGAGCGAGAGCAGAGGAGCTCATCTCCGGACTAGACGCTGACTGTGTGTGTGTCTAGCCATATATAGTTGTTCACTGAAAAGTGTGGCAATAAAGCCTTTTTGAAAACCTGATCTCTGTCCTGCCGTCCTCTGTGCTCCACCCACACCTCGTGAACCGTTACAGTGGTGCTGAAACCCGGAACGAGAGTGGAGCACCAGCAGATCAGCCCCATGGAGTCCTCCCCGTTCGCCGACCTGGTCCACGCCCTCGCCACGGCCCAGCAAAGCCAGCACCAGGCGCTCGCCACCCTCCGGAAGGAACAGGAGCGATGCTTCGAAGCCCTGGTGCTGGCCCAGCAGGAAGACCGCGAGGCGTTCCGGCACCTCCTCGCGTCGGCGGGGTCCACCAACGCTCCGGCCGCGGGCCCGTCTCCCCTCACCGTTACCAAGATGGGTCCGCAGGACGACCCCGAGGCTTTCATCACGTTATTCGAACAAGTCGCAGAAGCCTCGGGGTGGCCGATGGAGCAGCACGCGGTGCGCCTTCTCCCCCTCCTAACGGGAGAGGCGCAGCTGGCCACGCTACAGCTCCCTGCCGACCGCAGGCTGGCCTACGCGGACCTCCGTCGGGCCATCCTCCAGCGCGTGGGGCGCACACCAGAGCAACAGCGCCAGCGCTTCCGTGCTTTGCGCTTGGAGGAAGTCGGCCGGCCGTTCGCGTTTGGCCAGCAGCTCCGGGATGCTGCTGGCGGTGGTTGAGGGCCAACAACTGCGACACCGAGGGGATCATCGACCAGGTGGTGCTGGAACAATTCATCGCTCGCCTACCAGCAGGAACCGCGGAGTGGGTCCAGTGCCACCGCCCAGCATCGCTGGATCAGGCAGTCGAGCTGGCGGAGGATCATTTGGCGGCTATTCCGGTGGAAGGACAGCAGATGGCGTCTTCTCTTCTCTCCCTCTCTCTCCCCCCCCTTCTGTGTCCTGTCCTCGCCCCATTCCCCCACCGCGGAGACGGGGGCCGGCGCCACCCCAGCCGGCCCGCCGCACCCGCGGTGCCCTCCCGTTTCTCCCTTCTGTGTCTGTCTCTCCCCCACCTCAGGTGAGTGAGCCCCAGAACACAGGTGCAGAGGGAAAGCCCGGGCCGGTTTGCTGGCGCTGCGGGGAGCCGGGCCATCTTCAACAGCAGTGCACGGCAATGGAAGTGGGCGCGGTGGTTCGGATCCCCAACGCGCCAGAGGCCGCCCTCGATCGGGCCGGAGCGTATCGCATACCGGTGAGTATCCAAGGGGCTACATATCAGGCGTTGGTGGATTCTGGTTGTAATCACACCTCAATTCGCCAAAGCCTGGTTCAAAATGAGGCACTGGGGGGAGCACAGGGGATGAAGGTGTTGTGTGTGCACGGGGATGTTCATCGCTACCCTTTGGTGTCAGTCCACATTTTTTTCAGAGGGGAAAAAGCCATAGTGAAGGCGGCGGTTAATCCTCACCTTACCCACTCTTTAATTTTGGGGACTGATTGGCCGGGATTTCGGGATTTAATGACACATTTAGTGAGGAGTGGGTCCTGCCATTTAACAGGGGGAGGTCCCGGTGTCGCTTTGGCAGGAGCAGCTGTCACAGAGCCGTCTACGTCATCTCCGCGTCAGAGTGAGGAGCCGCCGGCTCCTCCTCTCTCTATTGGGGAATCCCTCGCGGATTTCCCATTAGAACAGTCACGAGACGAGACTCTGAGGCATGCATTTGACCAAGTGAGAGTAATCGATGGTCAAACGCTCCCGCCAAACGCCACCCCGTCCTTCCCTTACTTCGCGATTATGAAGGATAGGTTATACCGAGTGATGCAGGACACTCAAACTAAAGAGCGAGTCATGCAACTTTTAATTCCGAAGAGCCGCCGGGAATTGGTATTCCAGGCGGCTCACTTTAATCCCATGGCTGGACACTTAGGGCAGGATAAAACACTAGCCCAAATAATGGCCCGATTCTATTGGCCGGGGATTCGTGGCGATGTCCGTAGGTGGTGTACGGCGTGCCGCGAATGCCAGTTAGTAAATCCAGCGGCCATTCCAAAAGCACCTTTGCCCCCTCTACCGTTAATCGAGACCCCCTTCGAAAGAATTGGGATGGATCTCGTCGGGCCATTAGATCGGTCAGCACGAGGGTACCGCTTTATATTAGTTCTAGTGGACTATGCAACGCGATACCCGGAAGCAGTGCCTCTGCGCAATATCTCAGCACGCAGCATTGCGGAGGCACTCTTCCGCGTTATCTCCCGAGTTGGAATCCCGAAAGAGATTCTGACTGACCAAGGCACCTCGTTTATGTCACGTACACTAAACGAACTGTATGGGTTATTGGGTATTAAGCCGATCTGCACCAGCGTGTATCACCCACAAATGGACTGTTTAGTTGAACGGTTCAACCGCACCCTCAAGAACATAATTAAAAAATTCATAAGTGAGGACACACGTAATTGGGATAGATTGCTCGAACCCTTGCTCTTTGCAGTGCGAGAGGTCCCCCAAGCCTCCACGGGGTTCTCCCCATTCAAATTGTTATACATGCGTAAGCCGCGCGGCATTTTAGACATGCTGCGAGAAAATTGGGAGGAAGGACCTTCACCAAGCAAAAATGAAATTCAATACGTTATTGATCTGCGCGCAAAACTCCACACACTCACACGGCTAACCCAGGAGAATTTGCGGCAGGCCCAAGAACGACAAGCCTGCCTGTACGACAAGGGTACGCGCCTTAGGGAGTTCGCACCGGGAGAGAAAGTACTCGTACTGTTGCCCACATCGAGCTCCAAATTAGTCGCCAAGTGGCAAGGACCCTTTGAGGTCACACGGCGAGTCGGGGACGTTGACTATGAGGTGAGGCGGACGGATAGGGGCGGGGCGCTACAGATTTACCACCTCAACCTACTCAAACTCTGGAACGAGGAGGTTCCCGTGGCTTTGGTGTTGGTGGTTCTGGAGAAGGCGGAGCTGGAGCCGGAGGTGCAAAAGGGAACATTGGCATCGTGTACCTCTCCGGTCCCCTGTGGAGACCACCTCTCTCCGACCCAACTCGCGGAGGTTGCCCAGTTGCAGACCGAGTTTTCGGACGTGTTCTCGCCCCTGCCCGGCCGCACCAACCTCATAGAGCACCACATTGAGACGTCCCCGGGGGTGGTAGTGCGTAGCCGCCCTTACAGGTTACCCGAGCACAAGAAAAAAGTGGTTCAGGAAGAACTCGAGGCCATGCTCAAAATGGGCATCGTCGAGGAGTCCCACAGTGACTGGAGCAGCCCGGTGGTCTTGGTACCCAAGGCCGACGGGTCGGTCCAGTTCTGTGTGGACTATAGAAAAGTCAACGCGGTGTCTAAATTTGATGCGTACCCAATGCCTCGTATTGATGAGTTGCTCGATTGGCTAGGCACGGCTCATTTTTACTCGACGCTGGATTTAACAAAGGGTTATTGGCAGATCCCCTTGACTCCATTAGCCCCGGAAAAATGGCCTTTTCCACACCGTTCGGCTTGCACCAATTCGTCACACTTCCGTTTGGGCTGTTTGGGGCGCCTGCTACGTTTCAGCGGCTGATGGACAGGGTCCTCCGCCCCCACGCCACCTATGCGGCCGCATACCTTGATGATATCATCATTTATAGTAATGACTGGCAACGGCACTTACAACACCTGAGGGCCGTCCTTAAGTCGCTGAGGCGAGCGGGTCTCACAGCCAACCCAAAGAAGTGTGCGATTGGGCGGGTGGAAGTACGGTATCTGGGCTTCCACTTGGGTAACGGGCAGGTGCGTCCCCAAATTAACAAGACAGCAGCAATTGCGGCCTGCCCGAGGCCCAAGACCAAAAAGGGGGTGAGACAGTTCCTGGGGCTGGCTGGCTACTATCGTAGGTTTATACCTAATTATTCGGACGTCACCAGCCCGCTGACTGATCTCACTAAAAAGGGGGCACCAGATCCGGTCCAGTGGACAGAGCAATGCCAGCAGGCTTTCTCTGAGGTAAAGGCTGCACTGTGTGGGGGGCCACTATTACACTCCCCTGACTTTTCTCTCCCTTTTATGTTGCAGACCGATGCGTCGGACAGAGGGCTGGGGGTGGTTTTGTCCCAGGAGGTGGAGGGGGAGGACCGCCCCGTCCTGTACATTAGCAGGAAGCTGTCAGTGCGTGAGGGGCGCTACAGCACTATCGAGAAGGAGTGTCTGGCGACCAAGTGGGTGGTCCTCGCCCTCCACTACTACCTGCTGGGGCGCCCTTTCACCCTCTGTTCGGACCATGCGCCCCTCCAGTGACTCCACTGCATGAAGGATGCCAACAGGCGGATCACCCGTTGGTATCTGGCACTCCAACCCTTCAATTTTAAGGTGGTCCACAGGCCGGGGGCACAGATGGTCGTGGCGGACTTCCTCTCCCGTCAAGGGGGGGGGGGGGGGGGGGAGTCGGCTGCAGGCCGGACGGCCGCCCAGCCTGAGTCGGGCGGTGGGGGTATGTGGCAGCGGGGGCATGGTCAAGCGCCGGTCTGTGACAGGAGGGCGGAGTCAGGGAAGGTAAGTGGCAGAATTACTACACCTGATGGCAGTTAACCTGTGTTTGTGTGTCTTCCCAGTGACCGCGCCCTACTTAAGGAGGGAGAGCGAGAGCAGAGGAGCTCATCTCCGGACTAGACGCTGACTGTGTGTGTGTGTCTAGCCATATATAGTTGTTCACTGAAAAGTGTGGCAATAAAGCCTTTTTGAAAACCTGATCTCTGTCCTGCCGTCCTCTGTGCTCCACCCACACCTCGTGAACCGTTACAGTTACTTAATATAATAGTATTTTTTGCATTTTTACAACTTAAATTTTTACCTACAACATAAGCTAGATATACTTTAATACAATAGTAGAATTTTCACTTAGGATAAAACAAAAAACATTTTGCTACAGTCCATGTTGTTTACTTAGAAGTAAAGACAGGAATATTCTTTTCAAAAAGACCTTTTATTGTGATGTCCTTTCAAAATATACATCAACACTTATGTATGTTAACAAACCTGCATTTATTGCAATCAGTAAAGCAGTGAGTTTTACACATCAATAGGAAAAAAAATATTATGGTCTTTTCCATGTTTTTTTTTTTAATCTATTTTTACCTGGGCCTTATTTTCCTGGGGTTTTGGGTGTAAATAGGATGACTGACAGGGACAAGAATCTTTTCAGTCAGTCCACTATTGAGGAGGAATGGTACCTGGCAACCATTGAACAACTGCTGCAGTGTAATCAAATGGGGAAGTTGTGCACATCAAAGTATGTCCATTAAAGTATTTGTTTGTTTTTGACACTGGCAGGTTCAGATTGTTATTATCGGTGCCTGACAAGATAGGATTCCTACAGATATACATTTTGTTAAAGAGTAAAATCCATTTTGTTTAACCAGAAACAACCGTTATATTGCTGTGTTCAAAGTCATCAGACCCCACTGACAAAAACAGTAATTTTAGAAGAACAGAACACAGGAGCGCTTAGTCTACAGCTGCCTTGATTGGTTAATTAGTGTTACCGTGTGACTTTCAGTGGTTGTAGATCAGAGCTGTTATATAAATAAAAGTACTACACAATAACACAAACTGCACTGATCAAGGCAGCAGTAGACCAACAACTCCTGTGTTCTGTGAGGTGAAATTGCACACAGTGATATAACCGCTGTTTCTAGTTAAACAATGATCTCACTTTTCTATCTGTAAGATCTTAATATTCTACTATAGTACTATTCTAATACAACAGTAAAGTCTATCTCCATAGAATTCCTATCCATCAGGTTGTGGATAGTGGACCAATTGAAAAGATTTTTGTCCAATCAATCATTTACCCCCAAAAAACATAGTTACCCTTTAACCACATAACTCTTAACATGTAAAACTTGTTTGTAAATTTCTTCTTTAAAACTTGAAACATGTAATAGCCATTAAAATGTATAAAAACAGTTTTTAACAGTGTTAAAACATGGCTATCCTTTGATAATATGACCAGACTGTATGAATGTCACATTATTTTGAACCACTACAAAATGCGAGATCCAGAGACCAAACAAATTAACCTAGGAAAAAAGCAGTTCAATTGTAAACTTCTATAATTGTGGAATATATTTGAATACAAGCTGTAAAACAGAACAAAAACATGCTGTATCCAAATGTCTCTCTTGGACTAATCCAATATTTAGAGCTTTACACTCAGACTGAACACTCTGCGAGTCATTTTCTTTGGTTCTATCTCCATGAATATTTTCTGCAGTGCATCAAAAGTGTGTTGGAGCTCACTTGGATAGCTCAGGTTTAGAGCATAGATGATGCCAAATAACATGACACATGCATGTGCGACTGATGGCAACTTGTTGATGACTTCTTCACCTTCAATAACAATCCCAATGTCATCTGGTGGCTAGAGAAAATCCTCCTCTGGCCGGATGACAAACACTGCCATTGTACATCTCTTGAGCTCTGTTTCTGCTTGATCCCTCTGAACAACCTGATAAAGGACAAGCCATTTATTAGAGAGTCATTTTGATGAAACAATATAAAAAATTATCCAATATAAAAAGTGATCAGCACAAACAATTCTCCCAATTACATATGCATAAAAACCTTAAAATTAGTGTTATAATGATGTCAAAATGTTATGACTTGCAAAGTCCAGCAGATACCTCCTCAGAGGATTTTCTAAATATTTGTTATCATAACATTTGACTTTATCGCAAGTAAAATATTGATACAAGTACTGATAATAGCTATCATGTATCCTACAGTATATAGCTATATGATTGTGTGACTTCAGTGTTTTAAATTGTTAGTTTGGATCTAAACTAAGTCACAAACAAACTAACCGATCAGGCAGTAGTAGACCAGCAACTCCTGTGACAAATAGGTACTATTTGTACATATTAGTCATTTAGACACCAAAAAATATTTTAAAAATAGGGCTTAAGTGTAAAAATACCAGTTTAAGAGATTAATACAAAACTACTTACCAGATACTCTTTGATGAGTTTGTCCACATCTTCCCCAAGGTACACAATAAGACACTTCAGCAGACACTCTCTCTAAGTTCACCTCGAGGGTCTAGGTAGAGTGCAAACACACAAAATTTCAGACCCTCCAGGATTTTGCAATGTTGCAATTTTCAACATCAACGCAAATTCAACTAATCCCCGTGAATTCAGGGCGATGTTGCAATTATATCCAATCACCGCAACTTTCCCGCAAATTTGACCAATCGTTGGCGTCGTCTTGAGGTGACGTCGACAAACTACCTTCCACCTTACTTCCGTGTATTATAATTATTGTTTAATTTAGTCTTCAGGAGGGACTGCCTGCACACAGTACTAGTATTAATAGTTTTTTTTTCTTACATGAAAGCTGAAGCATTTATATTATATTTTAAGGTAACTTCATGTTGTGCTGTGAGGTTCTATGCACTTTAACTTTTGAACTAACAGGTGCATTTGGATAAGTAAAGCCTACTTTTCTGCATTCTTGTAGTCCTGGTAATCTTTTATATTGGTAAAGTTGTTTATAGGACCATTTCTCAGTGTCTTTGTTCTTTTAATCAACAGTTTTTCAGTAATAACTTAATATTTAACATATCACTCAATTTTAATCACAAAAAGAGAAAATTGCAACAATTTCCCGCAACTTTCACTTCCTCCCACAATATAATCGCAACAAAAACCTAAAAAACACCGCAACTTTCATCGCAATTTTTTGGAAAAACCCACGCAACATCAGACATTTTAGCCCGCAACAATTGATTGATTGATTGACTGATTGCTTTATTCCGAACAGTAAAGAAGATAATAAAAACAAACAAACAAAATATAAAAATAAAAAATGCAATCATCAAAACATCGTCAGAAACAGAATAGCGTAGCCACAAGGTAATAACATAATAATGTTCGGAAAGGATTAGGAAGAAGTAAATAACTTATCAAATCCTAACCCTCTATACCACCGTTAATCAAGCATCACTTTCCACCATAATAAAATATATATACAAAAGAAAGCAAAATCAACAACAACAAAAAAAAACATACCAACATACCAAGACATACCAACATGGTATAATATCGCCCAAATCAAATCATATATATACAAATACTTATGCTATGCATATATACACACATACAATACATATATACAGTACATACATATACACATACCTATAACTATACACATCCATACGTACACAGACACCCATATCATAATTATGCACATTATGCTTATATATTATATACAATTATGCATTTTATATATATATATATATATATATATATATATATATATATATATATATATATATATATATATACACACACACACACACACAAATACTCACTTCCTATATAATATATCCGTATGTACCCATACCCACATATATACACTTATATTATCAATAGCATGTTATTGTAATTCCTCCTCCCTATACCTCATAAAGATCTGTTCCTTATACCTTTTTTTTGAACTGGTTTATAGTTGTACATTTCATGAGCTCCACATTCAAACTGTTCCATAGCTTTACTCCACAAATAGAAATACTGAACATTTTTAACGTTGTCCTAGCACTGCAAATTTTAAATTTCAATTTCCCCCTAAAATTATAGCCCCCCTCTCTATCCGAGAACATTATTTGGATATTCCTTGGTACTTTATAATTCCTTACTTTGTACATTACTAAGGCAGTTTTATATTCTATAATATCCCTGAATTTTAAAAATTTTGAATTTAAGAATAGTGAATTAGTATGATCTCGGTAGCCAGCACTATGAATTATTCTTTTTTTTGAAGTATAGTTATTGGATAAAGTGAACATTTATACGTATTTCCCCACACCACTGAGCAGTAATTTAAGTACGGTAAAACCAGGGAACAGTAAAGAATGCAGAGTGAATTATAGTCCAGGACATGCTTAGCTTTACTCAACACAGATATGCTTCTTGATAGTTTCATTAGTATGTATTTTATATGTGATTGGCAATTAATTCTATCATCTATTATTACCCCAAGAAATGTATTATTAGAAACTCTTTCAATATAAACACCATCTACCTTTACATTTATTGCCCTATTTATTTTATAATTATTAAATAACATGATTTTTGTTTTAGACAGATTTAATGATAATTTATTTCGATCAAATCTGTGACGAATCTCAGTCATCCAGGTACATAGTA
The DNA here is from genome assembly GCF_027579695.1 of Neoarius graeffei. Taxonomy (NCBI): domain Eukaryota; kingdom Metazoa; phylum Chordata; class Actinopteri; order Siluriformes; family Ariidae; genus Neoarius; species Neoarius graeffei. Next base: position 43,395,937 of record NC_083572.1, read on the forward strand.
ATCTGTGGTTGGTTGAAGAGAGCAACTGGACTTGCTTGAAGATTCTTGAAAACATTTCACCTCTCATCCTAAAGGCATCCTCAGTTCTGTCTGAATAATAGGGAGTATCCAGTATTTATCCTCTCATGGATCATCATAGAATCTGAATCAGAATGCTGATGGCTGCATTGTAGGTGGCTGATAAAAGATGTCATAGACACCCGCCTCTGTTCAATGATGGTCGTTCCAAGTTGACAAAAATGAACAATCCTCTCTGGCTAAGATGTCTGCCAGTTTTCTGGAAGTCCTCTCATAGGGATTTCATCCCAAAGTGCGTAGAAACATATCTGTGACGAATCTCAGTCATCCAGGTACATAGTAATCTGTGGTTGGTTGAAGAGAGCAACTGGATAGACAGTTGCTATTAGTCAGACAGAACTGAGGATGCCTTTAGGATGAGAGGCGAAACGTTTTGAAGAATCTTCAAGCAAGTCCAGTTGCTCTCTTCAACCAACCACAGATTACTATGTACCTGGATGACTGAGATTCGTCACAGATATGTTTCTACGCACTTTGGGATGAAATCCCTATGAGAGGACTTCCTGAAAACTGGCAGACATCTTAGCCAGAGAGGATCGTTCATTTTTGTCAACCTGGAACAACCATCATTGAACAGAGGTGGGTGTCTATGACATCTTTTATCAGCCACCTACAATGCAGCCATCAGCATTCTGATTCAGATTCTATGATGATCCATGAGAGGATAAATACTGGATACTCCCTATTAGTCAGACAGAACTGAGGATGCCTTTAGGATGAGAGGCGAAACGTTTTCAAGAATCTTCAAGCAAGTCCAGTTGCTCTCTTCAACCAACCACAGATTATTTCGATCAAACCAACTTTTTAACCTGCACAATTCTGAAAAGATTATGTTTTCTAACTCATGTAAACTTGTTCCAGAACAAAACATATTTGTGTCATCTGCAAATAATACCATCTTAAATATCTTTGATACATTGCACATATCATTTATATAAAGAATAAACAGTTTAGGACCCAATACTGACCCCTGAGGGACACCACAATCAATATTCAAACGAGTTGAGACAGAGTCATCCAACGTCAAAAATTGTGTCCTGTTGCTCAAATAACTTTTTATCCAATTTAATACAACTCTCCTTATCCCATATTGTTCCATCTTATTAATTAATATATCATGATTAATAATATCAAAAGCTTTTTGAAGATCAATAAATATCCCAGTGACATATTTCTTATCATCTATAGAGTTACTGATTTCTTCAATTAATTCCATTAGTGCCATCTCTGTTGATCTGTTTGCTCTAAATCCATATTGACTATCACTGAATAATTTGTATTTTTCAATAAATTTATCTAATCTGTTATTGAATAGTTTTTCAAGAATTTTGGAGAATTGAGGAAGTAAAGAAACAGGTCTGTAATCTGTGAAGTTGTGTTTGTCCCCAGATTTATACAATGGAATTACTTTTGCTATTTTCATATTGCTTGGAAATGTACCGGTTTGAAATGACAAGTTACAGATGTATGTTAATGGTTTAGGAATCCCCCAGTTTTCACTAGTTTCATATCAATATCATTACAATCTGTGGATATTTTATTACTACATTTATTAACTATATCAATAATTTCCTTCTCATCTACTGGTGTAAGAAACATAGAACAAGAATTCCTCTTTATAATATTATCTATACAATCACAAAAAAGGCCTGCGAAATCCTGGGGGGACTGATAAAATTGTGCTGTTCAGTTTTGCAACTTGACTGAAGATGCAAACACTACACAATGCACAAATGGGCAGTGAGCATGGAAGTTACAGGATACAAGTGGCGGAAATGAGTTACACTAACTGTAATTTACAAATGGTATGAGGAAACTTGTTAAAAGGCCTGTCAAACTCAAAACATAAGTGTAGTACATAGTTTGAGTTTGTAATCTAATTCCATAATCAAATGCGTTTACAAAATTAACATTGAACAACTCCTATGTACAATGTGACTATTTATATGAAATAAGGCAAACTTTGATCTAGCAGTGTTTCCACTTTATTTTCACTACATTTTCCAGCAGCATGCCACCACTGCAAAGTGAAGCAGAGTGAAGGAGAACAGGTTGGAGGAGTGGAGGCTTTAAGTAAAGTGGAGGAGTCCTTAGTGCTGAAAAAATCCTAGAGGAAACACTGTGTATTGAGCAAGTACATACTTGATACAGAACTTTGAGTATATTCTGGGTCTTCTCTCTAATAGCTCCTCCCTTGTTTCTGATGATCTCGATCAGCTTGCTGTGGTGCTTGTCCAAGGACGCCAGGAATTACAAGTTGGAATAAGTGAATGGGTTTATACTGTATCAGACAAAAAAAAAAGTGATTTATTTTTTGGCACAATAACTGCAATCATTCTTTTAACTTTAATATTTTAGATAAACTTTTAAGGCTATGCAAACCTGCATGAAATTACTTAAAGTTTTGTAAATTTATTTGTTATTGCATGGTGAAAAAAACAACTTGCATTATACTTGGAGGAAGGTAACATGCCACATTAGTAAGTATACGTCTGTGGTAAATTCTAAGCTATTTTCTAATGTGCTACATTTTTATTTTGGGTTTGTCATTCCTATTTAAATATACATGATAATAATATTCAAAGTTGTTCATTTTGGGACTTACCAAATTGGGCAATATGGCTAAATTTGTCAGGAAACAACAGCAAACCTGTAATCACAAAGAAAAAAGGTGAGATTTCACATTTAGTTCTTTGCTGGGACAGTCAGCATTAACCAGAGCTATTACTATAGAATAAACTATTAATTAGGCTATACTGGTGATATAGTACTGAATTAACATTACACTGACAGATGAAAAAGTGGAATATGATTTTTTTCCTCTTTGATCTAATTATATTTTTTATTTATTTTTTATTATCTAATTATATTTTTTATTTGTTTTATTCATTTATGCTTTATCTGACAGAGAGACAGGAAATGTAGGGCAGAGAGAGGGGATGACATGCCTAAATTCTTCCTCTGTAATCAGTACTCATTGTCTTGTACATAATCCATTCTTGTCACTTTTATATGTTTAAAATAATAAAAGTAGTATTCATAGTATTCCTTCGAGAGCAAAAAAGGCAAAGTCACCATACAAGATATCCCAAGATAAGTGATATGCCTAGATACGAAAAAAAAATGCCTGTAGGGCACAGAAAACTGTCAATCACCTACTATCAACTTCATTATTTAGGAAGAAAATCTGGTCTGCAGCAGGCATCAAAGACAAATTGGCTTACACAGGAACATAAATAAAAATCTTTAAGTAAACCACACCTTAAGTAAAATCAGGGAGACTCCTGCTACACTGAACCAGAAAGGCAAAGTGATGTGCAGTGCAGTGGCTCAACGGTGACAAGCGGTAAACGGAGAGGTTCCTGTGGCTGTGTGAACGTAGCGGCTGAGGATGAGAGACGCAGCAGACGAACGTGCGTCACGTCTGTCAAATTAACATAACGTTGTTTTATTTTTTTCGCGGTCCGGTTTCCATCAAATCCTGCACTCTGACTGGCTGGCGAGCAGGTCCGTATCCTACAATACGGACCTCTGGCGACTCGCTCGTTCACAACAACAAACATAGTAGCAATTTTTTCAACGTATATTTTCACATTTCTCAGGAGAATAGCATTAATTTTACAGTATGGATAGCGATAACGACAGTGTTTACAGCGAAAGCGAGTTTTACTAACTGTAAATGTAACTGAGGAAGAAGAAATAAAATAAAACATTTCAGGAGAAAGCTAAAAACCTGTAACTGCTGCTAACGCCGAGCAAAAACATGGCTGAATCCTGAATGACTCAATTTTGTATTAATAAGGGACTACATAGGCAGCAAAATGTAGTTTTTTTCCTGTCATGGAAGTGCACTTGTATACTGAGGAGGAAGCAATTTGCATTACAGCCATGAATGAGGATTCAAAATGGTGGCTCGGTTTTCCCTTTCGGGAGCTCTCGTTTTCTGTTAGAATTTGGTAAAGAAAAAAATAAATATATAATTTACCAGCTTAAGGTCGGTCCGTATGGTGAAATACCGTGACCTCGGCCTTGAATACTGACCTCGACCCAGAGGGCCTCGCTCAGTACTTTCAAGACCTCGGTCATGGTATTTCACGATACGGACCTCCCAGCTGGTAAATAACATACATGTCTGTTAAACGATAACGTTTACAATAACGTGCATTTCAGTCATCAATATGAAAAAAACGCATCCATGAAGTTTCACCTTCTCTGCCTCATGGCTGCCTGCTCTGTCTGTCTGTGTGTGTGTGGCGTTGGAGCCCAGTCGCCGGCTCCAACCGACCAGTACATGTCCAGACCAGACACAGTGCATGACCGACAGGCCCTCTTATTTAGTTAACTAAACTAACTAACGTTATAGAAAAACGAACCGGGCCGACCCCAAATACATACCTCACCTAACGTTAATTAACCGCACTGACACACAGCCACTTATTACCATAATTCTACACTATGCTAACCGCAACAACTCTTCGGACTTTCGGCATCTTTTCGACGAATATATGTTGCTTGTAAAACTCGGAATGTTAACACATATCCACCCTTGTGTGGATGTGCATTCCAAATGTTTCTTTATATGACAGAAAAATAACATTAGCAGCAATATTAATTTAACTCTGCACTTGAACAACCTGGTTTAGCTAACGCACAAAAATAAAAGACAGTCTGTGAAGAAACGTTAACTAGTTGGCCATCTGCCACCAACCACAAATGTGCATGGAAAACACAAATTACAATTAAAATAAACAATTTTAGAATTTTTACCTTGTTTAGAAGAACTTTTTGGTGCAACAACATTCAAAACGAGGTAATGGCGGACTGCTGGACATGGAGCAACCGTCCACCTGGTGACGTCACGTGGTCACGTGACACGAGATCCTTTGGTTTGAAGTGAAAGTGCACTTAATGTAAAATTGTTATTTTTAATTTTGTTTGTGGGAAGCATTATTTACATTTAGGCAAACTGAAAAAAGCAGGTTTAAACCAAAAACTATGATTCTCGATGAGACCAAAGTAAAAATGTACTTCAAATGAACGTCTCGGTTGTTTCACTTTTTTCAGTGTGTCTAAATGTTTTTAGCTGAAGGGGAGAGCGGGGTAATGTGAGACATCGGGTAATGTGAGATACCCCCTGTATCTAGGCAACGGAACACAATTGTGGTCATGTGACCATTATGTTTTCAAGCCCCTCCCATTCCCCCCCTTGCCAGGAAGGTGAAGTTGGTGCTGGTGCTGTGGTAAGTATGTTTTGTTTTGTTTTTTTTTCACAAAAATGTGTTTTTTGCATGTAAAAGTAAATTTTATTGCTATGAACTTAATCAACTATTGTGTCAAAGCAAATTGATTCAGGTAGAAAAACTTATATGGTATCATACATGTTGATGAACTTCCAACATATAAAACCATGTGACTGATGCTAGTTGTAGATTAGCCTAAATTGCTAGAGATGTTGTTTTTTCTAAAATGGTGGCTGTGGGGTTAAGTGAGACAAATGCTGTGGGGTAAAGTGAGACACTGTCTCACTTTACCCCACCATGAAGCACAAGTTAAGTTTAGTCTTAAACATACTTAGTATAATATTACATTACATATGTTTTAGTTTTAATGTCATAAACATTGTAGAAAAGCCATCATGCCAAGAAACTACACCAGGAAGACAACCTGGGGCCAAACACCCCTCGCAGAGATGGAGAGTGCAGCCGCTGAGGTCATGCAAGGAAAGAAGTCCTTAAAAAAAGCTGTAAGGGATAGAAATATTGACAAGACAACCCTACAAAGATTCATAAAGAAAAAAGAGAAAGAAGAAACCTTTATTCATCACATGCACACTTCAAGCACAGTGAAATTCATCCTCTGCATTTAACCCATCTGAAGCAGTGAACACACGCACACACTCAGAGCAGTGGGCAGCCACACCAGAGCACCCCGGGGAGCAGTCAGGGGTCAGTTACCTTGCTCAAGGGCACCTCAGCCCAAGGCCGCCCCACATCAACCTAACTGCATGTTTTGGATTGTGGGGGAAACCGGAGCACCCGGAGGAAACCCACGCAGACACAGGGAGAACATGCAAACTCCACACAGAAAGGCCCTCGCCGGCCGCTGGGTTCGAACCTGGAACCTTCTTGCTGTGAGGCAACCGTGCTAACCACTACACCACCATGCCGCCCAGTGGTGGCAAAGGGTGGTGTAGTGGTTGGGAAAGGGGAAGTAAAATCAGTAGCCTGGGGTGTAGTAGCTGAGGCAAAGAGAATATTCACAGATGAGATGGAGGAGGAGCTTGCCAAACACTTGAAACAACTAGCTGACCAGTTCCATGGCCTTGCACATGCATATGTTCCTAAAGGTGATGTGGTGAAGAAGCTGCCTCAACCTAATAGGCCTGGAGGAACCACATGGAGAGAGCAACTCTTCACCTTTCCCTGTAACCTTCAGGGCTGGAATGTAGAGTAGGCCTTGTTATAGAGTATGAGGCTGATGTTCTAATCCAGGTGGGTCTAGCCTGTGTTCTGAGTCCCAGGCTGTTCTAGCTGGTTCTGATGGTCCTGTGTTCTGAGCCCCAGACTGTGTACTAGCTGGTTCTGATTATAGGTCCATGTTCTGACCCCCAGACTGTGCACTAGCTGGTTCTGATTGTCCTTTGCTCTGACCCCCAGACACTAGCTGGCTCTAAAGGTCCTGTGTTCTGACTCCCACACTGTGAATGTTAATTAAAACATTTAGAATTATATTATGTTGTATTTGATTTACTTTGTAGTACTTTGGGTTACTTTCAAGTGTTTAAAAAAATGTGCTTAATTGACCAATCCCCATGATTCTGATACTAGTCCGACATTAGTTTTGGAATGTGTGGTTGTCAACCTAGCTGTCAGGATTCTAATTGTTACAACATGTGTTGTTATGGTAGTTTTAAAGTGGAAAACGTAAGTGGATCAGCTTACCCCCAACTGGTTCACTTTACCCCCTTGATTTCTCTGGTCTGACACAAGACCACTTTTTTAAAAACAATCATATTTTCATTGCCCTCTGTCCTGAAGACATTCTGATAATTTCCCTAGCTAGGAAACATCCTGAATTAATAGGAAATGTGTAAATTTTACTGATATATCATTTTCGCTCGGCTAGAGGGGAACAAATGTAAAAAATGGCTCACATTACCCCGCTCTCCCCTAATTAAATTCATTATAAAATTGAAATAAAATTATCCTTGCATATGCTCTGATGTTGAATCAGCAGTGGAAATACTGTTTAAATTCTTGAATACTGAATTTGACCTGAGAAACAACACCATGTTTCATTTTTATTAATTTAAGCCCTCATTCATGTTTTGTGAGAGAATACATTCCATGCTTTGACAAGGGAGGCTAAGATGCAGCAAAGAAACATTTTATTGCCCTGCTCCAAAGTCAAACATTATTAAGGCTATTATTAAGGCAGTTTATTTTTGTTGATTTTAAAGTTGCAGACATCACTTTTTCTGACAGGAATTTAAATTGACAGATTTATAGTCATTGTGATAGTTGGACTCTATCAGTGACTCCTGATACTATTGTCGCTCATCTCAAGTGAAACACCCCAAAACCTAATGTTGTGGTTTTCAGGATATTATATTATATACCTAGAACTTATAAGCATTTTGCTTATAAGTATTTTAAAGACATTAAATATAAGAATAACATTAAATATCAGATAACTCTGTAGTAATGAGAGCATCGCATGTTAAAATGGTCTTGACGAAGGGCTCATATTTAGCTGTCAGTGGAAGGCTTCTAAGAGCAAAGAATGCTGTTAGATTGCACATTTATTATAATAGGTAAACAGTCTGGCTGTGGGTTGATTTAGACATCTTATCAATAATACTTTCCAAATTGAAAATTTTGTACTACACTTTGAAAAGACAAGCTTGTTCTTCAAAACAGCAAGACTTTGTTTTAGATTATATTTTCAAAATGGTTGGGAGAAAAAAAAATGGCCACAGATTCACAGTCATGGCAGATTCGACTACATATCATAATCTGTCTGACCTAGTCTAGCTGTGTATCCTGAATTATATTTGTAAGCATGGCCTTGCTTCAGACATAATGCAACAATGAAAGCACCAGGACTTACTAAAGCTTTGCCATTCTCTCTACTGCTTATCTTAACATGGACAGATGAAGCCACAAATGTGTTTCCTGTTGGAAAAGCCTTTATTGCACTGACAGTGTGTTCCATGCATTTTTGAATGTGATTTATTTCCAAACAAGCCCAAATGTGTGGTGCTTAAATTTTATCATCTTATTTCAAAAAACGAATAAACATACATGCAAAAACGTAAATGAACAAACAAATAAAAGTATTAATGCATATGTACATTTATTAATTAATAAAGAAAAGGCAATCCTAGGATAGATAGATAGATAGATAGATAGATAGATAGATAGATAGATAGATAGATAGATAGATAGATAGATAGATAGATATGGTTTACTTTTCTTTGCCAATTTGAGTCTATAAATACAATCATTTATCCTTATGCTTAGTTTTGTCTGATTTCAGAAAGGTGAATTATTGTCATTAATACAGATGGTTAGGGGTATAAAAACTATTGGCAACTGAAAATTTTTAAATGGAAACCACAGTCTTTAAAGGATATTAAATGATGTCTGAGCTTAATTAGAACTAACTTCATTACCTCATAATATGACAGAGCAATTGTCTTTTTAAAACACTGAAGGGACCAAATTAAAGTCCTTCCTGTTTTGAATTGTGAAATTTCCAGTGAGTTGAGGCTTACCTGTATCTATGTTCCATGCATTAAATATTAATCTTGCTTTGTTGTCACCTTCCAAGCAACTTAATTTTTTTTTTTTAAAGGCTAGTGAAGCAGCTTTGGAATCAAAAGGTCGCTGGTTTAATTCTCTGGACCAGTGGGAACGGCTGAAGTGCCCTTGATCAAGGCACTTAACCCCCAACTGCTCCCCGGGCCGCCCACTACCATGGGTATGTCAGGGTTCTGTTGTACATCACTCTGGATAAGAGCGTCTGCTAAATGCCTGTAATGTAATGTAATAAACTGAATGTTGAGATGCTTTTACTAGCCATGCACAATTATACCACTCTGCAAACACAGTAAAGTTGCTGATCAACATGTTTGGGTGTTCAGAAATATGTTGAAGTAGAAACTGTAGAGAAGTTGGAAGAGCTTCAAGGCAGGAAGGTGCACAGACCTTAGACACTGAGATGTTTGAATTTGCGCTTGTCTCGGAAAGAAAAATATCAATGTCAAAAACTTCATACCCTTATTCTGCAATGCCACCTGTACCTTTTACAAAGACATTCATCCTGGCTCTGTTACTATCAACTATTCCCGCTTAGAGGTGGAACAAAATGACACTCCATTTCATATTCAGATCTTTTCCACAAAATGGTGAGGCAGAAAAAATGTACAACAATTCTGTCTTGAACAGGCTGTGTAAAAGGGACTAGTGATGTATCACTGTTGCCTTTGCAATTTAGTCCAAGACTATTCTTAATCCATGTAGGAATAGGAACCAGTCCCTATTGTATATTGCTGTTGATAATGCACTTTTTGAAAGTGGAATACCACAGAAATTCTTCAATGCAGTATTCTATTTTCTTGCTATTTTCTTTCCAAAGATAAGGTCAGAGAAGAGAAAATTCAGAAAGTAAATGTGACATTAAAATATGTAACACCATAAGATACTTGTTTCTGCATTATTTTGGAATGGGACGAGAAAGATATGATGCATTCTACAACTGAGAAAGTCAGAAAAATAACCACCTTTTTGGTGAAGTAGCTTCATCTCTGACTGATTTTTTTTCTTTTACAAAAATCCAACTGGAGTGGCGTGGTGGTGTAGTGGTTAGCGCTGTCACCTCACAGCAAGAAGGTCCTGGGTTCGAGCCCTGTGGCCGGCGAGGGCCTTTCTGTGCGGAGTTTGCATGTTCTCCCCATGTCCGTGTGGGTTTCCTCCGAGTGCTCCGGTTTCCCCCAAAGACATGCAGGTTAGGTTAACTGGTGACTCTAAATTGACCGTAGGTGTGAATGGTTGTCTGTGTCTATGTGTCAGCCCTGTGATGACCTGGCGACTTGTCCAGGGTGTACCCTGCCTTTTGCCCGTAGTCAGCTGGGATAGGCTCCAGCTTGCCTGCGACCCTGTAGAACAGGATAAAGCAGCTAGAGATAATGAAATGAGATGAGATGAGATGAAAAATCCAACCTTTCATCAAAATACATTTATACAGAGAAAAACAAATCCCTCATCATGAAATGATTATTTTAAACAAAAACACATATTCCACTATTACGGACAGTGCACAGCCATCTCACTTTTTTTTTTTTTTTAACCAGTTTCCTCTTCTCACCCAGCCGATTAGTCCTGTACATGAAACCATCCAGTTATCTGCTGGATGTTTTACCCTCACGCTTGTTTAAAGATGCTTTCAGGGTTACTAGTCCAATTATTTTAGCTATTATTAACAACTGTCTAGATTCTAGTGAAATACCAGACAGCCTTAAACATGCAATTGTTCAGTCATTACTGAAGAAGCTGATTCTTGATCCCATAGTTCATTCTAATTACAGGCCCATAGCTAAGCTCCCTTTCATTTCCAAAATTATGGGAAAAAAGTGGTTTCTGTGCAGTTACTTTCATATCTGGAGGATAACAACTTATGTGTTCCAATCAGAAAAAAAAAAAATTCTGAGTACAGAATCTGCTTTGTTGAAGGAGACCAGTGACATTTTATTAACTTTGGATTCAGGGTCTTGTGCAATTTTAGTTCTACTTAATCTTAGTGCAGCATTTGGCACAGTTGACCATGGGGTTCTGTTAAAACGGCTTGAGTATGAGGTTGGTATTCAGGGCCTTGTGATGAAATGGTTTGAGTCCCACCTTAAATGGAGCGCTACAATCCCAATTCAAAATAAGTCCCAACCTCTTTGTGTAAATTGTAAATAAAAACAGAATGTGATAATTTTCAAATCATGGAAATCCTATATTTCATTGAAAATAGTACAAAGACAACATATCAAATGTTGAACCTGAGATTTTTTTTTTAATATATGCTCATTTTGAATTTGATGTCAGCAACATGTTTCAAAAAAGTTGGGATGGGGCATGTTTACCACTGTGTTGCATCACCTCTACTTTTCTACTTTTAACAACACTCTGTAAACCTTTGGGAACTGAGGAGACCAGTTGGTATAGTTTTGAAAGAGAAATGTTGTCCCATTCTTGCCTGATATATAACCCCGATTCCAAAAAAGTTGGGACAAAGTACAAATTGTACATAAAAATGGAATGCAATGATGTGGAAGTTTCAAAATTCCATGTTTTATTCAGAATAGAACATAGATGACATATCAAATGTTTAAACTGAGAAAATGTATCATTTAAAGAGAAAAATTAGGTGATTTTAAATTTCATGACAACAACACATCTCAAAAAAGTTGGGACAAGGCCATGTTTACCACTGTGAGACATACAGTCTAGTCTAGAACCTGGATATACCTTTCAGCATTGATGGTGTCCTTCCAGATGTGTAAGCTGCCCATGCCACATGCACTAATGCAACCCCATACCATCAGAGATGCAGGCTTCTGAACTGAGCGCTGATAACAACTTGGGTCATCCTTCTCCTCTTTAGTCCGAATGACACGGCGCCCTTGATTTCCATAAAGAACTTCAAATTTTGATTCGTCTGACCACAGAACAGTTTTCCACTTTGCTACAGTCCATTTTAAATGAGCCTTGGCCCAGAGAAGACGTCTGCGCTTCTGGATCATGTTTAAATATGGCTTCTTCTTTGAACTATAGAGTTTCAGCTGGCAACGGCAGATGGCACGGTGAATTGTGTTCACAGATAATGTTCTCTGGAAATATTCCTGAGCCCATTTTGTGATTTCCAATACAGAAGCATGCCTGTATGTGATGCAGTGCCGTCTAAGGGCCCAAAGATCACGGGCACCCAGTATGGTTTTCCGGCCTTGACCCTTACGCACAGAGATTCTTCCAGATTCTCTGAATCTTTTGATGAGATTATGCACTGTAGATGATGATATGTTCAAACTCTTTGCAATTTTACACTGTCGAACTCCTTTCTGATATTGCTCCACTATTTATCGGCGCAGAATTAGGGGGAATGGTGATCGTCTTCCCATCTTTACTTCTGAGAGCCGCTGCCACTCCAAGATGCTCTTTTTATACACAGTCATGTTAATGACCTATTGCCAATTGACCTAATGATTTGCAATTTGGTCCTCCAGCTGTTCCTTTTTTGTACCTTTAACTTTTCCATTTCCAGCCTCTTATTGCCCCTGTCCCAACTTTTTTGAGATGTGTTGCTGTCATGAAATTTCAAATGAGCCAATATTTGGCATGAAATTTCAAAATGTCTCACTTTCAACATTTGATATGTTGTCTATGTTCTATTATGAATACAATATCAGTTTTTGAGATTTGTAAATTATTGCATTCCGTTTTTATTTACAATTTGTACTTTGTCCCAACATTTTTGGAATTGGAGTTGTATGTGCAGAAAGCGGTTTGGCATTGTCTTGCTGAAAGAAGAAAAGCCTTCCCTGAAAAAGATTTTGTCTGGATGGCAGCATATTCCTCTGAAATGTGTATATATCATTCAACATTAATGGTGCTTGACACAACTCTCAACGACATGCTGAGAATTGTCACTGGCTGCCTGTGTCCCACCCCCATAGAACTTTTACCAGTCCTTGCCAGCATTGCTCCTGCTTCAATTTGCAGAGAACATCACACTTTCAAACTAGTGGACAAGGCCCAGCAAGACTCCAACCACCCGGCATGCAGCATACTTGCGTGAAGCAAACCACAACACTGAGCACATGGAGAACCAGCTGGCAAAAGACCCCCAGACCCACCCAGTTCACAGTCCTTCTGAACACAAAGCTACCACCAGGTGGAGACCTCCCTCACAGGGAATGGGTGACTCTCAACCGACTATGCACAGGCATTGGCTGGTTCAACTCCTGCATGCACCACTGGGGTCTGCGCCCATCACCAGCCTGTGAATGCAGATTACCTTCTGAGACTGCACAGCATGTTATCCATGAGTGCCCCACCCTCTGCCCACCAGAGTACACCAAGCCAAACCTAACACATCCCAATCAACCTACAATTAGATGGCTGCAGAGCCTGCATGAGACTGTTTAGCTGCTTCATACGCAAGAAGAAGAAGAATGGTGCCTTCCCAGATGTACAAGCTACCCACGTCATGTGCATGAATGCACCCTCATACCATCACAGATGCTGGCTTTTGAACTGTGCACTGTTAACAAGCCAGGTGGTCCCTCTCCTTTTTAGCCTGGAGGATGTGGTGTCCATGATTTCTAAAAATTTCTACTTTTGATTTGCCAGACCTCAGGACAATTTTCCACTTCACCTCAGTCCATCATAAAAGAGCTCAGGCTCAGAGAAGGTGGTGGTGTTTCTGGATATTGTTTATATATGGTTTTAACTTGCATTTGTGGATGCAGTAATAAACTGTTTTCATCGCCGATGGTTTTCTGAATTGTTCCTGAGCTCATTCAGTGAGTTCCACTACAGACACATGTCTGCTTTTAATGCAGTGTCGCTTCAGGGCCTGAAGATCACAGGTATCCAATGTCAGTTTTCACCATTGTCTCTTGCATACATATTTCTCCAGATTCTCTGAATCTTTTAATGATATTATGTATCATAGATGATGTGATCCCCAAATTCTTTGCAATTTTACATTGAGGAACATTTTTCTTAAATTGTTGCACTATTTGCCCATGCAGTCTTTCACAGAGCAGTGAACCCCTCCCCAGCTTTACTTCTGAGATACTCAGCCTCTCTCATCCTGTTACTGACCTGTTGCCAATTAACCAAATTAGTTTTATTTTAGCATTACACAACTTTTTCAGTCTTTTGTTGCCCCTCTCCCAACTTTTCTGAAACATGTTGCTGACATCAAATTCAAAATGAGCATATATTTTTCAAAAAACAATAAAATGTCTCAGTTTCAATATTTGGTATGTTGTCTTTGTATTTTCAAAGTGATCTAGGGTTTCAATGATTTGCAAATCTTCACATTCTGTTTTTATTTATGTTTTAGTCATAAATAGTTTTTAGTCATAATATGTTTTAGTCATTATAGTCAGCTGGGATAGGCTCCAGCTTGCCTGCGACCCTGTACAGGATAAGTGGCTACAGATAATCGATGGATGGATGGCACTCACGATCTGGGTTTTAATCCATAGACCAAGAAAAGGCATTTAGCAGAGTAGATCACATATATCTTTTGAATACACTAGATACTTTTGGGATAGGGATTTTTTTTTTTTAATCGTGGATTAAAATTTTATATTCTGAGGTTTTCATTTTGCTCAAGATTGGGGGCAGCCTTGGCTGTCCTTTCAGGATGCAGCAGGGGATAAGGCAAGGATGTCCACAGGGCTTTCCACAAGCGCCGGCTGCCGGCCATACAGCCGACTACACAATTAAGTCCAGCCGGCTACTTTAATGACTATTTTTGTAGCCTACAGGCTCTAAATATTAATTTTCGATTTTAATAAAATTAAATGTTTATCTAACGGACTGACAATAATGTCAAACTGAACCGCACTCATTTAAGTTGTGATTCGCGCTGTTTGTACCGATAATAACCACAAATTCCCCGCCGACTTCGTTGATCAAGGGAGAGTAACTCATCCGCAGCCCCGACATGCGGTGTGCGCACGCGCGCACTCGGCGGAGGCAGTAGTGTGTTGGAGGCGACATCGGAGGGCGCACTCGGCGGAGGCAGTAGTGTGTCAGAGGCGACATCGGAGGGAACAGAAGCAGAGATAACACTTATTTTGTGTCCGGTAAACCAGTCTTCTCTCGTTCAATTACGTGCTGGCATCAAAAGACACCGTTGGTTGTAAATGAAACCAAACTGAGTTGTTGGAGTGTATTTTCATACACAAATGGAGAAATGTTCGCTGAGCGTTTAATTGTGTAGCCACCTCTGCAGACCATTATCGTTGTTAATTCATAGCATGCTCAGTTGTGTGAATGTGTCATGCACCGAAAATAAGAGATTTACAAGCCAGGAACACCTCATGATGCAATATGTTAGCTTGTATAGCCTATTACTGATTATTTTCGGTGCGCAAATCAGTTTTCATTGGTGCATTAGCGTCTGGCATACACTAATGAATAAAAAAGATGCAATATGTTGTAGTAATAGAGCAAATGTCTGAGAAATTAATATAGCTTGTCTATTATGCAGGCATACTTAGGCTAATAATAATAAGAACAGTTTTTGAATAATGCTCTCCTGCTTTGAATGTTCATGTTCATTGTTTATTCCTGCCCATAGGTGTGGGAAAGATGCCACCTAAAAGAAAACTTAATCAGCAGACTCTGGAAGGCTTCTTAAAGAAGAGAAGTGGTGATCAGTTGAAGTGTTTCAGAATAGTATTAAGATTCAGATTAATTTATTCATCCCAAAAGGGACATTCATTGTTGCCAATTTTTTTTTTCAGATTATTTATTTCAATGGTAGCACTTATACCATAATTAACGTAGGCCTACATGTGTTATATTGTTACTGCTGCAGTATGTGATTTAGTAAATACTGCAGAGTATTTTTATTTGTACATTTTAGGTTATATTTTTGTCGCTCTGACTGTTCTTCAACAGGTTATAATGACCTGCAACCTCAGTTTGTCAGTTGAACGCAAGAAAAGAAAGACGATTTACTGCCATTTTACTTTGTATTTGAGGAAAGTGAATAAATGGTCTGTGGAAAATACATTTAATCCTGGGAACTGCGTGCACAGGAGTTTGTGTTTACTACCCCTCCAGCTGGCTACTTATTTGTCATGGCTGGCTAGTATGAGCCTTAGTGGAAAGCCCTGTGTCCATGTTAAGTTTGGCCATCAAACCTTTATCATGTCAGTTAAGAAACAACATGCAAAGTTTATCAGTGTTTGGACTACAGGAGACAGTGATACTGTCAATTTTTGCAGATGATATAGTGGTCTTCATTACAAAACAGGAAGACATTCAAGCTCTCACAGTCTTGCTGTGTATCAAGGGGCATCCTCTGCTTGAGAGAACTGGAGTGAGTGTGAAAGTTTTATTGCAGGACAATGGCAAGATAAAATCTTCCAAAACTACCAGAAAACCTACAGTGGAGAAAAAGAGGTGTCAAATACCTGGGTGTTTTCTTAGGAAAAGATTACAACTATGAGCAAATGGTTGAAAAGGTAGGTGCTCCGTTGTCTACATGGACATGGGTCTTGCCCCAACTGTCCTACAAGGGTGGTACTGGTCACCAACAGTCTGATGGCCTCCATGCTATGACACATTTACAGCCCTCAAGCAACCAGAGATGCTAATCAGAGTGATCCAGAGAAGAATAATGGACTTCTTCTGGAATGAACAACACTGGACACAAGCTCCTATCCTATTTCTGCTGGTACAGGAGGGAGGCCAGGTCCTGATTGACATGTCCAGACAAATAAGGGTTTTTTGCCTGCTGACAGCACAGAGACTGCTCTACAGTAAATGACTACTATAGCCTGTCTTCTCTTATAACAAGTAGAGAGCTTGGGACACAAGAGATACTTGTTTATCCTGAACCTAAATGAGATTAATGTATTGAGGACAACTTTGTTTTGTCAGTCAGTCCTCAGAGCACAGTCCTCTTTTTTAAAGATAAGCTGGACACAAAACAAACCACAGTATGCTACTGCATCAATGAGGAGTCCTTATTTAATGATCTATTGATCCCAGCAATAATTGGGACATTGAGGAGTGTTTCTCAAAACTGGGGAGGCTTTCATAAAATTGGACTAGCCAAGTTTGGAGGACTGAAGGCTTTGGAAGTCCGGAAGACTTTTACTGTACTGAGTGAGGAGACAGGTGTCCAGTCACATTGTTTGCTGGAGACACTCCCTGAGAGAAGCCTGAACTCCATAAAAATGATAAAGCATTTCTGAGAGGAGAATGGCTATACAGAGGAATATATCCAAGAACATGGAATGTATCAGAAGATGTCATAAATCAACTAATACACAACATGCACACTGGATACTTTCTTGTGCATACCAGGAACATTGACATGCACACCAGATAATTTCTGGTGCACACCAGATATTTTCTTATGGGCACCAGGTACTTTCTCGCATGAGAATCTTTCAAAAAAAAATTTTTTAACCCGTGTCCCTTTAGAGCCTCTGTAATATGCAGTCATGTTAGTGTGAGTCATTGAAAAAGTCCCATTTTGCATGTATGCATAGGACTGTGGGTGATTTAAGAATGCCGAGGATCCACAAATGCATCCTTGAAAAATTCTCTGAAAGAAGGATGTGGACCTTGGTCGAATTTGAAGGGTCCTAGACATTGGAACAGTCCTTTAATGGGATTTGATGATGTGGCATCCTTGAATTGCAGCTTTTAAAGGATGGATTCTTGACACTGAGAAACACCAACAGACCTGTAGTTTCCTACACACGTGAAAAAGTTCTGGTAACAATGGTCTGTTTTTATCCTCCAGTATGCCCAAAACTATGGTCTCTACTCAAACTCACTAGCAGACACATTCAAATTTTGTTCCCAATGGGCCCCACTTACCTATGCCTATTATTAAAATAACATGAAAATAAGTTGTATAATACCACAGATGGGATGAACAATCAGAAACATAACAGTGCATTTCAAATATAATCCTTTTATAGTGAATGCAATCAACTTTCTAGACATTGCTAACTCTCAATAAAACAAATACACATAAACACACTGATTGCTGTTAACTTTACTTTGCTGAAGAATCCTGCAGAGAATATGAAGTGTAGTGAAGATTAGAGATTGTGGTTGATGAGCTGCGACAACTCGATGCTAATCCAAGCAAAAACTCATGCCTATGGCCATGTACAGACACAAAGAGAGACAAAAAGCCTAGAACAGATGAACTTCATCTTCTGGAATCCCTGAAGTTTGTAATTATTTGCCCCTTCATTGTGTCAAAAACTCATGAATCTCCCTCGGCTGAAATGAAATATCTTCTCATACCATTTAAAAAAAATAAAGCTTATGGCCACGAAACAGTTACATATTATTTTTGTTGTTCTGCATTTAAACAAGACATCAGTAAATAGACAGTAAGCAGCAAGTGTCAGGGCGGCTCCAGGAAAATTGGAAGGGGGGGTCAACCCAGTAAGGCCAGGGGTCAGAAGCTCTGCAGTTTTTAAATACCTGGAGATGCATTTTGTGCTGTCAGAGACATATTGTAAATGAAATCTCTTAAAGAATATTACCATATCAAAAATATGTTTTAAAAGTAGGAACTTTCAAAAACATTTTATTCGTCACTGAAAATGATATTGTCAGAGTTGTAGGTATATGCATAGAAAATACAGTTATGGTCAGAAGTTTACATACAGTGACATGAATGTCATCTCGGATATGAATGTCATGGTAATATTTGGGCTTTCAATGATTTCTCTGAAATGTTCTTGTTCTGTGCCAGAATGGTTGTACAGCATACATCTAAAAAAAAAAAATAATAACTAGAATTCGGTGCACAATTTTCTTTGGGTTTTCTGAAATCAAAACAGGGTAAAAATATGCATACAGGGTCAAAAGTTTATATACACCACTTAGATTATTAATTCAGAGGCACTGAAACTTCCAAAATGTCTCTTATCTTGCCAAGGCCAAGGCCTCTTAATTTCCTGTTAGTGATCATGATTGACTACAGCTGGTAGCTTCTCTGTGTCTTCATAAAAAGGGTTTGTTTACAGCACTTATTGGATTGACAAACACACAGTAAAATGGGAAAGTCCAAGGAGCTCAGTGCAGATCTGAGAAAGAGGATTGCATATGTACACATCTCAGGAATGTCTCTTAGAGCCATTTCTAAATAACTGCAGATCCCAAGATCAGTTCAAACAATTGTATGTAAGTTACTGAGAGGTGTAGTCACTTTGCCAAGCCACTTTGCTTCAAGAAAACCCAAACTGTCACCCTCATCTGAAAGGAAATTGGTTTGGATGGTCAAGAACAACCCTGGAACCACCATGGCACAGTCTTGCCATGAACTGGAAGCTGATGGATCACTGTCTACAGCTCAGTGAGTTTTATATCACCATGGACTAAGGCTACATCCACACGACAACGGTAACGAGATTTTTTTTTTTAAATATTACGTCCACATGGGCAACGGATCAGTAAAATATCAGGTTCATATGGCAACGTAACGCTTGCTGAAAACGATGCAATACACATGCCACACCTCTACGTGCGCTGTAAGACGGTCCCATCGGAGACACCAGAACAATAGAAGAAGTAGACGCATGCGCATAAACCCCTTCTTCTGTAGCATTAGCCACATAAAGTTTTGATTATTAGTCAGTAGCGTAAAATAGTATCTATTGTCTAAGACACTTATTTATATTTCATATTAAAACGTCTGTGTAAATTAATACATAGAAAGCCTGGCCAGGCGCTGAACGTTCTTCTGCCTTCACTTTAAGAGAAATTCAGGGTGAGCATGAGCCTAGGTTCTTCCCCGTCACTGTCACACGCACACACCTTCTCACTCCCTGTCCTATGGCTATAATCCCTTTAAATCACATGCTCGTTTTTTGAATGGAGATGCGGAAAGAGGAATGAATGGGGGTAGATGGAGAGAGAGAGAGGAATGAACGGGGGTAGATGGAAGCCGGTACGCCAACATTCTGAGATCCTCCAGAATTCTTTAATGGTCCGGAATAAATTGAATGCTACACATTGATGGATTACTTTGTTCTTCTACGCCTTTTTTGAGGAATGTATTGTCGGACTTAAACCAACATCTGAAGAGGTGAGATCGCTCCTTTTTTTCCCTATTTTTGCTGGCGGGATTGTCATGTGGTTGTGACGTCATCGTAAACAAATCTGTTCTACTCATCCAGACGACTTCGCAACAGTGCCATTGCCAGATTTTTCCACTCTGGAACCCGTTCTCAAAAGATTTAGTTTTGGGGCACCCAAAACGCCGGTGCCATGTGGATGCCAGGCAGAAATGATAAACAATTTTATCAGATTCACCTGAATCCGTTGCCGTGTGGACAGGGCCTAAGAGGCTGCTTGCCAAGAAATAACCCCCTGCTCCAAAATTGACACCTTCAAGCTTAATTAACATTTGCAACTGACCACATGAACAACGAAAAAAAGCCTTCTGGAGGAAAGCTGTATGGTCACATGAGACAAAGATTGAGTTGTTTGGCCACAATGACCACCATGTACAGAGGGACACTGTACCAGCTGCTGGTGGTGGTAGGATCATCATAATCTGGGGCTGTTTTACAGACAGTGGAACTGGTTCATTGCATAAAGTGGATGGAATAATGAAGTAGGACTACCTCATAATTGTTCTGCATAACCTCAAACCACTGGAAACTTGAACATGATTGGGAGTCACAACAGGACAGTGAACCCAAACATGCATCAGAGCTGGTCATGGAGGATAAAGCAGACTAATATTAAGCTTAAAGCAAGCCCTGACTTCAACCCTCTTGAAAATATATGGACCATGCTGATAAGTCGAGTCCATGCCAAGAAAAAAAAATTAGTTGAACTCTACCAATTCTACAATGAAGAGTAGTGAAATATCCAACCAGAATTCTGCCAGAAGCTTGTTCATGGTAAACAAAAAATGTTTGGTCAAGGTGAATCTTGCGAAGAGACATTTTACCCAAATGTTAGGTGTGCTGTATGTACATTTTTGACCATGTTTGTATACTTTTGACCCTGTGTTGATTTCAGAAAACCCAAAGAAAATTGTGCAGCAAATTCTAGTTGTTTTTTTAAGATGTATGTTGTACAATCATTCTGCCACAGAAAAAGAACAGTTCAGAGAAATAATTGAAAGCCCAAATATTCCATGACATTCATATCCAAGATGGCATTCATGTCACTGTATGTAAACTTCTGACCACAACTGTAATTACAACTGATACATGGTAATATTTATGAAAGTTGCATTGTCATATAATGCATTACCACATGACACACTACAGTGTAGTACACTGACCACAAAACACCTTATATCAATAAATTATTACTATTTCAGCAACTGCAAACTGAGCTCCTGCTCAGGACATTCAATGTACATATAAGACAGTGAATATATTCAGGTAAACTGAGGTAATGTAAGTGGCCACTTAAGACAGGGCTTAATACCAAGATAACTATAAACAAAGACTGCAAGAGTTGCATGTCTATAATGCAAAGTCAGTAACTGCTATCTGAGCTCCTGAGTCTAATAGACTGAGATAACTATACAATGATTGTGTGAGTTGCATGTGAACAAGTCCTATAATAAGTCTGAGTTCCCAAGACTCAGGGGATTTCAAGCAGATTTTCTTCAGAGCCATAGCAAAAATCCACATATCTCACAGACCTGTCCAGCCGCTGTCGTAAAAATCAAAGTGAGGCTCACCCCCAAAATGACATGTGTACCATGTACATACACTGGGTATAGTAAGTACAGGGATACCCTATTAATGAATACGAGCAGTAGCTGGACAGCCAACCTGTGTGTGTACGCAGTAAGACTGCTGCAGCATCTTATCATTTTGGCTTGTGAACATGCATGTTAATGATACCAAAAATATAAAAGGGTGGTGCACACCCTTTACGTGTCATCTACAGTGCAGTCTGGGAATACAGTATGTTATGTCGATGCACGAAGTTCCTGCACCCTGTTAAAATCCAACAGGACTCACCCAGCTTGCTTTTCACTGCATTCGTGTCACGAGCGAAAAAACCTAAACTAGGAACGTACTATTAAATATAAATTTATACCATAAACTCTTCAGCTCAATCCCACATAATGGTTTATTTTGTTAATTTTGAAAACCTTATTAATTAAAAAACGCCAGGCATATCTCTGTATCTGCAATACAGTCAAGTCACAATTCCAAGTAGCCATGTACTATAGGACGGGGGGGCCACCCTCTTAAATCCGCTCCAGAGATAGTTTATAGCATGCCAGTGGCTGGCCACAAATTGACTTCTGAAATCATGATCATGGTCCACAGCTGTTTATCTGTTTCACTTTGGCCAGAGTCTCTCTCTCTCTCTGACTCCTTATCGAACAGTGCCTTGATTTTTTCTTTCTCTGATTAGTTATGTCTGTTATTTCGTGGTTCAGCAGCGATGAAAATTTCTGAACTTACTGGCTGCCAGACCAGGGGCTTGGAGAAGGATACCCTCACACAACTATGTACAACCAGATACTTGCAATCATCTGAACAAATAACAAAGCCAAACATTTTACTGGCTGCAATGTTGTAGCTCCAATCTTATTTTGATAGCCAGGTATCATTTGCTGTGGAAATTTTTATCTTTGCCTTTTTTTTAATTATTAATAACACTCTAAGATGCCTAGTGAATATGATCAGTGTTACAATATCCATTAATATGACTACAGAACATAAAATATGATGCATTGTTTAGCAAAGAGAATTACAAGCAGCCTGGCGACTTGTCCATGGTGTACCCTGCCTTTTGCCCGTAGTCAGCTGGGATAGGCTCCAGCTTGCCTGCGACCCTATAGAACAGGATAAAGCGGCTAGAGATGATGAGATGAGATGACTACAGAACATAAAATATGATGCATTGTTTAGCAAAGACAATTACAAGCAGCCTGGCGACTTGTCCAGGGTGTACCCTGCCTTTCGCCCATAGTCAGCTGGGATAGGCTCCAGCTTGCCTGCGACCCTGTAGAACAGGATAAAGTGGCTAGAGGTAATGAGATGAGATGAATTACAAGCAGGTGACTTCTCCAATTTTAAATGTTTCAGATTTATTTGTATTTATACCCAAAGAAATCACTATGTTGGGTATAACATAAGGGTACAATAGAGACTATGTAGTGCACTATAGGTCCAATAAATCTCCATTAAATATGGAGTGAGAGAAAAGTGGTGTCTTCTTGTATTTACCTTTTTTTCATTAAAATTAATTTGTCACAGGTACATTCATCACAGCTGAGGTGGCTCAGGCATCTCTTTCGGATGCCTCCTGGACGCCTCCCTGGGGAGGTGTTCCAGGCATGTCCCCCCAGGAGAAGGCCCCGGGGAAGACCCAGGACACGCTGGAGGGACTGTGTCTCTCGGCTGGCCTGGGAACGCCTCGGTGTTCTTCCCGAGGAGCTGGCCGAGGTGTCTGGGGAAAGGGAAGTTTGGGCTTCCATGCTCAGACTGCTGCCTCCGCGACCCGGCCCCGGATAAGCGGAAGAAGACAAGACGAGACATTCATCTCAGTGTGCTTGCCACCAATTCCATGCTCAACAGAGCAACAAGCAGATTGATTGACTGATGTTGAGGCTAAATAATATCTATTTGAAAATGTCTAGTAGTATATTTAACAATGAATTAAATGGCCTTATAACAATTAAGTGATTAATTCATATTGTATGCAGCAATATTGTAAAAGTAGTATGTCAGAAGCAACTGATCATCTTTTGTGATCTGACATTCTAAAGAAGCCCTTTAGATTATATGACACAGTAGTATTAACTGCAGGGATCAGCTAGCTACTGGAATTGTGGCTAAGTTTAACAAGTATTGATAGATCGACTGATTTGGCTTACTACTTGCTAGACATTTACATGGATGACTGAAAATCTGCATGGATCAACTTGAAGAAATGACATTTTGTGTCAGTTTATAAAAGCTACAGTATATAGAGAAATGACAAAAACCCACTTGGCTTGACGTAAGCTAACCCTAAAGGGCACAGTGTTCGCTCTAAAACACACTTCCACTTTAAAAGCTAACTCCCATAACACATTCAACAGCTCATTCTCTTTGTTATGTGTTGGGTGCATGGTGACACAGTAGGCAGCATTGCTCCCTCATAGCTGCAGGGTCCTGTGTTCAATCCTCAGCTCGATTTACTGTCTGTGTGGAGTTTTTCATGTTCCACTTGTGTTTGTGTGGGCTTCCTCCAAGTTCTCTGGTTTCCTTACACTGTCAAAAAATACAAAGGTAGGTTGATTGCTTAGACTTTCCCATCAGTCTGAATCACTGTGTGAATGTGTGTATGATGCCCTGTGATGGACTGGTATCCCATCTGGTGTAAATTTTGCTACCTTGCTGCCCAGTGTTTCCAGGTGTAGCAGTTCCTGATATGGGTGGAGCACAGAAGCACGGCAGATGAGAGATGATGGTCACACACAAACTCTTTATTTCACTGATTTTGGCTTTTCAGCTTTTACTCACTCACTCACTCACACTATCACACACACTACATGCACACATGCATTGTGGTCGGGAGGGGGACCTCTTCTCTGCTCTCCCCCTCCTTTTATGCTCCATCCCTGCCACAAACAAACACACACACACACACACACACACACACACACACACACACACACACACACACATTAATTGACAGCAGGTGTAATGACTTGGCCACTTACCTTCCACAACTCCACCCTCCATTCACAAACTGCTGCTTGACCATGCCCCCGCTGCCACATACCCCCACCGCCTGACTCAGGCTGGGAAGCCATCCGGCCTGAAGCTGACTCCCCCCCCGATGGGATAGGAAGTCAGCCGCCACCATCTGTGCCCCCGGCAGAGGTGGAAAGAGTACTAAAATATTATACTCAAGTACAAGTACTGTTACTCTGATGAAATTTTACTTAAGTACAAGTAAAGTTACCAGACAAAAAAATCTACTCAAGTAAAAGTAAAAAGTAGATAATTTAAAATGTACTTTGAGTAAAAGTAAAACGTTACTTTTAACAATGGGTGTTTTCTGCCTCCATTGTGTTGTGCAAAAATGAAAAAGAAGAGGAAACAAGGATATATGTACATCTCAACCCAGATGTTTTATTTAAAGGAAGTGTATCAAATTGAATGCTTAGGATAATGCTGCATTAAAACTGAGACAAACAAAAAAGGTCAATACACACAGTCATGTCGTTTACGTCGCCCTGACCACACACAAAGCATTGTACACGAAATATGAAAGTGAAATGTTGCACCGAAATCTCGTAGCTTGCCTGTGTGCACTGTGTGTTATTGAACAATTCAATTCAAACATTATTTGTTTTGCTTAGTATTCCTTTCTGGCCTGTTGGATGTAGAATGGTAGGAGGACTGATCACGTCAGGTTGGCGAGCTAACTTGCTTGCATGATTAGCCAACCGAATAACAGACTAGTTACCGTTATGTTACAGTACCAACAGGTTGCTACTTCAACATTAGCAATGCCATCCACTATTTTTGGAATATAACCAGCCTATTGTCGGTTTTACTATGGAAAGGAAACATTATGCCAATGACAATACTTACCTCAACATGCTTGCGCAGATTAGACGTCGAATTTTTGTATGTCGCAATGGTTGTCTTCTTGGGCACACATAATCTGCATTGCATAATGAAACTGTCACTCCTTTTCTCGACGAAGCTGAAGTGATCACGTATGTAGGGCCAGGGGTGCACTTCATGACTGGAAGAAATTGCGTTTTCTGCAGGGTCGTCCACCACAGGTTCCTCGGTCTCCTCCATGTCCGCAGGGGCGCTTTATCAACACCCGTGGCCCAGGGGCTAGGCCCCTCATAGGCTACCTGTCAACCCTACCCTTACCGTTGGCCAGGAAAACACTCTTATTTTATTTGCAATACGTGTCAAGCATTTACAGTGTAAGCGCGTAATTAGCCTAGAAGCCTACGATAGGTTACGTTTGGCTCAGCGTAGCTGCGCAAGGCCCACGCTCACATCGCTCAACACGTCCGACCACAGAGGGAGAGAAGAATGCGCGCATTATCATTACAGAGCCGGTTCTGATTATTACCACGGACAGGACAGTGATACTGCGTAACTTTCATGCAGGGGCATGGCCAGAGATAACCACACAAGCGCGCATGTGCGATAATGTAGACCTATGTGTAAGCATAAAACACACACACCTACAGACAAGGCCTTTTAAAAAATAAAATACATAAAAATAGCTCGGCAGCATGAAAACAAACATTCACTGCAAGTCAAGGTACTTGGCTCGGCGGCCACATGAAACGTAAACACCATGGACAGCGGCCAAACTCATAACTCTACAGACCGAAATACACGAAACCGAGTCCTACTAGGGTCTATTTTACCGATCTATGTTCAAGCATCATGCAAGTCTTCCTTCTCCTTGAATAAGACCGTGCATTCAACTGCCTTTTTGACATGACTGCATTGAAATACCACTTGCAACAATATTTCACGCACTCCATCAAGAAAAAAGTTAAACATGATGAACACGGGCATACTGTTTTGAGCATACGATTTTTTAAAAAGAAACTAGCTACATCAAAGTCCTTCAATAAACCCATCCTTTAGCGCAAATGAGCTTAACCTAGTTCAAAGCATGACGCTAGCAGTAGCTGCATAAGGCAAAATCACGTGGGCCTTTCGTCAACAACAAGCCATGGCGGGCAAACATTAATAATCAAGTGTCCTTACCTTAAAACGTTGTCTTGACCACAGAACTTCTCAAGTATTTCACTTAAATCCACACGGGTTAACAACACACCCAACACAGCTAGCAAGAAATGTGGATCTGCGCTAGCTTTGTATTGCTATTCCCCTCAGTATGCTTACTCTGTCTGCTGCCCAAACTGTGAACATTATAGGCTACAATCTTTTCATCAATTTCTTCAGTAGATGCCGTTTTAGACATTTTATTATCCCCATAGAAATATGCTATTATACTAACAGGATTATAACCCATACGAAAAAAAAACAGTAAAGAACTTATAAGAATTTACCACTGTCTTAGTAGTAAATCCTTATAAATATAAAGGATAAATCCTTATAAGGATTTATAAATAAATATATATGCCATGTATGATTTACTCCTGAAAGTGGCCCCTTTTGCATTTTCCTCATACAATTTTTTTATGAAAATCTAGTATGTATGAAGTGAACATTGTGCATGGTTTTTACAGATAATGTGTATGATGAATTACACCGTCTTTGTATGCTTCATGTAATGTTTGTAGCTTTAAATTATATTTCACAGTTTAAAATGTGGCGGCACGGTGGTGTAGTGGTTAGCGCTGTCGCCTCACAGCAAGAAGGTCCTGGGTTCGAGCCCCGGGGCCGGCGAGGGCCTTTCTGTGTGGAGTTTGCATGTTCTCCCCGTGTCCGCGTGGGTTTCCTCCGGGTGCTCCGGTTTCCCCCACAGTCCAAAGACATGCAGGTTAGGTTAACTGGTGACTCTAAATTGAGCGTAGGTGTGAATGTGAGTGTGAATGGTTGTCTGTGTCTATGTGTCAGCCCTGTGATGACCTGGCGACTTGTCCAGGGTGTACCCCGCCTCTCGCCCGTAGTCAGCTGGGATAGGCTCCAGCTTGCCTGCGACCCTGTAGAAGGATAAAGCGGCTAGAGATAATGAGATGAGATGAGATGAGTTTAAAATGTATATGCGTTTTATATGTAAATCCACACAAACATATATGTTTTTGTTTGAATTGTGGATGTATTGTAAAGGTATTCTATGATGGCTCTCTATGTTTTTTATATGTCAACATTACATTGACAGTAATTGGTTGACATTTTAAAAACACAGATAAGCCTGAACAATTCATACAAAAAACCTCTTCTATTTTTACATTTATAGTAATTGATCGACATATAAAAACATCTATAAACCTAAAGAAGTCACACAATAAACCTGTCTTTTTCAGTAGGTTGACATATAAAAAACATAGAGAGCCATCATAGAATACCTTTATGATACATCCACAATTCAAACAAAAACATATATGTTTGTGTGGATTTACATATAAAAGGCATACATTTTAAACTGTAAAATATAATTTAAAACTACAAACATTACATGAAGCATACAAAGACGGTGTAATTCATCATACACATTATCTGTAAAAACCATGCATAATGTTCACTTCATACATACTAGATTTTCATAAAAAATTTGTATGAGGAAAATGTAAAATCGGCCACTTTCAGGAGTAAATCATACATGCCATATATATTTATTTATAAATCCTTATAAGGATTTATCCTTATATTTATAAGGATTTACTACTAAGACAGTGGTAAATTCGTATAAGTTCAAATCACACGACACGTATTCAAATCACAACTGATTTATTTTACTGTTGGACAGATCATAGCATATCTAGCTTAGCTGCACATAGCCTAGCTGCTGGTAGGCTGATAACTGATAAGTAGCTGATATTCTGAACAGATTGGTGATCCTTACCTTAAAAAAGTCTGTGACTTTAGGCAACGATTCTATCATTACCTGCATCTCTCTTTTTTTTTTTTCCTTTTATGCGCCCCGCTAACATGTGAACGCTTCATCTTTCAAAGCCTCTAAATTTGTGTCTCAGTAGTCTGCAGTCTTTGGCGCGCTTTCGTGCGTGACGTTACATTTTGTTACATTTTATTCTGGTACAGTTGTGGGTGTTCGTTTCGCGAACCACATCCACCATGTCTCTTACAGCAGGCTACTGTGCGCTCATTTATTTCTAACCTTATTTCTATCCGTACATTAATGTAGGCCCACGATTCCGACAGTTTATTATTTTATTAATATTACAAGGCCCCTGATTGGCTGTGGCCCAGGAGCTTGAGCCCCCCGAAGCCCCCCCCTTAAAGCGCCGGTGCATGTCCGCCATCGTCTGTGTGAGACTCGCGCACACGACAACTGTCCTTCCCGTGATTCATTTCCAGAACGCATTTCCCCTTCTCCGTTTTAGCCTTTTTTTTTTTTAACTCAGTAACGGTTGTGATATAAAATGTACCGAAGTACACTACTTAAAAGAAAACATACTTAAGTAAAAGTAAAAGTACACTCTTTAAAAATTACTTGAAAAAGTATAAGTACGGGCGGCACGGTGGTGTAGTGGTTAGCGCTGTCGCCTCACAGCAAGAAGGTCCGGGTTCGAGCCCCGTGGCCGGCGAGGGCCTTTCTGTGTGGAGTTTGCATGTTCTCCCCGTGTCCGCGTGGGTTTCCTCCGGGTGCTCCGGTTTCCCCCACAGTCCAAAGACATGCAGGTTAGGTTAACTGGTGACTCTAAATTGACCATAGGTGTGAACGTGAGTGTGAATGGTTGTCTGTGTCTATGTGTCAGCCCTGTGATGACCTGGCGACTTGTCCAGGGTGTACCCCGCCTTTCGCCCGTAGTCAGCTGGGATAGGCTCCAGCTTGCCTGCGACCCTGTAGAACAGGATAAAGCGGCTAGAGATAATGAGATGAGATGAGAAGTATAAGTACACAAAAAAGCTACTCAAGTACAGTAACGCGAGTAATGTAATTCGTTACTTTCCACCTCTGGCCCCCGGCCTGTGGACCACCTCGAACTTAAACGGCTGGAGGGCGAAATACCAACGGGTGATCCACGCATTGGCATCCTTTATGCAGTGGAGCCACTGGAGGGGCGTGTGGTCCGAACAGAGAGTGAAAGGGCATCTCAGTAGGTAGTATCGGAGGGCGAGGACCGCCCACTTGATGGCAAGACACTCTTTTTCAATGGTGCTGTACTTGCTTTCACGCATCGAGAGTTTACAGCTGATGTACAGCACGAGGCGCTCCTCCCCCTCCACCTTCTGGGACAGAATAGCCCCCAGCCCTCTGTCCAATGCGTCAGTCTGTAAAATAAAGGGGAGAGAGTAGTCAGGGGAGTGCAAAAGTGGCCCCCCACAAAGTGCAGCTTTTACCTCAGAGAAAGCCTGTCGGCACTGCTCCGTCCACTGGACCGGATCTGGAGCCCCCTTTTTAGGGAGATCAGTCAGTGGGCTGGTGACATCCAAATAATTAGGTATAAAACTATGATGATAGCCAGCCCCAGGAACCGTCTCACCTCCTTTTTGGTCTTGGGCCTCAGGCAGGTCGCAATCGCTGCAGTCTTGTTGATTTGGGGACGCACCTGCCCATGACCCAAGTGGAACCCCAGATACCGTACTTCCACCCGCCCAATTGCACACTTTTTTGGGTTAGCTGTGAGGCCCGCATGCCTCAGCGACCTTAGAATGGCCCTCAGATGTTCCAAGTGCTGCGGCCAATCATGGCTGTAGATTATTATATCATCTAGATATGCAGCCGCATAGGTAGTGTGAGGGCAGAGGACCCTGTCCATAAGCCGCTGGAATGTAGCGGGCACCCCAAATAACCCAAAAGGGAGCGTGACAAATTGGTGTAATCCAAACGGTGTGGAAAAGGCAATTTTCTCTCGGGATAGAGGAGTCAAGGGGATCTGCCAATATCCCTTTGTTAGATCCAGTGTTGAATAAAAGCAAACAGCGCCTAACCGATCAAGCAACTCACCAATGTGAGGCATTGGGTATGTGTCGAATTTAGACACCACATTGACTTTTCTATAGTCCAGACAGAACTGGACCGACCCATTGGTCTTGGGAACCAGGACCACCAGGCTGCTCCAGTCACTGTGGGACTCCTCGATTATGCCCATTTCGAGCATGGCCTTGAGTTCATCCCAAACCACCTTTTTCTTGTGTTCGGGCAAGCAGTAAGGGCAGCTACACACTACCACCCCTGGGGGCATTTCTATGTGGTGTTCTATGAGGTGGGTACGACCGGGAAGGGCGAGAACATGTCAGAAAATTCCTTTTGCAACTTGGCTACCATGAGTTGGGTCAGTGAGAGGTGGTCTCCACAAGGGACCGGAGTGGTTCGAGTTATCCTTTTTACCTCCGGCCCCAGCTCCGCCTTCTCTGGGACTACCAATGCCAATGCCACGGGGACCCCCTCATTCCAGTGTTTTAAAAAGTTGAGGTGGTAAATTTGCAATGCTCCGCCCCTATCCATTCGCCTCACCTCATAGTCGACGTCCCTGACTCGCCATGTGACCTCAAAGGGCCCTTGCCACTTGATAATCAATTTAGAACTCGACATGGGCAATAATACGAGCACTCTGTCTCCCGGCGTGAACTCCCTAAGGCGCGTGCCCGTCATACAGCCGGCTTTGATGTTCTTGTGCCTGCTGCAAATTCTCCTGGGTTAGGTACATGAGGGTGTGGAGTTTTGCGCGCAAGTCAAGAATGTACTGAATTTCGTTTTTACTAGGTAAAGGCCCCTCATCCCAGTTTTCATATAGCACATCCAGAATGCCACGCAGCTTACGCCCATATAGTAATTCAAATGGAGAAAACCCCGTGGAGGCTTGTGGGACCTCTTGTACTGCAAATAACACGGGCTCGAGCCACTTATCCCAGTTACGTGCATCTTCACTTACAAATTTCCGGATTATGTTTTTGAGTGTTTGGTTAAAGCATCCCACTAAGACATCCATTTGGGGGTGATAGACACTGGTGCAGATAGACAATCCCCAGTAACCCATACAGTTCACGCGGCATGCGTGACATAAACAAAGTGCCTTGGTCTGTCAGGATTTCTTTCGTAATCCCGACCTGGGAGATAAAGCAGAAGAGCGCTTCCACAATACTACATGCTGAGATATTGTGGAGAGGCACTGCTTCCGGATATTGCGTTGCATAGTCCACCAGAACTAAAATAAAGCAATATCCCCATGCTGACCGATCTAATGGCCTGATGAGATCCATCCCAATTCGCTCAAATGGGGTCTCGATTAGAGGAAGAGGGTGCAAAGGCACTTTTGGAGTGGCCGTGGGATCTACTAATTGGCATTCATGACATGCCGAACACCACCGACGGACATCCCCGTGAATCCCTGGCCAATAGAACCGGGCCATTATTCAGGCTGGAGTTTTGTCCTGCCCCAAGTGTCCAGCCATGGGATTAAAGTGAGCCACATGGAATACGAGTTCCCTATGGCTCTTTGGGATCAATAATTGAGTTATCTGCTCTCCCGTTTGAGTGTCCTGTATCACTTGGTACAACCTATCCTTAATAATAGCAAAATAAAGGAAGGCCAGTGTCGCGCTCGGCTGGAGAGTTTGACCATTGATTACTCTCACTTGGTCAAATGCATGCCGCAGAGTCTCATCTCACGACTGCTCTAATGGGAAATCCCCAAGGGAATCCCCGAGAGAGGGAGGAGGGGCGGGGTGCTCCTCACTCCTCATATCGCTCTGACACATTGCTGACGTAGACGGCTCTGTGACAGCTTCCACAGTCAATGCCACACCGGGAGCTTCCCATGACATATTTATGCAGGACCCACCTCACATTATGTGTTCCATCAATTCTTTAAACCCTGGCCAATCAGTTCCCAAAATTAACGAGCGGGTGAGACGAGGGTTAACCGCCACCTTAATTCTATGCATTTGGCCCTGGAATAGAATATGGACAGACACTAGAGGGTAATGGTGAACATCCCCATGCACACATAACACCTTCACCATTTGGCTCTCTCCAATGCCTCACCTTGCACCAGGCGTTGGTGAATTGAGGTCTGGTGACAACCGGAATCTACCAACACGTGATATGTATCCCCTTGAACACTTACTGGTATGCAATACGTTCCGGCCCGATCGGGGCGGTTTCTGGCACATCGGGGATCTGGATCACAGCTCCCACCTCCCTTGCGGAGCTCCGACTATGGAGATGCTCCGACTTCCTGCCACGCCAGCACACTGGCCCAGGCTTTCCCTCTGCACCAGTGTTATGGGTGTCACTCACCTGAGGAGGAGACAACACAGACATGGAAGAGGAAGATGGGAGGACACCATGGGTGCAATGGGCTGGCTGGAGAGGAGCCGGCCGCGGCCTCCATGGCAGGGGAACGGGGTGGGGAGGGGAACGAGAGACGGGGGGAAGAGAGAAAGAGAAGAGAAGCAAGGGGAGATGCCTCATCTGCCTGCCATCAGAGTTGCCTCCAGATAGTCCTCCACCAGCTCGATGGTTCGTTCCAGTGATGCTGGGCGATGACACCAGACCCATTCCGCTGTTTCTTCCGGAAGTTGAGAGATAAACTGTTCCAGTGCCACCAGATCGATGATCTCATCGGCGTTGCGGTCTTCCACCCTCAGCCACCGCCAGCAGGCGTCCCGGAGTTGCTATCTGAATGCAAACGGCCAGCCGACCTCCTCCAATGCCATCGTCCAGAAGCGCTGACGATGTTGTTCCGGGGAGTGGCCGACCCGCTGCAAGATGGCTTTCCTCAGGTCAGCATACACCAGTCAGCTGTCAGCAGGGAGCTGCTGTGCTGCGAGCTGCACCTCGCCAGTCAGGAGCGGGAGGAGGCGCACCACGCGCTGCTCTAGCGGCCACCTGCATGCCTTGGCTGCTTGCTCGAAGAGGGCGAGGAACGCTTCTGGATTGTCCTGTGGGCCCATCTTCATAAGGATGCCGGCTGCGGTGATGGTTGATGCCCCTGCTGATGCGAGCAGATGCCGGAATGCCTGGCGATCTTCCTGCTGGGCCAGCATCAAGGCTTCAAAGCATTGCTCTTGTTCCTTTTGGAGGGCAGTCAGCGCTTGATGCTGGTTCTGCTGGGCAGTACCGAAGGCAAGGATGAGCTCTTCGAATGGGGAGGACTCCATGGGGTGGTTCCCTTCTGTGCGTCCCGGGTTTCGGCACCACCGTAGCAGTTCCTGATGTGGGTGGAGCATAGAAGCACGGCTTCTCTGCTCTCCCCCTCCTTTTATGCTCCATCCCTGCCACAAACAAACACACACATTAACTGACAGCAGGTGTAATGACTTGGCCACTTACCTTCCCCAGCCCCACCCCCACCCTCCATTCACAAACTGCTGCTTGGCCACACCAGGATAAAGCAGTTACTGAAGATGAATAAATCAAAGTTATGCTTGTTGACCTGAGTGCAGATGTTACATTTCAAAGGAGGCATAGATACAGATGCATGCACTGATAAAACTTTAATAGACAAACCTAAAACATTAAACAAACAAGGATCAAGAGTGAGATCAGGAACAGAATCAGGCCCGGTCATGAAACTAAAAGTAATGTTTAACACAAGACAAGGAAACTAACAGAAGCCAATGTACACTAATCAAAGCAGAAAACAGGAACAGGTGAAAACCATAATCACACAAAAAAATGAGAACCAGTCGGAACACAAAGGAGGAAACATATTAGATTAGATTAGATTAGATTAGATTAGATTAGATTAGATTAGATTAGATTGCATTACATTACATTATAGGCATTTAGCAGACACTCCTATCCAGAGTGACGTACAGCAAGTGCAAACTCAGGTACAAGAAGTGCTGAACTTCTTGACAAGAAAGTGTGAGTGATGAGCAAGTGACAAAATAATACCTAGTGTAATATTCTGGTGAAGTAACAACAATCAGCAAACAGCCAAGGAAAACAAGCCAACCATACAAATGAGCTGACAAAGTACAACTAAATTTAGAAAAATAAAACCCCAACGGCTAACACTAAATCAACACTAAGTGCAATATATATCGAGTACGTTTCTATTGCACCTCTTTTTGCAACTTCATTCATCCATCCATCAATCCATCCATTTTATGTAACAGCTTATCCTGTGCAGGGTCGCAGGCAAACTGGAGCCTATCCCAGCTGACTATGGGCGAGAGGTTGGATACACCCTGGACAAGTCACCACACCATGCAGGGCTTACACATACAGTTGTGGTCAGAAGTTTACATACAGTGGCATAAATGTCATCTTGGATATGAATGTCATGGCAATATTTGGGCTTTCAGTAATTTCTCTG
This sequence comes from Neoarius graeffei, assembly GCF_027579695.1. Lineage (NCBI taxonomy): Eukaryota > Metazoa > Chordata > Actinopteri > Siluriformes > Ariidae > Neoarius > Neoarius graeffei. Next base: position 43,430,668 of record NC_083572.1, read on the forward strand.
AACTGTTCTTTTTCTGTGGCAGAATGATTGTACGGCACACATCTTCAATAAAAAAAATGAGAAAACCCCACTAGAATTTGGTGCACAAGTTTTAATTTTCTTTGAGTTTTCAGAAATCAACACAAGGTCAAAATGATGCATACAGGGTCAAAAATATACATATAGCACACCTAATATTTGGGTAAAATGTCTCTTTGAAAAATTCACCTTGACCAAACATTTTTGTTTACCATGAACAAGCTTCTGTCTGAATTCTGGTTAGATATTTCATGACTCTTCATGGTAGAATTGGTAGAGTTCAATTAATTTTATTTATTTATTTATTTATTTATTGGCATGGACTCGACTTATAAGCACGGTACATATATTTTCAATGGGGTTGAAGTCAGGACTTGTTTTAAGCTTAATGTTAGCCTGTTTTATCCTCCACAACCAGCTCTGATGCTTGTTTGGGTTCATTGTCCTGTTGTAACTCCCGAGTCCCAAGTCATGTTCAAGTTTCTGATGGTTTATACTGAAGAATTCTGAGGTAGTCCTCCTTCTTCATTATTCCATCAACTTTGTGCAATGAACCAGTTCCACTGGCAGCAAAACAGCCCCAGGGCATGATGAAAGCCCCATATCACCACCACCAGCTGGTACAGTGTCCCTCTGTACATGGTGGTCATTGTGGCCAAACAACTCAATCTTTGTCTCATCTTACCATACAGCTGTCCTCCAGAAGGCTTTTTTCTTTGTCCGTGTGATCAGCTTCAAACTTTAGCTAAGCTTGAGGGTGTCAATTTTGGAGCAGGGGTTTATTTCTTGGATAGCAGCCTCTTTGTCCATGGTGATGTAAAACTCACTGAACTGTAGATAGTGATCCATCAGCTTCCAGTTCATGGCAGGGCTGTGCCATGTTGGTTCCCATGTTGTTCCTGACTATCCAAACCAATTTCCTTTCAGCTGAGGGTGACAGTTTGGGTTTTCTTGAAGCAAAGTGGCTTGGCAAAGTGACTACACCTCACAATAACTTGCATACAGTTGTTTGAACTGATCTTGGAATTTGCAGTTGTTTAGAAATGGCTTCAAGAGACATTCCTGAGTTGTGTACATCTGCGATCCTCTTTCTTAGATCTGCACTGAGCTCCTTGGACTTTCCCATTGTATTTTGTGTTGGTCAATCCAATGAGTGCTGTAAACAAACCCTTTTTATGAAGACACAGAGAAGCTACCAGCTGTAGTCAATCATGATCACTAACAGGAAGTTAAAAGGCCTTGGCCTTGGCAAGATAAAAGACATTTTGGAAGTTTCAGTGCCTCTGAATTAATAATCAAAGTGAATATATGTAAATTTTTGACCCTGTATGTATAATATTGACCCTGTGCTGATTTCAGAAAACCCAAAGAAAATTAATACTTGTGCACCAAATTCTAGTGTTTTTTTTTTAATTAAAGATGTATGCTGTACAATCATTCTGACACAAAAAACAGTAAAATAAATTACTGAAAGCCCAAATATTGCCTTGACATTCATGTCAATGTATGTAAACTTCTGACCACAACTGTAGAGACAAACAACCATTCACTCTCATACCTATGGTCAATTTAGAGCTATCAATTAGCCTAACCTGCATGTCTTTGGAGGAAATCCACGCAGACATGGGGAGAACATGCAAACTCCACACAGAAAGGCCCCCCGTCAGCCACTGGACTTAATTGAACCCAGAACCTTCTTGCTGTTAGGCAACAGTGCTAACCACTACACCACCATCAGCATTCATTACAGTGTAATGTAGATTTCACTTTTTTCTTTTGTGCAATACATGTTCATACATATTATGCATATTGTGTATATTCTGCAGAGCACTCTATCACATTTTTATGTTTTTTTAATTCTATTTATTACATTCTATTTTACTCCCTTTCTTTTTACTACTTTTCCTTTTTTCAACTATCTTTACTTCTTACAGAGCATTGCAATAAGCACTTCAATGCATGTCATACTATGTATGATTGTGTATGTGACAAATAAAATTTGAATTAGAATTTCAATCATGACCAGGCAAGACAGTACACAGCCTGGGACAGTCCACATACCCTATAGGCCTTTGGAGGGAGTTTTGGAGCAAAGACCACCCTGTTGGCCTGGGTTCATATTTCATTTCATGAAACAAAACAAACACCTGCCATACAAAACAAAAATGTGGTAAACAAAAACAAACCTAAGCAAGCCCGAAGTGTGCCTTGCAGTCCAGCAGACTTTCACGTTCATGGACCTCAAGGCAAGGGCGGAAAATCCACACCAGAAACACCCCCCACCCCCACCCCGGACCTGTGCAGCAAAACAGTGGTGGAACTGCCTCTCTAAATGTCCACTAGGGTCCCTGAGTCCTGAAGCAGGCACAGTCTTAGACAAAGCAGTATACAAACACTGAATTCCTGGGTGGGGCATGGGTGTAAGCTCAGGCATGGACATGGGCATGAGCACAGATTTTGGCATGGGCTCAGGCAGGGGTATGGACCTGGGTTCAGGCATAGACCTGAATTCAAGCACAGGCATGGACACAAGGATTTGGTTTCAGGTATGGGCAAAGATTCAGGCATAAACTCAGACATGGACAGGGTTGAGGATTTAGGCATGATCATGGATTCAGGCATGGACTCATGCATGGTCAGGGATTCAGACTGGGACTAAGACACAGACATGGACTTGGACTCAAACATGGGCAAAGATTTAGGCATGAACTCAGACATGGATGTGGACAGAGGTGAGGATTCAGAAATGGATTCAAGCATGATCAGTGATTCAGCAAATGGAGTGACAACATCATAATCAAAGACCAGAGGCGGATTGAAGATCTCATCCCTGCAGTTAGAAAGCAGAGTGATGCCATCCTCAAAGCCAGGTGGTGGAGCAGAGATCTCGTCCCAACAGTCAGGAAGCAGACCAATGTCATCTTTGAAGCCCAGCAGAGGAGCAAAGATCTTGTGCCTGCAGTCAGGAAGTAGAGTGACAGCATAATCTTCTAAGCCTGGGAGCTGTGTGAACACAGGAGTGCAGACTGTCTTGTCGGTGTCATGCCTTTGCACGCTTGAGCCTGGTGCAGTTCAAGTGACCCACTCTCATCTGCGCATGGAGCATGTAACATGTAACATGTGCGCCCTTGGGACAATTCATCATTGCAAATACCTGTTGCTGATTTGGAGCACAATCAGCATTTGCATAAGGATGCTGTTGTCACTAACACTTTGAGAAGTATTATGATTGCATCTGTTCACATTTATTTTTTGCCATGTTTAGTACTCTGTTTATGACTCTGGTTTATATTCTGTTTATGATACTGTTTCAATTTTGTTTGTTTCCATTTGTTTCTCTGACTGTGCCTCATGATATATAGTGCACCTGTAAAATAAACTCTTCCCTGTACTTACATCTGTCTCTACGCTAGATTTCCTCACAGAATACTTAGCTTTCAACTATGGATGTAGCAGGAGGATACAGGCGCACCATGCAGTCCCACCCCGAGGACAGGGTGCTTAAGCCAGGATCCATGTGCTATCTCCAGCACATAGGACTGGACATTTTGGTGCCATATGATGGGGTGAAGCAGCCATCCAATGATTTCCTACTGCAATACCGCTTCTTTCATGAGGACCTGGTAGAGCCCAAACCTCTGAAGACCTGGTGGGTTGGCTTCATGATTTATTGGCTCACTGCACCAGCACACTGTTAGGCTGAACACCTTGTAAGAGTGCAGCACCCATGCCTCCAGAGCTCCAAGTCATTTGGGGAGGAGCTCAAGTTCCAGTCTGGTTCCAGGCTTCCAGGAAAGAGGTAACAGGAAGCCAGGGAATCTATCTGGTGACAGGAAGATGTGATAGTTGTTACAGCTATGTCTTGCTATATCTATGTATTTTTCTCCATAGTACTTAATTAATTAATAAAGTATTACTTCAGATGTCACAATTTTGGCTTTCCTAAAGCATTTTTGTTGCTTTACTTTCATGGGCTTCTTTTGCAGTGACACTAGTAAATGAGTCCATAGTTTTCTGCAGGAAGGAGTAATATTGCATATGTAATGTGCCCAGAAAGGCCTGTCAGTGAAGGTTGAAGCAGTATGGGGATCTCCCCCCCCCCCCCCCCCCCCCCAATTTATTACCTCCGCCAAGGAGGTTATGTTTTCGGTAGCGTTGGTTTGTTGGTTTGTTTGTTGGTTGGTTGGTTGGTTGATTTGTCTGTTAGCAACATTACGGAAAAAATAATGAATGGATTGCTCTAAAATTTTTTCCAGAGGTGTGCACAAGTAACAATCCATTAAATTTTGGCGGTGATCCGAATCACCTTCTGGATCCCGGATTTTTTTAAAGGATTCTTGGCGGAGGTCTGCACTCTCCGAGTGCTTTTCTAGTTTAGCAATAGTTTTATACAAAAATTAATTAATTAACACAATTCTACTGCTTAACCTTCTCCAAATATGGTCACAGAGCTAGTACATACATAATACTGGATAAAAATGTATTTTTATAGCATATGTTTGACATGTAAAAAAAATTTAAAAAGGAAAACTACATTGATTTCTATGAAACAGTTTAATAGGGTACAGCCAAATGTGGAGAAATTGAATCAGGAGTAAATTGTGGTCTTTAACATCATGCATAAGTGCCTGATTTTACTGAGGGAATATTAGTATCATTCCATAGCATATACGGATATCATACACAAGTCTCAGTGAGATTTATCTGCTTGTTATTGTATATGTTTACAAGGAAATATACCATTACAGTGCATAATTAAGCTCTATGTCACAGTATGGTCTTTGCTCCTTCAAAAAATATGGGGCCAGGCATTTGTTCCCTGTAGCTGCCTGTATTTTTTGGAGCACAGTGGTAATGGTTTACTGAGTCTCTGTGTTGCAGCAGGTTTTATTTCATGTACTCAAAAGGTTAACAGAATGCCAAAGTTCTCTATTTTAAACTTTTAGGAGCCATAAGACAAAATCATGCAGGCCTTTATTAACTTTCATTGTGATTTGTTTAGAGGTCTCCTTTAGGATTATGGACTGTACATTGTATCAGGTTAGTCATCATGGTCTATTCAGGCCATACTACAATTTTGTGTTTTAAATAAACACGGAACTGTTAGGACTAGGACTGTTTTGGCCTCTAGAGGCCGCTGTTATTTCCTTTTCATGTCGTGTTTATTTTGGCCTCTAGAGGCCGCCACTGTTCCTGTGTTTTGTGTTTGTGTTAATTGCCTAATTATCTTCACCTGTGTCCTTAATTAGTTTGTCTATTTATACCCCTGAGTTCAGTCCTCTTGTCACGGAGTCTTTGTGCTGTTATGTTTATCTCCAGTTTCCTTTGTACTGTGTTTTTTGATCTTCTTAGCTTTTGAATTTTTGCACTTTGCTTTTCTTTTGGATTATACTCTTTGTTTTTTTTTGTCTTTTGTTTTGCCCTGTATATAGTGTATATAGTTTAAATAAACCTTTTGATTCTTTTTCTACTTCCGCCTCACGCCTCTGCATTTGAGTCATCCCCCTGGTGGCCTAGTGGGGGTTTGCTGGATTATCACACCAACGAACCAGGTTCGAATCCCAGCAAAACCCTAACAGAAAGACTCCGTCATGACCGACTCAGCAGAGGCTGCTTCAACTGTCTACCCGGCCAACCTTCAGGGAATTATGGCAGCTTTGACACGCTTCGGAGCGACCATGGACGCTCATGGACGTACGCTCACCAGCCAACGTGAGGCCCTCGCTCGCCACGAGGAACTGCTTCAGCAAATTGGGAAAACCCTGGCACAGCTGACATCTCTGCCTGCATCTCCTGCTCCTGATCCAGTTCCTGCTCCTGATCCAGCTCCCACTCCTGCTCCAGTGCCTCCTGCAATGCTGCCTTCTTCACCTCGCGAACCCAGCCTTCCTGCACCACAGAGGTATGACGGCAAGCACAGTGAGTGCCGAGAGTTCCTTACCCAGTGTCAACTCACCTTTGAGCTTCAGCCTACCACCTACACTACGGATCGCCGCAAGATTGCCTTTGTGATCACCTTATTAGCTGGTAAGGCGCGAGCCTGGGCTACTGCTATCTGGCAAAGACAGGGACCTGAGTGCTTTGATTTCCAGCTGTTTTCTGAAGAGATGCTTCGGGTCTTCGATCAGGCAGACATCAGTACCGACGCAGCCCGAAAGCTCATGTCCATCCGGCAAGGAGGAAGCGTCGCAGATTACGCCATCTCGTTCCGAACACTCGCAGCAGTAAGTGGATGGAACGAGACTGCCCTGGTGTCAGCCTTCCACCATGGTCTGTCTGACCCCATCAAGGACGGTCTGGCCTCTATTGGATGCCCAAGTGACCTCGAAACCCTCATCTCACATGCTATTCGTCTGGACAACAGGATGAGAGAACGCCACCAAGCCTTGAGCCCCCCCAGCCTCCCTACCTCTACCTGGAGACCGTCTACCTCCTTCAGTGACTGTCCAGAACCCATGCAAGTGGGTCGTACTCGCCTCTCCGCATCTGAGAGGGAGCGCAGAAGGAGGGACAAGTGCTGCATCTACTGTGGCAAGCCTGGTCACTTCCGAGCATCATGTCCCGAACTCTTGGGAAAAGGACCGCCCCGTCCAGCCGAGGGAGGGTTGTGACGGGGCCTACCCTCTCTCCCGGACTCCCTGGCCAAGGAATCTACATCCCGGTCTCCATCTCCTGGGGTGAGTCTGTCCACTCTTGTCAAGCTTTGATAGACTCAGGGGCGGCTGGGAACTTTATGGATATTCACTTCGCCCAAAGCATCAATATTCCGACTGCACCTCTTGAAGTCCCTCTGTCTGTGTCTGCCCTCGATGGCCAAGCGTTAGGTGATGGAAGAGTCACTCAAGTTACTTCTCCAGTCTTCCTCCAGTCTCAAGGTCACAAGGAAGAAATATCCCTGCACCTGATTCCTTCACCTGAGTTCCCAGTTATTCTAGGCCTTCCTTGGCTTACTCGCCACAACCCTCGCATAGACTGGGTAACTAGCCAGGTTGTGGAATGGGGCCCTGCATGCCATGCCTCTTGTCTGCTCTCTAGCTCTCCTGTGTCTCCTGCCGAGCCCCCTGATCTCACCGAGTTATCTCAAGTTCCCACAGAGTACTGGGATCTCAAGGAGGTATTCAGCAAGAGCAGGGCCGCCATTCTTCCTCCGCACCGGGCCTACGACTGTGCCATCGACTTGCTCCCTGGGACTACCCCTCCTCGTGGCAGACTGTTTTCCCTCTCTCAGCCAGAACGCAAGGCTATGGAGGAATACCTCAAAGATGCCCTGGTCTCTGGGTTTATTCGACCCTCCACTTCACCTGCTGGAGCCGGCTTCTTCTTTGTCGGCAAGAAGGATGGGGGGCTCCGACCATGTATTGATTACAGGGGCCTGAATAAGATCACTGTGCGCAACCGATATCCCCTTCCGCTGATGTCCACAGCTTTCGACCTGCTCCAAGGCGCCACCGTCTTCACCAAGTTGGACCTACGGAACGCATACCACCTCATCCGTATCCGACAGGGAGACGAGTGGAAGACTGCCTTTAACACCCCGTCTGGGCACTACGAATACCAGGTGATGCCCTTCGGACTCACCAACGCACCAGCTGTTTTTCAGGCCCTAATCAACGACGTCTTAAGGGACATGATTAACCTATACGTTTTTGTCTACCTCGACGACATCCTTATCTTTTCCAAGACCGTGCAGGAGCACCGCCACCATGTCCGCCAGGTTCTCCAGAGGCTGCTACAGAACAATCTGTTCGCCAAGGCCCAGAAATGCGAATTTCATGTTCCCGAGGTCTCCTTTCTGGGATTTATTGTACGGACAGGCCAACTCCAAATGGACCCTGCCAAGACCCTGGCCGTCCGGGATTGGCCTACTCCCAAGTCCGTTAAGGAGGTTCAGCGGTTCTTAGGATTCGCTAACTTCTACCGCAAGTTCATCAGGAACTTCAGTTCTGTGGCAGCACCCATGTCTGACCTCACCAAAGGGACAGGTGGATCTTATGGCTGGTCTCCTCAGGCAGAAAAGGCGTTCAAAGACCTCAAGGACCGCTTCTGCACGGCACCCATTCTGGTTCTCCCGGACACCTCCCAACCATTCATCGTGGAGGTGGACGCCTCGGACAGTGGTGTCGGCGCGGTGCTCTCTCAACGTTCGGAAGGAAAGCTGCACCCCTGCGCTTACTTCTCCCACCGCCTGAGTCCTGCTGAGTCCCGGTACGATGTGGGGGATCGAGAACTGCTAGCGGTCAAACTGGCCCTTGAGGAGTGGAGGCACTGGCTGGAGGGAGCACAACATCCATTCCTGGTTTGGACTGACCACAAGAACCTGGAGTACCTCCAGCAAGCCAAGAGACTGAACCCTCGACAGGCTAGGTGGGCCCTGTTTTTCAGTCGGTTTGACTTCACCCTCTCATACCGCCCCGGCTCCAAGAACACCAAACCTGACGCACTGTCCAGACTGTTCTCTGCCACTAACAGGGAGAATGAAGTCGGGCCTATTATCCCTGTGTCCCGGATTGTGGCCCCTGTCCGCTGGGGTATTGAGGAGGCTGTCCGACGAGCCCAACGCCAGGACCCCGGTCCTGGGACGGGGCCACCAGGCCTCTTGTACGTCCCACATCAAGCCCGGGCCAAGGTTCTCCAGTGGGGTCACTCTTCCCCTCTCACCGCCCACCCGGGAGCTCGGAGGACCCTGGACTTCCTGAAAAGACGCTTCTGGTGGCCTAACATGGAGAAGGAAGTAAGGTCATTTGTCCTGTCCTGTGAGGTTTGCACCAGAACCAAGAACCCACGACAGCGTCCCCAGGGTCTCCTGCATCCTCTGACCATTCCCCGGCGTCCCTGGTCCCACGTGGCAGTCGACTTTATCACGGGTCTCCCTGAGTCACAAGGTAACACGGTCATTTTGGTCTTAGTTGACAGATTCTCCAAGGCCTGCCGCTTCATACCACTGTGCAAACTCCCCTCTGCTCTTGAAACTGCGAAACTTTTGTTTAATCATGTCTTCCGAGTCTTTGGTCTTCCACAGGACATCGTCTCAGACCGAGGGCCCCAGTTCTCCTCCCGAGTGTGGCACGGGTTCTGCAAGGTCATCGGAGCCACTGCCAGCCTCTCCTCTGGGTTTCACCCACAGTCCAATGGTCAGACGGAGAGGCTCAACCAGGACCTGGAAACCACCCTGCGAGGCCTGGCTATGGATAACCCGACATCGTGGAGCACCTGGCTGCCATGGGCGGAGTACGCCCACAACACCCTGCAGTCATCGGCCACCAAGCTGTCGCCATTCCAGTGCCAATTCGGGTTCCAGCCACCTCTGTTCCCGGACCAGGAGGAGGACGCGGGGGTGCCCTCGGTCAACCAATATGTGAGACGGTGTCGCAAGACCTGGAGCAAGGTCAGGAAGACCCTCATACAGACCTCCAGAACCAACCAGACTCAGGCCAACCGCCATAGAAGACCTGCACACGCTTTCCGCCCTGGGCAGCGTGTTTGGCTGTCCACTAAGGACCTTCCACTGCGGGTGGAGAACCGCAAGCTTGCTCCTCGCTACATTGGCCCCTTCAAGGTGGTGCGCAGGGTGAACCCTGTCTCCTACCGGCTCCAGTTGCCCCGGACTCTGAGGATCAACCCCACTTTCCATGTTTCCCTGTTACGGCCCGTACTGACGTCTACGTATGCCCCTGCCCCTAGGAACCCCCCACCCCCCCGCATCTTCCAGGGGCAGACTGTGTTCACTGTGAATCGCCTGCTTGACTCCCGCCGGGTCCGCGGCGGGTTGCAATATCTGGTGGACTGGGAGGGCTATGGTCCTGAGGAGCGCTGCTGGGTTCCTGCTCGGGATGTCCTTGATAAAGAACTATGTCGGGACTTCCATTCGGCCCATCCGGATCGCCCTGGGAACGTCAGGAGACGCTCCTAGAGGGGGGGGTCCTGTTAGGACTAGGACTGTTTTGGCCTCTAGAGGCCGCTGTTATTTCCTTTTCATGTCGTGTTTATTTTGGCCTCTAGAGGCCGCCACTGTTCCTGTGTTTTGTGTTTGTGTTAATTGCCTAATTATCTTCACCTGTGTCCTTAATTAGTTTGTCTATTTATACCCCTGAGTTCAGTCCTCTTGTCACGGAGTCTTTGTGCTGTTATGTTTATCTCCAGTTTCCTTTGTACTGTGTTTTTTGATCTTCTTAGCTTTTGAATTTTTGCACTTTGCTTTTCTTTTGGATTATACTCTTTGTTTTTTTTTGTCTTTTGTTTTGCCCTGTATATAGTGTATATAGTTTAAATAAACCTTTTGATTCTTTTTCTACTTCCGCCTCACGCCTCTGCATTTGAGTCATCCCCCTGGTGGCCTAGTGGGGGTTTGCTGGATTATCACACCAACGAACCAGGTTCGAATCCCAGCAAAACCCTAACAGGAACAATTTTTAAAAATTTCTAACATCAAATTTTACTTGCTTACTCTAATGAAAATGAAAAATCATTTTTAAAAAGAATATTTATATCACAGAGATTGTGTTCAGTGCATTTTAGACTTGAGTTAAGGAAAATCAAATCAAATGTCTAAAATTAGTCTGTGTAAATATAAAGCAACCAAATTGTTGTTTAGGAAATGTGGAAGTTGGATGAGCACAATTTCTTGTGAGTCACAAGTCTTGCATTCTTTCTTTAGATTACACTGTCTGAACTTTCATTACTTTTCCCCTTAGTTTAGCTCCAACTTTAAGACCAACACTTTTGACTAAGTTAATTAAATAAGTTAGTTCTAGATATATTTGAAGCATGTTTGCACCATTTACTCATGTTAAATTACATTACATTGCAGGCATTTAGCAGACGCTCTTATCCAGAGCGACTTACAACCAGCACGCATGCACACACACAAACACACACCCAGGGCCTCAGGAGCAGTTTGAGGTTAAGTGCCTTGCTCAAGGGCACTTCAGCCATGGATTTCCCTGCTGGTCCAGGGAGTCAAATGAGTGACCCATTGAGCCCAAGGCTGCTTCTCTAACCTTTAGGCCAGAGCTGCTTCTTATAAAAGTAACAACAATGCCTAATTTGCAGTTCTTAGATGCTTGTAATTGAATCTTACTTATGTCATAATGCCCTCAGCACATGTGTGATTATCCCAACATTTTTCCCCTCTCCTGGGTTTTCTGTCTTTTCTATGCACCATTCAATTTAGCTGACTTGCCATGTTGTGGTGCGATCATCCCTGGTTTGTGCAAGACTGATAAGGTGCAGCAAGGTTCATTAAAGTCTCTTGCAGGCAGAAGACAGTGCTCCCTATTCTTTCCCCTACTGCTTTGCATAATAATCTCACTTCCAATAGGTCTCTAAGCAATAGAAACATGCCAGCGGACTCCTAGACTTACAGTGGTGCCTTAATACAGAGTTTTTAAGAATAAGGCTTTACTTCAGTCTTAGTCAAAATACTGAGACATCTTTAGCATTATCTCATATTGAAATTTTACAAGGAGACTTGTGTCAAAGAAAATTAATGCAGAGATAGTAGATGTGTAATACAATGCAATCTCTTTAGTGCTCCAAATATCTGTTTAGTTTAGAATTTGAACTGGAAGTGCACATGGTCTAGACTGGATTTATATATACTCTTCTGTGTTCAGTGCATGGTATGTGTTAGTTATATGGTGTGGTGGCTCTATAAATAAAAACATGCATCTTTTGTGAATTTCAGGCCAATTTGTATGCACTATGGTAGAAATATGGTTTTATGTTGCAGCTCTGTAAGGCAACGTTAAGATAACCTACTAAAGCAAAGCAGTGATAACCAATGATAATGGGGGGGGGGGGATCTAATAGTGAACCGCTTATTTGTATCTGCATTTCTATACATTATTCATTCATTATTCATTCTGAATAATGTATTTGTATTAGAAATAATGCTTTGGTTAATGGCTAATGAAAATAATGCCTTGTTGTTTATGAAGACATCTTATAAAACCTAAAACAAATTAGAAAGATCACCAAGAAGGACAGTAGTAATTGCTGTAGCTTTTGTATTATTTAATTCTTAATAATAATAATAATAATAATAATAATAATAATAATAATAATGTTATATTTCTATTGCACTTTTCACAATCATAAGGTTGCTTTACAGGCAGGATGAAAAAAGACTAAGCAGTAAAAGAGGAAGATAAATGTTCATGGAAAAGACTAGTCTTCAATTGAGATTTGAAAGTAGAGAAAGAAGAGCAGTCAAGGAGAAATTGAGGAAGAGAATCCCAGAGTTTTGGGGCAATGGCACTGAAAGACCTGCCCTGCGCATGGTGGAAAGTCTGGTGCACGAGACAGAAAGTAAATTGTTGCTAGAAGACCCTAGTGAGTGAGTGGGGGTGTAGGGGGTCATCAGTTCCCTAAGGTAGGTCAGAGCAAGATTATGCAGGGCTTTGAAAGTGACAAACAAGATTTTAAATTGAATATAGGACAGAACTGGTAGCCAGTGTAGTTGAGAGAGGATGGGGATGATGTACAAAGTTACAACTCTAGCTGCAGAGTTCTGAATATATTGTAGCTTTTGTAAAGACTCTGCAGGAAGTCCTATGAAGAGTGTATTACAGTAATCTAAATGGGACATAATGAAAGCATGAACGAGTTTGTGCATCATCACTAGTCAGAAGAAGAACAACTTTATTCATCACACATACACTTCCTCTCTGCATTTAACCCATCTGAAGCAGGAACACATACATGCACACACACGTGAGCAGTGAGCACACACACATACCCAGGGCAGTAGGCAACCATGTTAACAGTGCCTGGGGAGCAGTTGGGGGTTAGGTGCCTCACTCAAGGGCACCTCAGCCTAAAGCCACCCCATGTTAACCTAACCGCATGTCTTTGAACTGTGGGGAAAACTGGAGCACCCAGAGGAAACCCATGAAGACACAAGAAGAACATGCAAATTTCACACAGAAAGGCCCCCATTAGCCGCTGGGCTCGAACCCAGAACCTTCTTGCTGTGAGGCAACAGTGCTAACCACTCCATCACCATGCTGCCCAAGTGGACAGAGATGAGCAATATCATGGAGGTGAAAGAATGCAAGTTTGGTGAATGTCTTAATATGAAAATCAAAATTGAGTGATGGATCAAATAGTACTCCAAGATTCCTGTGGCTTAACTAGCACACCATCAATCCCAATAGAAAAGTTGGATGATTTAGATAGGAGGGATTTGGGACCAATCAGTAGGAATTCAGTTTTATTAGTGTTTAACTTCAGAAAGTTTTCCTGCAATCCAAGCTTTAAATCTGAGATACAGATAGTGTTCTGTGACGGGAGTCTGCAAGTGAGTCTGTACAAAGATATAGCCGAATATCATCTGCATAGCAGTGAAAGTTAAGGCCATGGCCATGAATAATTTGACCAAGGGGTGGGATGTAGATTAGAAAGAGAAGGGGCGTTGTGGCTCAGGTGGATAAGGCGCCATACCATAAATCCGGGGACCTGGGTTCGATTCCAACCCAAGGTCATTTCCCGATCTCTCCCGCTCATTTCCTGTCTCTACACTGTCCTATCCAATAAAGGTGAAAAAAGCCTCCCCCCCAAAAAAAAAAAAGAGAAGCGATCCAAGAACTGATCCCTGAGGGACCCCACACTTAACAGAAGAGGTGGTGAACTTGTGTGAACCTAGTCTGATAAACTGTCTGTTTGTAAGATATGACCTGAACCATTGAAGGGCTATGTCAGTGATAGCAATAGAAGAGAGACAGGAAGTGAGTACATTGTTGTTAGCAGCACTTAACTCAAGTAGGAGAAGAATGTTGAGAGACCCACTATCAGCACACCAGCAGAGATCATTAACGACATGCAGCAGAGCTGTCTCAATGTTGTGATGTATACAGAAACCAGATTGAAAGGGCTGATAGAGTATATTTTCATTAAGAAAGGTATGAATTTGAACAGCTACCACTCTTTCCATCACTTTAGCTAGAAAGGGAAGATTTGAGATGGGTCTATAACTAGAAAGAGATGTTGGATCCAACTCAGGTTTCTTAAGGACAGGTGTAATTGCAGCAGTTTTAAGGGCCATAGAGACAGAGCAAGAAGAGAGACGTGTATTTATCACTATGGCAATAGGAGTAGTAAATATAGATGAGCGTGTCTTAAGTAATGGGGTGGGGTGGGGTCAAATAGACAGGAGGAAGGATTAGACTTAATGATAAGTTCAGTGACAGAAAGGGAGTCAACAGTTGTAACTCATATATTCTATATCCATTACATGCAATGTGAAATATCTCAAGCCTTTTGTGTTTTAATTTTGATGATTATGGCTTATAGCTCATGAAAATCAGAAATCCAGTGTCTCAAATTATTAGAATATTTCCTAAGATCAATCACAAAAGGATCTACAGTCCAGAAATGTCCCACTTCTGAAAAGTATATTAATTTTACACTCAATACTTGGTTGGATCTCCTTTACCATGAATTACTGCATCAGTGTGGTGTGGCATGGAGGTGATCAGCCTGTGGCACTGCTGAGGTGTTACTGAAGCCCAGGTTGCTTTGATAGTGACTTTCAGCACTTCTGTATTTTTGGGTTGGGTTATTCTCATCTTCCTCTTGACAATACCCCATAGATTTTCTATGGGGTTCAGATCAGGTGAGTTGGCTGGCCAATCAAGCATAGTAATATCATGGTCAGCAAACCATTTGGTAGTAGTTTTGGCACTGTGGGCAGGTGCTAAGTCCTGCTGGTAAAGGAAATCAGCATCTTCATAAAGCTTGTCAGCAAATGAAATCATGAAGTTTTCTAAAATCTCCTGGTAGATGGTTGTGTTGACTTTGGACTTGACAAAACACAGTGGCCCAACACTAGCAGAAGACATGGCACCCCAAATCATCACACACTGCAGAAACTTCACAATGGACTTCACCCAACTTGGATTCTTGCCTCTCTAGTCTTCCTCCAGACTCTAGGACCTTGATTTCCAAATGAAATGCAAAATTTACTTTCATCTGAAAAGAGGACTTTGGGCCACTGAGAAACAGAACAGTTATTTCTCTCCTTAGCCCAGTTAAGATGCTTCTGACCTTGTTTCTAGTTCAGGAGTGGCTTGATATGAGTATTGCAACAGTTGTAGCCCGTTTCCATGAGACATCTGTGTGGTGGCTCTTGATGCACTGACACCAGCCTCAGTCCATTCCTCATGAAGCTCTTCCAACTTCGTGAATCAAATTTTGACAATCCTCTCAAGGCTGCAATGAGGGTGTTGATCATCATCTACTGGACAACTGTCAAGTCAGCAGTCTTCCCCATGATTGTGGTTGTGTGTACTGAACTAGACCAAGAGATACACAGTATTGTTTTACTCAAACTCGAAATGAAATATCATAATTTGATTTTTTTTTTTGCACCGTAGGACATAATTATCAAAATTTAATTAGAAAAATGCTTGAAACATTTTAGTTCATGTGTAATGAGTCAAGAATACAGTATATTGAATTTTCAGTTGCTTAGATAACTTATGGAAAATATTGAACCTTTTCACAATATTCTAATTGTTTGAGATGCACTAGTATAGTAGTGAGTGGACAGTGAGGATGGTTTTCTCATAAAGGTGCTCAAGACACTGGCTAGTGGCCTTCATTACTCTAAGCTGGGGAGCAAACCAAGGACAAGTGCGGGTAGCTGGAACAAGCCTATCCTTTAAAGGAACAAGATCACTGAGTAATGCTGAGATATTGGCATTATAAAGGGAAACCATACCACCAGTGGAAGAGAGTTTATGTAAATCAGACAGGGATAAGGACACATGAGAAGCTTCCATAAGAGAAGTTTCTGTAAGACAAAACATGTTCACCTTTTTTTCTGGGTGATGAGGTCATAGATCAGTGAGGCCTTATTGGTAGTGGAAGGAGCATTTAATAGGGCAAGATTGAAGTTGAGACAGCAAGGAGGGGAAGGTGCAGACAGTTTTCAAAGAGGATGAAGATGGTCATGATTAATTCTTGCATAATCCAATGAAATATTATGCATTTTACAAGGTTACATCATTGTGTAACCTTTGAAAAAAACCCTGCCACTTATAAGTAAATATTAGGAAACTTACTCTTCTAATATCCTTTATGTAAGCACCTGTCATCCCAGGCTCTCTGTGTAATTGGGAATTCACTTCAGTCCTCCCAACACTAATACTGAGGAAGTGCTCTGTGTACTGCATGATGCTATCACTGAACTGCAGAATGCACACCCAGATGGACTGTTTATTGTCACCCGTGATTTTAACTATGCGAATCTCAGGTTAGTGATTCCTAAATTCCATCAATATTTGGACTTTGCAACTAGAGGGGCAAACACACTGGATCTTGCTCACACAAACATTCCTGACACGTACTGGGTGGAGCCCCACCCCCACCTTGGGTACTCAGAGCACATTTCTGTTATGCTAATTCCAGCATACAGACTGCTTGTCAGATGCTCCAACCCGGTTCTAAGGCAGGTGAAAACCTGGCCAGAATTAGCCATCTCTGCACACCAGGACTGTTTTGAGAGTACTGACTGGGACATGTTTAGGGAGGCTGCAACCAATGGTAACTGCACCAATTTAGAGGAGTACACAGCATCAGTGACCAGCTATATCAACAAGTGCATTGATGATGTTACTGTCTCAAAGATCATCACCACTTGCCCCAACCAGAAGCTGTGGTTTACTGCAGAGGTGCATGCACTACTGAGGACCCGATATGCTGCCTTCAGAGCAGGTGACAGGGCAGCCCTAAGAGTAGTGATGGCGAAATTGTCTTGGGCCATCAGTGCAGCAAAGCACACACATGCCCAGGGAATTCACAGCTACTTTCAGGACAGCGACAACACACGGTGCATGTGGCAGGGCCTCCAGGCCATCACAAACTACAGGACAACACCACCTGCCTGTGACAATGTTGCCTCCCTTCCAGATGCACTGAACAGCTTCTACACATGGTTTGAGGCACAGAATGGTGTGGCAACGAGGAAGACCATCCCTCCTCCCAACGACCAAGTGCTGTGTCTGACCACAGCCAATGTGAGGAAAACTCTACACAGAGTCAACCCATGGGAGGCTGCTGGACCAGACAACATCCCCGGTAAAGTGTTCAGAGGAAGTGCAGACCAGCTGGCAGATGTTCTTACTGACATCTTCAACATCTCCCTGAACAACGCCATCATTCCAAAGTGCTTCAAGACCACTACTATCATCTCCATGCAGTTTGCATAATGCTGTAACCAGTCAACATATGATGCCATAGCCACCACCCTTCATCTGACCCTTAGCCACCTTGATAAAAAGGACACATACATCCGAATGCTGTTCATAGACTTCAGTTCAGCATTCAACATAATCATTCCTCAGCAGCTACTTGGAAAGCTGAGCCTGCTGGGCCTGAAAACCTCCCTCTGCAACTGGATCTTGGACTTCCTGACTGAGAAACCTCAGTCATTCTGGATTCGGAGCAGAATTTCCAGCACCATCATATTGAGCACTGGGGCTCCCCAGGGCAGTGCTCCATTGCTGGTCTCTCTGCTGACTCACAACTGTGCAGCAATTCACAGTTCAAATCACATTGCCAAGTTTGACTGTGGTGGGTCTCATCAGTAAGAATGACAAGTCAGCATATAGAGAGGAGGTGCAATGGCTTTTGGACTGGTGCAGAGTCAACAACCTGTCTCTGAACATAGACAAAACAAAAGAGATGGTTGTTGACTTCAGAAAAACACGGTGTGACCACTCTCCACTGTACATCGATGGTTAACTCATGGAGAACATCAAGAGCACCAAATTCCTTGGTGTTCATCTAGCAGATAACCTCACCTGGTCCCTGAACACCAGCTCCATAGCCAAGAAAGCCCAACAGCATGTTTACTTCCTACAAAGGCTGAGGAAAACCCATCTCCCATCACCCATCCTCACAATATTCTCCAGAGGAACTACTGAGAGCATTCTGAGCAACTACATCATGGTCTGGTTTGGGAATTGCACTGTCTCGAATCACAAGACCCTACAACAGATAGTGAGGACCACTGAGAAGATCATTGAAGTCTCTCTTCCCTCCATCAAGGATATTTACACCACTTGCTGCATCCGGAAAGCTACCAGCATTGTGGATGACTCCACCCACCACTCACACAATCTCTTCACCCTCCTGCTATCTGGAAAAAGGTACCGAAGCATTCAGGCCCTCAGAGCCAGACTCTGTAAAGGTTTCTTTCCAAACGCCATCAGACTTCTCAACTCTGAGGGACTGTTCTGATATACACAGACTGTTGATCACACCATTCCCAGTGCAGACTTTGCACAGTGAACAATTATGCACTATCACTTTTATAATGTTCACAGTTTATTTATTCCTTTTTACACACACTACCTAAATAGACACACTCAATGTTCCACACATGAACAGTAACAGATACTGGTTGGCAATATACTGTTGTTTGTGCTAGTTGTCGTTTTTGCACTGTCCTTGTTGTCTGCACTTTATGTTGTCAATGTCTGCACTTTACGTATGTTCTGTGTAGTTTACTGTCAGCAATGCTTGCACTCACTACACTCTTGCACTTTATGTTGTATTTGTAGATTTGTAGTCCTGTGATGTTTAATGTCGCACCATGGTCCTGGAGAAACATTATTTCATTTTAACTGTGTACTGTACCAACTGTATATGGTTGGAATGACAATAAAAAAAAGCCTTGACCTTTGACTCCCATTTTTAAGTGCTCAAATAATGTGTGTCAATTCAGAAAAAAACAGGTATCTTTTTTAGAAGCCTGAATATACTGTAAATAGATCCACCATGTTAGGAAGGTGCATATGAGTCACTCTCTGACTGAGGTAGGCTCCTAGTAAAAAATTAATTAATTAACTACTACTACTACTACTACTAATAATAATAATAATAATAATAATAATAATAATAATAATAATAATAATAAAATGATGGCTCCATGACAAAACCAGGTGAGTGCAACTGATTTTTATTTATAGTACCAAGTTACAAACATGTCAACCTGAAAAAATAATTAATTAATTAATTAATTAATTAATTAAAAACCCTCTGTATATGAAAAAAGATATTTACAAGATGAGAAGTACATAAACAGACACAAACACTCACTAACATACCTTGTTACACTCAGGCTTCAACACACCTTCTCTTTCTGTTCCCGTTTGGACCAGTTTTTGGCAGCCCTGCCCATTCAGATCATACCATCTTTGCATGTACATATAATTCAGTCTCCTATTATTGTAAAGACATATCAGTCATGAGATACATACAAGGGTCATCATTCTGCTGAAATAACATATTATTAACCCCTTTACAAATTGAATAAATATAAACAAATATTTGGCATCGTAACCCCCCCCCCCCCCCCCCCCCTGAAATGCTGTCGTCTGAGGACTGCCCAAAATATACCTGCAGTTTTTAGGACATGCACTATATATGCCTGTCCAACTATCTGCTCAGTTTGTTCCTTCCCACCCTCCATAATACCTGGAAGCATTATTATGGTATGACAGACTAACATTAACAAACTACACACAGAGTGCTCCACTACTTATAGAAACACTGAACAGATAAGTAAAATAAAATACTCAGAATGACAAAGAAATGTGTGTTTGTACACTTGATTTTGTGGGAACTGTTAACGGGGAAGGAAATGTGAATGTAGAATGTTTGTGTCTGCGTGTATGAACTGAAGAATATGCTAGTTGCAACTGTGCATGTACTCACAGCGTGCTAGCTGCTATGGTCAGGGAAACTACACAGTATTTGGAAGAAAGGGACAGTTTTAGGTGGCACTGCAAGCTGTGACAGAGCCCTCTGTCACATTGTTCTCCCCTCTCCAAGCTTGCCAAGGCTTGGCAAGTGGGACAAGTAGTCTGCTTTGATGTTTTTACTTCCAGCTTGATGATGGACCACAAACTTGAAAGGTTAAAGTGCCATCTTGTCACTCTGGCGTTATTGTCCTTCATGGTCTGGATCCATGTTAGAGCCTGATGATCAGTATGTAGGTCAAACTCCTGTCCCAGCAAATAATATCTCAGTCTGCCTAATGCCCACTTTATTGCCAGACACTCCTTCTCTACGGTTGAGTACCTAGCTTCCCTCGGCACTTCTGGCTCAGGTACAGCACTCTTCATTCTTTGCCCAGTTCCCTTTGTGCCAGGACAGCTCCCACTCCTGTTGCCAAGGCATCCACCTATACCAGGACCCACTGGGTGAAGTTCAGCTTTGGAGGATCAGTGCTGAGCAGAGACGTGCCTTCAGAGCTTTAAGTGCCTCTTCGCAGGCACTGTCTCATTGCACCAGATTCCTGGAAGTCTTATTAAGAAGGACGGTTAATGGTGACACAACTGATGAGAAATGTGGAATCTTCAGTACCACCCCATGATCCCCAAAAATGGCCGCACCTGTTTTTTTTCTTGGTCTTGGGCTGTTTTGGATGGCTTCAACTTTGTCCACTGAGTTCCCCTCTCCTCAGAACATAGCCCAAGTTACAGGTTTCCCATCTGGGTCACACATTTTTGCTGGTTTAGAGTCAACCTGGCTTTGTGGATCTTCTCCAAAACATGACAGAGGTGCTGGAGATGTTCCTTCCAGGTGTTGTTATAGATGACCACATCATCCAGGTAAGCAGAACAACAGTCTTCACATTCTTGCAGCACCTGATCCATGAGCCTCTGGAAGGTGGCTGGAGCTCCATGAAGCCCAAATGACATGGCTGTGAACTGGTAGAGGCCCACAGGAGTTCTGAAGGTGGTGTATTCTCTGGACTTCTACTCCAGGGGCACCTGTCAATATCCCTTGCATAAGTCCAGAGTGGTTATGTATCTGGCTTTCCCAATTCATTCTAGGAGGTCATCAGTATGGTGCATTTGGTAGGCATCAAACTTGGAAAGAGCATTCAGTTTTCTAAAGTCAATGCAGAGTCTGAGAGACCCATCCTTGTTTAGCACAATTACCATGGGACTGCTCCACTCACTCCTGGATGGCTCTATCACACCCAGACCAATCATTGTATAGATCTCCTCCTTTAGGGGCTCCATCAGCATTAAGTAAGGTTGCTGACAAAGTGGGGTGGGGGTCGTTCAAGTGGATGGTGTGCTGCAGTATGTGGGTCAACCCAAGTTTCTGCTGGAACAAGGTAGGAATGACACTGAAAATTCCCTGCCGTCTAGTTACCTGTTCATCTGATAAATGTTCCAAGTGCACTTTGGCTTCCTGCTTCCATCCCTCCAAATCTACATCCTCTTCATTGGCTCCAACTTTGCAGGCAAATAATGCTGCTCACTCTGATGTTGCTCTCTCCTTCCATTCTTTAATAAGGTTCACATGGTAGGTTTATTTTGCTTTCCCTTTGTCAGGATGATGTACCTCATAGGTAACAGGGCCTATCCTTCTGGTAATGGCATATGATCCCTGCCACTTGGTCACCAGCTTGCTGGTCACTGAAGATAGGAGGTAAAGGACCTTCTGTCTTGGCTGGAATTCCCTTTTCTGGGTATGTTGGCCATACCACTGTTTCTGGGCCTGCTGCACCTTCAGCAGGTTTTCCTGTGCCTCTTCCCAGTATTTCTCCAGCTGGTCTCTCATCTCCAAAATATATGACATGATCCCCATCTCAGAGGGTGTTGGGATCTCCCAGCTCTTCTTTAAGAAGTCCAGTGGTCCCTGGACTGACCAGCCATACACCAGCTCGAACAGTGAAAACCCTGTGAATGTCTGAGGTACTTTGCTGTAGGCAAAGAGGAGAAAAGAGAGCCATTTATCCCAGTCTTTACCTGTATCACTGACAAACTTTCTCAACATATTCTTCAGTGTCTGATTAAATCTCTCTACCAGACTGTCTGTTTGGGGTGGTATGGGCTGGTCTTGATAGCTTTGATGCCCAGCTGATTATGGAGCTGCTTCATTAGGCAAGATGTGAATTTAGTGCCCTGGTCTGTCAGGATCTCTGGAATTCCAATCCAGGAAAACATTTGCATAAAGGCTCTGATGACTTTTGGTGTGGTGAAGGACCTCAGGGGAAATGCCTCAGGATATCAGGTGGCATAATCACAGAGGACCAGGATGCATCAGTGGCCTGCACTACTCCACACCAGGGGCCCCACAATGCCCATGGTGATCCACCTGAAGGGGGTTGAGATGACTGGCAAGGGGTGCAGAGGGACTCTGTCAGACCTGTGGACACCACTGGTTTTCTAGCAAACAGGACATGTTGTGCAATATGATTTAATATCTGTGTGCATATAGGGCCAAAAAATGGGAGCTCAATTGGAGGCATGTCTTTTGATGTGCCAAGTGACCTGCCCCTGAGATTGTGTGCATTACCTTTAACAGCAGCTGTCAACAAGAAGTAGGGACCACCTAACAGTCCTCTTTGTTCTCTTTCACATACAGAATTCCATTGTTGTACGCAAACATTTCACCACAATGACTCTCTCCCATGACTGCCTGTTTACCTATTTTATCAAATCGTGACTTTAAGGATACATCATTTGACTGGAGCTAACTAATCTTACATGGGACTTCCCACTCTCCAACAGCAAGCTTGTCAATGAAAAGCTCAGGCAAGAGCACCAAGATACTTCTCAAAACATTGCTGCTTTTGCAAATTCTTTGCCCCCCCCCGCACAGACTATCACACAAATCAGGCAGGGGCTGCAGACCAGCTTTGACTTGGGCTCTGGTTATTACAGGACAGGCAAACTGCAACTCTAATAATTATTTAGGTTGCTCTGATTTCACATATTCCTGCAGGAGTTCATTTAATATAGGTAAATCTCTACCCAGAATCACTTCAGCAGGCAGGGTTTCAACAACACCAATATTCATCAGATACAACTGTCCATCAATCTCCTGAGTAACCTCTACTATGGGGTATGACTTTGTCACTGTGCACACATTGAATTACTGTTTAAGACACAATTCACATTACTGTTGTATACATGACATCTTTTAACCAAAGACATAGAGCTGCCGGCGGCACAGTGGTGTAGTGGTTAGCGCTGTCGCCTCACAGCAAGAAGGTCCTGGGTTCGAGCCCCATGGCCGGCGAGGGCCTTTCTGTGTGGAGTTTGCATGTTCTCCCCGTGTCTGTGTGGGTTTCCTCCGGGTGCTCCGGTTTCCCCCACAGTCCAAAGACATGCAGGTTAGGTTAACTGGTGACTCTAAATTGACCGTAGGTGTGAATGTGAGTGTGAATGGTTGTCTGTGTCTATGTGTCAGCCCTGTGATGACCTGGCGACTTGTCCAGGGTGTACCCCGCCTTTCGCCCGTAGTCAGCTGGGATAGGCTCCAGCTTGCCTGCGACCCTGTAGAAGGATAAAGCGGCTAGAGATAATGAGATGAGATGAGATAGAGCTGCCCGTATCTAGCAGTGCGTCTACATTTTTTCCATTCAACATCACATCACAGAAGGCAGAATCTGACCCACCATCTTCTGACCCTAGGCTATTTCCCTCCCTTGGAACGTAGTAGAACCCTGTCAGCTTAGGTTTACAGACTGGACACATGCTAGCTTTATGTCCTGGTTGCTGACAGTAAAAACAAATCAGACCCTTATTTTTACTGTCCTTATTTTCCTGCTCTGTTACCTGAGTCCCTCCACAATTACCGTCAGTGTTTGTGGGGTCCTTGTGTTTCCTGGAGTTGGCTGAATGTGCTCACAAGATACCCCCACTGTGGGCTTTCATGTATTGAAATGCCAGCTTTGCTGCTGTCAGCCCAGTGTCTGGCTCATGCTCCTTGACCCAAGTCCGGGTTTCATAAGGGAGGACATGCAGTAGCTGCTCCAGAGATCACTCAATGTTCTCCTTGGTTTTCTCCTCAGGCCAAATCCAGCACCTTTAAGGCAATAGTAAGTCTCAGTGGGTGTCTCGCCTGCTGTCATAGTGGGTGCTCTGAATTGCTGCCTGTAGGTTACTGGCATGACATTGAATTTCTCCAGTAGGGCCTGTTTCAGCTCTTGATAATTGCTGGCTTTCACTTCATCCATGGCTGTGTAGGCCTCTAATGCTTTGCCCTTGAGTAGGGGCACAAGTCAGCATGTCCACTCTTCCTCTGGCCATTGCCAGGTCTTTGTAATTCTCTCAAAATTGAACAGGTAATTTTCAATGTACTCTCCAGTCTGGTATGGAGGCACTTTGGGGTCCTTGCAATAGATCCTTTCCTCTGATGCTTGTATCAGTCTATGTGAGGGCTGGTGGCTTGTTGGTGGTGGGATGCTATATGGCGCTTGGTGGATGGAACCCAGTGTTACCTCTGTATCTTGATGCTGGGATCGAGGTGCGGAAGTGGGGAGCTCCAGCCATGGGCTTGTTGCAGTTGTGACTATTGGTGTCACTACCACCACTTGTGTAACTTGCTGGGATGTTTCCTGCAGACCCCAAAACTCTTCAAGGATGTCTTCCTGCCTACATTGTTGGCCATCATTGAATGCCTTTAGCAACCCTGCCACACTAGGTGAAAATGTGAATTTAATTGCATTTAATTGAAACCTTAAAAGAACCTTAAATATAGTAGTGTATTTAAGCTACATGTAAGACCAGCCCTTAAATTTAGTAGCAAATTTAAGTACCTTTTACTGAACTTTTTAAATTCATGAAATATACTGTACTAGTAACTTTAAGACCCTTTGTTGGTATTCTTTAAAGTAGTAGTGACTAAGCAGATTTTAATGTTTAATTTAGTAACTTTAAGTGACATCTTAAAGATTATTTTTAACAGCATTTCTTTATCTTTAAAAAGTCATGGAAAGTCACTTAAAGTGATACAATAAGTATTCTTAAAGTTATAAGTAAACACACTGAAATTTAGCATTTTGTAAACTTTTAGGATACTTTAAGAATATCTTAACGCTGTTAATCACTGAGTCCCATGTCCACCTCTGACACTGGTGGTGGTAAAGGGCCTTGAGGTATGGGGATTTGGGGTGTATTCCTAGCTCCTCTTCCTCCATGGTGTTGCATGCCCATGCCTCCTCTTCTTCACACTTTGTTTGGGACCAAAGACCCCATCTGGTCCTGGTCTTCTATATTGGCACTTTCTCACATGTTGTGTGGTGAGCTAGCCTACTTCTGACACCACTTGTTAGGAAGGTGCTTATGAGTTCTCTCTGACTCTGACTGGAGTAGGCTCATAGTAAAAATCAATCAATACATTAATAAAATAATAATAATAATAATAATAATAATAATAATAATAATAATGATGGCTCTGCCACAAAAGTGTGTAAATGCAAGCAATTTTTATTTACAGTGCAAATTTCCAAATGTGCAAATGTGGCCTGAGGATAAAAACTGATGTACTGCTCCATTCATCTCAACAGTACCATGGCAATTAGTAGAGAAACACTCATGAAGGGGCAGCAAAAAGGGAGCTGGGACAGAGAGGGATTAAATATGCCAAAGCCAGTATGATCTCTGGCAGAGGCCTGGCCATGGTGTATTGTACTTTATAATGAGATTTGAATTAATTTCTGTTGAAAAAATAAATACTAGGCAAGGATGAAAATGGGTATAAGGTGGATTGGAGGAATTAATGATAGGACTCATTGCTGAGAATTGTGTGACATATGAAAAGGTCTACTTCTTGACCTAGTAGTTAACACAGATTTACATACATAAACACAAAAATATTCATACCCAGGCTAGAAATTTAATATAATCTCTTGTAATCTTGATCCACTTCTTCCCAAATTCATTTTGCTGCATTAATTATAAGCAGCACTTTCCCCTTCCTCTGTATGGCTGAAGTGCCCTTGAGCAAGGCACCTAACCCCCAACTGCTCCCCGGGCACTGTAGCATAGCTGCCCACTGCTCTTGGTATATATACTAGCGCATCTCAAAAAATTAGAATACCATGAAAAAGTTCCTTTTTTCATAATTTAATTAAAAAAGGTAAACTTTCATATATTCTATATTCATTACATGTAAAGTGAAATATTTAAAGCCTTTTGTGTTTTAATTTTGATGATTATGGCTTATAGCTCATGAAAATCAGAAATCCAGTATCTCAAATTATTAGAATATTCCCTAAGATCAATCAACGAAAGGATTTACAATACAGAAATGTTCAACTTCTGAAAAGTATATTCATTTATACACTCAATACTTGGTTGGGGCTCCATTACCATGAATTACTGTATCAATGCGGTGTGGCATGGAGGAGATCAGTCTGTGGCACTGCTGAGGTGTTATTGAAGTCCAGGTTGCTTTGATAGTGGCCTTCAGCGTATCTGTATTTTTGGGTCGGGTGTTTCTCATCTTCCTCTTGACAATACCCCATAGATTTTCTCTGGGGTTCAGGTCAGGCAAGTTGGCTGGCCAATCAAACACAGTAATATCATGGTCAGCAAACCATTTGGTAGTAGTTTTGGCACTGTGGGTAGGTGCTAAGTCCTGCTGGAAAAGGAAATCAGCATCTCCAAAAAGCTCATCAGATGGAAGCATGAAGTGCTCTAAAATCTCCTGGTAGATGGCTGTGTTGACTTTGGACTTGATAAAATACAGTGGACCAACACCAGCAGATGACATGGCACCCCAAATCATCACAGACTGTGGAAACTTCACACTGGGCTTCAAACACCTTGGATTCTGTGCCTCTCCACTCTTCCTCCAGACTCTAGAACCGTGATTTCCAAATTAAATGCAAAATGTACTTTCATCTGAAAAGAGGACTTTGGACCACTGAGCAACAGTCCATTTCTTTCTCTCCTTAGCCCAGATTAGACATTTCTGACATTGTCTCTGGCTCAGGAGTAGCTTGATATTAGGAATGTGAAAGTTGTATCCCCTTTCTTGAAGATGTCTGTTTGTGATGGGTCTTGATACACTGACACCAGCCTCAGTCCACTCCTTGTGAAGCTCTCCTAAGTTCTTGAATCAACTTTTCTTGACAATCCTCTCAAGACTGCTACCATCCCTGTTGCTTGTGCACCTTTTCCAGCCACCCTTTTCAGCAATGACCTTTTGTGGCTTACCCTCCTTGTGGAGGGCATCAGTGATCATCTTCTGGACAACAGTCAAGTCAGCAGTCTTCCCCATGATTGTGGTTGTGTGTACTGAACTAGACCGAGAGATACACTGTGTTCATACTGTTTTACTCAAACTCGAAATGAAATATTCTAATATTTTGAGATGGTTTTTTTTTTGTTTTTGTACTGTATGCCATACTGATTAAAATTAAAATAGAAAAATGCTTGAAACATTTTAGTTTATGTGTAATGAGTCTATAATATATAACATTTTCACTTTCTTAAATAACTGATGGAAAATATTGAACTTTTTCACAATATTCTAATTTTTTGAGATGCACTATGTGTGTGTGTGTGTGTGTGTGTGTGTGTGTGTGTGTGTGTGTGTGTGTGTTCACTGCTTCAGATAGGTTAAATGCAGAGGAGGATTTTCGCTGTGTATATGTGACCAAAAAAGCTTCTTCTCCTTCTTCTTCTTTTAATTAGGCCTTATCTGTCACTAGTGATTAACATGGAAGCCCTTAAAACAGTTTTAGTATTAGCTGTTTTAGCTGTTCTGCAATACAGAGCATTGACATTCCACCTAGCAAATTTCTAAGGCTGGCTGATAAAATCTACACTTTACAGCTAAACAAGGCCTTCACTCAAAATTCTAAGACAATTGGGAATTTAATTTAAGGGGAATTTTAATCCTTTATTCATCCCATGTACATTCAAGCACAGTGAAAAGCTTTCTCTGCATTTAACCCATCTGGGGATGTGAGCAGACAAACTGTACCCAAAGCAGCGGGCAGCAATGCTGCAGCACCTGGGGAGCAGTTGGGAGTTAGGTATCAAGGGCACTTCAGCCATGAATGTAGAGGAAGAGGAAAGTGCTGTTCACTCCACCCCACTTACACTGCTGGTCCAGGGACTCGACCTTTTGGTCCCAAGGCTGCTTCTCTAACCTTTAGGTGATGGCTTCCCAATTTTAACAAATTTATTTCATTAGGATATATCTGGGTGGCACGGTGGTGTAGTGGTCAGCGCTGTCACCTCACAGCAAGAAGGTCCGGGTTCGAGCCCCGTGGCTGACGAGGGCCTTTCTGTGCGGAGTTTGCATGTTCTCCCCGTGTCCATGTGGGTTTGCTCCGGTTTCCCCCACAGTCCAAAGACATGCAGGTTAGGTTAACTGGTGACTCTAAATTGACCATAGGTGTGAATGTGAGTGTGAATGGTTGTCTGTGTCTGTGTTAGCCCTGTGATGACCTGGTGACTTGTCCAGGGTGTACCCCGCCTTTCACCCATAGTCAGCTGGGATAGGCTCCAGCTTGCCTGCGACCCTGTAGAACAGGATAAAGCGGCTACAGATAATGAGATGAGATGATAATAATAAAGTAGAAAGATCCTGAGTAACAATTTGAACCAGCACTGCTACCGCAAATTAATAATAAAGTAGAAAGATCCTGAATGAGAGTAAAAATTTGCACTGCTGCTAGTGCAAATTATTAATAATAACAATAACATTAGGGCGGCACGGTGGTGTAGTGGTTAGCGCTGTCACCTCACAGCAAGAAGGTCCTGGGTTCGAGCCCCGGGGTCGGCGAGGGCCTTTCTGTGTGGAGTTTGCATGTTCTCCCCGTGTCCGCGTGGGTTTCCTCCGGGTGCTCCGGTTTCCCCCACAGTCCAAAGACATGCAGGTTAGGTTAACTGGTGACTCTAAATTGACCGTAGGTGTGAATGTGAGTGTGAATGGTTGTCTGTGTCTCTGTGTCAGCCCTGTGATGACCTGGCGACTTGTCCAGGGTGTACCCTGCCTTTCGCCCGTAGTCAGCTGGGATAGGCTCCAGCTTGCCTGCGACCCTGTAGAAGGATAAAGCGGCTAGAGATAATGAGATGAGATGAGAACAATAACATTAATCACAGGTGAATGAGTAACCACTAATGATGTCATTAACTCATTTTTAACCACAAAGCCAGATCGATTAGATAAATAAATAGATAAAAACTAGATAGATAGATAGATAGATAGATAGATAGATAGATAGATAGAGAGTGGTGCTTGAAAGTTTGTGAACCCTTTAGAATTTTCTATATTTCTGCATAAATATGACCTAAAAAATCATCAGATTTTCACGCAAGTCCTAATGGTAGATAAAGATAACCCAGTTAAACAAATGAGACAAAAATATTTTACTTGGTCATTTATTTATTGAGGAAAATGATCCAATATTACATATATGTGAGTGGGAAAAGTATGTGAACCTCTCGGATTAGCAGTTAATTTGAAGGTGAAATTAGAGTCAAGTGTTTTCAATCAGTGGGATGACATTCAGGTGTGAGTGGGCACCCTGTTTTATTTAAAGAACAGGGATCTATCAAAGTCTGATCTTCACAACACATGTTTGTGGAAGTGTGTCATGGCACGAACAAAGGAGATTTCTGAGGACCTCAGAAAAAGCGTTGTTGATGCTCATCAGGCTGGAAAAGGTTACAAAACTCTCTCTAAAGAGTTTGGACTCCACCAATCCACAGTCAGACAGATTGTGTACAAATGGAGGAAATTCAAGACCATTGTTACCCTCCCCAGGAGTGGTCGACCAACAAAGATCACTCCAAGGTGGTGTTTAAATTAGACCGTATCTGTATCATTGTCGTTGCGGATGCACTGTCCGTGCACATTAAAACGCCGGGAAACGACTCCACAGGCGGAACAGTTTGAATCCGCCAGGGCCCATGTATTCAACCCAGTACGTATCTGATCCGGTGCTGTGTAAACATTGAGGAACGAGGATACGCAGTGCTGAGCTCTAGCTGATGTCATCATTGGACAACGTCACTGTGACATCCACCTTCCTGATTTGCTGGCGTTGGTCATGCCACGTTGGTCATGTGACGCGACTGCTGAAAAACCTTCTCCTCTTTAGTCCCAATGACACGGCATCCCTGATTTCCATAAAGAACTTCAAATTTTGATTCTTATGCTCTCTCTCTCTCTCACTCGCTTGCTCTCTCTTTCTCTCTCTCTCCTCTCTCTCACACTCTCTTGCTCACTCTCTCTCTCACTCGCTCACTCAATCTCTCACACACTTTATGTGCTTGCAAGTGGCGAGTGACTTGCACATGCCCAATATGCACTGGGATCATGTGACGTGCCGTCTAATTAGTCATGTGATTAGCGTATCTGTTTATTGGCATTGCTGTGTGCACGGGGAACGGTTTTGTTGCGGGCACAGAAATTTTTTGTGTGTATGCGAATCGTTTTAAAAACGTTTTAAAATCTGATGATCCGCTGATTCGAAATAATGTAAACAGGGCCCAAGAGCAAAGCGTGTAATAGTCAGTGAGGTCACAAAGGACCCCAGGGTAACTTCTAAGCAACTGAAGGCCTCTCTCACATTGGCTAATGTTAATGTTCATGAGTCCACCATCAGATGAGCTCTGAACAACAATAGTTTGCATGGCAGTGTTGCAAGGAGAAAGCCACTGCTCTCCAAAAAGAACATTGCTGCTTGTCTGCAGTTTGCTAAAGATCACTTGGACAAGCCAGAAGGCTATTGGAAAAATGTTTTCTGGACAGATGAGACCAAAATAGAACTTTTTGGTTTAAATGAGAAGCGTTATGTTTGGAGAAAGGAAAACACTGCATTCCAGCATAAGAACCTTATCCTATCTGTGAAACATGATCGTGGTAGTATCATGGTTTGGGCCTGTTTTGCTGCAGCTGGGCCAGGACGGCTTGCCATCATTATGCTTGCTGAATTATACCAGTTAATTCTAAACGAAAATGTCAGGACATCTGTCCATGAACTGAATCTCAAGAGAAGGTGGGTCATGCAGCAAGACAATGACCCTAAGCACACAAGTCGTTCTACCAAAGAATGGTTAAAGAAGAATAAAGTTAATGTTTTGGAATGGCCAAGTCAAAGTCCTGACCTTAATCCAATTGAAATGTTGTGGAAGGACCTGAAGTGAGCAGTTCATGTGAGGAAACCCACCAACATCCCAAAGTTGAAGCTGTTCTGTACGAAGGAATGGGCTAAAATTCCTCCAAGCCAGGGTGCAGGACTGATCAACAGTTACAGTACCAGAAATGTTAATTGCAGTTATAGCTGCACAAGGGGGTCACACCAGATACTGAAAGCAAAGGTTCACATACTTTTGCCACTCACAGATCTGTAATATTGGATCATTTTCCTCAATAAATAAATGACCAAGTATAATATTTTTGACTCATTTGTTTCACTGGGTTCTCTTTATCTACTTTTAGAACTTGTGTGAAAATCTGATGATGTTTTAGGTCATATCTATTCAGGAAATATAGAAAATTCTAAAGGGTTCACAAACTTTCAAGCACCACTGTAGATAGATAGATAGATAGATAGATAGATAGATAGATAGATAGATAGATAGATAGATAGATAGATAGATATTCAACAGGTTCATATTCTTAGCTACACAATTTCTGTGAGTAAATCACACATCCTTCATTTTGGCCACTACTCAATCACACAACAGCACATATGTGTCCTCCTTTAAGAAGATCCATGTCATATATAAGGTCATGCTTATTTGGCTGGAAATAAGCTTTCCAGTTGCCCTACAATAGGCTATGTTTTAGAGAACATTTGTTTGCCAGTGGCTTTCAGAAAGATGTACAATTAACATTTTCAGTATCTGTCACATATTTTGGTCACATATTTGAACAGACTGATGGAACACTGCAGTAGAAGTGCTCATTATAATGCAATACAGCTTCACGTGTCAATCATTATTTGGTAGCCTGGGGCTGTGTTAGAATGAAATTATCCTCATAGAAACTCCATATTTTTTTGTGAAAAGAAATGCTACATAATATTATACTTTTAAAAGTAAAAAAAGCTAGGTAAATCTCATCTCATCTCATTATCTCTAGCCGCTTTATCCTTCTACAGGGTCGCAGGCAAGCTGGAGCCTATCCCAGCTGACTACGGGCGAAAGGCGGGGTACACCCTGGACAAGTCGCCAGGTCATCACAGGGCTGACACATAGGCCAAGTTTACATTAGACCATATCTGTCTCGTTTTCTTCGCGGATGCACTGTCCGTTTACATTAAAATGCCTGGAAACGCCGGGAAACGGGAATCCGCCAGGGTCCACGTATTCAATCTCGATCGTGTCTGGTCCGGTGCTGTGTAAACATTGAGAATACGAAGATACACGGATACGCTGTGCTGAGCTCTAGCTGGCGTCGTCATTGGACAACGTCACTGTGACATCCACCTTCCTGATTCGCTGGCGTTGGTCATGTGACGTGACTGCTGAAAAACGGCACGGACTTCTGCCTTGTATCACCTTTCATTAAAGAGTATAAAAGTATGAAAATACTGCAAATACTGATGCAAATACTGCCCATTGTGTACTTATGATTGTCTTTAGGCTTGCCATCCTTCCACTTGCAAGTGGTAAGTGATATGCACTGGGATCACACACACAGCGGCTCAGTCCCGAATCACTGCTCGTGCGCTATACTCGCGTGCTCTGTGAGCTGCGCAGGGCCGGAGTGCGCACCCTCCAGAGGGCACTCGCTGTTCAGGGCAGAGTGATTTGGAGCGCAGGATGCCTGCGGAGCCGAGCGTATCCGTGTATTGGTGTTGCTGTGTGCACGCGAATCGTGTATTGGTGTTGCTGTGTGCACGCTAATCGTTTTAAAAACGTTAATCTGATGATCCGCTGATACGGTCTAATGTAAACCCCACCATAGACAACCATTCACACCTATGGTCAATTTAGAGTCACCAGTTAACCTAACCTGCATGTCTTTGGACTGTGGGGGAAACCGGAGCACCCGGAGGTTTCCCCATGCGGACACGGGGAGAACATGCAAACTCCACACAGAAAGGCCCTCGCCGGCCATGGGGCTCGAACCCGGACCTTCTTGCTGTGAGGCGACAGCGCTAACCACTACACCACCGTGCCGCCCAGCTAGGTAAATACATTTAGAAATATGAGAGTCATGTTGGTGTTGTGGAAACTCTTTACACAGTACTTTAACATTCCATGCAATACCTTAAGGAATGATTTTCATTGCAACTTGGGGATACGTATAACCCTGGATTATTGTGATCATGAACTATACTTTAGACTGCAAATCACCCTTCAGAGACAGTGAACAGACTAAAGGGTATTTAGTGATAAGGTAGTTTCACTCAAGACCTCATCAAGAATTCTTGAGGAACCTTTTTAGGAGAACATGTGAACTGTGTCTGGTTTGGCATTAAGAGTGTACATTTAAAATAAGTTGAACTTTAAATCTAATCAAAAGGCATTTCACTAGTTGGTTCAATCACTAGTTTTTAAGTGTTGCTCTGTGGCAGCTATTTGGTTAAAATTGATTTTGTTAAATAAGGGCAAACACATCAGCACAATTCCTGTTCTCAAGCCAGTCAGTTGAAACGAGATTGGAAAGTGGGTGATAATGGCTACATTTCTCTGGAGTGCAGTGCTGTTGCTTCTTGATTGTGGGGATTTGAAAACTTTACTAAGTGACACCTTAAAGATTGGTGTCTTGCATGAGCTGCCTGCCAAAAACAGCACTTGTGCAGTAACCCACTTAGATATTTCTCTGATAAACACAAAGTAGTTGTGAAATCAATTTATATTCTCTAGATCTTTTGCTTGAATGTTTTAAAAGCATACTCTATGCATAAATTCTGTGACCCCAGAAATCCATTAGTTTAGGCAACAGCTGCTAAATGATGTTCCATTGTTATTTTATGCATGAGAAAAGCCAAGAGTATGTGTCGCTTTTGTCTTTGCTCTTGACTTTCAGAATGATCTGATTGTCAGGCTTTTCCCCACCAAGCTCTTAAAATTTCTAAATGCTTCGTTCTTGACCTTGACAAATCGTAACAAGAGCCTGTTGACTGGAATGTGAAGTGGTGCTGCACTGCCCTTTCAATTTGCTGATAATTCTGGACAGAGTTTCAACACTGAGCATATTGAAATTATACCAGTTACAGTGTGTATTGGAAAATGATTTTCTTAAAGGAATTGTTCATTTGAAGGTACTAATTTGGCC
This sequence comes from Neoarius graeffei, assembly GCF_027579695.1. Taxonomy (NCBI): domain Eukaryota; kingdom Metazoa; phylum Chordata; class Actinopteri; order Siluriformes; family Ariidae; genus Neoarius; species Neoarius graeffei. The sequence goes on from NC_083572.1 coordinate 43,464,691, forward strand.
AGATATAAGAACAACAACTTAAGTTTTAAGGTTTTAAGTTCTTTAGGTGAATATTAAAACTTCAGTGAATATTAAAACTTTGGGTGAATATTAAAACATCAGTTTTAATATTCACCCAAAGACATTAATTGAAATAATATTCATTAAGATGGTTGCAACTAGTTAGAATGATAACTTTTGCATAATGTTAACATAATTCTAAGGATTTTATGAAATGCACATATAAATGAAAATCAGAGTAGTTAACATAAATCCAACTGTTCCCGGCTAGTTGACAAGTATTATTCATTACAATATTAGCTTTTTGGTTGATATATTCCAATTTGTATGCTGAGTGGGCAATCTTTAGGGAAGGGACTAAAATCTCAGATTAGTGGGGCAACAGTCCTTCAGGTTTTCAGTGTTTCTCCTTGTGACTCACACCTGATTTCAGCTCAAGAAGAGCTTGCAAATTAGTTAAGTTGAATCACACACACACCCATACATACACATCCATATAGATAGATAGATAGATAGATAGATAGATAGATAGATAGATAGATAGATAGATAGATAGATAGATAGATATCAGTGGTCGAAATACTTTTTTCCATATTGCAGAATGTCAAAATTTTGTTCTAAAATTTGGAAATATTTTCTGCAAATACACAAGCCTCCATACTACACCCTTCTCAACCTAATAATGCCTATATTTACATCATATCTAGCTTTACAACTCATAGCATTACTGTAATTCTTTATTCTCTCACTCCATTTTTAATTTCAGTCTTCACAGATCCTTCTCTGCAGCAAAGTTATCATTCCATGATACCTCCACAGGTCTTTCATCCCCCTCGCCCTGACACTACGGGCTACTACAACTTGAAGTATACCAACTAATTCATAAATGTACTAGTTATCACACCCACACATTATCCTTCCACACAACATACTAATAAAGGTATCACCACAATAAAAAATAGAACACAACTGTTCTTCAAGAAACAAAACATTCATTTTCATGTTACACGTCATGTTACATTTTGTCAAGATTAAGTTTCTAGCTTGAACAATAGATTGTTACCCAAAATGTACTTCATTCGCAGTGTTTGCATCTGCAACCTGTAGTTTTAAATTGAAAGCAAGGTTTCAATTCTACACTCTGTTACATCTTACGATGATGCAAAGAATTGATGCCATTAAGGAATAAAACCCAACTGGCAAATGGAAAGACGTTTGGGTTCATTGTGTTTGCCTGGCTTCTAAAGTGCAAGGTCATGAACTGAACTGAGAACTACTGCAGGGGCTTCACTGCTCTAAACTAACAACAGAGAACTGGGTACAAACTAATCATGGCAGAACTGAGAGCTACAGAACTACTGAGAGCTACAGAACTGAACCTATGAGCTTTGTCTTACAGGGCAACTGTTTTACTGTGTGCTAGTCTGCACCATAGGCAAGACAGCACTAGTAAAAAAAAAAAAATAGAACATGTACATAAAACATGCATTAGTGTAGCTTGGTATCAGAAAACAAAATATTCAAAAGTATATATGAATAAAGGTAAAATACTGTTGCTGTCTTCAAAAGGGATACAATATCAGTATAATTTTGCATGATTCAACAATACAATATATACAAACTTATACTATTTACCAATATATATGTATGCAAGATAAGAACTAGTCAGAGTCTTCGCTTTTGCTTTTTTTTGTCACCCTCACGGATGCGCGATCTGTCACTGTTGTTGTTGGAGTCACGCTGGCTGCCGGTTTTGCCGAGATACGACAAAATCATCCTTGTTTTCTTGGCGTTTTGTTGGACTCTTGCCCTGAAGAAACAATCCTCTTCTTGGGAGCCATGTTTGTTGTGCCGCATTGAATTCTGGGAGATGCATGGCGGAAACTGCCGAACACTGCCGAGCAGGGGTTAAATTGGGATTGGTCATGTGGGGGGGCTCTGCCTCGTACCCGCCCCTGCCCCCGCCGCCCTGCCCCAATATACTTTTTGGAAAATAACCCTCTAATTTGATAACCATATCATATTGCACAGAGATATACACCTTATCTGTGTGTTGTAGGCCTATGTGTGTCTTGTAGTGCCCCCCTACACATTATGGCAGTTTGAATGTAGATTGGTTGGCCAATGTAACAGATTGTACAGGTTGTTGTACATTGGTTTGAAGGAAATGATTAGTGGGGGGTCTGGGGGTCCTCCCCCAGAAGTTTTTTATTATCATACATGTTATTTGCTGAATTCTGGTGCATTTTAATAAGTTGTTAGCTGACTTTACAGCGGTAGGTTGAGCAATATCATGTTAAATCTTATCACATGCCTACAGGTGAAAAATGTGAAGGAGAAATGTTCATTGAGAAAATTTGAAGGCTTGCACAATCTTAAACCAAAACAGTTGATTTATTTTGGAGGATAAATGTTAAATATGCCAAAACACTGTCAGTCAAATTGTCAATCAAATATATTCATGCAGTGAATGCAACCAAATACAAACAACACTATAACATTGGAAGCATTTATTATTATTGTTATTATTATGTATTCAATTATTTATTTGGCATGTGGTGCTTTTTGTATTGTCTAGAACATACATAAGATGAGCATATTATAGCAGCAAAATAGAAGCACAATCATTTGAATGCAGCAAAAGTTTTGCTGCATTCAAATGATTGTGCTTCTATTTTGCTGCTATAATATGACATCTGACATCTCCCCCTTCCCCCAGTCTTTAACTGACATCTCCCCCTTCCCCCTGGCTAATTTCTGTCGATAACTGGGGACTATGGAAATTGAACTCGCCAAATGCACAGACAGTTCGTTCAAGCACCTCTGATGGATTAGGATCGTATGCAGGTAAAAGGGGAGACGGTGTACGGAGAAAATTATAAACAAGTCACAACGCTGAAACACAAGCCCAAAAACCCGCAAACCACGACTTCTGATTTTTTTTTTTAAAGCGAGCTCACAAAAAAAGAAACCCCAAAGTCGCTTATAAAAAGCGGAATTGGCAACCCACGCAGTGTTCCAGAAACCAGAATCTCTGATCACAAGTTCTGTTCTAAATAGCTTTGACAGGTCGTCTTGTTATCAGGAAAACTATGATCTATCTCATAAAAGTCATGGGTTTATTGATTAATAAAACGATATTTAATTATTCAGAACTGAAAATCGTGAAAAGGGTTTGTTGCTTTTGATGTGTGCGTGATCATATGCCATCCGCTCCAAGCTTATGTGCCGGGGCTCCGCCCCGGAGAGCCCCGGCCCAATTTAACCCCTGCTGCCGAGGTAGTTCAGGTCCTCCCGGCGGGTATTAAAAGTGACAAAATCTTACATCGGAAAATGGCAACTGCCCTTATTTAGTTGTCGTCGCCTTTCGTCGGTATTACACAAATATAGCTCAACTTTGACCTGGAAAACACCGTCAGGTTCGCGCGGCGCAGGTTTCAGTTTATTTATAGCGCCACTAGTTTGCTAAATTGAGAACCATTGAATCACGAGACTGATTTTTTTCTTCTGCAAAATTCCAGGTTGTTTACTTTTTCTTCTGCAATCTTGAAAATCATTCTGCAATCATCCAGCATCCTGTCACTAAAAGAGGTCATTGTTTAAGCATGGAAAAAGATTGATGTTGCAAAATGTCACCAACTTGTTCATTCCATGCCTAGAAGACTTGGTGCTGTCATTAATAAAAATCATGGAGGCCATACAAAGTACTAGACGTAGTAGTTTTTGTTGTGGGGTGTACTAATTTTTGCACCACCCTAATTTGAGTAAAACTGAAAAATATGTAATCTAAGTTTATATCATTAACCTTACTTTCACGTTATAAGTTAAACAGATGTTATATTAAACTTTGTCTTTTCAACATTTTGGAAATTGTTTGAGATATTGTTTAAAATGTTACTTTTCAAAGGGGATGTACTCATTTACGCTGAGCACTGTATACACACACACACACACACACACACACACACACACACATATATATATATATATATATATATATATATATATATATATATATATATATATATACACACACACACACAGTATATGCATGTTCTCCCCGTGTCTACGTGGGTTTCCTCTGGGTGCTCCAGTTTCCCCCACAGTCCAAAGACATGCAGGTTAAATTGTAGGGATGAGCGAGTACAGCATTATCTGTATCTGTTAACCATATGAATTATCTGTATCCGTATCCGGGGCCTAACCCAGAAGTGGGTCTGGTTGTCTTGAAACGGGCGGGGCTTTAACCAGTATGTTATTTTCAGCATGCAATTGACATGGGTTGATCAGAAATTGTTATAGTTATTGCTGATTAGAAAACTATTTACAGGACAGCATCAGCATTGAGCTTCAGATCAATGGTTTTGATCACAATAGCAAATGAACTATTTACAGAACAAGTTTTGCAACAATGAATACAACACATGTGGTTACAATTATGAAATGAAATGTAATGAACAAGAGTTTTCATACTCAACATAACTTTCTTTTTTTAACTTTTAATTTTTTTTTTGGTTCTTTTTTTTTTTTTTTTTTTCCACACCAGGTGTGTGTGTGTGTGTGTGTGTGTGTGTGTAGCTTAATTTGTAATATTATTTATACCACTACTACCTAGAAAGTGTCAGACACTCAGTGTGTGAAGTAAAATAAAACTGGTTAGAGCCAACTGACGGTTTAAAAAAAAAAAACTCCGACGACCGGCAGAGAGAGAGAGAGAGAGAGAGAGAGAGAGAGAGAGAGAGTGTGTGTGTGTGTGTGTGTGTGTGTAGCTTAATTTGTAATACTTATACCACTACTACCTTTATTTTTACATGAATTACAGCAAGAAAGTGTCAGACACTCAATGCATGAAGTTTTACTTAAAACTGTTTTTAACCGACGGTTAAAAAAAGAAAAAAAATCTCCGACAGGCAGAGACGCAACACGAGTCGCTTTCTACCAAGCACCACATCTGAACGAACCCACGTTTACCAGAACTCTACTGGTTATAAGTAAGTACAAACTGAAATAAAAACAAACTTGAAGCTGAAGAAACCCGAAACGTTAACGGAAAAGAACCGCAACCCGGAGAGACAGAGAGTTGTTCTCTGTGTGAGTGAGCAGAGCAGTGTATGTAGGGGAGGGGTGCTGTGACGCTGTGTGAGGATTTTCATTCAGTCCGAGCACAGATATTGACTCGTATTACTCGTATAATACTCGTACTCGGCACGTATTCCTGTGGTGGGCGGATTACGAATACCCCCAACGTATACTATGCGTGTCGTAAGAGGCGACTAAACTGGTTAAGGGAAGGTAAACCCGATTACAAACCCTTCACTTTGGGCCAGCAACCCACTTGAAGTATACTTTGCTACGGAATCTGACACAATGAGACTACAAGACATTTCTTCTGTAAGCGACCTGGCTTTACAAGCCAGAACGATGACGACTAATGGTGAAAACTTGTCCCAAGGAGCTATTAATCTGACCAGGGTGGCAAACGGAAGAACCTGAAGATCATTAAAAGGCCAGTGAGACTAGGCCTTTGGAATGCTAGAACACTTCACAAGACAGGGAATAAAATATTCTTGGTGAGAGAGATGGAGAAGTATAACATTAACGTGTGCGGGATTTGTGAGACCCATCTTACTGGCTCGAACATCAAGATGATTGAAGGCTGGTTATTTGTTAACTCGGGTATGGATGACATACATAGGCAAGGTGTTGGTTTGCTGCTCTCTCCTAGAACTAGAGCAAGCCTTATGTCATACGAAACTGTCAGCGGAAGGATTTTGAAAGCGAGGCTTTATACAAAACAAGCAAAAATCTCAATCATTGTAGCTTACGCTCCAACTGAGGATGCAGAGGATGATACAAAAGATACTTTCTACGAGACCCTACAAAGTATCACTGATGACGTGCCAAGACATGATTTCAAATTGGTGATTGGTGACTTTAATGCAAAAGTTGGTAGTAACATCAGACACTGGTAAAGAGTACTTGGTCACCATGGCGTCGGTGATATGAACAACAATGGGTTGCGACTTGTTGAGTTCTGTGCTGAAAACGACATGGTCATTGGTGGAACCTTATTCCAGCACAAAACCATCCACAAAACTACCTGGACATCACCTGATGGTAATAATCACAACCAAATTGACCATGTATTGATAAACGGTAAATGGAGAAAGTCTCTGCTGGACGTCCGAGCTTTCAGGGGTGCTGATATAGGAGTGACCATGAGCTCGTCATTGCCAAGATCCAACTCAAGCTGGCTGCCCAGGAAAAGAAGACAAAAAACCCAAAGCTTATGGATAGAGATCTGCTTCTCCTCCATCTGGCAAGAGACTATCAGATAAAGATAGCCAATCGCTTTGACGCGTTATCAGACCTATCATCTGAACCAGATGTGGATCTCGAATGGAACACCTTTTGTGACGCAGTCTACACTGCAGCAGAAAAGACCGTAGGTTACCAAACCAGTCAATACAAGTGCTGGATAAGCCCAGGAATGCGTAAACTCATTGAATATCGTAGAAATGCTAAGAAAGCCAAAGACCAGCTCCAAACAGAAGAAAGTAAGAAGAAGTATAAAGAACTAAACAAGAAAGTCAAAAACAATGCCGAGCAAGATTGGAAGAACTGGATTGACACACAAGCATCGGTGCTTGAAGAAGCAGTAAGTAGAAAGAGTCAGAGAGAAGTCTACCAGAAAGTACAAACTTTGACTGGCAAAAAGACCCGAAATACATCAGTGGTGAAAGACAAAGATGGCAAAGTAATTGACTGTAAGGAAAAGAAACTGGAAAGATGGGCAGAGCATTTCAGAGAGCTCCTAAATGTAGAACCACCTGATATTGCTCTGGAGGACATAACCACCGAATTTGATGAGCTGGAAATTGATCTGAGTCCCCCAACTAAAGACGAAGTCAACCGAGCAGTTGGAAGGCTTAAAAACAACAAGCCCGCAGGATATGATAAAATCACAGGGGAGATGCTGAAAGCTGGAAGCGGCAAACTGATTGATTGGTTACTACGAATATGTATCGTAGTGTGGACTCGTGAAAAGATACCAGAAGACTGGAAGAGGGGGGTCATTGTCAAAATTCCAAAAAAAGGTGATATTACAATCTGTTCCAATAATCGCAGCATCACTTTATTAAGCATAGCCGGAAAGGTATTTTGCACCCTGGTGCTGCTACGCATTCGGGATGCTATCGATGACCGCCTCAGAGAAAACCTAGCTGGATTTTGAAAGGGATGATCTTGCTCCGACCAATGTTTTGCCCTATGCCAACTTGTGGAAAAATGCCTTGAATTTCAGATACCTGTTAAGATCAACTTCATTGACTTCAAGGCTGCCTTCGACAGCATCCAGAGAGATTCACTCTGGAAGATAGTCGAGTCGTATGGACTTCCAAGGAAATTAATCAACATCATGAAGAACACCTATGATGGCTCAATATGCTGCGTGGAAGTAGATGGTGAAAAGACAGACTGGTTTGAAGTGACAACAGGAGTTAGACAGGGTTGTGTTTGGTCCCCGCTACTGTTTGGTATCATCATTGATTGGGTTCTTAAGAATGCCTTGGATAAGAATGACCTAGGGATTGTACTTGAAAGATGAAGGAGTTCTCGCTACCAACAATAACGATTGTCCGACCTTGATTTTGCGGATGACATAGCTTTGATCGACGAGACAGAACAAAGACTACAATATGCAACATCTGAAGTAGAAGAGAAGGGAAGAATGGTTGGACTCAGCATCAACTCAAAGAAGACCAAAATCATGGACGTGGCAAAGGAAAGAAATGATATCACAATCACTCTGAGCAACCAAAACGTCCCTCTTGAAAACGTCGACAAGTTCGTCTATCTGGGAAGCACAATAACACACAATGGAGATCTTACACCTGAACTAGATAACCGGATTGGAAAAGCAGCGAACGCTTTTAACAGACTGCTACCTGTCATGCACCACAAATCCATCAAGATGCCCACAAAAATGGCTATTTATCAAACTGTAGTTCTGTCGACCCTATTGTATAGTTCAGAAAGTTGGAATACCACCGTCCAGGAAGAGAAAAGACTTGCAGCTTTTCACACCAGATGCCTGAGAAGAATTCTTGGTGTTTCGTGGCGAGACCATGTGCCCAATGAGTAACTTAATCCAAGAAATGAACTCCTGGCCAAAACCAAATTTCTCCAGAGTGTAAAAAAGGTAATTCCACTCTACACGGTCAAAAGCCTTCTCCACATCTAATGAAATTACAGCCTCTGGCCACACTGATGTAGAAGGATTATAAACAATATTGAGAAGTCGTCTGAGGTTGAAGAACCCATGGCTGTTCCGGACAAAACCTGTCTGATCAGGGGAGATTATCAAAGGCAAAATTGATTCCAATCGCAGAGCTAATAATTTGGATAAAAGTTTTACATCTACAGATAAAAGACTAATTGGACGGTAGCTTGAGCAGACAGAGGGTCCTTATTCTTTTTTAAAAGTAGTGATATGGAGGCCTGATTTAGAGTCTGAGGTAGTTTGGAAAGAGTAAGAGATTCATTGAACATTTCGATCAGAACTGGTGATAATTTGTCAAAGAAGGTCTTGTAGAACTCGGTCCGAAAACTGTCCAGGCCTGGACATTTTCCAGACTGCATCGAAAACATAGTCTGTCTGAGATCATCCATGGTGATTGGGCACTCTAGCCTCTTAGCAGTATCAGAATCTACCCTAACCAACTCCAGTGAGTCAAAAAAACTATCCAGGGCTAACAAATCAGACTCAACCTCAGAAGCATATAGAGAGGAGTAAAACTGTTTAAAATGATCATTATGTTTTTTAGGATTGGTTGTGACACCAGAAGGAGTATGAATTTGTGGAATCTGCTGAGAGGCGGAGGCCTGTTGAAGCTGATGGGCCAAAAGTTTGGTCGCCTTATCCCCCGACTCATAATAACAATATTTAGCCTTAAATAAGAGCTCCTCAACCTCTTTAGTAGAAAGAACATCAAACTCAGCCTGAAGAGAGAGGCGTTCTTTATATATGTTAGGGGATGGGGAGAAAGCAAAAATAATATCAAGCTGAGAAATTCGTAACCTCAATTCTTTTAATTTTTTTTTCCTTTGTTTGTTCTCATAGCTGCTGTATGAAATAATTTCACCTCTAATATATGCTTTCAAAGTCTCCCAAAGAAGGGAGGCTGAGATCCCTGGGGTCCTGTTGGTAATAAGAAAAAAAATAAATTTGATTAGAAACAAACTTAACAAAGTCCTCATTAGATAACAAGCGTGTATTGAGACGCCAACGAGGTCATGTACATTCATGCTCCTGTATGAATAACTCCAATGTGGTTGGAGCATGATCTGATATTAGAATAGTATCATACAACCCCGATTCCAAAAAAGTTGGGACAAAGTACAAATTGTAAATAAAAATGGAATGCAATGATGTGGAAGTTTCAAAATTCCGTATTTTATTCAGAATAGAACATAGATGACATATCAAATGTTTAAACTGAGAAAATGTATCATTTAAAGAGAAAAATTAGGTGATTTTAAATTTCATGACAACAACACATCTCAAAAAAGTTGGGACAAGGCCATGTTTACCACTGTGAGACATCCCCTTTTCTCTTTACAACAGTCTGTAAACGCCTGGGGACTGAGGAGACAAGATGCTCAAGTTTAGGGATAGGAATGTTAACCCATTCTTGTCTAATGTAGGATTCTAGTTGCTCAACTGTCTTAGGTCTTTTTTGTCGTATCTTCCATTTTATGATGTGCCAAATGTTTTCTATGGGTGAAAGATCTGGACTGCAGGCTGGCCAGTTCAGTACCCGGACCCTTCTTCTACGCAGCCATGATGCTGTAATTGATGCAGTATGTGGTTTGGCATTGTCATGTTGGAAAATGCAAGGTCTTCCCTGAAAGAGATGTCTGGATGGGAGCATATGTTGCTCTAGAACCTGGATCTACCTTTCAGCATTGATGGTGTCTTTCCAGATGTGTAAGCTGCCCATGCCACACGCACTAATGCAACCCCTTACCATCAGAGATGCAGGCTTCTGAACTGAGCGCTGATAACAACTTGGGTCGTCCTTCTCCTCTTTAGTTCGAATGACACGGTGTCCCAGATTTCCATAAAGAACTTCAAATTTTGATTCGTCTGATCACAGAACAGTTTTCCACTTTGCCACAGTCCATTTTAAATGAGCCTTGGCCCAGAGAAGACGTCTGCGCTTCTGGATCATGTTTAGATACGGCTTCTTCTTTGAACTATAGTGTTTTAGCTGGCAACGGCGGATGGCACGGTGAATTGTGTTCACAGATAATGTTCTCTGGAAATATTCCTGAGCCCATTTTGTGATTTCCAATACAGAAGCATGCCTGTATGTGATGCAGTGCCGTCTAAGGGCCCGAAGATCACGGGCACCCAGTATGGTTTTCCGGCCTTGACCCTTACGCACAGAGATTCTTCCAGATTCTCTGAATCTTTTGATGATATTATGCACTGTAGATGGTGATATGTTCAAACTCTTTGCAATTTTACACTGTCGAACTCCTTTCTGATATTGCTCCACTATTTGTCGGCGCAGAATTAGGGGGATTGGTGATCCTCTTCCCATCTTTACTTCTGAGAGCCGCTGCCACTCCAAGATGCTCTTTTTATACACAGTCATGTTAATGACCTATTGCCAATTGACCTAATGAGTTGCAATTTGGTCCTCCAGCTGTTCCTTTTGTGTACCTTTAACTTTTCCAGCCTCTTATTGCCCCTGTCCCAACTTTTTTGAGATGTGTTGCTGTCATGAAATTTCAAATGAGCCAATATTTGGCATGAAATTTCAAAATGTCTCACTTTCAACATTTGATATGTTGTCTATGTTCTATTGTGAATACAATATCAGTTTTTGAGATTTGTAAATTATTGCATTCCATTTTTATTTACAATTTGTACTTTGTCCCAACTTTTTTGGAATTGGGGTTGTAAGAGCAAGACTGAACAGAATGGAGAAATCGGTTGTCCAGGAGAAAATAGTCAATTCGAGAAAAGGAATGATGCACATGATAGAAAAAATAATACATTTTACCAGATGGATTAAGAAAGCGCCATGGATCTGAGACCGAGAACTCGTCCATAAAGGATCGAATGGTCTTAGAAGACTTTGAGGGCACTCCTGGTCTAGTAGAAGAACGATCTCATACAGAATCCAGCCAACAGTTGAAGTCACCCCCCATAATGAGTAGATGTGTGGACATGTCAGGCAACTTGGCAAACAACTGGTGGAAAAAAATTGTCATTATCCCAGTTTGGACCATACACATTGGCCAGAATCACATTATTACTATACAGCTGCCCTGTTACAAACACATATCTTCCATTGGGGTCAACTATAACATTAGAGCACACAAAAGGAACTGATTTGTAAATCAAAATTGCAACACCCCTAGATTTACCGTTAAAGCTAGAATGAAAAACTTGACTGACCCACCTCCCCTTTAATCTGATATGGCTGGAAGATTTTAAATGAGTCTCTTGAAGGAAAACAATATGGGCACCTAATTGTTGAAGGTGGTGAAGAACCTTGCTACATTTAATAGGCTGATTTAGACCATTACAGTTCCAGCTAACAAATTTGAATCCTGTCCCTGATTGTCATGGCATCCCAGACCGATGCATGCTAATCAAGTATTAGTGTACACTGCAGCATGGAGTGTATGACAGTCACAGAGATAAAATGAAACATGGGCGACCTGACTTAACAAAACACAAAACAAAAGAAAAAGGTAGAACTTCTCACATACACCCCCACCACCCCATGAGCTGAAGCGTCTTCCTAAACAAGACGCGAGCAAAACCCACAAACTACCAAAAACATCCTAACATGCTCTGTTAACAGCACAAACCAGTAGTGCTCATCCGAGTTTGTAATAAAGCATAGTATAAATATGAAAACAAACACAGTAGCAAAATATGACAAGTGACTCAAGTCCAGGTATCACAAACTTAAAGCAGGGCGGCTTACCAACAGAAAATGGGTTAACTTTACCCCCAGCTTACCAAACAAACTGTCAGCCGCTTTCAAGCTGTAGCTCCAGAAGAGACACCAGACTTTAAGTTCACCTTGACAAAACCCATTGCAGCGTCCGGGTCTTCAAAGGTGTGTATAGCTCCACCGGGAAGAGTGATCCTCAAAGTCGCGGGAAACCTCAGTCCAAACTTCACTCCAGGACACGAATGTAACAGACATTTAACGTCCGTAAATTCAGCATGTTTCTTTGCAACCAACGAAGTATAGTCAGGGAAAAGGAAGAATCTTTTGCCTTGGAAGAGAAAAGGAGAGTCCCTTGAAACCTCCCCAGCTCGGCATAAAGTGGCATTCCTCATGTGAAAGAAGTGCACACAAATCACGAAGGGTCAGGGTGGTTTACCGTCACTGGGCTTGGGTTGGAGAGAACGATGTGCACGGTCAAGCAGGGGCAACTCGTCCAGGCCGAAGGAGTCCATCAGCAACTGGGCAATAAATTCGGTTGGGCACACACCTTCGGCCCCCTCCGGCACACCTACCAGCCCTATGTTGTTCCTCCTCGCTCTACCCTCCAGGTCCTCACATTTATCGGCCAGCAGCTTAACTTCGGTTTTCAGCATGGAAACTGTTGAATCCAGTGACGTTAGCAGGTCACTATGGTCAGAGCACGCGCGCTGCAACTCAGTGATAGCTTGATCATGGGAGCTAAGCTTTTGTTGCATCGGTTCAATTGCGTGCCTAAGCTCCTCTCTTACCGAAGAAATGTTCGCTTGAAGCTCACCAGACAACGAGTCTATTTTGCCGCAAATGTCCCCCCTCAATTGGTCCAACATTGCCTGGAGGTGATGCAAATTGGGTGCACACTCGGGGTCCGAGACCACCTTCCGCGGAGAAGTAGGCTCAGTCGAGGAAGAAGCCTTAGCACGGCCTGTGCGAGCCGAGCTTGCATGTGCAGCTGCCATTGTCGGTGGAAATTCAACCAATAAAACACACAGAAACTGACCAAGTACTTATCAAAATTGTGCACCGGCCAAACTAGTGAAAATAAACTGTGTTAATAAGTTAAAATAAACACAGACTCACGGAGCAAAAGGGAGACACGTCCTACATGCTCGGTGTCCTACAGCACCCTGCATCACTTCTACTTTTAACAATACTCTTTAAATGTTTGGGAACTGAGGAGACCAATTGCTGTAGTTTTGAAAGTGAAATATTGTCCCATTTTTGGTGGATGTACAATTTCAGTTGATCAACAGTTCTGGGTCTCCTTTCTTATATTTTGGGCTTCACAATCTGCCAAATGTTTTCAGTTGGTGACAGGTCTGGACTGCAAGCAGGCCATTTTGACACGTGGACTCTTTTACTACAGACTCATGCAGTTATAATACAGCCCCAATTCAGAATGGTATTGAATATGCAAATAAAAAAATTAATAAATAAATAAAATTAAAAAAGGATGGCACAGTGGTGTAGTGGTTAGCACTGTTGCCTCACAGCAAGAAAGTCCTGGGTTCGAGCCCAGCAACTAGCAAGGGCTCTGTGTGGAGTTTGCATGTTGTCCCCATGACTGCATGGGTTTCCTCCGGGTGCTCCGGTTTCCCCCACAGTCCAAAAATATGCAGGTTAGGTTAATTGGTGGCTCTAAATTGACCGTAGGTGTGAATGTGAGTGTGAATGGTTGTTTGTCTCTGTGTCAGCCCTGCGATAACCTGGTGATGTGTCCAAGGTGTATCCCGCCTCTCTCCCATAGTCAGCGGGGATAGGCTCCAGCTTGCCTGCGACCCTGTAGAACAGGATAAGCGGCTATAGATAATGGATGGATGGATAAAATAAAAAAAACCTTGTATTTAATTGCAGACAGTATAAACTCAGGATATTTAATGTTTTGTCTGGTCAACTTCATTTCATTTGTTAATATACATCAGTTTCGGCATTTCAGGCCTGCAGCACATTCCATAAAAAGTTGGGATGTCACAATTTCGAGCTAGTAATGTATAACAATTAAATTATGATGTTATTTGAAACAGATGATGTCAACGGGTGATTGTATTTATTATTTGGGACAACATCAGTATTCAGGAAATACCTAGTCTTTGAGGAGCAAAGATGGGTTGAGGATCTCCAATTTCTCAAGAAATATGAGAGAAAATTATTGAAATGTTTAAAAGCAATGTTCCTTGTGGCAGTGGGGGCATGGGCAAGCAGCAGTCTGTGAATGGAGGGCGGGGTTGGGGAAGGTACCGTAAGTGGCGGCTAAGTCATTCCACCTGCTGTCAATTAATGTGTGTGTGTGTGTGTGTTACAGACTGGAAGCATAAAAGGAGAGAGAGAGCAGAGAAAAGGAGTTCTCTCCCCGACCACAAAGCATGTGTGAGTGAGCGAGCGAGCTAGCTGAAAAGCTAAATAAAGTCTCATCTCATCTCATTAAAGCCTAGGTCACAACCGGACATACGATTTTTTGGCCGTGCGATTTTTGGCGTTTCCCAAATCGCTGCGTTATTTTTTGTTCATGGAGAAAGACGCACGTTGGCCGTAAGTTTGTCTTGCAACCTGAAAAAAATGTAAGCGCCCGTAGATTTTGTTTGACATGACAAAGAACCTCTGCGGCCAGTCTGCGGCCAGTCTACGGCTCGAAAATCAGCACGTCACACGTGCACCCTCCGTGCATTTCATGCACGCCCTCCGTGCATTACTTGCGTTTTTTGCACGTAGACCGGCCGTAGGAGCACGTACAGCCGGTTGTGACCAAGGCTTATCTCTAGCTGCTTTATCCTGTTCTACAGGGTTGCAGGCAAGCTGGAGCCTATCCCAGCTGACTACGGGAGAAAGGCGGGGTACACCCTGGACAAGTCACCAGGACATCACAGGGCTGACACATAGACAGAAACAACCATTCACACTCACACCTACGGTCAATTTAGAGTCACCAGTTAACCTAACCTGCATGTCTTTGGACTATGGGGGAAACCGGAGCACCAGGAGGAAACCCACGTGGACAAGGGGAGAACATGCAAACTCCGCACAGAAAGGCCCTCGCCGGCCACAGGGCTCAAACCCGGACCTTCTTGCTGTGAGGCGACAGCACTAACCACTACTCCACCGTGCCGGCACTAAATAAAGTGGTTTGAGTAATCATCAACTCTCGCCTGCTGTGCTTCTGTGCTTCACCCACATCAGGAATTGTTACAGTGGTGCTGAAACCTGGGAGCACAGAAGGGAACCACCCCATGGAGTCCTCCCCATTCGAAAAGCTCATCCTTGCCCTTGCTACCGCCCAGCAGAACCAGCATCAAGCACTGATCACCCTCCGAGAGGAACAGGAGCAACACTTCAAAGCCTTGATGCTGGCCCAGCAGGAAGATCGCCAGGCGTTCTGTGATCTGCTCCCATCAGCAGAGCCGTCGGCCACCGCTGCTGCCACCCTCACGAAGATGGGACTGTAGGACGATCCAGAAGCATTCCTCGCTCTCTTCGAGCAAGCAGCCGAGACGTGGGGGTGGCCGCTGGAGCAGCGCGTGGCATGCCTCCTCCCGCTCCTGAGTGGCGAAGCGCAGCTCGCAGTGCAGCAGCTCCCTGCTAACAGCCAACTGGTCTATGCTGACCTGAAGAAGGCCATCCTGCAGTGGGTTGGCTGCTCCCCAGAGCAACATCGCCAGCGCTTCCGGATGCTGGCACTGGAGGAGGTTGGCTGGCCGTTTGCATTTGGCCAGCAACTCCGGGATGCCTGCCGGCGGTGGCTGAGGGTGGAAGTCTGCAATGCTGATGAGATCATCGATCTGGTGGCACTGGAACAGTTTATCTCTCGACTTCCAGAAGGAACGGTGGAATGGGTCCAATGTCACCACCCGGCATCGCTGGAACGAGCCATCAAGCTGGCGGAGGACCATCTGGAGGCAGCACCAACAGCAGGCAGATGAGGTGTCTCACCTCGCTTCTCTTCTCTCTCTTTCCCTTTCCCCCCTGTCTCTTGTCCCCCTCTCCACCCCGTTCCCCTGCCATGGAGCCGGTGGCTGGCTCGTCCCCAGATGGCCTGTCACACCCGTGGTGTCCTCCCATCTCCCTCTTCCGTGTCTGTGTTGTCTCCCCCTCAGGTGCATGACACCTATAACACCAGTGCAGAGAGAAAGCCTGGGCCGGTGTGCTGGCGCGGCGGGGAATCGGAGCATCTCCAGAGCCAGAGCTCCGCAAGAGAGATGGGTGCTGTAATCCGGGTCCCCAACACGCCAGAAACCACCCCTGATTGGGCCGGAACGTATCACATACCTGTGAGTATTCAAGGGGATACATATCACGCTTTGGTGGATTCTGGTTGTAATCAGACCTCAATTCATCAACGCCTGGTGCAAGGTGAGGCATTGGGGGGAGCACAAGTGGTGAAAGTGTTGTGTGTGCACAGGGATGTTCACCATTACCCTCTAGTGTCTGTCCATATTCTATTCTGGGGCCAAATGCATAGAATAAAGGCGGCAGGTAGTCCTCGTCTCACCCACTCGTTGATTTTGGGTACTGATTGGCCAGGGTTTAAAAAACTAATGGAATATTTAACACATAGTGGGTCCTGCACTAGTAGGTCATGGGAAGATCCCGGTGTGGCATTGACTGGAGAAGCTGTCACAGAGCCGTCTATGTCAACACCGTGTCAGAGTGAGGAGCAGCCCGCTCCTTCTCCCTCTCTCAGGGATTCCCTTGGGGATTTCCCATTAGAGCAGTCGCGAGATGAGACTCTGCAGCATGCGTTTGACCAAGTGAGAGTAATCGATGGTCAAACTCTTCAGCCAAGTGTGGCACTGACCTTCCCCTATTTTGCTATTATTAAAGATAGATTGTACTGAGTGACGCAGGACTCTCAAACTCATGAACGAATAACCCAGTTGTTAATCCCAAAGAGTCGTAGGGAACTCGTATTCCATGTGGCTCACTTTAATCCCATGGCTGGACACTTGGGGCAAGATAAAACACTAGCTCGAATAATGGCCCGGTTCAATTGGCCAGGGATTCATGGGGATGTCCGTTGGTGGTGTGTGGCATGCCGTGAATGCCAATTAGTAAATCCCGCAGCCACTCCAAAAGCGCCTTTGTGCCCTCTTCCTCTAATTGAGACCCCGTTTGAGCGAATTGGGATGGATCTCGTCGGGCCATTAGATCGGTCAGCAAGGGGATATTGCTTTATTTTAATTCTGGTGGACCATGCAACGCGATATCCGGAAGCAGTGCCTCGCCACAGTATCTCAGCACGCAGTATTGCGGAGGCGCTTTTCTGCTTTATCTCCCGGGTCGGGATTCCAAAAGAAATCCTAACAGACCAAGGCACTTTGTTTAAGTCATGCGCACTGCGTGACCTATATGGGTTACTGGGGATTAAGTCTATCCGCACCAGTGTCTATTGCCCACAAATGGCTGGCTTAGTAGAGCGATTTAACCAAACACTCAAAAATATAATCCGGAAATTTGTAAGTGAAGATGCGCGTAATTGGGATAAGTGGCTTGAGCCCCTGTTATTTGCAGTACCAAAGGTCCCACAAGCCTCCACGGGGTTTTCTCCCTTTGAATCATTATATGGGTGTAAGCCGCATGGCATTCTGGATGTGCTACGGGAAAATTGGGAGGAGGGACCTTCACCTAGTAAAAATGAAATCCAGTATGTTCTTGACCTACGTGCAAATCTCCACACCCTCACGCACTTAACCCAGGAGAATTTGCAGCAGGCACAAGATCGTCAAAGCTGGCTATATGACAGGGGTGCGCACCTTAGAGAGTTCATGCCAGGAGACAAAGTGCTTGTATTATTGCCCACGTTGAATTCTAAATTAGTTGCCAAGTAGCAAGGGCCCTTGGACATCACATGGCAAGTCAGGGACGTCGACTATGAGGTGAGGTGAATGGATAGGGGCGGGGCACTGCAAATCTACCACCTCAACCTTTTAAAACACTGGAATGAGGGGGTCCCCGTGGCATTGGTGTTGGTAATCCTGGAGAAGGCGGAGCTGGGGCCGGAGGTGAAAAAGATAACATCTCAGACCACTCCAGTCCCTTGTGGAGACTACCTCTCACTGGCCCAACCCACGGAGGTAGCCAAGTTGCAAAAGCAATTTTCCGATGTGTCCTTGCCCCTTCCTGGCCATACCCACCTCATAGAACACCACATCGAAGTGCCCCTGAGGGTGGTAGTGTGTAGCCGCCCTTACTGCTTGCCTGAAAACAAGAAAAAGGTGGTTCGGGACGAACTCAAGGCCATGCTTGAAATGGGCATAATCGAGGAGATCCACAGTGACTGGAGCAGCCAAGTGGTCCTGGTTCCTAAGACCGACGCTTTGGTCCGTTTCTGTGTGGACTATAGAAAGGTCAACGCGGTGTCTAAATTTGATGCATACCCAATGCCTTGCATTGATGAGCTGCTTGATCGGTGAGGCACTGCTTGCTTTTATTTCACACTGAATCTAACAAAGGGCAGATCCCCTTGACTCCTCTATCCCGAGAGAAAATGGCCTTTTCCACACCGTTTGGTTTACACCAATTTGTCACGCTCACTTTTGGGTTGTTTGGGGTGCCCACTACGTTCCAGCGGCTTATGGACAGGGTCCTCCGCCCTCATGCTGCCTACATGGCTGCCTATCTAGATGACATAATAATCTACAGTCATGATTGACCGTGGCACTTGGAACACCTGAGGGCTGTTCTAAAGTCGCTGAGGCTAGCAGGCCTCACAGCTAACCCAAAAAAGTGTGCAATTGGGCAGGTGGAAGTACGGTATCTGGGGTTCCACTTGGGTCATGGGCAGGTGCGTCCTCAAATTAACAAGGCTGCAGCGATTGCGGCCTGCCCGAGGCCCAAGGCCAAAAAAGAGATGAGACGATTCTTGGGGTTGGCTGGCTATTATCGTAGGTTCCTACCTAATTATTCGGATGTCACCAGCCTGCTAACTGATCTCATTAAATAGGGGGCTCCAGATCTGGTCCAGTGGATGGAGCAGTGCCAACAGGCCTTCTCTGAGGTAAAAGCTGCGTTGTGTGGGGGGCCACTTTTACACTCCCCTGACTTCTCTCTCTCCCCCTTTATTTTGCAGACTGATGCATTGGACAGAGGGCTGGGGGCCGTTTTTCCCAGGAGGTGAAGGGTGAGGAGTGCCCCGTGCTGTATATCAGCCGGAAACTGTTGATGCATGAAAGCAAGTACAGCACAATCGAGGAGTGCCTCGCCATCAAGTGGGTGGTCCTTGCCCTCCGATACTACCTGCTGGGGCGCCCTTTCACTCTCTGTTCGGACCACGCACTCCTCCAGTGGCTCCACTGCATGAAGTATGCCAATGTGTGGATCACCCGTTGGTATCTCGCCCTCTAGCCATTTAAGTTCAAGGTGATCCACAGGCCGGGGGCACAGATGGTGGTGGCAGACTTCCTGTCCCGTCGGGGGGTCAGCTTCAAGCTGGACAGCTCCCCGGCTTGAGTCGGGCGGTGGGGGTATGTGGCAGCGGGGGCGTGGCCAAGCAGCAGTCTGTGAATGGAGGATGGGGTTGGGGAAGATAAGTGGCTAAGTCATTCCACCTGCTGTCAATTAATGTGTGTGTGTGTGTGTGTGTGTGTGTGTGTGTGTTACAGGCTGGGAGCATAAAAGGAGAGAGAGAGAGCAGAGAAAAGTAGCTCTCTCCCCAACCACAACGCATGTGTGAGTGAGTGAGTGAGTGAGTGAGTGAGTGAGTGAGTGAGTGAGCAAGCAAGCTAGCTGAAAAGCTAAATAAAGTGGTTTGTGTAATCATCAACTCTCACCTGCCATGCTTCTGTGCTCCACCCACATCAGGAATTGTTACATTCCTCAAAGAAAGATAGGAAGGGATTTGGATATTTCACCCTCTATGGTGCATAATATCATTAATCCATTCAAGGAATATTGAGGAATTTCGGTGCAAAAAGGGCAAGGGCACAAGCTGAAGCAGAACGTCCATGATCTCCAATCCTTCAGATGGCACTGCATCAAGAACCATCAATCATCTCTAGCTGATATTACCACGTGGACTTAGCATTCCATTGGCAAACCTTCATTACGCACTACAATATGGATTTACATCTTCAAAAGCCAGTTGACGTTTTACTGTGCAAAAAGAAAGCCTTCTGTTAACTGTGTCCAGAAGCACTGTTAGTTTCTCTAGGCTCAGAGGCATCTGGGATGGACCATCACACAGTGCAAATGTATGGTGATTAGACAAATCAGTATTCCAAGTCTTTTTTTGTCAGAAATGGATGCAGTGGGCTCCAAACCAAAGACAAAAAAGATAATCCTTTTTGTCTTTGGCAAACAGCATACTTGTGATCCATTACATTACAGATGGATTTTCTGTGTAACATACAGATGCATTCTGTGTGACACACTTCCTGTTTTCTGAGTCTTTTGTGATGACTCTTTTTCTGCAAGTGTTGGTGTTAATCATTAATCTTCTTTATTTTCTCTACAAATAATTTTCTAGTATCTTTTTCATTTTTGATTGTACTTTCACTTTCCCTTTTACGCATTTTAATTTTTTTTTTGGAAGAATGCCAAAACTGGAAGTTTTTTTCCTCCCGTGCAAAGACCGCAAATGGAGGCTATCCACATCGGATCTGATTTAATATCAACAGATCTTCGATTAACCCTCTGGGGTCTGAGGGTATTTCCTGGCATTCTAATGATTTTGGCATGCTCTGATTTTGTTGTCAACTTCAACAAATCTCAGCAGTATTTTCAAAGTCATATGACTTTTTTGTATTCAGCACAAGTTCAGCTACAATAATATCCATGTAGTATGTGTGTCATGATTGTACTTGTAAAAAAATACCAGATAAATGAACATGTTGTAAAGAGCAGTTTTGGAATGTGTGAAAATAACATGACCTTACCCATTCTGTCAAACCATTTTGGTCACTTGAGGTGATTCTATTCAGTCTTAGGAATATATCAAGCACAAAAACTTAAACCTGCTCCATTGATTTAGACAATTAACTGGCCATCCAAAAAAAAAAAAAAAAAAAAAAAAAAAATATATATATATATATATATATATATATATATATATATATATACACACACACACACACACACACACACACACACACACACAACCGTTCAAAAGTTTGGGGTCACCCAGACAATTTTGTGTTTTCCATGAAAAGTCACACTTTTATTTACCACCATAAGTTGTAAAATGAATAGAAAATAATATAGTCAAGACATTTTTTTGGCCATTTTGAGCATTTAATCGACCCCACAAATGTGATGCTCCAGAAACTCCATCTGCTCAAAGGAAGGTCAGTTTTATAGCTTCTCTAAAGAGTTAAACTGTTTTCAGCTGTGCTAACATGATTGTACAAGGGTTTTCTAATCATCCATTAGCCTTTTGAGGCAATGAGCAAACACATTGTACCATTAGAACACTAGAGTGATAGTTGCTGGAAATGGGGCTCTATACACCTATGTAGATATGATGATGATGCCCTTTATTGTCACTAGTCACATGTACCAGCGAAATTAGCTGTCAACCTGTCCGTACATATACAACATACAATTGACATAGGGTAGACAGGACAGGAAGACAGGGATAAAGATAAAAATGAAACACAACATGAGGAGAAATAAGGAAAAAAAGAACACCCCCACACTATGCTCCTGTCAGGAGTACAGTGTGGGAACATTTAAAAAACCTTTTACACATAAGCACACAACAACACAAGTACACTTTAAACATGGAACACGGGACTTGAGGGGGGGAATCAGGGGTAAGGGGGGAGGGGAGGAGGTAATCCAGCGCAAACAAGCAGCCGTCCGCTCCTGCAGCCATGACGGAGCTGGTCACGCACCCGCTTGTCACACTGGGGGTAAAAATGGCGACCGCGGAGAGTTAGAGAAGGAATGCAAGGGCGAGAGTGTCTCCCGGCAGTGATCTTCAGGGGGAAATGTTGCCTCAGCAATGGCCTAAACCAAGGCCAAATGTCGATAAGATATGAATTGTTTGGTCTTTCCAGACACAGTCTTTGCACGTCCACAACACTCGTCCATATCTGTCCATTCCGTCCATTCTATTCAAATTGATCTCCAAAAAGCGTATTCCTTGCAAAGCTGAAAGCTGCTCCGAGATAACAACCATTTTGTAGTTATAGTTCTGAATGTCCACAGTGTGAGTGCCAACAGGTTTGCCCACCACTCCAATCATATCGGGCAGCTTTGTGGGGCTTTGAACAGCTGTCACTGTTGTCTGATTTCCTCGATATACCAGGGCAATGCCTAATCCAATCAGCAAAAGTCCTGTAATCATGGTTCTGAATAGGTAGATATCTTCAATGTCCTCCACAGAAAGAATTGCCAGGCACACGACCCACCACCGCTCCCACGCATCCATCGTGTAACCAGCCGCAAACGTTCTGGCAGGACAGACAGGTTCCCCCGAACCCAAACTTCTCGTCGAGAAAACTGTGTCAATTTCTTTAGGAGACGAGTTTAGCTTTTTTTTTTTAGTTTGCAAAGTAATGCAGGAAGAGTCTCTTCAAAAAGTACAGCAGACAAGACAAGACACAGAAGCACAAGCAGGGAAAAAAAGGAGGGAGAGGGAGAGCATAAAATGCGACCGCCTTCTGTGGAAGCACGGAGAGAAAAAAAAAATATTGCACCAAAAACCAGACATTTGCAGCTAGAATAGTCATTTACCACATTAGCAATGTATAGAGTGTATTTCTGATTAGTTTAAAGTGATCTTCATTGAAAAGAACAGTGCTTTTCTTTCAAAAATAAGGAAATTTCAAAGTGACCCCAAACTTTTGAACGGTAGTGTGTGTGTGTGTATATATATATATATATATATATATATATATATATATATATATATATATTAGGGCTGTCAAAAGATTCATTTTCTTGATCGCAACTAATCTCAGAAATTTCATAGTTAATCGCGATTAATCTTGATTTACTTTGCATGTGTAAAATTGATATTTTGCAGTAAGACCGTTCGAATCTAAAGTTAAACCCACAATGCAAAGTATTTCTGACCATTGTGTCTTAAATTGGAATAAAATGAAGACAGAGACGAAAGCAGAATTTATCTTTTGGCCTTTTTTATTTCAAAAAGAGTGTAGAGAAAGGAAAACAAGTATTAAGAATGAATGACTGGCTACTTTGGAGAAATTGTAAATAAATGAACACAAGAAAAAAATCAGAAAAAGTGCCATGTAGACCCACTTGTCTCTACTTGAGATTTGACTATGAACAATGTAATGTCAGGCCACTCTCTTCTTCAAAAATAAAATGTCACCATAAAAAAATAAATAACCATACAAAGCACTTCATAACTTAAATTCAAACAAACCATTCAGAGGTCCAGAAAACCGTTGCTTATCCATCACAAAAGAGGACTAAACTGAAGACAACAGCGTGTCCTTCCATGCCAATGCCAACGACTCGATGGAAACCACACGCTTCCGCTCGAGCTGCCTACGGATGCGTAGAAGGAACAAAAGACTAGCAAACTCGAAATAGCGCGTTTAACCGAAAATGAGTTTAATTAATACAACCAGAGGAGCTGCATGTGGATGGTAGAAGTGCGGAAAATGCTGGTAAACTCTGATCGCGATTAAAAAAAATATTCGCGATCACAATTTACATTAATCTAATCGCGATTAACGCGTTAATATTCCCAGCCCTAATATATATATATATATATATATATATATATATATATATATATATATATATATATATATATATAGTGATTCCACGCTTATGGGTACTGAAATGGGGACATGAACTTATTTTTAAAAATTCACCTAAAACCATTTCTTTTTTTACCATCAGGTCACAAAACATGTAATCTTTAATGAATGATATGTTAAAAGATAACTTTAATTTTCTGAGATGTAATAACATATTTATATGCCAAAGTCAGAACGTAACAGAAGTGTTGTGGACATATATATTCTCAATTTTAACAATGTAGAATTACTTTTTGAAACATAGGAAGGTGATGTTTTAGCAAATATAATTAATAAACATGTGTAGTAGAATAAAGATACACATTCTTTCAATAAGATTAACATGGTATATAGCTAGATTGTAATTCATTTGTAACAGACGCGAGATGGACAATCGTAACAGAAGTAATGTAACAGACATCATTTTGGAAATCATAGGCTTGACTTTGGCATATAAATATGTTTTTATTACATCTCAGAAAATTAAAGTTATCTTTTAACATATCATTCATTAAAGATTACATGTTTTGTGACCTGATGGTAAAAAAAGAAATGGTTTTAGGTGAATTTTTAAAAATAAGTTCATGTCCCCATTTCAGTACCCATAAGCGTGGAATCACTCATATATATATATATATATATATATATATATATATATATATATATATATATACATACACACACAGTGGTGCTTGAAAGTTTGTGAACCTTTCATAATTTTCTATATTTCTGCATAAAAATGACCTAAAACATCATCAGATTTTCACACAAGTCCTAAAATTAGATAAAGAGAACCCAGGTAAACAAATGAGACAAAAATATTATACTTGGTCATTTATTTATTGAGGAAAATGATCCAATATTACATATTTGTGCGTGGCAAAAGTATGTGAACCTTTGCTTTCAGTATCTGGTGTGACCCCCTTGTGCAGCAATAACTGCAACTAATGTTTCTGGTAACTGTTGATCAGTCCTGCACACCAGCTTGGAGGAATTTTAGCCCATTCCTCCGCACAGAACAGCTTCAACTCTGGGATGTTGGTGGGTTTCCTCACATGAACTGCTCGCTTCAGGTCCTTCCACAACATTTCAATTGGATTAAGGTCAGGACTTTGGCTTGGCCATTCCAAAACATTAACTTTATTCTTCTTTAACCATTCTTTGGTAGAACGACTTGTGTGCTTAGGGTCGTTGTCTTGCTGCATGACCCACCTTCTCTTGAGATTCAGTTCATGGACAGATGTCCTGACATTTTCGTTTAGAATTAACTGGTATAATTCAGCAAGCATAATGATGGCAAGCCGTCCTGGCCCAGCTGCAACAAAACAGGCCCAAACCATGATACTACCACCATCATGTTTCACAGATAGGATAAGGTTCTTATGCTGGAATGCAGTGTTTTCCTTTTTCCAAACATAACGCTTCTCATTTAAACCAAAAAGTTCTATTTTGGTCTCATCCGTCCACAAAACATTTTTCCAATAGCCTTCTTGCTTGTCCATGTGATCTTAAGCAAACTGTAGACAAGCAGCATTGTTCATTTTGGAGAGCAGTGGCTTTCTTCTTGCAACCCTGGCATGCACACCATTGTTGTTCAGTGTTCTCCTGATGGTGGACTCATGAACATTAACATTAGCCAATGTGAGAGAGGCCTTCAGTTGCTTAGAAGTTACTCTGGGGTCCTTTGTGACCTTGCCGACTATTACATGCCTTGCTCTTGGAGTGATCTTTGTTGATTGACCACTCCTGGGGAGGGTAACAATGGTCTTGAATTTCCTCCATTTGTACACAATCTGTCTGACTGTGGATTGGTGGAGTCCAAACTCTTTAGAGATGGTTTTGTAACCTTTTCCAACCTGATGAGCATCAACAACGCTTTTTCTGGGGACCTCAGAAATCTCCTTGGTTCCTGCCATGATACACTTCCACAAACATGTGTTGTGAAGATCAGACTTTGATAGATCCCTGTTCTTTAAATAAAACAGTGTGCCCACTCACACCTGATTGTCATCCCATTGATTTGAAAACACCTGACTCTAATTTCACCTTCAAATTAACTGCTAATCCTAGAGGTTCACATACTTTTGCCACTCACAGATATGTAATATTGGATCATTTTCCTCAATAAAAAAATGACCAAGTAAAATATTTTTGTCTCATTTGTTTAACTGGGTTCACTTTATCTACTTTTAGGACTTGTGTGAAAATCTGATGATGTTTTAGGTCATATTCATGCAGAAATATAGAAAATTCTAAAGGGTTCACAAACTTTCAAGCACCACTGTGTGTGTATATATACTGTTGTTTTGGGATAAAGGGTTGGCAGTGGGAGGGGTATTCAATGAGAAGTTTAAAAAATTTCCATTCCTTCAATGAGAAGAGGGAAAACACCTCCCTCCCTCTGCCAACTCTTAATCCCATCAAGTCAAGTCACAATGGATAAGGTCATGTTTTTTCACACATTCCAACACAGTTCTAAAACTGCTTTTTACAACAGTTTCATTTACCTGGTATTTGACTTTATTTTGGTATTTGAGTCTATTCAATGTGTCTTGAAATTGACTCGTGTACTGTTTTACTCAGTTCATAGCCACAACCTACTCTGTTACACAATTACTCTGTAATTTTGCTCCCACTCCAAGTTTTACTCTCTAAAATCAAAATAGAGCAAAATTAACTATTTTGAGGGAAAAACTTTTAACTTTGGAAAAAAAAAATTGCTCAGTCATTTTCCCTGTGTTTGCACTACTGTGTGCGCTGTAGTGCAAACACAGGGAAAATGACAGCAATTTTTTTTCAGAGTTAAAAGTATTTCCCTCAAAATAGCAAAATATCAACCGATCTGCTCATCAGACATAGAAAAAATACACATCAAAGAATTACACTTACTCGAGCTGATCTTTGGCTGGATTGAGTCTAATTTTAAAATGTTTTTAAAAAGCACCGTTCATCATCAGTGTCGCATTTCTCAGGATTGAACCGAATTGCTGTCCTGAATCATAAACTGAATAATGATAATGAACTACAGTATAATAATGAACTATAATAATTCACTGTCCTGAATCATCTGAATCGTATAAAATCCGCATGCCATCTCGCAACAAATTTTACCTCCAAATAGCCTAAACTGTGTCTAACAGATTTTATCCTGCTTATGGTGGGCATTCCTGAGAGAAACCATTCGAAACTGAAAAAGTGAAAGTGATGATCATGCTGTTACCATGTGAAAAGTATTTTATGAATGTGTAATTATGCGCTCAATGCTCCGACTCTGGTGTGACTGAGTAAGGTGACAAGTTTTATGTTCCATCTAATTTAAGTAATTTACAAACTATAATATTATTTGGCAGTGGGCAAATAGGAAAGTGTAAATTATAAAGTTTCTGTCAATATGTTTAGCATGCTTGTATGATGAAAAACTCACAAAAATATTTCTCAATACATGACCTGCTCATTCTAAACCTGGTGAGCTTTGGCAGTGAAGCTCTCAACCCCAGAGGGTTAAGGTATGTAAATCCATTCATCATGGCACACCTTCAGCTTGTTCAGTGTGCTGATTCCTGGATGTTTAGTCATTCTTCCTCCATCACTATTGATAGCTTTATTTGTGATAAGTGCGGATTAATTAGTTCTCTGACAGAGAAGATTGCAGCTTTAGAGGTGCCTATCCAGACTTTTGAGAAGGTTAATGAGAATGAGAATAGTGTAGTTTCTGCAGGGAAAATCTGGATGCCCTAGGTGGAGTTAGCAATCTCCCAACTTTGGCATTAGAGCCCTCACAGTGGGGCGAATGGGTGATGACTCGGCGGCATAAACATAGAGCCAAAGCTACCACTGAGACTCACCCATGGGAGCACCACTCCTCCCTGCTTCACATGTCTAACAGATTTGCTCTCCTCAGTGATGCACCCACTAAGAAACCTGAAAGAGCTCTGGTTATAGGGGACTCTATCATATGGCATGTGAAATTAGCTAGGCCTTTAGGGGCACCAGCAGCTTTAGTCAGGTGTATACAAGGAGCCAGGGTGCCAGACATAGCAGGTAATCTTAGGGCTCTAGGCAAGCACAGGTTCTCAGTGATAGTTATCCATGTAGGAACTAATGATATATGCCTTAATCAGTCTGACAATACCAAGAGTAACTTTGTAGAGGTGTTTAAATTAGCAAAGGCAATGTCTGATGCTATAGTATGCTCTGGCCCCATCCCAATGCGGTATGGCAACGTACGGTAGCTTACAGCAGGTTATGATCGCTGAACTGCTAGTTGTCCAGGTGGTGCTCTGAAAACAATGTGGGCTTTATAGAGAATTGGACTAATTTTGAGGGCACTGCTGGCCTGTTAGGGTGGGACGGTATCCATCCCAGTTGGGAAGGTGCTGCTCTCATTTCCTGCAGCACAGCTCATAGTCTCAGAACAGGCCTAGTTAACTTCTGACAATCCAGAGCCAAGGCCAGGGAGCAGACGAACAGGCTAAACTGACTGTCTGCTAGCTGCACAGAGTCGTCACTACAGGGTCCCTACATCTGCACAGTCGTCACTACATCAAGACTGTGTCTGTTCCCTGAGCTAAAAAAAGTAGAAATACTCAGTTTGTTTTAGTAACCTAATTAATATAACATTGGATCATACTGACTGTACAGCCAATGCCAGCACCTTTGATCTACAGTTAGGACTCTTAAATATTAGATCTCTTGCATCTAAAGTGCTCATT
The DNA here is from genome assembly GCF_027579695.1 of Neoarius graeffei. NCBI lineage: Eukaryota > Metazoa > Chordata > Actinopteri > Siluriformes > Ariidae > Neoarius > Neoarius graeffei. Next base: position 43,493,122 of record NC_083572.1, read on the forward strand.
GTTAATGAACTTATTACTGATCAGGAGTTTAATGTACTGTGTTTAACAGAAACATGGATTAAGCCAAATTAATATATACAGTAGCATTAAATGAAGCTAGTCCTCCTGGATATAGTTACATACACAAGTCCTAAACAAAACAGATTTCATGTGAAAACTATAATGATTTTCCTGGTTTCACAGTTATACTTTGTGATTATATACAGTGGTGCTTGAAAGTTTGTGAACCCTTTAGAATTTTCTATATTTCTGCATAAATATGACCTAAAACATCATCAGATTTTCACACAAGTCCAAAAAGTAGATAAAGAGAACCCAGTGAAACAAATGAGACAAAAATATGATACTTGGTCATTTATTTCTTGAGGAAAATGATCTAATATTGCATATCTGTCAGTGGCAAAAGTATGTGAACCTCTAGGATTAGCAGTTAATTTGAAGGTGAAATTAGAGTCAGGTGTTTTCAATCAACGGGATGACAATCAGGTGTGAGTGGGCACCCTGTTTTATATAATGAACAGGGATCTATCAAAGTCTGATCTTCACAACACATGTTTGTGGAAGTATATCATGGCACAAACAAAGGAGATTTCTGAGGACCTCAGAAAAAGCATTGTTGATGCTCATCAGGCTGGAAAAGGTTACAAGACCATCTCTAAAGAGTTTGGACTCCACCAATCCACAGTCAGACAGATTTTGTACAAATAGAGGAAATTCAAGACCATTGTTACCCTTCCCAGGAGTGGTCGACCAACAAAGATCACTCCAAGAGCAAAGTGTGTAATAGTCGGCGAGGTCACAAAGGACCCCAGGGTAACTTCTAAGCAACTGAAGGCCTCTCTCACATTGGCTAATGTTAATGTTCATGAGTCCACCATCAGGTGAGCACTGAACAACAATAGTTTGCATGGCAGTGTTGCAAGGAGAAAGCCACTGCTCTCCAAAAAGAACATTGCTGTTTGTCTGCAGTTTGCTAAAGATCACGTGGACAACTGGAAAAATGTTTTGTGGACAGATGAGACCAAAATAGAACTTTTTGTTTTAAATGAGAAGCATTATGATTGGAGAAAGGAAAACACTGCATTCCAGCATAAGAACCTTATCCCATCTGTGAAACATGGTGGTGGTAGTATCATGGTTTGGGCCTGTTTTGCTGCATCTGTGCCAGGACACCTTGCCATCACTGATGGAACAATGAATTCTGAATTATACCAGCAAATTCTAAAGGAAAACATCAGTACATCTGTTCATGAACTGAATCTCAAGAGAAGGTGGGTCATGCAGCAAGAAAACGACCCTAAGCACACAAGTCGTTCTACCAAAGAATGGTTAAAGAAGAATAAAGTTAATGTTTTGGAATGGCCAAGTCAAAGTCCTGACCTTAATGCAATCAAAATGTCGTATAACCCCGATTCCAAAAATGTTGGGATAAAGTACAAATTGTAAATAAAAACGGAATGCAATAATTTACAAATCTCAAAAACTGCTATTGTATTCACAATAGAACATAGACAACATATCAAATGTCAAAAGTGAGACATTTTGAAATCTCATGCCAAATATTGGCTCATTTGAAATTTCAAATACAGCAACACATCTCAAAAAAGTTGGGACAGGGGCAATAAGAGGCTGGAAAAGTTAAAGGCAGAGATGGGAGTAAGTCCCATACATGCAAGTCTCAAGTAAGTCACAAGTCTTAGCCCTCAAGTCTCAAGTAAGTCCAAGTCATCTCTATAGGAGGATCAAGTAAGTCAAGTCCAAGCAGAGCTTAAGTCAAGCAAGTCAAGTCGAGTCACGAGTCAAGTCATTAGTTTTTCAAATGTCTGTATTCACCAAACCAAAACCATCTTTTTTATGCACATTAACGAGTTAATGAATCAGCTGAAAATGAATGAATCTAAAACAGATTTTTATTACTTACACCACATGAAATAATCTCATTACTGTATGTGAAATTAAACAATGTATGATAATACATTAATAATAATATGAAAATCTGTTATCCTGAGTCAGAAGACAACAGTTGTTTTTCCCTCTGTGTGTGTGTGTGTGTGTGTGTGTGTGTGTGTGTGTGTGTGTGTGTGTGTGTGTGTGTGAATGAGTGAAGCACTGTAGCTAAATGTGCACACACTGAAATACTGGATTGCTCATTTTGTGGTCGGGTATCTGTGGCAATTATCACATACTGTATATAAAAAGAAACATAGGAACAGTTGAAGAACAATGTGCTTAATTCAACAAGTGTGTGTGTGTGAGAGAGTGTGTGTGTGTGAGATAGAGAGAGAGAGAGAGAGCAATGTGAAAAACAATGTGAGCCTACAGTAACAAAGCATCAGAATATCTTGAGTTGTGAGCCATTACCAGTGGCCATTACACTTGCAAAAAACCAAACTAGTTAAAACCCTTGCACTGAGTTGCGACCAATGGGGTCTCATGATCACACCACCATGGCTAAACACACGTTCAACCGGGGCACTGGATGCAGGGATATGCAACAGTCTTACCACAACCTTGAAGAGAGAAGGAAGGGTGTGCCTGTTCAGTGCCCAGAAGTGGAGACAGTCCTGTCCACTACAAATGTCCAGGAAGTGTGTGAGCTGCATATGAGGTGTTGACGCAGAGTCCTTCTTTTGTCTCTTGTTCTGGTAGGATGCAAAGAGGCTTGACTGCGGCTCTGTCGCCTGGGCCTCTTCTTCCTCTTCTATGCGTGGGTTCGTTGGAGTGACTTTCACTGCTTCTTCCAGAATCAAGTCTTGAGCAAAAGCAAAAACAATATCACTCAATCACCAAGTAATATGATAATGTATATACCACAATATTTTTTATATATGGATTAACTTGATATGTATTTACAATAAAGCTGTAACATACCTTTGATCATCTTTGACACCTCCTCCTTAGTGTTGTCAGGGACCAAAACATCATGTATGACCCACATGCTGCCAAACGAAGGATCCAGCATGGCTGCCTTCAGATACAGTGGGTCAGAGAAGGGCAATGGCTGGCAATCAGATGATGAGTTTTCTGCCATCTTCACATTTACGAAAATCCCCTTGAACCTCCTTTGAAGAGATGTCTGTAAGGTTTTGATGAAGGCCCCCAAGTAGCACATAGTGCCTTTTAAGTTTTCCAGATGGTGGTTGAGGGAGAGGACACAGGGGACCACTGCACTTATGGTTACCACTTTTTCACCTTGAGTGAGGTCAGTGGCTTCGACAAAAGGCTCAAGCACATGCACCAACTCTTGGATTTGACTCCATTCTCTTGATGTGAATCCTATCTCTTTGTGGCCAGACTCTTGTAGAATGGCGGTGAGCTTTGTGGCGTCACATTTCAGTACCGCTTTCAACTGCGTAAGTGTTGAGTTCCAACGCGTGACAACAGAGGAAGGGATGCCAGATTGCCCAAACTCTCTCTCAAAAATGTCCTTGAAGGAAGTGCTGCTGTGGAGTAAATTGCTCAGCTTTCAGGCCTTTGCAAGAGCTGCATTAGCTATTTTTGTGTCTTTTAAGCCATCCCCGACAACTAACTGCAACGTGTGGGCAAAACACTGCTGTCTTGTCTGAGATTTATCTTGGAGAAAACCATCCACCCTCTCTTGGTCTTCGACTGGCAAGTCAGTCCACAAGTTGTTGTCCTCAACTCCTTCATCTTCGTCATCCTCTTCATCTCCATGTTGTGGAAAACAAGTGCTGAATGCTTTTCTCATATTTGCAGCATTATCGCATATGATGTGCAATAGCTTCCTTTTGATTTGGTACTCGTCACAAATTTGCTCAAATTCCTCACATATTCTTTCCCCTGTATGGGAACCGCTGAACCTATTACAAGCCAGCAAAGCAGATTTCAGGACTAGTCCACCTTCTCCAATATCCAACCAGTGAGCAGTAACTCCTAGGAAGCCCCGCATTTTCCGATCTGACCATATGTCAACTGTGACTGACAGATTTTCAGCATTTGCAAGACTGTTCTTTAGTTTTGTCTGCTTTTCCAGCACTACATCATCCAGTTTTGAAGTAAGAGTTCTTCGGTTTACAGGGTTGTACCTTGTGTCAACAATAGACATGAAGCGCCGGAAACTTGGGTGTTCTATGATGGACAATGGTAAGTTGCAATCAATAACCAGGTCTGAAAGTATTGAACGTGTGATGGCGTTCTGCTGGGGATGGCTAGAAGTGTAGTGTTGCTTGTTACTTGTGATGAACTGGGAGATTGGTGGCTGACTTGAGTCTGTCGTTGGAGCTGCTTTTGAGCGAAGGTACTCTTCATATCTAAACATTTTGTCAGGATGGAACATAGGAACGTAACACATTGCAGTTCCAATTTACTTAACATCATTAGTTACTGAAGTACCATACAGTCATTACTCGTTACATTTGAGCAGTGTGTGAAATCCTCTGGGTTTGCTGATAAAACGAAATCATTTGTCTGAACAAGAAGTGCGCAACTGCATGCTGGGCTGTTTTTTTTTTTTTCACCCTGAAAGAGCTCGCAGGTTTCCAACTGGAGAAATGTAAGCACGCGTGTGCACGCCAGTGCTCCCTGTGCAAAGGACTACATTCATGACTAGCCAGTTTTGGTGTTTAAGCTCAGGGATGCAAATCAAAGTCCAACCGTCTCTGTGCAAATGCATCGTTCAAATTTTGTTTGCAGTTGTTTTTCTTCCCCTCTTGTCCTTACGTTATGTTAAATTTAATCTCGTGCCTCAACTAGCTCTTTCTTTGACCATACGTGTTTACATTAATGAGCTTAATCACCAAACTGCCAAATTTTAATATTAGCTAAAAAAACACAAAGTAGTAGACTAAATAGTTGCAAACAGCGCTAACGTTAGTGCTAACTAAGTTAGCTGTAACACCAGAACATTGTTTTCAGACGCTGCTAGCACTAACCGTTAGTCATAACGTTAGCACTGCTTGCAGCTATTTCGCATTCTACGGTACGTTTTGTTTTTTTAGCTAATATTAAAATATTAACGTATCAAGCCACTATAGCCTAGTAGTCTCTGTTGTAGAAGTCTCAGATGTTAGCAGCCAAGCAGCAAAAGTCACATCGTTACTCACCTTTCTCTATGAGCTGTCCTGAAATGTCTGATGAAATTTGATGTAGTGCTTGCAGTATCAGAAACTTTAGCATCGCAGATGTTGCATGTCGCTCCTCTTTTATTTTGTGTTGTCCAATAGTCTTTGAATCCATAATGTATAATTTTCGGGATGGTGTTGGTCGAAGAGCTCGCCATCTCTCCATCTGATCGCTCATGCCTGCACGTTGCGTTGGGAGGAAGTGGGGTTGCCAGGTTTGCTGATATGCAGCAGGCCAGGAACACCCACGCACAATTAAGCAATATCGATCTAATAATTTATTTGTTTTGTTTTTTTTAACAAGGCATGTTTTAACCAGACAGGTTTTTGTAATGTGACTTGTCAAGTCACATGACAAAAGTCAAGTCAAGTCGCAGGTCAGGAAAAGCAAGTCAAAGTCAAGTCAAGTCTTTTCTTAATATTGATCAAGTAAGTCACAAGTCACAAATCTGGCGACTCGAGTCGGACTCGAGTCAAGTCATGGACTCGAGTCCCCCCATCTCTGGTTAAAGGTACAAAAAAGGAACAGCTGGAGGACCAAATTGCAACTCATTAGGTCAATTGGCAATAGGTCATTAACATGACTGTGTATAAAAAGAGCATCTTGGAGTGGCAGTGGCTCTCAGAAGTAAAGATGGGAAGAGGATCACCAATCCCCCTAATTCTGTGCCAATAAATAGTGGAGCAATATCAGAAAGGAGTTTGACAGTGTAAAATTGCAAAGAGTTTGAACATATCATCATCTACAGTGCATAATATCATCAAAAGATTCAGATAATCTGGAAGAATCTCTGTGCGTAAGGGTCAAGGCCGGAAAACCATACTGGGTGCCCGTGATCTTCGGGCCCTTAGACGGCACTGCATCACATACAGGCATGCTTCTGTATTGGAAATCATAAAATGAGCTCAGGAATATTTCCAGAGAACATTATCTGTGAACACAATTCACCGTGCCATCCGCCGTTGCCAGCTAAAACTCTATTGTTCAAAGAAGAAGCCGTATCTAAACATGATCCAGAAGCACAGACGTCTTCTCTGGGCCAAGGCTCATTTAAAATGGACTGTGGCAAAGTGGAAAACTGTTCTGTGGTCAGACAAATCAAAATTTGAAGTTCTTTATGGAAATCAGGGACGCCGTGTCATTCGGACTAAAGACGAAAAGGACGACCCAAGTTGTTATCAGCGCTCAGTTCAGAAGCCTGCATCTCTGATGGTATGGGGTTGCATTAGTGCATGTGGCATGGGCAGCTTACACATCTGGAAAGACACCATCAATGCTGAAAGGTAGATCCAGGTTCTAGAGCAACATCTGCTCCCATCCAGACGACGTCTCTTTCAGGGAAGACCTTGCATTTTCCAACATGACAATCCCAAACCACACTGCATCAATTACAGCATCATGGCTGTGTAGAAGAAGGGTCCGGGTACTGATCTGGCTAGCCTGCAGTCCAGATCTTTCACCCATAGAATACATTTGGTGCATCATAAAATGGAAGATACGACAAAAAAGACCTAAAACACTTGAGCAACTAGAATACTACATTAGACAAGAATGGGTTAACATTCCTATCCCTAAACTTGAGCAACTTGTCTCCTCAGTCCCCAGACGTTTACAGACTGTTGTAACGAGAAAAGTGGATGTCTCACAGTGGTAAACATGGCCTTGTCCCAACTTTTTTGAGATGTGTTGTCATGAAATTTAAAATCACCTAATTTTTCTCTTTAAATGATAGATTTTCTCAGTTTAAACATTTGATATGTCATTAATGTTCTATTCTGAATAAAATATGGAAATTTGAAACTTCCACATCATTGCATTCCATTTTTATTTACAATTTGTACTTTGTGCCAGCTTTTTTGGAACCGGGGTTGTAGCGAGCAGTTCATATGAGGAAACCCACCAACATCCCAGAGTTGAAGCTGTTCTGTACAGAGGAATGGACTAAAATTCCTCCAAGCCGGTGTGCAGGACTGGACTGTTTAGTTCCAGTTATTGCTGCACAAGGGGGTCACACCAGATACTGAAAGCAAAAGTTCACATACTTTTGCCACTCACAGATATGTAATATTGGATCAATAAATAATAAATTTTCCTCACTAAATAAATGACCAAGTATAATATTTTTTCATCTCATTTGTTTAACTGGGTTCTCTTTATCTACTTTTAGGACTTGTGTGAAAATCTGATGATGTTTTAGGTCAGGGGTGGCCAACCAGTTGGAGACCAAGAGCCACATTTTTTACTGTATTACCGCAAAGAGCCACATCATACACATGGGCACACGAACATCACCCATCCCTTCCTCTCTCTCTCTCTCTCTCTCTCTCTCTCTCACACACACACACACACACACACACACACCTCTGCTCAGCCAGATTAATAGTAAATGTCACACACCAACATATTTACTCTTACAGTACTAAGACCACAGGCTGAGGCCAGTCATTTTTAACAATGAACATTGTGTGCACTTACTATGCATGCTACTTAGTGGGACTCATGGCATTACCAAAAAAAAGCCACACCATACACATGACCGCACATGAACATCGCCCCCCCCCCCTCGCTCTCTCTCTCACAGACGCACACGCTCACGCACCTCTGCTCAGCCAGATTAATAGTAAATGTCACACACCAACATGAGAGAAATTTACTCCTTCAGTCAGTACTAATACCACAGGCCAGTCATTTACAGCAATCAATATTGTGTGCACTTACTATGCATGTTGCTTAGTGGGACTTCTGACATTCCTTGCCTTGAACAATCCTCTTCAAATCTGCCTTGTATTCCGTCGTTGCCACTCGAAGCAGTTCTTTCACATGGGTGTCAGTCAGAACAGAACGATGCTTTGACTTCACGTGTTTCATGGTAGAGAACACAGACTCGCAGACGTATGTTGACCCAAACATTGACAGTATCTTAAGCGCAGCCCGTTTCACATTCGGGTATTTTCCCAATGGCACACTTTTCCAAAACTCAATGGTGCCTTCCCTCAAAACAGGTTTCAGTTGGTCTTCCTCACGAAGATCGATCATCTCCAACTCAGCCGCAGCCTCATCTGTGACAAGCAGGGCTTTCAAACAGTCCATCTCCGCATTGAATGGGTCGACGAGGAACGTAACCTGTGGCCTTTTCAGTTGTATATCACGGAACCGGGTTACAAAGCTTTCGTGCAGGTTTTCAATTAGTGTTGCATATCTGGCTCCTTGCTTATTCAGGGAGGCGGGAAGCTTTGAAATGAGCTAATCACGACTGACATATAAGGCAGAATGGCTTGCCATTACGTTCAACAAAAAAGTATAAACTCTCCCACTCTGTTAAAAATGTCCCATGTTCGTCTTCATATTTTCGTTTTGCTGTGCATTTTTCATTGCCATTTTGAGAGGCTACTTGACACAAGACACACCTTGCCCAAAAACTTGGCGATTATCTCACGCACATGCGCATTTGACATGACCTGAAAATACCGTAATATACCCAAGCAAAGCGAAGATGCATTTGACGAAAATACCATACTGAACTCAAGCAAAGCGCACATGCACATAAAAAAAAAACAAAAAAACACACAAACACAAACTTTGATATGAACGTAAGAGCCGCATGACACCGGGCAAAGAGCCGCATGCGGCTCGCGAGCCGCGGGTTGGCCACCCAAGTTTTAGGTTATATTTATGCAGAAATATGGAAAATTCTAAAGGGTTCACAAACTTTCAAGCACCACTATCTACAGTGCCTTGCAAAAGTATTCATACCCCTTGAACTTTTTCACATTTTTCCACCTTACAACCAAGAACTTAAAAGTTTTTTATTGAGATTTTATGTGATAGACCAACACAGAGTAGCACATAATTGTGAAGTGAAACAAAAATGATAAATGGTCTTCAAAATTTTAAACAAAAAAAAATCTGAAAAATGTGGTGTGCATTAGTATTCAGCCCCCTGATACCTCTAAATACAATCCAGTGCAATCAATTGCTTTCAGAAGTCATCTAATTAGTTAATAGAGTCCTACTGTGTGTAATTTACTCTCAGCATAAATACACTTGTTCTGTGAAGGCCTCAGTGGTTTGTTAGAGGACACTGAAGAACAAACAGCATCATGAAGACCAAAGAACTCACCAGACAGGTCAGGGATAAAGTTCTGGAGAAGTTTAAAGCAGGGTTAAGTTATAAAAAAATATCCCAAGCTCTGAACATCTCAAGAAGCACTGTTCAATCCATCATTCAAAAATGGAAAAATATGGCACAACTGCAAACCTACCAAGACATGGCCGTCCACCTAAACTGACAGAACGTGCAAGGAGAGCACTGGTCAGAGAAGCAGCCAAGAGGCCCATGATCACTCTGGAGGAGCTGCAGAAATCCACAGCTTAGGTGGGAGAATCTGTGCACAGGACAACTATAAGTCATATACTCCACAAATCTGGCCTTTTTGGAAGAGTGGCAAGAAGAAAGCCATTGTTGAAAGACAGGCATAAGAAGCCATGTAGGGGACACATCAAACATGTGGAAGAAGGTGCTTTGGTCAGATGAGACCAAAGTTGAACTTTTTGGCCTAAATGCAAAGGGCTATGTGTGGCAGAAAACTAACACTGCTCATCACCCTGCACACACCATCCCCACTGTGAAACATGGTGGTGGCAGCATCATGCTATGGGGATGCTTTTCTTCAGCAGGGACAGGGAAGCTGGTCAGAGTTGATGGGAAGATGGATGGAGCTAAATACAGGGCAATCCTGGAAGAAAACCTGTTGGAGGCTGCAAAAGACTTGAGACTGGGAAGGATATTCACCTTCCAGCAAGACAATGACCCTAAACATACAGCCAGAGCTACAATGGAATGGTTTAGATCAAAGAATATTCATGTGTTAGAATGGCCCAGTCAAAGTCCAGACCTAAATCCCATTGAGCATCTGTGGCAAGACTTGAAAATTGCTGTTCACAGATGCTCTCCATCCAATCTGGCTGAGCTTGAGCTATTTTGCAAAGAAGAATGGGCAAAAATTTCAGTGTCTAGATGTGCAAAGCTGGTAGAGACATACCACAAAAGACTTGCAGCTGTAATTGCAGCAAAAGGTGGCTCTACAAAGTATTGGCGCAGGGGGGCTGAATACTAATGCACATCACATTTTTCAGATCTTTATTTGTTTAAAATTTTGAAGACCATTTATCATTTTTGTTTCACTTCACAATTATGTGCTACTCTGTGTTGGTCTATCACATAAAATCTCAATAAAAACCTTTTTAAGTTCGTGGTTGTAAGGTGGAAAAATGTGAAAAAGTTTAAGGGGTATGAATACTTTTGCAAGGCACTCTATCTATCTATCTATCTATCTATCTATCTATCTATCTATCTATTTCTCAGTTTCAGCATTTGTTACATTGTGGTCAGAAGTTTACATACAGTGACATGAATGTCATCTTGGATATGAATGTCATGGCAATATGGGCTTTCAGTAATTTCAGTAATTTCTTAACTGTTCTTTTTCTGTGGCAGAATGATTGGACAGCATGCATCTTAAAAAACAAAACAAAAAACCTTGAATTTGGTGCACACTTTTCTTTGGGTTTTCTGAAATCAACACAGGGTCAAAAGTAGGGATGAGTGAGTACAGCATTATCTGTATCTGTAAACCATATGAATTATCTGTATCCGTAGCCGTACTCGGAGTGGGCGGGGCATAACCCGGAAGTGGGCGGGATTTAACCCGGAAGTGGGTCTGGTTGTCTTGAAACGGGCGGGGCTTTAACCAGTATGTTATTTTCAGCATGCAATTGATATGGGTTGATCAGAAATTGTTATATTTATTGCTGATTAGAAAACTATTTACAGGACAGCATCAGCATTGAGCTTCAGATCAATGGATTTGATCACAATAGCAAACGAACTATTTACAGAACAAGTTTTGCAACAGTTAATACAACACATGCGGTTGCAATTATGAAATGAAATGTAATGAACAAGAGTTTTCATACTCAACATAACTTTCTTTTTTTAACTTTTGATTTTTTTGGGTTCTTTTTTATTTATTTTTTTTATTTCCACACCACCAGGTGTGTGTGTGTGTAGCTTAATTTGTAATATTATTTATACCACTACTACCTAGAAAGTGTCAGACACTCAATGCGTGAAGTAAAATAAAACTGGTTAGAGCCAACTGACGGTTTAAAAAAAAAAAAAACTCCGACGACTGGCAGAGAGAGAGAGAGAGAGAGTGCGCGTAGCTTAATTTGTAATACTTATACCACTACTACCTTTATTTTTACATGAATTACAGCAAGAAAGTGTCAGACACTCAATCCGTGAAGTAAAAAAAACTGTTTTTAACCGACGGTTAAAAAAAGAAAAAAACAATCTCTGACAGTCAGAGACGCAACGCGAGTCGCTTTCTACCAAGCACCACGTCTGAATGAACCCACGTTTACCAGAACTCTACTGGTTATAAGTAAGTACAAACGGAAATAAAAACAAACTTGAAGCTGAAGAAACGCTAACGGAAAAGAGCCGTGAACCTGAGTGACTGAGGTAGAGACAGAGAGCTGTTCTCGTGAGCAGAGCGGTGTGTGTAGGGGAGGGGTGCTGTGACACTTTGTGAGGATTTTCATTCAGTCCAAGCACAGATATTGACTCGTATTACTCGTATAATACTCATACTCGGCAAAAGTGCTTTATCTGTACCGGATACTCGTTTCAACTGAGTATCCGGCTCAACTCTAGTCAAAAGTATACATACAGGATCAAACATTTACATACAGCACACCTAACATTTGGGTAAAAATGTCTCTTTGCAAGATTCACCTTGACCAAACATTTTTTGTTTACCATGAACATGCTTCTGGCAGAATTTTGGATGGATATTTCATGACTCTTCATGGTAGAATTGGTATTGTTCAATTATTATTATTTTTTTTTTTTTCTTGGCATGGACTCAACTTATAAGCATGCTCCATATACTGTATTTTCAATAGGGTTGAAGTCAGGGCTTGTTTTAAGCTTAATATTAGCCTGCTTTATCCTTGACAACCAGCTCTGATGTGTGTTTTGGTTCACTGTCCTGTTGTGACTCCCAATCATGTTCAAGTTTCCAGTGGTTTGAGGTTATGCTGAAGAATTCTGAGGTAGTCCTACTTCTTCATTATTCCATCCACTTTGTGCAATGAACCAGTTCCACTGGCAGCAAAATAGCCCCAGAGCATGATGCTGCTACCACCACCACCAGCTGGTACAGTGTTCCTCTGTACATGGTGGTCATTGTGGCCAAACAACTCAATCTTTGTCTCATGTGACCATACAGCTTTCCTCCAGAAGGCTTTTTCTTTGTCCATGTGGTCAGTTGCAAACTTTAGTTAAGCTTGAAGGTGTCTATTTTGGAGCAGGGGTTTATTTCTTGGATAGCAGCCTCTTAGTCCATGGTGATATAAAACTCACTGAACTGTAGACAGTGATCCATCAGCTTCCAGTTCATGGCAGGGCTGTGCCTTGGTGGTTTCTGGGTTGTTCCTGACCATTTGAACAATTTTCCTTTCAGCTGAGGGTGACAGTTTGGTTTTCTTGAAGCTATGTGGTTTGGCAAAGTGACTATGCCTCCCAGTAACTTACATACAATTGTTTGAACTGATCTTGGGATCTGCAGTTGTTTAGAAGTAGCTCTAAGGGACATTCCTGAGTTGTGTACATCTGTGATCCTCTTAGAGCTACACTGAGCTCCTTGGACGTTCCCATTTTACTGTGTGTTGGTCAATCCAATGAGTGCTGTAAACAAACCCTTTTTATGAAGGCACAGAGAAACTACCAGCTGTAGTCAATCATAATCACTAACAGGAAGTTAAGAGGCTTTGGCCTTGGCAAGATAAGAGACATTTTGGAAGTCTTAGCACCTCTGAATTCATAATTTCAGTGAGTGTCTGTAAATTTTTGACCCCGCATGTATTCTTTTGACCCTGTGTTGATTTCAGAAAACCCAAAGAAAATTGTGCACCGAATTCTAATTTTTTATTTATTTTTTTTAAAGGATATATGCTGTATAGTATAGGATATATTCTGGCACAGTAAAAGAACAGTTCAGAGAAATCACTGAAAGCCCAAATATTGCCATGACATTCATATATCCAAGATAACATTTATGTCACTGTATGTAAACTTCTTACCACAACTGTATGTTGTCTTTGTACTATTTTCAGTGAAATATAGGTTTTTCCTATGTATACTTCACTATAAAATAGGTTTTCCCTGATTTGCAGGGATTATTTATTTATGTTTTACAGAGCATCCCAACTCTTTTGGAATTGGGCTTGTCTGATATTAGAATATTTTTATTGTACACAGTACAATGAAATTGAAGTGTTTCATCTGATAATCTCATCTCATCTCATTATCTCTAGCCGCTTTATCCTTCTACAGGGTTGCAGGCAAGCTGGAGCCTATCCCAGCTGACTATGGGCGAAAGGCGGGGTACACCCTGGACAAGTCGCCAGGTCATCACAGGGCTGACACATAGACACAGACAACCATTCACACTCACACCTACGGTCAATTTAGAGTCACCAGTTAACCTAACCTGCATGTCTTTGGACTGTGGGGGAAACCGGAGCACCCGGAGGAAACCCACGCGGACATGGGGAGAACATGCAAACTCCGCACAGAAAGGCCCTCGCCGGCCCCGGGGCTCGAACCCAGGACCTTCTTGCTGTGAGGCGACAGCGCTAACCACTACACCACCGTGCCGCCCTTCATCTGATAATGATTAAAAAAAATTATAAATGAGACAAATTTTATGTCTATTAGACAAACAAAAAAACAATAAAAACATTAAACATACTAAGAGATTATTATTGCACAGTTATTGTACATGAAGTTATTCCACAGCTTATTATTGCACTTAACATATGAGGTCATAAGTCATGTGTTTGCAGTATTCACAGTTCTGATGGCCCAGAGAAACTGTTTTTGAGTCTGGTTGTTTTACCTTTCAAGCTCCTGTAGCACCTCCCTGAGGGCAGTAGAGCAAACAGTTTGTAATCAGGGAGAGAGTTGTCCTTGATGATGTTGCTGGCTTTGCTAAGGCAGTGTGAATTGGAAATGGTTTCCAGAGAAGGCAGGGGAGAGCCAACAATTTTTCTACTGTTCTGATGACCTTCTGGAGGGCTCTTCTGTCTGCTGCTGAGCAACCAGCATATCACACTGTGATGCAGTATGCCAGCACAGTCTCTTCAGTGGAGCGGTAGAATGTCATGAGCAAATTCTTGTTTAGTTTGGATTTCCATAGCAGCCTCGGGAAGTGCAGCAACTGCTGGGATTTCTTAACCACCGCCTGAGTATTTACCAACCAGGAGAGGTCCTTTGAGATCATTGTCCCCAGGAACTTAAAGGTTGAGACCTTTTCCACTTCTACCCCATTTATGGGTGGAGCAGGTTCATCTCTGTGTCTTCTGAAGTTGATAACCATCTCCTTGGTTTTGCTGATGTTCAATGCCAGGTTGTTGTTTGCACACCATACGGACAGCTCCTGGACCTCATTCCTGTATGCTGACTCATCTCCTCCCATGATGAGACTGACCACTGTGGTGTCGTCTGCGAATTTGATGATGGTGTTTGAGGTATGAATGAGATCGCAGTTGTAAGTGTACAAAGTGTAGAGGAGTGGGCTCAGAACGCAGCCTTGTGGGGAGCCAGCACTGAGTGTGATGGTGGAGGAGCTGTGATGGCCGATTTTAACAGTCTGAGGCTGGTTGGTAAGAAAATCTTTTATCCATGCACAAGTGGATTGGGAAAGTCCAGATTGTACAGCTTTTCTGCCAGGGATGTTTGTGTTGAAAGCTGAGCTGTAATCAATAAAGAGCAACCTTACATTGGTGCCAGGGTGTTCCAGGTGGCTCAGTGCAGTGTCAAGGGCTGTGTTGATGGCGTCCTTACTTGATTTGTTTGCTCTGTATACAAACTGGTAAGGGCCGAAAATTGGAGGGATGCAGTCTTTGATATGCTTTGCCACCAATTTTTCAAAGTTATTTCATTACCACTGATCTGAGAGCTATTGCTCTGTCATCATTAAGACTGTTGATGGCTTGCTACTTGTGGACAGCGATAATAGTAGCTGATTTTAAGCAGGATAGGACTGTGGCTTGTGACAGGGAAATATTGAAAATCTTTGTAAAGACCCCCGAGAGCTGGTCAGCACAAGCTTTGAGTACTTTGCCAAGTACTCCATCCAGTCCAGCACCTTTCTTTTGGTTCACCATCTTGAGCACACGTCTCACTTGGTGCTCCTGGAGAGTGAGTGTGAAAGGTGTGGTAGACATGGAGGCAGTGCAGCTGAGTATGGTGATGTTGTCTCAAACTGGGAAAAGAAATGGTTGAGTTCTTCTGCCAGTGAGGGGTTGGAGCTACAGACTCAAGAGAACTGCCCTTGTAGTTGGTGATCTGCTGAAGTCCCTGCCACACCTGACTTGGGTTGTTGTGTCTTAGGTGGTCCTCTATTTTCCTCTTGTAGTCCTCCTTGGCTGCTTTAATGCCTCTCCTTAAGTCAGCCCTTGCTGCACTGTACTGAGCCCTGTCTCCTGACCTGAAGGCAGAGTTGCATGCTTTCAACAGAGACTGTACCTAGTCATCCAGGGTTAAAGGCTAGGCTAGACCTGGATGTGTTTATCAACCATTACATTATCAGTGCAGGCTTTTATATAGAACAAAACAGTCTCTGTGTATGCTTCCAAGTCCTGATGTTCCAAAATATTCCAATCTGTGTGTGCAAAGCAATCCTGCAGCTGAGCGAAAGTGTGAAAGAGGTAGTGCTCCGTATGCTTGCTTTAAGTTGGAATAGGCATGGTCCAGTGTGTTCTTCCCCGAGTACCACACTGTACATATTTAGAATGAACAATCCTTAGGAATCCTTGATTAAATTCCCCAGCAATTATGTGCACCCTGTCTGGATGAGCCTGTTGTTTGTTTATTGGGTCCTGCAGCAAGGTGAGAGCAGTGCTAATCTTAGCATTCAGTGGAATATATACAGCAGCAATAAGTACAGCCGTGAGCTCTCTTGGGAGATAGAAGGGTCTACACATCACAGATATTGTCTCCAGGTCAGGAGAGCAGTGGTTGAATATGAGCTTACAGTTTGTGCACCAGTCATTGTGAACATAGATTCACAGGCCCCCTCCTCTGCGCTTACCTGAGTCTTCATTTCTATCATGATGATGGGTGGAGTGGCCTGCTAGCTGAATTGCAGTGTCTGGGATCTGTGGGTGTAGCCAGGTTTCGGTTATAATAATCACACAGAAATCATGAATGGTAGAGTTTGTTGTGATTTGCAGCTCCAATTCATCCATTTTGTTAACAATGGATCAGGCATTAGTGAGGAAGATGCTCAAAACCAGGGGCTTTTGCAGGTGTTTTCTCAATCAAGCCCATAGGCCAGCTCGGCACCCTCACTTTTGCTTCCATTCCCTTTGCTGTCTGCATCTCTTCACAGGCCCAGCCACAATCCAAGTAGATTCCAGTGGTCTTGCTATATCATGTGGCATATTATAAGCTTGTTGGAAGGTGCTTGTAACATCGATGTGACACTGCAGTCCAATGCTGAGCAAGTCTGCATGACTGTAGACATATTTTGCTTGATAGCTCATCCTAACACACATTACACACACTACATACACAATTAATAGCCATCATATCAGAGAGCCAAAAGCCACTGCATTACATGTGTGCTGCTATCTTTGTTGCCAGATGCCCAGCAAGAATATTTTCAGATCTGCAGGTAACAGGTGGATGTAAAAGCAGAACAGAGTTTATTAAGGCACACAGGCAGAAAAATCCAAAATGTTAATCAAAACTGTAGTCAAAATCAGGCAATGGTCAGGCAAGATACAACCAGAATGTCAGAGGGAGAGACAAGAAACAAAGTCCAGAAACACTAAACAAAGTCAAAACCAGAATATCACGATGAACTAGTAAGGCTTGTTAGTGTCAGGCAAGGATCATACTGAGTGCTACTTCGCAAAGTAACTGTGAAGCTGAGAGTCCTTAAATAGTTTAGGTTTTATCAGGAACAGGTGTGTGATTTAATAATTAGAGGACTGTGAGTGGTGAAGTGCAGAATGGGTGCTGTAGTCCATGGTGGCCATGTTTGTAGTCAGAGGTGAACTGTGGGAAATGGAGAATGAAGTCTTGAGTGTTCACAGTTGTGACAGAACAATGCCCCACCCCCTGGGGAGCAATAATCTTCTTTAGGTGCTCCTGGGGACAAAGGCCTGGTTTGTCTGGGTGCCTGGTATGAAATTCCTGATGGACCAGGGGGTCCAGGATGTCCTGTGTTGGGACTCAGCACTGCTCCTCAGGGCTGTAACCCTTCCACTCTGCCAGGCACTCCAGCCTGCCATCTCTTCTGTGGGAGTCTAGGAAGTTCCAGACAAGGTAGGCAGGCTGGCTGGCCATCAACACTGATGGGAGTGGGAGTTTTGTGGAGGGGACTGTGGTGGCCAAGGGACCTGGGATAGCAGGCTTGATGCAGATGATGTAAAATGTAGGTGCAAGTCTACTGTTCTTGGGCAGTTTCAGCTTACATGAGACATTGTTGACACTGCAATATTTTGAATGGTCCGATGTATTTGGCACTTAGCTTTATACAACCTGGCAAACTCCTGATGTCCCTGGCAGACAGTCAAACATGGTCACCTGGGTTATATTGGGGGGTTTCCCCTCTGTGATGGTCAGCATAGTGCTTGTACCTCTGAACCACTAGTTCCAAACATAGGTGAACAATCTCCCACACCTGCTCACTGCATTTGAACCACTTGTGCACCACAAGTACATCAGTGGGGGAATTGTCTCATGGGGGGGGTAGCCAAGTACACACTGGAAGGGCATAAATTTGGTGGCAGAGTGGTCACAGGGAGTTTTGGGCATATTTGGCCCATGGCAGAAACTGCACCCAGTCCCTCTGGTTCTCCACAGAGAACACCCTGAGGAAACACCCAATCTCTTGGCTGGCCCTTTTCACTTGGCCATTTAACTGTGGGTGATAGCCTAAAGGCAAGCTCATCAAAACTCTCAGTTTGTTCATGAATCTTGACCAGAGACGATATGCACACTGTGAACCACAATAACTGACAATATCATCTGGGATACCGATATAAAGAAACACATGGTTGAAGAGGTGTTCGACTGTCTCAAAGGCTGTGGGGAGACCTGGGAGAGGGATAAGTCTTAACGCCTTTGAGAATTAATCTGTGATGACCATGATTACAGTGCCTTGCAAAAGTATTCATTCCCCTTGATGTTTATCCTGTTGTGTTGCATTACAAGCTGGAATTAAAATAGATTTTTGGGGGGTTAGCACCATTTGATTTACACAAAATGCCTACCACTTTAAAGGTGCACATTGTTTTTTTTTTTATTGTGACACAATAATTAAGATGAAAAAATAGAAATCTGGAGTGTGCATAAGTATTCACCCCTTTCATATGAAACCCCTAAATAAGAGCTGGTCCAACCAATTCACTTCATAAGTCACATAATTATTTGATTAAGATCCACCTGTGTGCAATCAAAGTGTCACAAGCTGTCTGTATAAATCAACCTGTTCTGGAAGGACCCTGACTCTGCTACACTATTAAGCAAGCAACACGAAAACCAAGGAGCACTCCAAACAGGTCAGAGACAAAGTTGTGGAGAAGTATAGATCAGGGTTGGGTCATAAAAAAAATCCCAAACTTTGAATATCCCAGGGAGCACCATTAAATCTATTATAGCAAAATGGAAAGAATATATCACCACTACAAACCTGACAAGAGAAGGCCGCCCACCAAAACTCACAGACCAGGCAAGGAGGGCATTAATGAGAGATGCAACAAAGACACCAATGATAATGCTGAGGGAGCTGCAAAGATCCACAGTGGAGATGGGAGTATTTGTCCATAGGACCACTTTAAGCCATACACCCCACAGAGTGGGGCTTTATGGAAGAGTTGTCAGAAAAAAGTCATTGCTTAAGAAAACATGTTTGGAGTTTGTCCAACAGGATGTGGCAGACTCCCCAAACACATGGAAGAATATTCTCTGGTCAAATGAGACAAAAATTGGACTTTTTGGCCAGCATGGGAAATGCCATGTGTGGCGCAAACCCAACACCCTGAGAACACCATCTCTACAATGAAGCATGGTAGTGGCAGCATCGTGCTGTGGGGATGTTTTTCATCTGCAGGGACAGGAAAGCTGGTTAGGACTGAAGGAAAGATGGACGGCACTAAATATAGGGCAATTCTGGAGGAAAATCTATTTGAGTCAGCCAGAGGTTTGAGACTGGGATGAAGGTTCATGGTCGAGCAGGACAATAACCATAAACATACTGCTAAGCTACACTGGAGTGGTTTAAATGGAAAGATTTATATGTCTTGGAATGGCCTAGTCAAAGCCCAGACCTCAATCCAATTGAGAATCTGTGGCATAACTTGAAGATTGCTGTACACCAATGCAACCCATCTAACTTGGAGTTGGAGCAGTTTTGCCTTGAGGAATGGGCAAAAATCCCAGTGGCTAGATGTGCTCAGCTAATAGAGACATACCCCAAGAGACTTGCTGCTGTAATTGTAGCAAGAGGTGGCTCTATAAAGTATTGACTTTGGGGGGTGAATACTTATGCACACTCCCGATTTCTGTTTTTTCATTTTAATTATTGTTTGTGTCACAATAAAAAAAAATGTGCACCTTTAAAGTGGTAGGCTGTAAAATCAGAGCAGGTGGGTGGAGCACAGAAGCACGGCAGGCCAGAACTGAGTTCTCACAAACTCTTTATTTTGTATATACATATAGCTTTTCAGCTTACTCTCTCATAGACACACACATGCATTCAGGTCAGGAGAGAGATCCCTTTCTCTGCTCTCTCTCTCCTTTTATGGGGCGTGGTCACTGGAGGAGACACACAAACAGGTTAATTCACATCAGGTGCAGTGATACTACCACTTACCTTCCCTGACTCCACCTTCCATTCACAGACCGATACTTGACCACACCCCCGCTGCCACATAGGCATGTTGAGTAAATCAAATGGTGATAATCCACCCTCCAAAAAAAAAAAATCCATTTTAATTCCAGCTTGTAATGCAACAAAACAGAACAAACACCAAGGAGGATGAATACTTTTGCAAGGCACTGTATGGTATTACTTTGGGATTTGGGAAGATCTGTGATGAAGTTGATGGCAATATGGGACCAGGGATGCTGAGGTGTGAGCAGTGGCATGAATTTACCTATTGGAAGTACCTGGGGCACTTTTGCCTTTGCACATGCTGAACACGAGATGTAATGGTTGATACACATTAACATCTTGAGCAATGACTATTTACTTTGCAATAGTTGGTACATGCTTTGACTGCCTGGCTGCCCAGTGGCAGGAGTGGTGTGTGCCCAGGTGATAAGATGGTCTCTGCAGCACAAGGCATAGGTAAGGTTGGCAGGACAGTTGGCAGGGACATGATATGACATTGTTTCTGTGAGTTCTTGGTCAATCTCCCAGATCAAGGATTGCACAAATAATGCTGGAGGGATAAAGGATTCTGGTTCTTGGATTGGAGCTGTGGAGCTGTAAATATGGGATAGAGAATCAGCTTTTGTGTTCTTGGAGCCAGGCCTGTAGGCTATGGTGAACTGAAAATGTGTGAAGAAGAGGGGCCAATGGGTTTGATGAGGATTCAGGCATTTAGCACTTCAGATATTCCAGATTTTTGTGATCGGTGAAAATGATGAAAGTACTGGTCACTCTCTCCAGCCAGTGTTACCACTTCTCAAGTGCTAGCTTAACAGCCAAAAGCTCAGTTACCAGTGTTGTAGTTCTGTTCTCTGGGGGTAACTTTCTTGGAAAAGAAAGCTACAGGTGCAGCTTGGTCTTCTCACCGAAATGCTGAGGCAACACTGCTCCAAGTGGGATCAGAGTGTTTCAGGATGGGAGCAGATGTGAATGCTATCTTGAGCTGTGAGAATACTTTTTCAGTAGCTTGGTTCCATTGAAGACCCTTAGGCCCCTTTTTGAGCAAGGCAGTAAATGGGGTTGCAGTGGAGCTGAAACCTCTTATAAAGCTCCTGTAGAAGTTGGCAAATCCTAGGAAATGCTGAAGCTCCTCAACTGTTATGGGAATTAGCCATGTAGTTACTGCTGAGACCTTGTTCTCAGCCATGGTTACTCCCTCTGCACTGATAATGTCGCTCAGGAAGGATATCTGGGAGACATGAAATTCACGTTTCTCTGCTTTAACAAACAGTCGGTTTTCAAGGAGTCAACATAGAACCTTCTTAACGTGATTCACATGACCTTCTGGGATAGTAGAAAAAATCAAAATGCCATCAAAGTAACCAATGACAAAGTTTCTGAGCATGTCCCTCAATATGTCATTAATCAAGCATCAAAAAACACTTAGAGCACAAGATAGCCCATATGGCATTATGCAGTACTCATTGTGGCCAGAAATGGTGCTAAAAACTGTCTTCTACTCATCATCCTTATGGATGCGCACCAGATTATAAGCACTGCGTAGGTCAAGCTTGGTAAACACTGCTGATCTGAGTAGTCCAAGGGCCGGGGGAACTAAAGCCAAGGGAAAAGGGTATTTTATTGTGATCTAGTGGAGTGCTCTATTGTCAATGCATGGCCTCAAGTGCCCTTCTTTCTTCTTAATGAAGAACAAACCAGCAGAATCAGGCAACATGGATGGATGGATGTACCCCTGTTGTAGAACCCCTTGTACAAAATTCTCCATAGCCTTCTGCTCAGAGATAGAAAGCAGGTAGATGCAGCAGCGAGGAGGTAGGGTGCCAGGAAGGAGCTATATAGTAGAGTCATAAGGTTGGTGAGGAGGAGCCCACTGGCTTTACCCTTACTACAGTGCTCAGCGTAAATGAGTACACCCCCTTTGAAAAGTAACATTTTAAACAATATCTCAATGAACACAAACAATTTCCAAAATGTTGACAAGACAAAGTTTAATATATCTGTTTAACTTATAACATGAAAGTAAGGTTAATAATATAACTTAGATTACACATTTTTTCAGTTTTACTCAAATTAGGGTGGTGCAAAAATGAGTACACCCCACAACAAAAACTACTACATCTAGTATTTTGTATGGCCTCCATGATTTTTTAATGACAGCACCAAGTCTTCTAAGCATGGAATGAACAAGTTGGCGATATTTTGCAACATCAATCTTTTTCCATTCTTCAACAATGACCTCTTTTAGTGACTGGATGCTGGATGGAGAGTGATGCTCAACTTGTCTCTTCAGATTTCCCCATAGGTGTTCGACTGGGTTCAGATCAGGAGACTTACTTGGCCACTGAATCACTTTCACTCTGTTCTTCTTCAGAAATCCAGCAGTGGCCTTAGATGTGTGTTTAGCCATGTTGGAAAAGTGCACGATGACCAAGGGCACGGAGTGATGGTAGCATCTTCTCTTTCAGTATAGAGCAATACATGTGTGAATTCATGATGCCATCAATGAACTGCAGCTCCCTGACACCAGTAGCAGTCATGCAGCTCCGCATAGGGACACTGCCACCACCATGTTTCATTGTAGGCACCATGCATTTTTCTTTGTATTCCTCACCTTTGCGACACCATACAGTTTTGAAGCCATCAGTTCCAAAAACATTTATCTTGGTCTCATCACTCCAGAGTATAGAGTCCCAGTATTCTTCATCTTTGTCAGCATAGGTCCTGGCAAATTCTAGGTGGGCTTTTTTGTGCCTGGGCTTTAGGAGCGCTTCTTTTGTGGACAGTATCCATGTACACTGCAGTGTATGCCATATTGTGTCACGGGAAATAGTCACCCCAGTTTGGCTTTCTACTTCTTTAGATAACTGCAGTGAACTTGCATGCCGATTTTCTTCAACGCTTCTCTTCTCATAAGAAGACGCTCCTGCCGAGGTGTTAACTTCTGTGGATGACCTGGACGTCTCTGTGAGATGGTTGCAGTTCCATCTTTCTTAAATTTTTGTACCACTTTTGCTACAGTATTCTGACTAAGTAAAGCTTTGCTGATCTTCTTGTAGCCTTCACCTTTGTGGTGTAAAGAAATTATTTTCTTTGGGGAATTCTGAAGAGACAAGTTGAGCATCACTCTCCATCCAGCATCCAGTCACTAAAAGAGGTCATTGTTGAAGAATGGAAAAAAGATTGATGTTGCAAAATGTCGCCAACTTGTTAATTCCATGCCTAGAAGACTTGGTGCTGTCATTAAAAATCATGGAGGCCATACAAAGTACTAAATGTAGTAGTTTGTACTCATTTTTGCACCACCCTAATTTGAGTAAAACTGAAAAAATATGTAATCTAAGTTATATTATTAACCTTACTTTCATGTTATAAGTTAAACAGATGTTATATTAAACTTTGTCTTGTCAACATTTTGGAAATTGTTTGTGTTCATTGAGATTGTTTAAAATGTTACTTTTCAAATGGGGTGTACTCATTTATGCTGAGCACTGTATATACCTTACTTCTATGACTTCCCTGTCACACTCTGGCATGTTGGTAGTCCTGATGACTTCAGAGATTTTCACTGAGCTAGACGTAACTGTGAACTTGGGGAGACAGAGATTAGAAGCCTTTATTTATCACATGTACACTCAAGCACTTAAGCACAGTGAAATGTCTCCTCTGCATTTAACCTATCTGAAGCAGTGAACACACATGCACACACAAGTGAGCAATGAGCATACACACATACCCAGAACAGTGGGCAGCTATGCTACAGTGCCCAGGGAGCAGTAGCATTGACTGCATTGTTGCATAATGTTGCATGCAAGATTTGGACCATTGTAGTATTTCTCTGTCCTGCCATGAAATCTGTGGATTGTGCTGTTGTGACCATAGAAACCCCAAAATGATGGATTGGTTCTTCATTACTGTGACTAGGAATGAGAGTTTCAAAATGCAAGGCAGTGATTTGAAGCAAGACTGGCTTAGTGCGTGACATGATAATGCCACTCCCAATGGGTCCATCACTGATTGTCCTGATCCTTTGGGGCTGTTGGAGTGGTTGTAGGAGTATTTGGAGTCTTTGCATGGTGTCACTGTCCATGAAGTTTTCAGCAGCTCTGGGATCTATCAGGGTTGAAAGAACATAAACAGACTCTAAGAACCTTATCTGTACATTACACTTGAAGGATTAGTAAGAGAGAGAGACTTAAACTGACTTAGTGGGAGAGGGCTTACTGTGGTTGATGCTCTCTTGGTAGCTTTTAATTCTTTGGAGCCTCCCTGCCAGGAAGGACAGCTTGACACATGATGTGTGGGGTCCCCACAATAGAAACAAAATCTCCCTCCAAGTCTTCGCTCACATTCAGAAAAGTTTAGCTTGGTGTGTGATAGTTCCATGGGCTCTGGGTTCTCCATGACATGTGGGCAGCACATGGGAGTTTGCAGTGATGGCCGATTCTGGAGTAGATTTTCAAGTCGAATGGACACGTTGATAAGATGGTCAAGGGAGGCGTGATCATCCCAACAGGCTAGTTTGGTGATAATTTCTGGATTGAGGCCTTAGCAAAATGCAGCATTGAGGGCAGCTTCATTCCTGCTGCTTCCTTTTGCAAGCATGTGAAATTTAAGAACATACTCAGCAACTCGTCTCCTCCCTTGTTTAGCAGTGAGTAGCTATTCACCAACCTCCACCCCTTTGGGACTGCGATCAAAAACTCAGAGAAACAACTCACTGAACCGCTTGTAGGAGGACATGGGCTCTCCGCCCTTCTTCTATACAACAGTCTCTCACTTGATTGCTTTACCAGTGAAAAGGTTGATAAACTGAGCAATTTTTTGTTGGTCTGAGGTCCTCATCTGAACAGTGAAAAATGGAGCATTGCAGCAGAAATCCCTTGCACTCAGAGACTTCTCCTGAGAACTTGTGAGGACATGGAATAAGTGAGCTCGAGTTCATAACTGACACAGGGCAGGTTAGGAGTGCCTGCGACAGCATTGGTAAGCTGGGTCACACGAGCTTTGAGTTCACTCAGGCATTGCTGATGTTCTCCAAGGAGAAAGCCCTGTGCAGACAAGGCAGTGCCCATGCTCTCCTCTGCTATATCCATGGAGATGGCAAAGTAATCTGTCAGATCTGCAGGCAACAGACTGATAAAAACAGAACAGAGTTTATTAAGGCACACAGGCAGAAAATCCAAAATGTGAATCAAAATTGTAGTCAAAATCAGGCAAATGTACAAACAACGTCAGAGGCAGAAACAAGAAGCAAAGTCCAAAACCACTAAACAAAGTCTAAACCAGAATATCACTATGAACTATTACAGATTGGTAATGTCAAGCAAGGATCACACAGAGTGTTACTTCACAAAGTAACTGTGAAGTTGAGAGTGCTTCAGTAGTGCAGCTGTGACCAGAAAAAGGTGTGTGTGTGCTGATTGCTCGTGTGTGCATGTGTGTTCACTGCTTCAGATGGGTTAAATGCAGAAGAGGATTTTTGCTGTGCTTGAGTGTATATGACAAAAAATCTTCTTCTTCTTCTTCTAATTTGGCCTTATCTGTTAATAGTGATCAGCATGGAACAACATGGAAGCTTGGCAGGTTTTGAATGAGTAGGTCATGCATTTTGAGAAATATCTTTGCGAGTTTTTATCAGACAAGCATGATAAACATATTGACAGAAATGTGATACTTCACACTTTCCTATGTGCCCAAATAATATTATATTTTTAAATTTTGAGTTCAGAGAGTAAAATTTGGAGTTGGAGTGAGAGCAAAATTACAGAGTAATTGTGTAACAGACTAACAGAATAGGTTGTGGCTCTGAACTGAGTAAAATAGGACAAGAGTTAATTTCAAGACACCTTGAATAGAGTCAAATACCAAAATAAAGTCAAATAACAGATAAATGAAGCTGTTGTAAAAAGCAGCTTTAGAACTGTATTGGAATGTGTGAAAAAAACATTACCTTACCCATTGTGATGAACCGTTTTTATCACTTGACCTGATGAGATTAAAAGATGGCAGTGGGAGGGGTACTCACTCTTTTCATTGAATGGAATGGATTTTTTTTTTAAACTTCTCATTGAATACCCCTCCCACTGCCAACCCTTTATCCAAAAGAGTAGGGCATTTTTTTTGATGGCCAGTTAATTAATTGTCCAAATTAGTGGAGCAGATTTAAGATTTTGTGCTTGATATATTCCTTAGACTGAACAGAATCACCTCAAGTGACCAAAACGGTTTGACAGAATGGGTAAGGTCATGTTTTTTTCATACATTCCAACACAGTTCTAAAACTGTGTAGGAAGACTCTGGTGTGGGTGGAGCACAGAAGCACGGCAGGCGGTTGTTTGCCATTCATTCTCGACTTTATTGCTGCTTTACAGCACACAACTTCGACGCACTCTCTCTCTCACAGACGCACACACATATACACACGCAGGCTAGAAGCAAGCTCTCGGTGCCATCCTCCCCTTCTCACCCTCCTTTTATCAGGTGCAGTCACTGAAGGAGACACACAACACACATTAATTGATAACAGGTGTAGTGACATGACCACTCACCTTCCCTGACTCTGCCCTCCATTCACAGACTGACGCTTGGCCACGCCCCCGCTGCCACATACCCCCAATGCCCGACTCAGGCCGGGGAGCCATCCGGCCTGAAGCTGACTACCCCCCCGACGGGAGAGGAAGTCCGCCACCACCATCCGTGCCCCCGGCCTGTGGACCACCTTGAATTTAAATGGCTGGAGTGCAAGATACCAACGGGTGATCCACACGTTGGCATCCTTCATGCAGTGGAGCCACTGGAGGGGCGCGTGGTCAGAACAGAGGGTGCAAGGGCGCCCCAGCAGGTAGTACTGGAGGGCAAGGACAGCCCACTTTATGGCTAGGCACTCTTTTTCAATCGTACTCTACCTGCCTTCCCGCATCGACAGCTTCCGGCTAATGTACAGCACGGAACGCTCCTTCCCCTCCGCCTTCTGGGACAGAATGGCCCCCAGCCCTCTGTCCGATGCATCTGTCTGCAAAATAAAGGGGAGAGAAAAGTCAGGGGAGTGTAATAGTGGACCCCCACACAGTGCAGCCTTTACCCTAGAGAAAGCCTGTTGGCATTGCTCCGTACACTGGACCAGATCTGGTGCTCCCTTTTTAGTGAGCTCAGTCAGCGGGCTGGTGACGTTCGAATAATTAGGTATGAACCTACGATAGTAGCCAGCCAGCCCCAGGAACTGTCTCACCCCCTTTTTGTTCTTGGGCCTCGGGCAGGCCGCAATCACTGCCATCTTAATTTGGGGACGCACCTGCCCATGGCCCGAGTGGAAACCCAGATATCATACTTCCACTCGCCCAATTACAAATTTCCTTGCATTGGCTGTGAGACCCGCCCGCCTCAGCGACTTTAGGACGGCCCTAAAGTGTTCAAGGTGCCACGGCCAGTCGTTACTGTAGATGATAATGTCATCCAGATACGCGGCTGTGTAGGTGGCGTGGGGGCGGAGGACCCTGTCCATAAGCCGCTGGAACGTCGCGGGTGCCCCAAACAGTCCAAAAGGAAGTGTGACGAACTGGTGTAAGCCAAATGGTGTGGAAAAGGCCATTTTCTCTTGGGATAGAGGAGTCAAGGGGATCTGCCAATATCCCTTCGTTAAATCCAGTGTCAAATAAAAATGAGCAGTGCCTAATCGATCGAGCAACTCATCAATGCGAGGCATTGGGTATGTGTCAAATTTAGACACCGCGCTGACCTTTCTATAGTCCACACAGAAGCAGACCGACCCATCGGTCTTGGGAACCAGGACCACCGGGCTGCTCCAGTCACTGTGGGACTCCTCGATTATGCCCATTTCGAGCATGGCCTTGAATTCATCCTGAACCACCTTTTTTTTTGTGTTCAGACAATCGGTAAGGGTGGCTACACACTACCACCGCCCGGGGGCATTTCGATGTGGTGTTCTATGAGGTGGGTATGACCAGGAAGGGGTGAGAACATGTCGGAAAATTCCTTCTGCAACTTGGCTACCTCCGTGAGTTGGGCCGGTGAGAGGTGGTCTCCACAAGGGACCGGAGTGGTCCGAGATGTTATCTTTTTTACCTCTGGCCCCAGTTCCACCTTCTCTGGGACTACCAACGCCAATGTCACAGGGACCCCCTCATTCCAGTGTTTTACAAGGTTGAGGTGGTAGATTTGCAGTGCCCCGTCCCATCCGTTCGCTTCACCTCATAGTCAATGTCCCCGACTCGACGTGTGACCTCAAAGGGCCCTTGCCACTTGGCGACTAGTTTAGAACTCGACGTGGGCAATAATATGAGCACTTTGTCTCCCTGCGTGAACTCTCTAAGGCACGTGCCCCTGTCATATAGCCGGCTTTGACGTTCTTGTGCCTGCCGCAAATTCTCCTGGGTTAGGTGTGTGAGGGTGTGGAGTTTTGCACGCAGGTCAAGAATGTACTGAATTTCATTTTTACTAGTTGAAGGTCCCTCCTCCCAATTTTCACGTACCATGTCCAAAATGCCACGTGGCTTATGCCCATATAACAATTCAAATGGTGAAAACCCTGTGGAGGCTTGTGTGACCTCTCGTACTGCAAATAACAGGGGCTCGAGCCACTTATCCCAATTACGTGCATCTTCGCT
Source organism: Neoarius graeffei (assembly GCF_027579695.1). Lineage (NCBI taxonomy): Eukaryota > Metazoa > Chordata > Actinopteri > Siluriformes > Ariidae > Neoarius > Neoarius graeffei. Next base: position 43,521,803 of record NC_083572.1, read on the forward strand.
GATGAACTTCCAAATTATATTTTTGAGAGGTCGATTGAACCGTCCTACTAAGCCATCCATTTGTAGGTGATAAACGCTGGTGCGGATAGACTTAATTCACAGTAACCCATACAGCTCGCACAGTGTGCGTGACATGAATGTAGTGCCTTGGTCTGTCAGGATTTCTTTCGGAATCCCAATCCGGGAAATAAAGCAGAAGAGTGCTTCTGCAGTACTGTGTGCTGAGATATTGCGGAGAGGCACTGCTTCTGGATATCGTGTTGCATAGTCTACCAGAACTAAAATAAAGTGATATCCCTGTGCTGACCGATCTAATGGCCTGACGAGATCTATCCCAATTCTTTCAAATGGGGTCTCGATTAAAGGGAGAGGGCGCAAAGGCACTTTTGGAGTGGCCACGGGATTTACTAATTGGCATTCGCGGCATGCCGCACACCACCAACGGACATCCCCATGAATCCCTGGCCAATAGAACCGGGCCATTATTTGGGCTAGTGTCTTATCCTGCCCCAAGTGTCCAGCCATGGGATTAAAGTGAGCCGCTTGGAATACGATTTCCCGGTGTCTCTTTGGAATTAATAACTGTGTTGTCTCTTCGCCAGTTTGAGTGTCCTGCGTCACTCGGTATAACCTATCCTTAATAGCAAAGTAGGGGAAGGCCGAGGTCGCATTTGGCTGGAGACTTTGACCATCGAATACTCTCACTTGGTCAAATGCATGCCGCAGAGTCTCGTCTCGTGACTGCTCTAACGCGAAATTCCTGAGGGAATCCCCGAGAGAGGGAGGAGGGGCTGGGCGCTCCTCACTCCACGCGTCACCCTGACACGGTGCTGATGTAGACGGCTGTATGAAAGCTTCTCCCGCCAATGCTACTCCGGGGCTTTCCCTAGCTAAATTATGGCAGGACCCGCTCTTCACTATGTGCATCATTAATTCCTTAAACCCCGGCCAATCAGTCCCCAAAATTAGTGAGTGGATGAGACGAGGATTAACCGCCACCTTTACACTATATTTTTTCCCTCGAAATAGAATGTGGATGGACACCAAAGGGTAGTTGTGAACATCCCCGTGCACACACAACACCTTCACCATTCGTGCTCTCCCCAATGCTTCATCTTGCACCAGGCTTTGGTGGATTGATGTCTGGTTACATCCGGAATCCACCAAAGCCTGATACATATCCCGTTGGACACTTACCGGTATTCGATATGCTCCGGCCCCGATCGAGGGCAGTTTCAGACCCGGACCACCACACCCACCTCCATCGTGGAGCACTGATGTTGGAGATGTCCTGGCTCCCCACAGTGCCAGCACACCAGCCCAGGCTCTCCCTCTGTACTGGTGTTACGGGCATCACTCACCTGACGGGGAGGAGACACAGACAAGGAAGGGGGAAATGGTAGGACACCACAGGTGTGCCGGGCTGGCTGGGGGGGAGCCGGCCTCCGCCTCCGCTGTGGGGGAATGGGGCAAGGATGGGAAACAGAGGGAGAGGGAGAAGAGAGAGGAGAAGAGGAGACACTCCATCCTGCCATCGGAACTGCCGCCATGTGATCCTCTGCCAGCTCAATTGCCTGGTCCAGCATCGCTGGGAGAGGACACTGGACCTACTCCACCATTCCTTCTGGAAGTTGTGCGACAAATTGTTCCAGTGTCACCAGGTCGATCACTCCCTCGGCGTTGCAGTCGTCTGCCCTCAGCCACCGCTGGCAGGCGTCCCGGAGTTGCTGCCCAAATGCGAATGGCCGGCCGACCTCCTCCAAGAGCAGCGAGCGGAAGCACTGCCGTTGTTGCTCTGGGGAGTGGCCGACATGCTGGAGGATGGCTCTGTGAAGGTCCGTGTAGATGAGCCGGCTGTCGGCGGGGAGCTGCAGCACGGCCAGTTGCGCCTCGCCCATCAGCAGCTGAAGGAGGTGCGCTGCACGCTGGTCCACCAGCCAACCCCCTGCCTCCGCTGCCTGCTCGAAGAGCATGAGGAAGGCTTCCAGGTCATCATGCAGACCCATCTTCATTAAGGTGAGGTGGGGAGGGTCCACTCCGGTGGTGGTCATGGGCCCCGCCGACGCGAGCAGGTGCCGGAACTCCTGGCGGTCCTCCTGTTGGGCTAGCACCAAGGCTTCAAATCGTTGCTCCTGCTCCTTCCCAAGGGCGACCAGCGCTTGGTGCTGGTTCTGCTGGGCTGTGGCAAGGGCATGGATCAGCTCCTTAAACGGCGAGGACTCCATGGGGCTGTTCCCTTCTGTACTCTCCCGGGTTTCGGCACCACTGTAGGAAGACTCTGGTGTGGGTGGAGCACAGAAGCACGGCAGGCGGTTGTTTGCCATTCGTTCTCGACTTTATTGCTGCTTTACAGCACACAACTTCGACACACTCTCTCTCTCTCACAGATGCACACACATATACACACGCTAGAAACAAGCCCTCGGTGCCGTCCTCCCCTTCTCACCCTCCTTTTATCAGGTGCAGTCACTGAAGGAGACACACAAACACACATTAATTGATAACAGGTGTAGTGACATGACCACTCACCTTCCCTGACTCCGCCCTCCATTCACAGACTGATGCTCGGCCACGCCCCCGCTGCCACAAACTGCTTTTTACAACATCTTCATTTATCTGTTGTTGTTTTTTAAGTACAATCATGACATACATACTACATAGATATTATTGTAGCTGAACTTGTGCTGAATACAAAAAAAGTCATAAGACTTTGAAAATACTGCTTAGATTTGTTGAAATTGACAACAAAATCAGAACATGCCAAAATCATTAGAGTGCCAGAAAATACCCTCAGACCCCAGAGTTTTAATAATCAGGGGACTGTGAGTGGTGAAGTGCAGGAAGGGTGCTGTCATCCATGGTGTCCATGTTTGTAGGCAGAGGTGAACTGTGGGAAATGGAGTCTTGAGTGCTTAGTGTGACAGGTGCAGGTGTGATGCATATATGAATGAAAAAATATATGCTTGAAAAAAAATGAAGTCATAATTGTAATTAACCCAATCACTGCATATTAGGTTTAAATTAATGAGAGGGATTCCACCCTCATTATTCAACAGCTTATGAAATAACTATTTATTTATTTATTGCTGAATTTAAAAAGTATGTTACTATTAACTAGTTAATACAGTCATATTTGTGTATTTAATATTGGCACTGAACTGCATTCCAGAGTGTTCTGGATTATATTTAATGCCCAAAACAAAAGTTCAGTATGACATGTGGTTACCTCAGACTTAACTGGACTGCCCACTGAATTTGAATTTATCTCATCTCATCTCATTATCTCTAGCCGCTTTATCCTTCTACAGGGTCGCAGGCAAGCTGGAGCCTATCCCAGCTGACTACGGGCGAAAGGTGGGGTACACCCTGGACAAATAGCCAGGTCATCACAGGGCTGACACATAGACACAGACACAGGCAACCATTCACACTCACATTCACACCTACGGTCAATTTAGAGTCGCCAGTTAACCTAACCTGCATGTCTTTGGACTGTGGGGGAAACCGGAGCACCCGGAGGAAACCCACGCGGACACGGGGAGAACATGCAAACTCCACACAGAAAGGCCCTTGCCGGCCACGGGGATCAAACCCAGACCTTCTTACTGTGAGGCGACAGTGCTAACCACTACACCACCGTGCCACCCCAATTTTAATTTATATTGAAATAAGATTTTAAAGTCACCAAACTATGAACTATATCCCCAAGTTTAAAATGCTGGTAGTTTTATTTTATGGAAGTATTCATAATAGTATTAATGATTCAAGTGTTTGAAACTTAAATTGAATAATGTTTCTTGCACTGATAAGTATCCATGCAGATCAATAATTTTTTTCACATTGACAAAGCATATTGGAGCTTTATTTTAGGGTATTTACATTGAAATCGGGTGAATGGTGTAGGAATTACAGCATTCTTTGTGTGGTTACCCCAGAATCAACTGCTCAGCTGTTTATACTCAAGTGTGTGTTATTTTTTCATTGTTTCAGTAACAAGTAAGCATATAAAAGGTCTGGAGTTTATTTCAAGTATGGCCTTTACATTTGCAATCTGTTGCAATTAACTCTCAATATGAAGTTCAAGCAGCTATCATTGCCAGTGAAGCAAGCCACCATTGCAAGCCAAAACCAAGACAAACCTATCACAAAGAGAGAGAGAGAGGGAGCAGAAACATTTGCTGTGGCCAAATCAACTATGGAGCTCAGGCTCACCAAAAGATATGAAAGACCACAGAAAACAAGCATGGTAGATACAAATAATTATTCCCCTGGTGAAGAAATGCCCCTTCACAACAGCTGGCCACATCAAGAACCCTCCAGGAGGTAGATGTGTCCATCAACAATCAAGAGAAGTCTTCACCAAAGAAAGTGTGTGTGTGTGTGGGGGGGGGGGACCCTGTATAGTTCTGGAACAACATCTGATGAACAAATTAAGATGAACTTAAACCAAAATGATGAGAAGAGAAGAGTGTGGAGAACTGCTCATGATCCACCGTATTGCCTCATCATATGATGTAAGCATGTATGGCTGCCAATGGAACTAGTTCCCTTATATTTTTTGATTATCTAAATGCTGACAAAAGCAGCAGGATGAATTCTGAAGTAACTATTCAGATTGAGTCAAAAGCTTCAAAACTCACTGGATGGTACTTCACAGTGCAGATGGACAATGGCAATAGCAAGCAACCCAATACTTTTTTTTAGAGAAAGTAGTTAAAATGTTCTGTAATGTCCAAAATCCAGGTGATGTTTCACTTACTGAAGGTAAAGCTGAAGGCGAAAACCCTTTAACAAGCAGGAAATGAAGAAAGCTGTACTAAAGGCCTTGCAGAGCATCACCAGGTAGGAAACGCATGTCTATGGGTTCCAGACTTCAGGCAATTATCGATGGCAAAGAATTTGCAACCAGGTATTAAAAAATTAATACCATTTAATTTCAGATTGTTAGTTTGCCCAATTATATTTTGTCCCTTAGAAAAGATGGACTACATATAAAAAGGGCTTTAATTCCACCACTTGCATGATTTGGATGTTACTTTGGTGTAAATTGAGTGTACATTTTATAAACTTTACTGTACATGTCATAGTGATGGGCTCCATATAATAGACCTTTTTTTTCTTTTTTTTTCTAGTGGGAGATGGTCTGCCATCTCTTCCAGGAAAACAATTACATAGTTACATGGCAGAGGTCAGCACCCTCCCCTGATTAATCTGCAGGTGTACACATGCTTTGTTCTGCCTCTGAAATGTCATACACAGAATATCAATATTCCGTAAACGTAATGCTTACAGCATCATAATCAAACCCTGGATTCTTTTTGTCACTTATCATATTGCATGTGTTATCTTCTATCAGCATTCTTGGTGTTCTTCTCCCTTAATTTTTATGTTCACACCTTACTTTAATATCCTCCCTCCTGGTAACTTGGAGAGCAACTAATCTCACTGACAATGACCCTTTCATTTTTGCTGGGTGCTGGCACTTTGTCAAAAGTGTCTGTCAGGAGTTGCAGAGGGGGTTGGGGAGACGGTCCAATTTGGTGCCTAACCTTTAGTGGAATTACTCTCTCTGTGACCCATATCGGATGATAGTCTGTGAAATACCAGTACCATCTCTGGCATTATTAAAGTGACTGACATCCATTGTTCCCCCATGGGATGATCAACCCAGCAATGTTGACAGAATTCTCAGAAGCTCTGATGATATTACACAGCACAGTGATGAGTTACAGCTTCAGCACTTTATGATTTGTCCTTCACCAGCTCGCACACATCAAAACACACCTTCTCTCAGGATTTTATATTTGACCCAAGGCAATTCATTATTTGCAACACATTTTGCAATCGCCTGAAATAACTCATAAAATGAGTTGAAGATAATGCAGTCAGATAGCACATAATACGGGGTTGGGGGTAGAATGCAGAAAGAAAAAAAGAAAAGAAAAAATGATCTTGTAGATGATGCTCAATCATTATCAGTGTGATAGCATTTCACAGTTTGCTGAAGTCTCTGTACATTTTTTTTTTTCACATTTTGGATCCTGAAAAATAGATGTGCCACTTTTAGCTTGGCAAATATATCACCGGTATGAGGCTCTGATGTATTGGAGAAAAAGAGCCAAATACAACACTGTTTGAACATTTTCTGGCACTGTAATTTGAGCAGCTAAATTATTCATGGTTGTCTCGGTAATGAGTGTCAAAAGAAGTTCCTTATCATTCATAATCTGGAGGGTAAAGGAAATATGAGCATGAGCTTTATGCACTTAGTGGCACTTTGCGACAGGGTTAAGTGATACTCGAGGAGGAGCAGAGATAGAGACCATCCTGTGTTTGCTTAGAGCAGGCAAACACAACACCTCACACATCAGTAATGGAGCCTGCTGCATAGATGAGCAAAGGTGCAACAGATCAAATGATAAGTATTAGAGATGAAACTGATAGTGAGGCCATTTTTTTTGAAGAGTAGTCATTTCTTAGTTGGCTGATCAACTAAAATAGGATAAGCTGACTCAAAGAGAACAATACTCTAGTTTCTTTCTTTTTTTGTACTTGATGATGAAAACCCTTTTCATTATCAAGTACAAAACTCAGAGGGCTAAAAAAAGATTAGGAAAGTTTAAATATTAGTAATAGTATGTGTGAGCACAAAGGGGTATGTGAAAGAAAAACTGCAAGAACTGAAAATAACCATGATAAATATACTGAGCAAATCATATTCCCTGGGATTTTTTTTTCTACTCTGCAAATCTTCCCAATGACCTTTACAGCTACAAGAGCTTTGAAACAAAGTAACCATTAGCATCTGGTATCATATGCTCTCCTGACACCATCTTTCAACACCCGAATCGCAGAAGGAAAATGATATAGATGGGTCATAATGTGTTATTGATGGTGTCTACTAGAATGTCCTGTTGGAGTGGGGTGGTGATGCACAGTCCCCATCCCTCTATTGCATGAGATACTGATTGGAAACAGATTAAATGTTTACCCATCAGGTGTTAAAATATGTACAATTTGCCAGTTGTTTTCATGTTAATTAATCAATGGTTTGCCAAACTTGCCTATCACATCATGGTCAGTTTCAGCCACAGAGTCTGTTTCTCACTACACACCAGACAAAAACATCAGGGTCAAAAAGAGATGACATGATTTATTCACCTGCATTGCCAAAATTTAGATTGAATTCACATGTTACTCATTACACACACACACACACACACACCATAAATCACAGACACTTTCACTCACACATTACAAAGTCCCATCCTAGCATTCCGAGTGTTATCAAGTTTTTTGTTCTATGGAATGTGTTTCTGGTTATTGACTTTGTTTATGTTTATGTTGTTGTTTATGTCTTAGATTTGTCTGTTTTTGCCTGTTTGCTGATCACCTGACTTTTGCCTGTTTCTTGAATTTTAACTTGGATTGTGGTTTGTATTTGTTGACAGTTATTTTAATAAACATAAACCTCCAGCCTGTCTCTGCCTTTACATGACACCTCAGCAGTCATTTGGATCACACTAGGTGGTTAATTCTGGAATTGTGTGGAATATTGCCTGTTGGTGTGGTGGTAGCACAGTGTTCAATATTTAGCAGGAGTGAGCAGAAGGCCATAAGGTCATACAGTGCTGGAAAAAGTATTCATACCCCTTGAACTTTTTCACATTTTTCCACCTTACAACCACGAACTTAAAAGTTTTTTGTTGAGATTTTATGTGATAGCAGTGGCGGGTCCTGAAAATTCTCTCAGGCGGGGCAAATTATCCAATAATGTCATAAGGTGACTCATTCAACAGGTACATTATAGGTAGCCAGACATTATTGACTCTTTTTTTTGTTTTCTCTCTGCATATCACAGTTCCATGCCACTTCTGTCCACTAGATGGAAGCACATTACAGAAATCTTTTCCCTGTAGCTACCTAAGCTATAGAGATCTTGCAGTCACGTGACCGGAAAGTACAAAGCCGCCATCTTGTCGGTAAAAAACACTGCTGAATACTGCTGCACTCGTGTACAGAATGGATCAATTTCAACCGACGGACTACACGGCTCATTTTTCTAATTAACAGATAACTAGATATATGTCTAAAATAAACGATCTACAGATTAGTGACCCTTATGGCTTACCGGACATAGTTTTCATGACCAGATTTTGAACTGCCAGCGGAATACCCAGATGTGTATAATTACCTCATTAACTTTCCCTCGCTGTTCAGTGGTGAAGCACTGCATGCTTATAAATCTCTGGACAGTTATCTTTACAGAAATTCAGGATTTGTCAGCGACTCAGATGTGGCATCTTGTAAACAAAAATCCTCATTGGATGGGTAAGTCACTTAAGTATTGAGTATAGCACTGACCAGCCGATTATAGAATAGAATAAGGTAATTCCAGCTGTAATTCCAAATCATCTGTGTTGTTTACCATGGATCTGGCGTTGGAGAGATAGAGGCTTAGCAGTGGAGGTTTGAGTGGCTGTTTTCTGAGCTTAGGTCAACAGGCCGGCTCTGCAGCCTCGCTTTTGCTTCCGCTCCCGACGCCGCCTCCTTCGCTTTGCTTCCGATAACAATCCACGGAGACCCCGCTGGTCTCGCTATCTCGTCTGGAATGTTGTGCATGCGATGGAAATCGCTACAAACCGTCATTTTCTGCTGGAAACCAATGTCCAGTAAGTCCATACGGTTGTAGTGGATATTGAAGTCCGGTACAGACGAACAACACGCAAAAATACACACAAAAAAACATAAAAAATGTGCACAGGTAGGGAGAGCTTGTAGCCGCAGCCGTTGTAGTAGAATTGTATATAGTAGGGTTTTCCAGAAGAAAAGGTAGAAGTAAAAGCAGAAGTAGAACCAGAAGTAGAAGGCGGAAATATGTCATCTGTCCGACAAGATGGCGTCTGTCACAATCTGGATCAGCTGTGATGTCACATGCAAGTGCTCCATAGGCTGTGGTGTAAAGTTGCAAACAACGTTCACAATCGAAGAATAGTTTGGCTCCACAATGACCAATTCCAATGATGTCCTATTCACTATTCACATTATTTCAATATTGTATGATGTGAAATAGCCAAGAATGATATCTTTATAAAAGATATGTCCAACAACGGCGGCATGGTGGTGTAGTGGTTAGCGCTGTCGCCTCACAGCAAGAAGGTCCGGGTTCGAGCCCCGTGGCCGGCGAGGGCCTTTCTGTGTGGAGTTTGCATGTTCTCCCCGTGTCCGCGTGGGTTTCCTCCGGGTGCTCCGGTTTCCCCCACAGTCCAAAGACATGCAGGTTAGGTTAACTGGTGACTCTAAATTGACCGTAGGTGTGAATGTGAGTGTGAATGGTTGTCTGTGTCTATGTGTCAGCCCTGTGATGACCTGGCGACTTGTCCAGGGTGTACCCTGCCTTTCGCCCGTAGTCAGCTGGGATAGGCTCCAGCTTGCCTGCGACCCTGTAGAACAGGAAAAAGTGGCTAGAGATAATGAGATGAGATGTCCAACAACTAAATAAGAAAGGAAACCATATTTAAAAAAAAAATACATATTTATTTGCCAATCTTGAAAGTACTGTTCTACAGAATGTTCTGTAAATAGATTTTGTACTTCAAAATCCATGACCAGCAAGAATTTTACAGACTGTGCAACTTAAGGACAACAGGAAAGTGCACTTACTGTAACAAAACATTGTAAATAGTTGGCTAACATAACAATAGCAGTTGAATAAATAGATGAGTGGATCTTTAGATCTTGCAATTACTGGTATTTACCAAGGATTTTACCAAAGTGCTAACTCTCAGAGCAAAGTGTGGCAAATATAAAAATGCACATTGAAAACATCAAAAGTGAACTGATTCTGTGACTGTGTGTGTGTGAGTCACAAAGTCAACCAAACCCCTTGCTCACCTCATCGTTGTGGCGGCGAACTGCTAGCCTGTAGCCCTCATCCAGTTGTGTAGCAATGTTCACTCTCCCAAAAGCCGAAAATTTCAGGCAGCTGCCCATGTGAATCTTTGATGGCTCGTTTTTTGTTTTTTATTTTCTCCAACAAATGATGCATGTCCAAAACGCCAGTGACAGTCCAAGCAGTGTTGTCCGTGGAGCCACCTCCAGGGTGGAAAAGTAAGCAGGGGTAGCAGAAAACTGCTGAGGCGTCCTTGCAGCCAGCTAGCCAGGATTTGCGCTGGTACCATGTTGAAGTAAAACCTCAAGTATATGATTTCCCCCCCTTTGTCGAAATTTGTTTTATGTTTAGATTTGGTCGAGGGGGTCCAGCTTGTTTTGTTGCCAATTTAGCTCGATTTGATCACTGACTAAATGGAACTTCTTTTAAGGACCGCACTGAATTGCTTTCCACATCCATCTCACCTCAGAAACTGAGAGGATCGAACGCAACTTTGCCGTGCTTCGCAGTGACGAAAATACGTTAGGGCAAGCCCCCCCCGGAACCCATAGAGATTGCATTGAAGTGTCAGTTAGGAGAAAAAAATATATATTAACATGGGACTCTATCAGTGAACTCTTCGGCGATTTTCAACGTGACTGAAATCACCCCAAAAGGGGTGGTACTCTAGAAGCAAGACCACCCTGATTGGACAATGATACCCAGAGACAGATTAAAACAGCCTAGAGCAGCACTGGTGAAAGTTTGTTTAAAAAAAAAACCTTTTTTTCATTTTGGCAGTGCGTCGCCCAATCGCCCTTATGCACCACCCACCCTTGTGCGATAGACCAACACAGAGTAACACATAATTGTGAAGTGAAACGAAAATGATAAATGGTCTTCAAAATTTTAAACAAATAAAAATCTGAGGGCGGCACGGTGGTGTAGTGGTTAGCGCTGTCGCCTCACAGCAAGAAGGTCCTGGGTTCGAGCCCCGGGGCCGGCGAGGGCCTTTCTGTGTGGAGTTTGCATGTTCTCCCCGTGTCTGCTGGGTTTCCTCCGGGTGCTCCGGTTTCCCCCACAGTCCAAAGACATGCAGGTTAGGTTAACTGGCGACTCTAAATTGACCGTAGGTGTGAATGTGAGTGTGAATGGTTGTCTGTGTCTATGTGTCAGCCCTGTGATGACCTGGCGACTTGTCCAGGGTATACCCCGCCTTTCGCCCGTAGTCAGCTGGGATAGGCTCCAGCTTGCCTGCGACCCTGTAGAAGGATAAAGCGGCTAGAGATAATGAGATGAGATAAAAATCTGAAAAATGTAATGTGCATTAGTATTCAGCCCCCCTGCGTCAATACTTTGTAGAGCCACCTTTTTCTGCAATTACAGCTGCAAGTCTTTTGTGGTATGTCTCTACCAGCTTTGCACTTCTAGACATTGAAATTTTTGCCCATTCTTCGTTGCAAAATAGCTCAAGCTCAGCCAGATTGGATGGAGAGCGTGTGTGAACAGCAATTTTCAAGTCTTGCCACAGATGCTCAATGGGATTTAGGTCTGGACTTTGACTGGGCCATTCTAACACATGAATATTCTTTGATCTAAACCATTCCATTGTAGCTCTGGCTGTATGTTTAGGGTCATTGTCTTGCTGGAAGGTGAATCTCCTTCCCAGTCTCAAGTCTTTTGCAGCCTCCAACAGGTTTTCTTCCAGGATTGCCCTGTATTTAGCTATATCCATCTTCCCATCAACTCTGACCAGCTTCCCTGTCCCTGCTGAAGAAAAGCATCCCCATAGCATGATGCTGTCACCACCATGTTTCACAGTGGGGATGGTGTGTGCAGGGTGATGAGCAGTGTTAGTTTTCCGCCACACATAGCGCTTTGCATTTAGGCCAAAAAGTTCAACTTTGGTCTCATCTGACCAAAGCACCTTCTTCCACATGTTTGCTGTGTCCCCTACATGGCTTCTGGCAAACTGCAAACAGGACTTCTTATGCCTGTCTTTCAACAATGGCTTTCTTCTTGCCACTCTTCCAAAAAGGCCAGATTTGTGGAGTGTATGACTTATAGCTGTCCTGTGCACAGATTCTCCCACCTGAGCTGTGGATTTCTGCAGCTCCTCCAGAGTGATCATGGCCTTTTGGCTGCTTCTCTGACCAGTGCTCTCCTTGCTCGTTCTGTCAGTTTAGGTGGACGGCCATGTCTTGGTAGGTTTGCAGTTGTGCCATACTTTTTCCATTTTTGAATGATGGCTTGAACAGTGCTTCTTGAGATGTTCAGAGCTTGGGATATTTTTTTATAACCTAACCCTGCTTTAAACTTCTCCAGAACTTTATCCTTGACCTGTCTGGTGAGTTCTTTGGTCTTCATGATGCTGTTGGTTCTTCAGTGTTCTCTAAAAAAACACTGAGGCCTTCACAGAACAAGTGTATTTATGCTAAGAGTAAATTACACACAGTAGGACTCTATTAACTAATTGGATGACTTCTGAAGGCAATTGATTGCACTGGATTGTATTTAGAGGTATCAGGGGGCTGAATACTAATGCACACCACATTTTTCAGATTTTTATTTGTTTAAAATTTTGAAGACCATTTATCATTTTCGTTTCACTTCACAATTACAGTGGGGCAAAAAAGTATTTAGTCAGTCACCAATTGTGCAAGTTCTCCCACTTAAAAAGATGAGAGAGGCCTGTAATTTTCATCATAGGTATACCTCAACTATGAGAGACAAAATGAGAAAAAAAATCTAGAAAATCACATTGTCTAATTTTTAAAGAATTTATTTGCAGGTTATGGTGGAAAATAAGTATTTGGTCAATAACAAAAGTTCATCTCAATACTTTGTCATATACCCTTTGTTGGCAATGACAGAGGTCAAACGTTTTCTGTAAGTTTTCACAAGGTTTTCACACACTGTTGCTGGTATTTTGGCCCATTCCTCCATGCAGATCTCCTCTAGAGCAGTGATGTTTTGGGGCTGTTGCTGGGCAACATGGGCTTTCAACTCCCTCCAAAGATTTTCTATGGGGTTGAGATCTGGAGACTGGCTAGGCCACTCCAGGACCTTGAAATGCTTATTACGAAGCCACTCCTTCGTTGCCTGGGCAGTGTGTTTGGGATCATTGTCATGCTGAAAGACCCAGCCACGTTTCATCTTCAAAGCCCTTGCTGATGGAAGGAGGTTTTCACTCAAAATCTCATGATACATGGCCCCGTTCATTCTTTCCTTTACACAGATCAGTCATTCTGGTCCCTTTGCAGAAAAACAGCCCCAAAGCATGATGTTTCCACCCCCATGCTTCACAGTAGGTATGGTGTTCTTTGGATGCAACTCAGCATTCTTTCTCCTCCAAACACGACAAGTTGAGTTTTTACCAAAAAGTTCTATTTTGGTTTCATCTGACCATATGATATTCTCCCAATCCTCTTCTGGATCATCCAAATGCTCTCTAGCAAACTTCAGACAGGCCTGGACATGTACTGGCTTAAGCAGGGGGACACATCTGGCACTGCAGGATTTGAGTTCCTGGTGGCCTAGTGTGTTACTGATGGTAGCCTTTGTTACTTTGGTCCCAGCTCTCTGCAGGTCATTCACTAGGTCCCCCTGTGTGGTTCTGGGATTTTTGCTCACCGTTCTTGTGATCATTTTGACTACCATGGTGTGAGATCTTGCGTGGAGCCCCAGATCGAGGGAGATTATCAGTGGTCTTATATGTCTTTCATTTTCTAATAATTGCTCCCACAGTTGATTTCTTCACACCAAGCTGCTTACCTATTGCAGATTCAGTCTTCCCAGCCTGGTGCAGGTCTACAATTTTGTTTCTGGTGTCCTTTGACAGCTCTTTGGTCTTGGCCATAGTGGAGTTTGGAGTGTGACTGTTTGAGGTTGTGGACAGGTGTCTTTTATACTGATAAGTTCAAACAGGTGCCATTAATACAGGTAACGAGTGGAGGATAGAGGAGCCTCTTAAAGAGAAGTTACAGGTCTGTGAGAGCCAGAAATCTTGCTTGTTTGTAGGTGACCAAATACTTATTTGACCGAGGAATTTACCAATTAATTCATTAAAAATCCTACAATGTGATTTCCTGGATTCTTTCCCCCCATTTTGTCTCTCATAGTTGAAATGTACCTATGATGAAAATTACAGGCCTCTCTCATCTTTTTAAGTGGTTGAACATGCACAATTGGTGGCTGACTAAATACTTTTTTGCCCCACTGTATGCGCTACTCTGTTGGTCTATCACATAAAATCTCAATAAAAAACTTTTAAGTTCGTGGTTGTAAGGTGGAAAAATGTGAAAAAGTTCAAGGGGTATGAATACTTTTTCAAGGCACTGTATACTATTATCATCACTATTGGCTGAGCTGACTCCTGGTGTTCTTAGAAATTTATCTAATATTTTCATTTTGCAGGCGGCACGGTGGTGTAGTGGTTAGCGCTGTCGCCTCACAGCAAGAAGGTCCGGGTTCGAGCCCCGTGGCCGGCGAGGGCCTTTCTGTGTGGAGTTTGCATGTTCTCCCCGTGTCCACGTGGGTTTCCTCCGGGTGCTCCGGTTTCCCCCACAGTCCAAAGACATGCAGGTTAGGTTAACTGGTGACTCTAAATTGACCGTAGGTGTGAATGTGAGTGTGAATGGTTGTCTGTGTCTATGTGTCAGCCCTGTGATGACCTGGCGACTTGTCCAGGGTGTACCCCGCCTTTCACCCGTAGTCAGCTGGGATAGGCTCCAGCTTGCCTGCGACCCTGTAGAACAGGATAAAGCGGCTAGAGATAATGAGATGAGATTTTCATTTTGCATAATCTTCTCATTTTCATTTGTAATTAATTCTATGTAGAGGGGGGCTACAATTATCGACACCTAAATGATCTTTTGGCCATTGCAAAAGTAGAAAAGACTTTCAATACATAAATTGTGCATGAATAATTACTCAAACTTCCACTGGAAAAAAAAAAAAGAATTGATTCCCGATTATTTAGCATATCAGATCACGTGACACCATTACACATACTACACATTTGTCCACAGTTATCAACACCATTCCATAATTATTGACATCCAGATGATTATGTATGAAAAAAAATAAAATAAAAAATAAAAACAAAATCAGTGTTAGTGCTGTCACCTCACAGCAAGAAGGTCCGGGTTCGGGCACTCCTTTCTGTGTGGAGTTTGCATATTCTCCCTGTGTCCGCGTGGGTTTCCTCCGGGTGCTCCAGTTTCCCCCACAGTCCAAAGACATGCAGGTTAGGTTAACTGGTGACTCTAAATTGACCGTGAATGGTTGTCTGTGTCTCTGTGTCAGCCCTGTGATGACCTGGCGACTTGTCCAGGGTGTACCCCGCCTTTTGCCCGTAGTCAGCTGGGATAGGCTCCAGTTTGCCTGCGACCCTGTAGAACAGGATAAAGCAGCTAGAGATAATGAGATGAGATGAAAATCAGTATGTGGTATTAAGTTAACAAAACAGTTTCTATTTAAAATTTGTTTTATATAAACTTGTATTTAGTACAGAATATATTTTATATAAATATATTGATGTTGGTACTTATGTAAATGAGTAAGTAATTCTAATGTTTGTAAAAAATGAACTGATAATGTTTAACCTGTGTCAGAAAATCTTTTTGTTCCACTTTGGACCCACTTTCGAAGTATTTTTGTAGATGACATTTTGTTAAGCATTCGTTGTTGTTTGTATTAATTTCTAGTATTTTAGTTTACCAATAAATATCAACAGGCAATTGACATTGTAACCACATGAAAATCCAGGTCAAAGCAGAGGTGGACAGTAATGAAGTACATTTACTTGAGTACTGTACTTAAGTACACTTTTTGAGTAGCTGTACTCTGAGTGTTATTTTTTGGGGGGAAACTTATGACTTTACCTTCACTACATTTGAAAGGCAAATATCATACTTTTCACTCCACTACATTTCTGTCAAGGTCCTCGTTACTCATTACTATGAAGCAGCATTGAAAGAGTCTATACATTCATAGACTGTATAATATCAAGTTCAATGATTTCTCAGCAGTGTTATTTGAACACGATCAGTCAATGGCAGAATGGAAGGAGGCGGTTCTTCTGGGGAACACACACACACACCCATGGCCATACCTAGAACCCATGTTTCAGTTTTCTGAAAGGATTAAAGATTAATTTCGTTTTAAATGTTTGCTTTTTTTGCCTAAAACAAACCACATCATGGCCTATAAAAACTCACTGTCCAACCTGCGGAAGCATATTGAGGTATGTCAATGTTTTATTCCAAGAGAAAGCTTGCAGTGAAGTTGTCTGTGCTTTTAGAGCTAGCAATAATGTTACAATAGCTATGCAGTTTGGTTAGTCAAATGACTTTCTATGGATTTGCCTGCCAAGTTGCCCTAGCCTTGTCCATGGCTAACATTAACACATACCGGTAGCTAGTTAAGGTGGACACTGTTAGTTAGCATGTAAACATGGAGTTATGCTAACATGAATAACGTTAACTTATCTGAAGTCCTTTCAGAAATGTTTTAGCATAATCTTGCCAAATAAATGGAAAGTAGAAATCTTTCTTTTCTAGTAACGTTAGCTGCCCAATATGATTTTGAGTTTGAAAATAGTTTGCTAGCATGTCAGGTGGCGCATCACTGACTAGCTAGCTTAACATTCAACCACCATGATGGCACAGCATTCCTTCATTTTGTAAATCCAGTAAGTTGCTTCAGAGGCATTAGGTTTTGTTAGTGTTGTGGCAATAATGCAACAATGCATTGACAGAAAATGTACTTTTAATACTTAAGTATTTTTAAAAGCAAGTACTTCAGTACTTTAACTTAAATAAAAATTTGACTGTACAACTTTCACTTGTATCGGAGTAACATTTGACCAGTGGGATCTGTATACCCACTGGTCAAATACATGACTGAAGTAATGAAGTTGGGTAGTTTGTCCACCTCTGGGTCAAAGGTTGCATGTCATTTCTCCAACAAAAATATAGAATGTCTTCTGAGACTGGAATATGTGGTAGACACACACACACACACACACACACACACACACACACATTATAATATATATATATATATATATATATATATATATATATATATATATATATAGATGAGATAGAACTTTATTGATCCCTTTGGGCGGGTTCCCTCAAGGAAATTAAGATTCCAGCAGCATCATTACAGGATAAACAGAGAATAGAAAATAGAGAAAAAACTTATAGATAAATTAAATATTTACATAATAAGATATGGGGAAGAGAGGAAGTATATATGTATACATATATGCATGTATATATATGTATGTGTGTATGTGTCTATATATATATATATATATATATATATATATATATATATATATATATACACAGTATATATATATATATATATATATATATATATATATATATATATACACACACACACACACACACACACACACACACACATATATACATACACACACCACACATATATATAAAACCTCACAACAAGAAGGTCCTGGGTTCAAGCCCAGTGGCCGGTGAGGGCCTTTCTGTGTGGAGTTTGCATGTTCTCCCCATGTCTACGGTGCTCCGGTTTCCCCCACAGTCCAAAGACATGGAGGTTAGGCTAATTGGTGGCTCTAAATTGACCATAGGCGTGAATGGTTGTTTGTCTTTGGCTATGTTTACATTAGACCGTATCTGTCTCGTTTTCTTCGCGGATGCACTGTCCGTTTACATTAAACCCCCTGGAAACGCCAGGAAACGGGAATCCGCCAGCGTCCACGTATTCCATCCAGATCGTGTCAGCTCCGGTGCTGTGTAAACATTCAGAATACGCGAATACGCTGTGCTGAGCTCTAGCTGGCGTCTCATTGTACAACGTCACTGTGACATCCACCTTCCTGATTCGCTGGCGTTGGTCATGTGACGCGACTGCTGAAAAACGGCGCGGACTTCCGCCTTATATCACCTTTCATTAAAGAGTATAAAAGTATGAAAATACTGCAAATACTGATGCAAATACTGCCCATTGTGTAGTTATGATTGTCTTTAGGCTTGCCATCCTTCCACTTGCAAGTAGTAAGTGATATGCGCTGGGATCACACACACAGCGGCTCAGTCCCGAATCATGGCTTGTTCACTTCACTCGCGCGCTGTGTGAGCTGCGCAGGGCCGGAGTGCGCACCCTCCAGAGGGCACTCGCTGTTCAGGGCGGAGTGATTTGGAGCACAGGATGCCTGCGGAGCCGAGCGTATCCGTGTATTAGGCTTGCCATCCTTCTACTTGCAAGTGGTGAGCCTTGCACGGCTTGCCATCCTTCTACTTGCAAGTGGTGAGCCTTGCGCATGCCCTAAATGCACTGGGATCATGTTACGCGCCGTCTAAAGTCATGTGATTAGCGTATCCGCGTATTGGCGTTGCTGTGTGCACGGCTAACGGTTTTAGTGTAAACGCGAATCGTTTTAAGAACATTAATCTGATGATCCGCTGATTCGACGTAATGTAAATGTAGCCGAAGTGTCAGCCCTGCTATAACCTGGCGATTTGTCCAGGGTGTACCCCGCCTCTCACCTGGGATAGGGTCCAGCTTGCCTGCGACCCTGTAGAACAGGATAAGCGACTACAGATAATGTGTGTGTGTGTGTGTGTGTATGTATATATATATATATATATATATATATATATATATATATATATATATACTGAATGGAATAGAAAAATCTGAATATTTCAAGCATGTAATTTTTGTATATGCTTGGAATTTAATTCCGGTCTAATTCCATTTATTACAATAGGATTCCAAATTCTCTATAAGCATTTCATTCTGTTATGAATCAGAAAAAGAATATATTATAAATCACAACACTTTTATTTTTTTAAAGTACTTCAACTACTTCAACAATGTTACACAAAGATTGATACATAACAGTTGTAAATGTCACTTAATTCCACAGGGTATTGATAATGGTGAACACCAGTGAAAGTGATCACTATTATCGACACCTCACGTGACTTCTCAAACACGTGTTTAGATACAAAATGGCGACTGTCAAATGAAAGAGTAAGAAACAAAGTAGATTTTGACAGGGATATCATGAAATATCTGTGAATTTGATAAGTTGATCTTTCCACCATGTTTATCTGTGATGATAATGTCTGGGTTTTCCTCAAATTGCTAAAAAAATCCATCTCGGTAACGAGCTGTGTCATCAGACGACAAGGTCAAAGGGCGAGGGGGGTTTTCCGGTTGATTACTTAACCAATAATAACTGTTGTAACTGAAACTCACCTTTGTAAAATTGTTTTTTATTGGTATATCTGAAAAGGTGTCGATAATTATGGACTGTCAATAATTTTAGTTGCCACTCTAGTATTCCAAAGGTCAATTCAACATAATTTTCTCAACTTTCAGCTGGGCAATTCCATGTAAATGTCAACCTCACCATGCAAAAATAAAGCAACATGTAATACATCAAAACCACTCCCAGAGATATCACCTAGGCCTGTATTTTACAGATGTGAATAAGTTGAACCAAATTGTAACCAACTTAATATGTCACTGTCAGTCTTTCTTTCTTATAATGTAAAACCCAAGCTAAAATCAACTTTGATCATGTACAATTCTATATTATTGCCACAAGCCACAGAAATGTATGCTAAAATCCACAAAACAGCAAAACAATAGCCATCCTAAATATTATTTAAGAACTTTGATAGTTTTAGCTGATATTTAGAGAGTTTTTCAAAGGGTTATGGTGGTTAAATTGCTGATTTTCTAAACATATGCCATGTCTATTTCAGACGCGTCACATCCATAACGGAATTTCGTCACATCCATAACGCTGACTTTTCCTTCCGAAACTCTGCATAAAATACAAAATATTTTAAACAAAGATTTTTTAAAATTCACCTTGGACCCCTCTATCAAATGAATATCTCCATTTCGACATTAGGTTTACAATTTCACAGAGTTTGATAAAAATGTACAGTCACCCAAGAAAAGTGATACTTTTTCTGTCACATCCATAACGCATCTTTTATTGGCATTTTCTGGCATGCCCTAGATGTACTATGGGAATTGTTCTTGTTCTATCACTTCTCCAGTATGGTACAGCCTTAAAATATGCAACACCTGTTTAAATACTGGGAGACAATAAAACATGCACTGGGTCATTTATTGCCATTTTGAGTTCAAGTGTCACGTCCATAACGCTGGAATTGCTCAGCTGCAAAATAAATGTTGCAAGAATGATTAAAGCAGCTGGATACAAGATTGAACATTTCACTCTCTTCTGAAAAAAAATGCTATTGCATAAGCTACTCTGCAAAGATCCTTTCCTACAATGGCTTGTGCTGCACCATGAGGATTAATCTCACTGCTGAGAATGGCAAGTTCAATATGAAGTTCTATGTCTAAAAAGTAAGGACACTAAAGTTGTACAGATATACTATTTTTATGTTAGTGATTTGGGACATGGTCATTCAGTGACCATTCAGATATGATATGAAATTGCATTCAGGGAAACAATTTAAATTGTCTCGTTAAAGTTTATACTGTTTTTCCTACCTGGCATCTCATTCAGGGTGTATTGCTGCCTCAGTCCCAGGGATTAGCTCCAGGTCCACTGCAACTCAGACCAGGATAATGCTTTTACTACAGAAAGCTTTTCTCCTGAAGGATTATGGACCTACAGTATTTCACCTTTTAAACCCCCATGATCTAACCATCTGTGTTCAACAACCTTTATAATCTATATCTACCTGATCATAGAACCAGGGGGAATTCCAAAAGGTGAATTTAGCACTGCCCTGATCTGTTAATTCATAGTTCAAGACAATCAAGAGTTTTCCATTCCAGAAACTGAGATTAAAGTGAGTCAGGATCAGTTACTAAGGGACTATGGGAGCCGACTAGAAGGCTTAACGGTGCAGTCATCAATTTTAATCCAATACCCTTTTTGTCAAATTCAGTGACTATCTCCTCAAGGTCCTCTAGCTGTTTATTCTGTGTGCATGCTGAAAAATATCCAGTGTTCACACACAACCTTGGCTCGTTAAATGGGAAATAAAGTGGCTCGGGCTGACCCACACAACACTATTCCAGCCAATCAGCAACAGAGGGCAGGCCATTCATGCTCATGCACAGGACGAGGGGAGGGGGGAGATGGTGGAAAGGGGATGGTGAGAGGGATAGTGATTCAGACTCCATAACAACTGGTGGCAGTAGTACCAATTCATTCTTTACCAACCACCAATAAATGTCACTAAAATAAAGAAGAAAGAAAAGACGACCATTGGTTGGGCATAAGTGGTGTGTGTGTGAGGAAATGGGGGGAAAAAAAACAACAACATATAGCCAGCCAACTCTCCTGTCAATCCTACTTTCCAATGGCTGCTCCCCAATAAACTGGGCTATATCTGATTCCAGCAGACTACTCAGCATGAGTTTATTCAGCTAGACAGTCTCACCTTATTCTGTGCCAACAGAAATGCATCTCTCTGTGGTAATCTTGTGTGTTTACATCACCAGGAAATAGTGCAAGAACTTGGTACTCGTTTCTAGTTATTGCTCATTGCTTCATTCAGACGACAACTGTGTTCTGGTCATTCTTTTTTTGAACATTTTTTTTTTCTTTTTACTTTTGCCCAGTTTTAGTAATATTTATATTGTCTTGCAATGTTTGCACATTTGCACTTTATGTAGTCCTGTGCATGTCTGTGCAGTCTTCTTTATTTCTGTGTAGTTTCATGCAGTTCTGTGTTGTTTAATGCAGCACCATGATCCTAGAGGAATGTTGTTTCATTTCACTGTGTATTGTACCAGCTGTACATGGTTAAAACAATAATAAAGCCACTTGACATGATCATGGTATTTGCTTGTACAAAGTTAGCAAAAGTTTTTATAGCCACACAGACCAAAAATACAAATTTGTTAGCACAGTGGAGTTATTTGGCTTGATTCATAATTCAGTCCTCTCTTCAGTTACTGTAGTTTCGTAAAAGCAATCTAAACAACTAAACTCTCACTAGTTTTTAACATCCTTGTGGTTTGGATGATGAATTTATGTGCTTGTATGTTAATATTTTGATAATGTTTGATATTATAATGTTTGTTTTATTTCAGCTATGAAAAAATTCACTGGATTCCACCATATTTCTCTTTTGGTCAGCTAGGTCAATTGTGACTATCTTTGCCTTGGCAAAGATACTCACAAAGTCCTCCATGAATTTGAGGACCGGAACACTGAAGGAAGATGTGTATTTGTTTGGCTGTTGAGTTTGAATGTCAACAATCTATCTCATTTATCGATTACTCCCCGTTTAACTGACCCAAAAGAAAGGTAAATTTTGCTCAGGTAAGTTGGACACTGAAGGAGGGGTGCATTAGGTGGCATTCTGTTTTCTTGAGATATTCACATTTCAGTGCACACAAACACTCAGAGACATGCACATACAGCAGTGGCGGCTGGTAGTCTTTCAAACGGGAGGCTGGTCAGTTACGATATTTCCAGATTTTAAAAGAAAAAACACATCAATTTTGCCCATACTCTTGCCTCTGATCTGGCTGATTGTTGGCAGGGTCACAAACTGTGAAATAACAGGTTCTTTTGCCCCATTAGCCTACTGTCCAATATACATGATGGTGGTGTTGGGGGGGTATATTTTAACATTTTATATTTTAAAATTGTGACATGTTGTTTAAAAATTGATCATTATTGAAAGCAGCTCTTTGTCAGGAACTTCAGCAGTAACAGCAGAGTGTTCTGGAATAGGCACAAGTACTGACCTTGGGGAGCCAAACATAGAGCTGGGTGCCACACATTTCATTCAGTGACACTTTCCCTATATTTTACTTATTTTGACTGAGAAATGTTTTATTGACAATTTTGATAACCCTTCACTTTTAATCCAGGTCTGTAGTGTGAAATGTTCTCGGCTGTGATTTTGTTTAAAAATGTTTTCCAAATTGTAGCTGTGTTTAATTCATATCCATCTCATCTCATCTCATTATCTCTAGCCGCTTTATCCTTCTACAGGGTCGCAGGCAAGCTGGAGCCTATCCCAACTGACTACGGGCGAAAGGCGGGGTACACCCTGGACAAGTCGCCAGGTCATCGCAGGGCTGACACATAGACACAGACAACCATTCACACTCACATTCACACCTACGGTCAATTTAGAGTCACCAGTTAACCTAACCTGCATGTCTTTGGACTGTGGGGGAAACCGGAGCACCCGGAGGAAACCCACGCGGACACGGGGAGAACATGCAAACTCCACACAGAAAGGCCCTCGCCGGCCCCGGGGCTCGAACCCAGGACCTTCTTGCTGTGAGGCGACAGCGCTAACCACTACACCACCGTGCCGCCCTAATTCATATCCAGAGAAATATATATATTCCAATATAATATACTCGGCATAAACATTTTAAATAGATTCTATATTTTTGGTCCATCCATGACATATTACTAAAGTAGCCTATTTACTGTTGTTGATGTGGGTCACTTGCTGTTAGCCAATTCACTTTCTTGTACCAGGAGAGCTGAAAGGAATGAGTATTATTCCCTACCTTTTTCACCAAGTCAATTTGAGGCGTTGGTCTACCCTGCTCTTGAATTTTAATTTTTTCCTCGAAAGGAAGACTGGCAAATGGCTTCGCCAAAATTAAATCAACAATGCTTGGCATCCGTGTGCAGCTTTCTTGCTAGCTGACTAGCCCCCTCAAGTTCAAGTTCAATCACTCAAATAAATGAAATTTCTGGAACTAAGATAGCAAACTTGACAACACTATATTTACACTTTATTTACAATAAAATATATACAAACTAAAAACCTGGTAGAAACCGTATGTAATGAATGAAATCGAAATGTAAGCTGATCTCTTACAATACACCACAGCACTTGCGAATCCGCATGGGACTGAACTGAAATTCACCGCTGCCTGTCTATATTTGAAACGAGCTGTCAATCAAAGAAAATATCCGGCCGCTTTCACCAATCACCAGTCTCCTCGTGGAAAGCTTTGCCATGTCCCTCCCACTGTGAGGCTGGGTGTCCTTGGGCGGGCGTTTTCGCAGTATTTGTCCAATAATCGTCTTGCATTTTGAGATTGACAAGCGCATAGCTCCCAAATGCCATTGAAGTCCACTGAGGCTGGGCTGCATCGCGCTGTCACGGGGGGGAAAAACTCACGCGCACGTTAGGCAAACTGGGGAAAGTTATAACGGAATGATTTCGCACTGTAGTTGGGTTGAGCACATATATTTCGATGATTCTGGATCTGAAATAGCAATATTATAAGGTCGGCTATAACATAAGCCTAGCGCAATTCATCCTACACGATGTTCGTCATTTTTAGAGGAGGCTGAGCCTCCCTCGTTGTCTTAGAGCAATCACCCGTGACATACAGACTGCTCTGTAAGTTGTCTGTCTCTCTCACTCTCCTCTCCTGTTGTCACTGAAAAAGACACAGACACACCCACTCATCAGTCAAACACAACTCAAGTGTGATCACTTATGCCACTAACCTCCCCTGGCCTTGCTCACCAGTCACAGACACTCAACCACATCCCTGCCTCCACATATCCCCACTGCCTGACTCAGGCTGATGAGCTATCTGGCCTGTAGCTGACTCTTCCCTGGCAGGAGTGAGAGACAGCCATCTGCACCCCGGCTTGTGGACCACCTCAAACTTAAAGGGCTGAAGAGCCAGATGCCAGTGGGTGATCTGCATGTTGACGTTCTACATACAGTGGACCCACTGGAGCAAGGCGTGATCTGAGCAGAAGGTGAAAGGGTGTCCTACCAGGTAGTACTGAAGGGTGAGGACTGACAGATTGATGGCTAGGTACTGTTCTCAATGGTGCTGTACTTAGTCTCTCACACCGAGAGCTTCCTGCTGATGTACAACACCAGGTGCTCCTCCCCCTCCACCATCTGGGACAAAATGGTCACCAGCCTTCTGTCTGATGCATCCATCCATCCACCAATTATCTCGTCTCGTCTTGTCTTCTTCTGCTTATCCAGGACCGGGTCGCGGAGGCAGCAGTCTAAGCATGGAAGCCCAAACTTCCCTTTCCCCAGACACCTCAGCCAGCTCCTCGGGAAGAACACCGAGGCGTTCCCAGGCCAGCCGAGAGACATAGTCCCTCCAGCGTGTCCTGGGTCTTCCCCGGGGCCTCCTCCCGGGGGGACATGCCTGGAACACCTCCCCAGGGAGGCGTCCAGGAGGCATCCGAAAAAGATGCCCGAGCCACCTCAGCTGGTTCCTCTCGATGTGGAGGAGCAGCGGCTCTACTCTGAGCTCCTCCCGAGTGACTGTGCTTCTCACCCTATCTCTAAGGGAGCGCCCAGCCACCCTGCGAAGGAAACTCATTTCAGCCGCTTGTATCCGCGATCTTGTTCTTTCTGTCATTACCCAAAGCTCATGACCATAGGTGAGAGTCGGAACGTAGATCGACCGGTAAATTGAGAGCTTCGCCTTTTGGCTCAGCTCCTTCTTCACCACGACGGACCGGTAAAGCGACCGCATCACTGCGGAGGCTGCACCGATCCGCGTGTCGATCTCACGCTCCATCCTTCCCTCACTCGTGAACAAGATCCCGAGATACTTAAACTCCTCCACTTGAGGCAGGACTTCTCCACCAACCTGGAGAGGGCAAGCCACCCTTTTCCGGTCGAGAACCATGGCCTCGGACTTGGAGGTGCTGATTCTCATCCCAGCCGCTTCACACTCGACTGCAAACCGCCCCAGTGCATGCTGAAGGTCCTGGTTTGAAGAAGCCAACAGGACAACATCATCTGCAAAAAGCAGAGATGAAATCCTGTGGTTCCCAAACAGGATTCCTTCCGGCCCCTGGCTGCGCCTAGAAATTCTGTCCATAAAAATTATGAACAGAACCGGTGACAAAGGGCAGCCCTGACGGAGTCCAACATGCACTGGGAACAGGTCTGACTTACTGCCGGCAATGCGAACCAGACTCCTGCTCCGTTCGTACAGGGACCGGACAGCCCTTAGCAAAGAGCCCCGAACCCCATACTCCCAAAGCACCCCCCACAGAATACCACGGGGGACACGGTCGAATGCCTTCTCCAGATCCACAAAGCATATGTGGACTGGTTGGGCAAACTCCCATGAACCCTCGAGCACCCTATGAAGGGTATAGAGCTGGTCCAGTGTTCCGCGACCAGGACGAAAACCGCATTGTTCCTCCTGGATCCGAGGTTCGACTATTGGTCGAATTCTCCTCTCCAGTACCCTGGAGTAAACTTTCCCTGGGAGGCTGAGAAGTGTGATTCCCCTATAACTGGAGCACACTCTCCGGTCCCCTTTCTTAAAAAGAGGGACCACCACCCCAGTCTGCCACTCCAGAGGCACTGTCCCCGACCGCCACGCAATGTTGCAGAGGCGTGTCAACCAAGACAGCCCCACAACATCCAGAGACTTGAGATACTCAGGGCGGATCTCATCCACCCCCGGTGCCTTGCCACCGAGGAGCTTGCAAACCACCTCAGTGACTTCGGCTTGGGTAATGGACGAGTCCACCTCTGAGTCATCAGCCTCAGTCTCCTCAGTGGAAGACATGACGGTGGGATTGAGGAGATCCTCAAAGTATTCCTTCCACCGCCCGACAATGTCCCCAGTCGAGATCAACAGCTCCCCACCCGCACTGTAAACAGTGTTGGCAGAGTACTGCTTCCCCCTCCTGAGGCGCCGGACGGTTTGCCAGAATTTCTTCGAGGCCGACCGATAGTCCTTCTCCATGGCCTCCCCGAACTCCTCCCAGTTCCGAGTTTTTGCCTCCGCAACTGCCCGAGCTGCAGCACGCCTGGCCTGCCGATACCCGTCGGCTGCCTCAGGAGTCCCGGAGGTCAACATGGCCCGATAGGACTCCTTCTTCAGCTTGACGGCATCCCTTACTTCCGGTGTCCACCACCGGGTTCGGGGATTGCCGCCACGACAGGCACCGGAGACCTTGCGGCCACAGCTCCGAACAGCTGCGTCCACAATGGAGGTAGAGAACATGGTCCACTCAGACTCAATGTCCCCCGCCTCCCTCGGAAGCTGGGAAAAGCTCTCCCGGAGGTGGGAGTTAAAGACCTCCCCAACAGAGTGCTCGGCCAGACGTTCCCAGCAGACCCTCACCATACGTTTGGGCCTGCCAGGTCTGTCCAGCTTCCTCCTCCGCCAGCGGATCCAACTCACCACCAGGTGGTGATCAGTTGACAACTCAGCCCCTCTCTTCACCCGAGTGTCCAAGACATAGGGTCGGAGATCAGATGACACGACTACAAAGTCGATCATCGACCTCCGACCTAAGGTGTCCTGGTGCCACGTGCACTTATGGACACCCCTATGCTCGAACATGGTGTTCGTTATGGACAAACTGTGACTAGCACAGAAGTCCAATAACAAAACACCACTCGGGTTCAGATCGGGGAGGCCGTTCCTCCCAACCACGCCCCTCCAGGTGTCACTGTCATCGCCCACGTGAGCATTGAAGTCCCCCAGTAGCACAATGGAGTCCCCAGTCTGAGCACCCCTCAGTACCTCTCCCAGGGACTCCAAGAAGGCCGGATACTCTATACTGCTATTTGGCCCGTAGGCACAAACAACAGCAAGAGCCCTCTCCCCAATCCGAAGGCGCAGAGAGGCGACCCTCTCGTTCACTGGGGTAAACTCCAACACATGGCGGCTGAGCTGGGGAGCTATAAGGAAGCCCACACCAGCCCGCCACCGCTCACCACGGGCGACTCCAGAGAAGTGGAAAGTCCAGCCCCTCTCGAGGAGCTGGGTTCCAGAGCCCAAGCTGTGCGTGGAGGTGAGCCCGACTATCTCTAGCCGGTACCTCTCAACCTCCCGCACAAGCTCAGGCTCCTTCCCCCCCAGCGAAGTGACATTCCATGTCCCAACAGCCAGCCGCTGTGTCCGGGGATCAGGTCGTCGAGGCCCCTGCCTTCGACTGCCACCCAATCCACACTGCACCAAACCCCTACTGCTACCTCTGTGGGTGGTGAACCCACAGGAGGTCGGGCCCACGTCGCCTCTTCGGGCTGAGCCCGGCCGGGCCCCATGGGCAAAGGCCCAACCACCAAGCGCTCGCATACGAGCCCCAACCCCAGGCCTGGCTCCAGGGTGGGGCCCTGGCTGCGTCCTACCGGGCGACGTCACGGTCCTGGATTTTTTCTCCATAGGGGTTTTTTGGTGAACTGCTCTTGGTCTGGCCTGTCACCTAGGACCTGTCTGCCTTGGGAAACCCTAACAGGGGCATAATGCCCCCGACAACATAGCTCCTAGGATCATTCAAGCACACAAACCCCTCCACCACAATAAGGTGGCAGTTCTAGGAGGGGACCAATTATCTGTAACCACTTATTCTGTGCAGTGTTGCAGGCAAGCTGGAGCCTATCCCAGCTGACGATGGGCAGAGTACACCCTGAACAAGTCACCAGGTCATCACAGGGCTAACACATAGAGACAAACAGCCATTCATTCTCACATTCACACCTACGGTCAATTTAGAGCCATCAATTAGCCTAACCTGCATGTCTTGGACTGTGTTAGAAACCAAAGCACCCAGAGGAAACCCATGCAGACACGGGGAGAATAATGCAAACTCCACACAGGAAGGCCCCTGTCAGCCACTGGGCTCGAACCCAGAACCTTCTTGCTGTGAGGTGACAGCGCTAACCATTACACCACCGTGCCACCCCGTCTGACGCATCTTTCTGCAAAACAAAAGGGAACTCTGACCTCAAATATATTTAAAAAAAAAAGGAGAGAAAAGTTAGGGAACAGTGGCCTGCCACAAAGTGCAGCTTTTACCTGAGTGAAAACCTGTTGACAATGCCTCCATCCACTGGATCAGATCCAGTGCTCCCTTTTTAGTGAGATCAGTCAGCAAGCTGGCAATGTCTGAATCATCAGGCACACACATGCGAGAATAGCCAGCCAGGCCCAGGAACTGTCTTCCCATTCTTTTTGGTTTTAGGCCTCAGGCAGGTTGCAATTGCTGCTGTCTTATCAATTTGGGGACACACCTGCCCATGACTCAAGTGGAAGCCCGGATACTGGATTTCCACTCATCCAAACCAAACACCTTCTTCAGATTTGCCATGAGTCAATTCAAGTCACTTAACTATAGCACTTTTAAAAACAGACATTATCACAAAGCAACTTTAAATATGAGCTAATTTATCCCCAATGTGCAAGCCTGTGGCAATGGTGGCAAGGAAAAACTTCCTCAGATGGCACAAGGAAGAAACCTTGAGAGGAACCAGACTTACAAGGGAATCCATCCTTATTTGAGTGACAACAGATAGCCTGATTTAATATATAGATTTAGGCACTGCCTAAAAGTGGAGGTCCAATATGTTTCTGGGTTGTAGAATTTTCTTATAAGATAAGATGTCTTTATTGTTATTGTCACTTTTCCAAAGGTACAACGAAATTGAAGGTGCTGCTAACTCATTATGAGTTATAGAAAAAAATAAGAACAAATAAAGTATAAAAATAAATAGTAAAGTATACAGAGTTGCGCTGGTAAAATAGTACAAACAGAATAGAAACAGAATTGTATTGGTTCTGTATGTACAACCCTGATTCCAAAAAAGTTGGGACAAAGTACAAATTGTAAATAAAAATGGAATGCAATAATTTACAAATCTCAAAAACTGATGTTGTATTCACAATAGAACATAACATATCTGTTGGGTTCACCCAAAAAGAGACCCCGATTCCTTCGTGGGCCTTCCCCTCGGATCCGAGGACGAATCGACAGGTCGAGAGAAACAGACAAGGGAACACCAGGGAGTTCACATGCCAGTTTATTCGTACAGTCACTTCGTCAAAATGAAAACATTCTTGAAAACGTCTTATAGTGTCTCTGTGTTTATGTTTTGTCTTCATGTGTGTGTGTGTGTGTGTGTGTGTGTGTGTGTGTGTGTGTGATGGGTGTGCGTCTATGTGGAAGTGTGTAATGATCTTGAATCAATCATAATATAATAACATATTTCTGCTGACAGTAAGGTACAGATAGATATCAGAGTCTTGGCTTATGATCAATATTATGGTTAATATTCATGGAATAGCATGGAATGTCTAAACACAGATAATGTCTAGTCTACGGAGTCTATTCAGAGAAGGTCAAAGACACTAGTTTGCACAGAAAGGATCTTAATAATTAACATAATTTCTTAACACATGAATGTGTGTTAAGTCAGTAAATTACATCTTGATTTCATCAACATAAGCAAAATAACAAATAACAATGTCTTTAATAATGCTAAAACAAGGAATGTTATAAGAAAATAAACATAAAAAATAAGAACAACTTAAACACAAGAACAATGAGAATATGTCTGAAAGAGAGAGAACAATTAAACAACCAACACTGCTTAGATTAAACTCATAACTAAATTAGGTTAATGCTTTTAAACTAAAAACCCTTAGAATCATAAGATCTTAATTATAATTATAATGTCATTATGAAACTAATCTAAAACTACAAAACTAACATTAATCACGGAATGCATTCATTAATTACGGGATTCAAATCACTATCATAGTATATTTCAAGCTTTTAAGAAGCTATAACCTAAGTTTCGACTAAATGAATTAACATAAACATGAACTTTAATTCTACCATTTCAGAGTGTGTGTGAGTCGATCTGACACCAAAACAGACCTTGGTGAATCCTTCAGACACTTCTCTGTTCAAAATACACATTCATATCAAAAAATAAACAAAATGTTCCCAAACAATGTCCAGCCGAGACATAAGGTCAACTAATATAATTTTGACACAGAATAATTCCCTGAATTCTTAACTAAACTTACATATGTCTACATATATCTTGATTTAACCTACTGATTCTGATTCATATTCTGATCATAACCTACATATAATACAATTTGACCTAACAATATCAAATGTCAAAAGTGAGACATTTTGAAATTTCATGCCAAATATTGGCTCATTTGAAATTTCATGACAGCAACACATCTCAAAAAAGTTGGGACAGGGGCAATAAGAGGCTGGAAAAGTTAAAGGTACAAAAAAGGAACAGCTGGAGGACCAAATTGCAACTCATTAGGTCAATTGGCAATAGGTCATTAACATGACGGTATAAAAAGAGCATCTTGGAGTGGCAGCGGCTCTCAGAAGTAAAGATGGGAAGAGGATCACCAATCCCCCTAATTCTGCACCGACAAATAGTGGAGCAATATCAGAAAGGAGTTCAACAGTGTAAAATTGCAAAGAATTTGAACATATCATCATCTACAGTGCATAATATCATCAAAAGATTCAGAGAATCGGGAAGAATCTCTGTGCGTAAGGGTCAAGGCCGGAAAACCATACTGGGTGCCCGTGATCTTCGGGCCCTTAGACAGCACTGCATCACATACAGGCATGCTTCTGTATTGGAAATCACAAAATGGGCTCAGGAAAAGAACATTATCTGTGAACACAATTCACTGTGCCATCCGCCGTTGCCAGCTAAAACTCTATAGTTCAAAGAAGAAGCCGTATCTAAACATGATCCAGAAGCACAGACGTCTTCTCTGGGCCAAGGCTCATTTAAAATAGAATGTGGCAAAGTGGAAAACTGTTCTGTGGTCAGATGAATCAAAATTTGAAGTTCTTTATGGAAATCA
The DNA here is from genome assembly GCF_027579695.1 of Neoarius graeffei. Taxonomy (NCBI): domain Eukaryota; kingdom Metazoa; phylum Chordata; class Actinopteri; order Siluriformes; family Ariidae; genus Neoarius; species Neoarius graeffei. Next base: position 43,553,310 of record NC_083572.1, read on the forward strand.
GGGACGCCGTGTCATTCGGACTAAAGAGGAGAAGGACGACCCAAGTTGTTATCAGCGCTCAGTTCAGAAACCTGCATCTCTGATGGTATGGGGTTGCATTAGTGCGTGTGGCATGGGCAGCTTACACATCTGGAAAGACACCATCAATGCTGAAAGGTATATCCAGGTTCTAGACTTACATATGCTCCCATCCAGATGACGTCTCTTTCAGGGAAGACCTTGCAATTTCCAACATGACAATGCCAAACCACATACTGCATCAATTACAGCATCATGGCTGCATAGAAGAAGGGTCCGGGTACTGAACTGGCCAGCCTGCAGTCCAGATCTTTCACCCATAGAAAACATTTGGCGCATCATAAAACGGAAGATACGACAAAAAAGACCTAAGACACTTGAGCAACTAGAATCCTACATTAGACAAGAATGGGTTAACATTCCTATCCCTAAACTTGAGCAACTTGTCTCCTCAGTCCCCAGACGTTTACAGACTGTTGTAAAGAGAAAAGGGGATGTCTCACAGTGGTAAACATGGCCTTGTCCCAACTTTTTTGAGATGTGTTGTTGTCATGAAATTTAAAATCACCTAATTTTTCTCTTTAAATGATGTTTTCTCAGTTTAAACATTTGATATGTCATCTATGTTCTATTCTGAATAAAATATGGAATTTTCAAACTTCCACATCATTGCATTCCATTTTTATTTACAATTTGTACTTTGTCCCAACTTTTCTGGAATCGGGGTTGTACACAGATTGCACTGATAAGAAAATAAATATATGTACACACACATATATACAAATTGCACATTAGGGATAGGGCCAAGAATAGTTCTATTACACATTTGAGTTCAAAGCCATGATTGCTTTGGGATAGAAACTGTTTTTAGGCAGTTTGTCCTGGTTTTCATTGCTCTGTATCTCTTGCCTGATGGCAAAAGCTGGAAGAGACAATGACCGGGGTGTTAAGAGTCTTTTGAAATGTCCATCGCTTTCCTGCGGCATCTGGAGGTGGAAATCTGTTCCAGGTTGGGGAGGGGGCAGCTTATTGTTTTCTCTGCTGCCCTAATGACCCTGTGGAGCGCCGCCTTCTCTGAGGATGTGCAGCTACCGTACCATACACACAGTCCATACATGATCACACTGTCTATGGAGCAGTGATCGAAGGCCCGGAGCAGATTTTGGGGGAAACAGTTCTTTCTGAGGATTCTCAGGAAGTACAGTCTCTGCTGCGCCTTCTTCAGCAGCTCCTTGGTGTTGGCACTCCAGGTTAGGTCGTTCTCCAGCTCAATACCGAGAAACCTGAACATTGGGACCCTCTCCACACAGGCCCGGCCGATGATGAGTGGCTGGATGTCAGTTTTGTTTTTCCTAAAGTCAATAACCAGCTCCTTTGTTTTGGTGGTGTTGAGCAGCAGATTGTTGACTTTGCACCACTCTGACAGCCGCTCCACCTCGTCCCTGTATGCCAGCTCACCCTCCTGGCCCAAGATGAGTCCGACCACGGTAGTGTCATCTGTGAACTTTACAATTTTGTTGCTGAGGTGGGTGGAGACACAGTCATACATGTAGAGGGTGTAAAGGAGTGGACTAAGTAAACAACCCTGTGGCAAGCCGGTGTTCAGGCTGAGAGCAGTGGAGGTGTGGGAACCCAGCCTGACCCTCTGGGAGCGGCCTGACAGAAAGTCCAATATCCACCTGCAGGTGAGCGGTGGAAGCCCAAGGTCCGCCAGCTTGGACACCAGTTGTTGTGGGAGGATGGTGTTAAACGCTGAGCTGAAGTCCACAAAGAGCATTCTGACGTAGCTCCCCTGCTGCTCCAAGTAGGTCAGTGCAGCGTGAAGTGCTGTGAATACAACATCCTCCATGGATCTCTTTGCTTTGTAAGCAAATTGAAGAGGGTCCAGCTCAGCAGGCAGGCAGGCAAGGATATGACTCCGCACCAGTTTCTCAAAGCACTTCATGATGACAGGTGTAAGTGCCACTGGGTGGTAGTCATTCAGGGTGTTGATGTTAGGTATTTTTGGCAGTGGTACAATGGTTGAGGACTTAAGGCAGGATGGGACAATGGCCTGAGATAGGGACTGGTTAAAAATCCTTGTGAAGATTCCAGCCAGTTGATCTGCACAGTCTTTCAGCACCCATCCCGTCACTCTGTCGGGTCCCGCAGCCTTCCTTGGGTTCACCTTCCTCATCACCCGCCTCACCTCACACTCCTCTACCACGAGAGGTAGAGCAGTGTGAGGTTATGTCATAGCCAGCCTCTTTTGTTTTATTTTTCTACTGTTATAGTTACTATACTGTTTTCTTATGTTGCACAAAATGTTGGGCAACAACAGTGACAAGTTACTCACTACTATACTGTCCTGACTACTACTGTACTTCACTAGTTGTTGGGTTTCCTATGGTGACAGGCATGCACACACAGGACCAAAACCATCAGAAAACAACTCGATGGGTTACTCACTACTCAGCTGCTGGGTTTCCTATGGTGGCAGGCACACATGCACAGGACCGAAACCATCAGAAAACAACTCGATGGGTTACTCACTACTCAACTGTTGGGTTCCCTATGGTGGCAGGCACACACACCCACACAGGACCGAAACCATCAGAAAGCAACTCGATGGGTTACTCACGACTCAGCTGTTGGGTTTCCCATGGTGGCAGGCACACACACAGGACCGAAACCATCAGAAAACAACTCAAGGGGTTACTCACTACTCAGCTGTTGCGTTTCCTATGGTGGCAGGCACACCCACCCACACAGGACCAAAACCATCAGAAAACAACTCGATGGGTTACTCACTACTCAGCTGCTGGGTTTCCTATGGTGGCAGGCACACATGCACAGGACTGAAACCATCAGAAAACAACTCGGTGGGTTACTCACTACTCAACTGTTGGGTTCCCTATGGTGGCAGGCACACACACCCACACAGAACCAAAACCATCAGAAAGCAACTCGATGGGTTACTCATGACTCAGCTGTTGGGTTTCCCATGGTGGCAGGCACACACACAGGACTGAAACCATCAGAAAACAACTCAAGGGGTTACTCACTACTCAGCTGTTGCGTTTCCTATGGTGGCAGGCACACCCACCCACACAGGACCAAAACCATCAGAAAACAACTCGATGGGTTACTCACTACTCAGCTGCTGGGTTTCCTATGGTGGCAGGCACACATGCACAGGACCGAAACCATCAGAAAACAACTCGGTGGGTTACTCACTACTCAACTGTTGGGTTCCCTATGGTGGCAGGCACACACACCCACACAGGACCAAAACCATCAGAAAGCAACTCGATGGGTTACTCACGACTCAGCTGTTGGGTTTCCCATGGTGGCAGGCACACACACAGGACCGAAACCATCAGAAAACAACTCAAGGGGTTACTCACTACTCAGCTGTTGCGTTTCCTATGGTGGCAGGCACACCCACCCACACAGGACCGAAACCATCAGAAAACAACTCGATGGGTTTCTTTATGTATCCACACCAGGGCTTAATTTGAGCCGGAACATGATGGAACAAGATCCGGAACCTCCATCGTTGGATCCGGCAGCTATTTTCATTTCATTCGGTGTTCCGGCAGCTATTTAAATGGATCAGATCATTCCCCATCACAAAGGGAAAAAAAATCAAACAATAAATTAAATAAATAAGTAAATAAAAATTTTTTAGTGTTCGGTTTTGATTTTGATATCTGTTGTTGATTTCTCTCCTATGACATCCACAAAATCTCAAAATCTATGCGAAAGGGGAAGGGGGGGGACATGGGGTGTATACTTCTGCTCAATAGAACACCGGGTTTTTTGTAGCCGTTAGCTTGTGCTGTGGAAAAAATGGCAAAAAAACAAGAAAGCTTACTAAAATTTTTACCCATTACTTGAATCGATTGCACTTATGGCTGCTACTTGAATCCTTGGAATATAGTAAAACTTGAATCCTTAAAATGAATTCTCCAACTTGTTTTGTAAACCCTTTATTTCTTAACTATTACTTGAATTGATTGCACTTATGTTTGCTGGCACTGCTTTTAAACTTGAAATATGCTTGAAATCTGAGGCTATGCTTTTACATACCCTACTTAAATCCTTAAAATGAGTCATTTAACTCATGTCTTGTGTGATCTGATCTCCAATGGTGAAATAAACCGGTTGTGATATGAGTACAGTCTGTTATTTTAGAAGATAAATTTAATATATAATTTAATATATAGCCTAATAAAAAATAATATTTTATAACATAATATCACAACATGGCGGCACGGTGGTGTAGTGGTTAGCGCTGTTGCCTCACAGCAAGAAGGTCCGGGTTCGAGCCCCGTGGCCGGCGAGGGCCTTTCTGTGTGGAGTTTGCATGTTCTCCCCGTGTCTGCGTGGGTTTCCTCTGGGTGCTCCGGTTTCCCCCACAGTCCAAAGACATGCAGGTTAGGTTAACTGGTGACTCTAAATTGAACGTAGGTGTGAATGTGAGTGTGAATGGTTGTCTGTGTCTATGTGTCAGCCCTGTGATGACCTGGCAACTTGTCCAGGGTGTACCCCGCCTTTCGCCCGTAGTCAGCTGGGATAGGCTCCAGCCTGCCTGCGACCCTGTAGAACAGGATAAAGCGGCTAGAGATAATGAGATGAGATGAATATCACGACATATTACTGTCTGTAACTGTTCATCACTAAAGTGTTTTCGAAGATCATAATGTCTGATATTATTTTATTTTTTGCCAAGCGGGGCCACTGCCGGGTCGGTCGACACATGGTAGGTCTATTGTTCAAATGCGTTCTACGGTCTATGGGGCTGCGTTGTGGGTGCAAGTGCCAGGACCGTTTTATTCATTTACTTTCTTTATAATCTCAGTCAGATACACAAGCAAGATTAAGTCTTTACTCTGCTGTGTTTTATTATGGCCATCAATATATTGTAACCTGTGTTTGATTTGTTAATTGTTGATCCAGTTGTTGCCTTAATGCAGGGGTCTGCAATGGCTCGGGAGCCAGATGTGGCTCTTTTGGTGACTGCATCTGGCTCGCAGATTAATCAGCTCACATTGAGATCAAGAAGTACACCTCCATTTAATGAAAAAGTCAGCTGTCCGCAAAGCCTTTTGACAAAGAACATGGCGAAAAGAGAAAAAAGGTGACTGGTAGGCTACCGTACATTTCAACAGGAACGTTTGCGTCAAAATATTCAGCGGGGGACAGGAGGAATACAGCATGTCAAGAGCCTCTTCATTATGAAAAAGAATATATTACACTCAAATTGTTGGTCATACGTAAAAATGCATTTTAGTTGTATTCAGCGTCACTTTTTACATATGGCTCTCACGAAAATGTATTTGAAAATATGTGGCTTTCATGGCTCTCTCAGCCAAAAAGGTTCCCGACCCCTGCCTTAACGTATGTGTGGAGAGCGAGAGTGAACTTGAGTGCCTGTTTGGAGAACATTCGGAGCATTGTCCATTGTTATCCAGGATTTGATAACTGGTGCTGTTGCAATACATGTCATGCAATAGGCGTGTGTGCGTAAAGTTATAGTAAACCACCACCCGCCTTTTTTTTTTTTGAGTTGCCGGACCCACCCACCTCCTGCGTTCCGGGACCTCCTACTTCACAAATTAAGCACTGATCCACACTCTATGCCTATGGGGCTCCACTCGCATGGGCCAAAGGGGCTCCATTAATATGAAGATTTAAAATTTAATTACAGGTAGAAGTGTGGTTCAGTTAAAGTTTAAACTGATTTCCGTGGTGAGTAAATACTGATATAGCTAGTTTTGGTGTGGGGATGTTCTAAAGCAGCCTGCAAAGCATGTAATCTAGAATTACGAATCCACACGACTTGCAGTTGCTGCTCTCTAATAGCTCCAATACAGCTAGTCAGCCATTTGACACAGAACACAACACATTGGGAGTTGGCATTTTCATCTTCGGCACTGTGTCCATCTTAGAAAATTACTGTGCTAGTGAGATAATTTGTTATCTGACGTTATTTCTGTGGATTGATCGTGACAGAAACCACTCCTCCCCCACCCAGTTTTTTCCTCTGCTCTACACCAAAATCTTAGGTGACATACTTTCTTATTTTGAACACAGAATAGCAAATTTCACCAAAAGTAAGGAAACTATATAAAGTTTTCAAGGTCTTTTGTTGAAATTTTTACCTTCGTGGGCCAAGTTGCAACAGGAGCCAAACCGTGCAGGCAATATTAAAGCTAAGCTAATGGAGCTCGCACAGTGCGCAGGCAGCCTTTTGCCACTACTTTACCATCAGCTGACCTGTCGCTAGTGTATTGCTATTTTCTTTACCTGTCCATACCATTTGAATTGATCAGTATAACTGGTTTCATAAGCCATGCTTGTCATTAATCACTGTTTGCCATAACTTCATGTTCATGCATTTAACTTTGCTGTGTGGAATGCGAGGAAAGGCCTAGCGGCATTTTTGGATACCAAATGTTTGTTATGGGGGCGGCACGGTGGTGTAATGGTTAGCGCTGTTGCCTCACAGCAAGAAGGTCCAGGTTCAAGCCCCATGACCGACGAGGGCCTTTCTGTGGAGAGTTTGCATGTTCTCCCCGTGTCCGCATGGGTTTCCTCCGGGTGCTCCGGTTTCCCCCACAGTCCAAAGACATGCAGGTTAGGTTAACTAAATTGACCATAGGTGTTAATGTGAGTGTGAATGTTTGTCTGTGTCTATGTCTCAGCCCTGTGATGACCTGGTGACTTGTCCAGGGTGTACCCCTCCTTTCACCCGTAGTCAGCTGGGATAGGCTCCAGCTTGCCTGCGACCCTGTAGAACAGGATAAAGTGGCTAGAGATAATGAGATGAGATGAGATGAGATGAGATGAGATGAGATGAGATGAGATGAGAAGATACATGGTTCATGAAAACACTGACTGGATTCAGGTCAACTTGTCAGATCCTGAAGGATTTCGCAGTGATATCAACATCACTATTTAGAATTAAATTTCTACAACTCATCATTTCTATTAATTCATTTTTTACACATTTTCTTTCTCTTTCAGTTTGTTGCTTTTCTTGTGAAAGATTTCTTCGCCTTTCTCTCGCTCTTTCATGGCTTCTTTCCTTTTCTTCCTCTGTCAAAACTCTCTTTTCCCGGTTTTGACTTCATCTTTCTCTCCTTGGTTAACTTGTTCTGACATCTTTTGTAAAAATGATTATTATTTTGTTGTGCTGTTTGAGTTGTTCTCGGTGGAGAAACCGGATAAATATGAAATTATCTGTAGACAAAAATAAGTTATGTAGGCGCGCTCGCGCTTCTAGTTCCCACCAATATCAATCAGCCAATCAGAATCATGAGGGGCACGAACGGAAGGACATACACGGCTGGGATCCCTGTGTGCCCATGAAAAATCAACTCAATGGGTTACCATAAGTTCTTAAGTATGGAGCTTCGCTATAAATAATTTGCTTCTATAACAGTGTCCTATATAGTCACAAAGTATAACTGTGTAACTTCATCAACTTTAGAACAGTCCTCAGATGTTGCATGTGATGCTGCCAATTGGGAGTGTCCCATTGTCGAGGATCAGACATGTAGGGCCCACCCAGGGACGCCAAATTGTAATGGAAACTTCTAATAAACACTTCAGAATGCTTGGCAGTTATCTTTTCAGTTATTTATTATAGTAAATCTTATAAAACAGATATATAAAACAGGAAAATAAAAGAAGACACCACCTCATGTGATGCTGGGAGTGCACACTCGGAGTTGTGTCTTAGTGGCTATTATCTATTATACTCTAAAGGCATTTGCCTACTGCTCGCGTCTGCACGTGATTGGCTCGAGGCTTGCCCTTGAAGCTAAACATTGGTTCTTTGTTAGAGCATGCACCTGGTGTGCTCTGAGATGTGCAGCGGATGTATAGTTAGGCATAACATAATGTCTCGTCTCGTCTTCATCCGCTTTATCTGGGGCTGGGTCGCGGAGGCAGCAGTCTGAGCATGGAAGCCCAAACTTTCCTTTCCCCAGACACCTCGGCCAGCTCCTTGGGAAGAACATCGAGGTGTTCCCAGGCCAGCCGAGAGACATAGTCCCTCCAGCATGTCCTGGGTCTTCCCCGGGGCCTCCTCCTGGGGGGACATGCCTGGAACACCTCCCCAGGGAGGCATCCAGGAGGCATCCGAAAGAGATGCCCGAGCCACCTCAGCTGATTCCTCTCAATGTGGAGGAGCAGCGGCTCTACTCCAAGCTCCTCCCAAGTGACTGTGTTTCTCACCCTATCTCTAAGGGAGCGCCCAGCCACCCTGCGAAGGAAACTCATTTTGGCCGCTTGTATCCACGATCTTGTTCTTTCGGTCATTACCCAAAGCTCATGACCATAGGTGAGAGTCGGAATGTAGATTGACCGGTAAATCGAGAGCTTCGCCTTTTGGCTCAGCTCCTTCTTCACCACAATGGACCGGTAAAGCAACCGCATAACTGCGGAGGCTGCACCGATCCGCCTGTCGATCTCACGCTCTATCCTCCCTCACTCGTGAACAAGATCCCGAGATACTTAAACTCCTCCACTTGAGGCAGGACTTCTCCACCAACCTGGAGAGGGCAAGCCACCCTTTTCCGGTCGAGAACAATGGCCTTGGACTTGGAGGTGCTGATTCTCATCCCAGCCGCTTCACACTCAACTGCAAACCACCCCAGTGCATGCTGAAGGTCCTGGTTTGAAGAAGCCAACAGGACAACATCATCCACAAAAAGCAGAGATGAAATTCTGTGGTTCCCAAACAGGATTCCTTCCGGCCCCTGGCTGCGCCTAGAAATTCTGTCCATAAAAATTATAAACAGAACTGGTGACAAAGGGCAGCCCTGCCGGAGTCCAACATGCACTGGGAACAAGTCTGAATTCCTGCCGGCAATGTGAACCAGACTCCTGCTCCGTTCGTACAGGGACCGGACAGCCCTTAGCAAAGAGCCCCGAACCCCATACTCCTGAAGCACCCCCCACAGAATACCACGAGGGACATGGTCAAATGCCTTCTCCAGATCCAAAAAGCACATGTGGACTGGTTGGGCAAACTCCCATGAACCCTCGAGCACCCTATGAAGGGTATAGAGCTGGTCCAGTGTTCCACGACCAGGATGAAAACCGCATTGTTCCTCCTGGATCCGAGGTTCAACTATTGGCCGAATTCTCCTCTCCAGTACCCTGGAGTAAACCTTCCCAGGAAGGCTGAGAAGTGTGATTCCCCTATAATTGGAGCACACTCTCCGGTCCCCTTTCTTAAAAAGAGGGACCACCACCCCAGTCTGCCACTCTAGAGGCACTGTCCCTGACTGCCACGCGATGCTGCAGAGGCGTGTCAGCCAAGACAGCCCCACAACATCCAGAGACTTGAGATACTCAGGGCGGATCTCATCCACCCCCGGTGCCTTGCCACTGAGGAGCTTGAAAACCACCTCAGTGACTTTGGCTTGGGTAATGGATGAGTCCACCTCCGAGTCATCAACCTTCGCTTCCTCAATGGAAGACGTGACGGTGGTATTGAGGAGATCCTCAAAGTATTCCTTCCACCGCCCGACAATGTCCCCAGTCGAGGTCAACAGCTCCCCACTCGCACTGTAAACAGTGTTGGCAGAGTACTGCTTCCCCCTCCTGAGGCACCGGATGGTTTGCCAGAATTTCTTCGAGGCCGACCGATAGTCCTCCTCCATGGCCTCACCGAACTCCTCCCAGTTCCGAGTTTTTGCCTCTGCAACTGCCCGAGCTGCGGCACGCCCGGCCTGCTGATACCCGTCAGCTGCCTCCGGAGTCTCGGAGGCCAACATGGCCCGATAGGACTCCTTCTTCAGCTTAACGGCGTCCCTTACTTCTGGTGTCCACTACCGGGTTCAGGGATTCCCGCCACAACAGGCACCGGAGACCTTGCGGCCACAGCTCCGAACAGCTGCATCTACAATGGAGGTAGAGAACATGGTCCACTCAGACTCAATGTCCCCTGCCTCTCTCAGAAGCCGGGAGAAGCTCTCCTGGAGGTGGGAGTTAAAGACCTCCCTGACAGAGTGCTTGGCCAGACGTTCCCAGCAGACCCTCACCATACATTTGGGCCTGCCAGGTCTGTCTGGTTTCCTCCTCTGCCAGCGGCTCCAACTCACCACCAGGTGGTGATCAGTTGACAGCTCAGCCCCCCTCTTCACCCAAGTGTCCAAGACATAGGACCGAAGATCAGATGAAACGACAACAAAGTCGATCATAGACCTCCGACCTGGTAGCACGTGGACTTATGGACACCCCTATGCTCGAACATTGTGTTCGTTATGGACAAACCGTGACTAGCACAGAAGTCCAATAACAAAACACCACTCGGGTTCAGATCGGGGAGGCCGTTCCTCCCAATCACGCCCCTCCAGGTGTCACTGTCGTCGCCCACGTGAGCGTTGAAGTCCCCCAGTAGAACAATGGAGTCCCCAGTCTGAGCACCTCTCAGTATCTCTCCCAGGGACTCCAAGAAGGCCGGATACTCTATACTGCTATTCGGCCCGTAGGCACAAACAACAGCAAGAGCCCTCTCCCCGACCCGAAGGTGCAGAGAGGCGACCCTCTTGTTCACTGGGGTAAACTCCAACACATGGCGGCTGTGCTGGGGAGCTATAAGCAAGCCCACACCAGCCCACCACCGCTCACCATGGGTGACTCAAGAAAAGTGGAGAGTCCAGCCCCTCTCAAGGAGCTGGGTTCCGGAGCCCAAGTTGTGCATGGAGGTGAGCCCAACTATCTCTAGCCGGTACTTCTCAACCTCCCGCACAAGCTCAGGTTCTTTCCCCCCCAGCGAAGTGACATTCCATGTCCCAACAGCTAGCCGCTGTGTTCGGGGATCAGGTCGTCGAGGCCCCTGCCTTCGACTGCTGCCTAATCCACACTGTACCAGCCCCCTACTGCTACCTCTGTGGGTGGTGAACCCACAGGAGGTCGGGCCCATGTCACTGCTTCGGGCTGAGCCCAGCCGGGCCCCGTGGGCAAAGGCCCGGCCACCAAGCGCTCGCATACGAGCCCCAACCCCGGGCCTGGCTCCAGGGTGGGGCCCCGGCTGTGCCATACTGGGTGATGTCACGGTCCTTGATTGTTTTTTATCCATAAGGGTTTTGGTGAACCGCTCTTGGTCTGGCCTGTCACCTAGGACCTGTCTGCCTTGGGAGACCCTAACAGGGGCGTAATGCCCCGACAACATAGCTCCTAGGATCATTCAAGTACACAAACCCCTCCACCACAATAAGGTGGCAGTTCTAGGAGGGGGTATAACATAACATGAAACATAAACAAGGCAGCCTGCTTATCACCAGCCATTGAGCCAAGGACACAGAAACACAGAGAATAGGAATGTTCATCTCCTAAATTTCTTTCACATTTCCCCCTTTTTATCCTACAGGATAATAATTGCTAAAGGAAAGAAATGTACACAATTTCAGTGGTAAGAGTTCCTGGAGAGATTCGACTTAACATGTCATTGAGTGTACAGGGATAATGCTAAGGCTGTTTTGTAAGACATAGACGTCTTACGTAGGGATGAGCGAGTACAGCATTATCTGTATCTGTATCTGTTAACCACATGAATTATCTGTATCCGTATCCATACTCGGAGTGGGCGGGGCCTAACCCGGAAGTGGGTCTGGTTGTCTTGAAATGGACTGGGCTTTAACCAGTATGTTGTTTTAAGCATGCAATTGATATGGGTTGATCAGAAATTGTTATATTTATTGCTGATTAGAAAACTATTTACAGGACAGCATCAGCATTGAGCTTCATATCAATGGTTTTAATCACGATACCAAACGAACTATTTACAGAACAAGTTTTGCCACAATGAATACAACACATGCAGTTGCAATTATGAAATGAAATGTAATGAACAAGAGTTTTCATACTCAACATTACTTTCTTTTTTTATGATCAGTGTGATTTTTTTTTTATTTATTTTTTGGTTCTTTTTTATTTTTTTATTTCCACACCAGGTGTGTGTGTGTGTGTGTGTGTAGCTTAATTTGTAATATTATTTATACCACTACAACCTAGAAAGTGTCAGACACTCAGTGCTTGAAGTAAAATAAAACTGCTTAGAGCCAACTGACGGTTTAAAAAAAAACTCTGATGACTGGCAGAGAGAGAGAGAGAGAGAGAGAGAGAGAGAGTGTGTGTGTGTGTGTGTGTGTGTGTGTAGCTTAATTTGTAATACTTATACCACTACTACCTTTATTTTTACATGAATTACAGCAAGAAAGTGTCAGACACTCAATGCGTGAAGTCAAAAAAACCTGTTTTTAACCGACGGTTAAAAAAAGAAAAAAAATCTCTGACAGGCAGAGACGCAACGCGAGTCGCTGTCTATCAAGCACCACGTCTGAACGAACCCACGTTTACCAGAACTCTACTGGTTATAAGTAAGTACAAAATGAAATAAAAACAAACTTGAAGCTGAAGAAACCCAAAACGTTAACGGAAAAGAGCCGCAAACCGGAGAGACAGAGAGCTGTTCTCTGTGTGAGTGAGCAGAGCGGTGTGTGTAGGGGAGGGGTGCTGTGATGCTGTGTGAGGATTTTCATTCAGTCCGAGCACAGATATTGACTCTTATTACTCGTATAATACTCATACTCAGCAAAAGTGCTTTATCCGTACCGGATACTCGTTTCAGCCAAGTATCCGGCTCAACTCTAGTCTTAAGTTAATGCTAGCAAGCTATATACATAGATCAGGAAACAATAGAACAGAAAACAACCACAAATAAGAGTGTTTTAAGCTAGGGCTAATTTCATATCAGCTATGTTGACGTCGTCAAACGGTGGGTTATAGATTAGATTAGATTAGATTAGATTAGATTAGATTAGATTAGATTAGATTAGATTACCCTTTATTATCTCTACTTGAGAGAAATTTGTTTTGGGCAAACAAGAGAGTGTGATTTTACAGAAACATATAACATAAATGTAGCATACTTAACAAGTAACATGCAAACATAGATACAGCCTAGTTCATCTGCCTCCACACACCCCCAAACAAACATCCCCTTGTATTGCAGTCCATAGGTATTGCACACAGCCACTTCCCTGAGCTACTTAGCACAGACATTGCTCGGAAAGATATCATTATAATAATAAATATCACACATAAAACAGAATGATTGCATAAAATTACACCACAACCTAAAAATACTACCCCCCAATCCCCCCCCACACACACTATCACTCACACCACGCTAAGACCTACTATTAAGTAGTTTAATTGATCAAGGAACCATTGAGAGTTTGAACCCATTTGTTTTACAGTTTGGGAGCCTATATCTCCTTCCTGAGGGTAGCATTTCATATTCGCCATGCAAAATATGTTTCTCATCCCCTGAGATTTTCAGTCCCTGTCTCCTTACTGCTTCATCAAATAAAGCTTGCAATGATGTGGGAGGGGGCATGCCCATTATTTTCCCAGCTCTCTTAATAAGGGTATGCAATTGAGCTTTCAGTTTAACAGACAGGTTCCCAAACCATATTTTGATGCCGTATCTGATGATGGATTCAATGGAAGCCCTATAGAAGGCCATCATAATATCTTTCTCAATGCCAAACACTCTCAACCTCCTCAGAAAATGAAGACACTGACTGATCCTTGAACATAAAAAGTCAACATGCTGGCACCATTTTAGTTGAGAGTCAAATAAAACACCTAAATATTTATATGTGGATATCTGCTCCACTGCCTCCCCATTTAGTGTCACCAAATTATGGTTACCTATGGATCTGGGGTCAAAGATGATTTTTTTTTTGTTTTGCTCACATCTAATCTAATCTAATCTAATCTAATCTAATCTAATCTAATCTACCCCCTTCATTTTATGTTAACTATGTCCCCGAGTTAACCCTTGCCCTTCTTGATGTGTATTGGTGCTCAGAGGGCGGGCACGCCCTATCAGCCCTCGTCCCACCTCACTGAGACTTGGAGGAAACTCAAAACCCTAAGACTTATCTATCGGCTAGACACTGAAATACTGTTCCCTATTGAGGGTGCATGCGTGATTGATGTGATACTCACACTGTTCCACGCAGTGATGCCTTTCTTCCTCATGTGCTTTAGTTAGCACCCTGATCCTTCAGGCCTTCCTCTTCCTCCTGCTCAGTTGGTTCAGGAACCCTCCTGCAGTGGCTAGCATGGATCCACATCACTCTGCCTGTGACCTTCACTGCTGTTGGGGTCGTAAGCAGGACCTGGAATGGGCCATTCCACTGTAGCTTGTTCCACTTGGTTCGTAGGAAGTCCTTCACCACTATCCAATCCCCTGGTTGTAGATCGTGCAGAGGTCCCTCAGCAGGCTTGGGAAGCACTTCTTTTACCTGTTTGTGGATAGATTTCAAAGCAGAGGACAGCATTGCACAATAATTCAACATTGCATCATCACACAGTGTGGTGTCTGGCAGTGTTCCTTGGGCTGGCCCTATCCCCGTGTTGGGTACTTGTCCAAACAGAATTTCAAATGGGCTTAACCCATGTTTAGGCCTAGTTTGCATCCTCATTTGTGTGAGTACTACAGAGAGGACCTTTGTCCATCCTAGCCCTGTTTCTGCACAAGCTTTGCTTAGTTTATTTTTAAGGGACCCATTTTCCCTCTCCACTGCTCCCACACTGGCAGGATGGTAGGCACAATGTTGTTTCAGGTCTATCCCTAGGAATGCTCCTATTTTCTTTAGGGCTGCATTAACAAAGGGCATTCTACTGTCACTTGAGATTTTGCTAGGTATACCCCACCTAGGAATTATGTCTCTCAGGAGTGCTTTGACTACTGCCTCTGAGTCTTGTTTAGCTGTGGGGAATACTTCAACCCATTTTGAAAACATGTCAACTATTACCAGGCAGTACCTTTTTCCCTCACTGGGTGTCAGTTCAATGAAGTCCATTTGGAGATGATCAAACAGTTTGTCTGGTATTGGGTGTGCTGCATGAGTTAGTTTGATACCTTGACCTGCATTATGTTGTGCACATATCAAGCATTGCTTGCAAAATTTCACAGCATAGTTTGAAAACCCCTTTGTGAACCATCCCAGATAGCAGAGGGTCGTTGATTCGACATGGAATCATCGGCATGTTCTTCGACCTATACGCCGTCGAATCACCGTCGATCACCGACGTTGATTCAACACCGCTTTGCTCATACGAGTTTCCGTTGAAACGACGTTGAAAAGTGGCTGGTGGTCGACAGAGAATAGACCCCCTTTCACCCTTTATTCAACTACGTATTTCGGTCGATTTATAGTTGAATTTTCGGCGATGATTCATCCAACTTTACTTCCTGTTTTATGTACAACAGGAAGGCTACAAATTAAGCAAAACAGGCTAAATTAAACTAGCTAACAATAAAGCATCGGGGCTCTTGCCTAGGATAAACACACACATGCATACTTCAACCATGAAAGTGAAAATTTATATCAATGTGCGTAGGCTACGTCCTGTTTTATGTACAACAGGATATAAAAATGCATGCAACAATGCACCTCTCCTAATGTTTGTCAAGCTATCTAATGAGGCATAACTTTTAACATTTATAAGGAACAGAACACACTTGAACAAGTTCTTAGAAACATTTTATGATTTATTTATAATTGTGGCCTATCCCTCCTGCGGCGCAGACCTGTACATGGAAACAGAAAAACATAACCAAAATTAATTTGATGCAGCATTGATAAAGAAAGTCAGCAGTAGGCTATGGGTTTCTAAATGCCACCCTACCTCATTATTTGGACATGGGGAAAAACTATATTTAAAATCCAAAGAGGGATGGAGGGAGGAAAATTAAAACAAAAGAAAGAAATGAAATAGAGTAGAGAATATTTGATAAAATTAAGGATGTTTTTATTCAGTAAACATTTAAAAAAAATGTTCTACAACACTCTAGCCTAGTGACTTACCAGTAACAAAATAGACTTGAAGTATTCAGATCCGCTCTGCATAAAGCAGCTAAATCCTCTCTCTGTCTCCCGGCAGAAAGCTCCTTGGTTTGCTTGTGTCTCAATCACAGCTGGTATTCTGTAGAAAGACTTCTTTTCACCTTTCCCATCAGCTTTGTTAGAACCCTAACACAGCACAAAAGTTTACCATTGTAGGTTTATGATGAACCAAGTGCCTCGTGGGTTCACATACCGCGCGCTGCCGTTATTTCCCCCAAATCACGAGTTTGTTGGTCTTCCAATGTGGCGCAGGGCTTGTTTACTTCCGGTTTCGGGTGACGTCAGTGAAAGGGGTCTAATGGGGGCATTACCGCCACCCACTGGATTGGGGTGTAAAGCAGTCTGAACAAAACGTGTAAACATAAACATAGGAGAAATGAACCCGTTTTTCTAACTCGTCCTCACTTAGTCTACTTTTCTTTTTTGATTAGTCTGGATTTGATATTGTAAATTTAAATGTGAATCAATGTATATTCATCGGACATGAACAAATGAATAAATCTTGAGTAATCTTGAGGCGTGTGTGTCCGGGGCGCGGTGTCGCGGGGGGGGAATCGAATGAACCCTCCGATGCCCCCTGGCTACGGGCCAGTTGCTCATCCTACCAATGTTGAAAACTGGCCGGCAAAAGTGACGATGGTTCAACGTCGTATATTCAACCTTCTCTGACGGTCGACAGATCAACCTTTACCCACGTTGATTCAACGGTGATAAATCGACCCTCTCAGACGGTGGAGAAATCGACGTTTCACGGCGCCGTTTCAACGTTGATTTTCTGACGTACGACGGAAACCGACCATTCTGACCAAAACTCTACGTCGTTTCAACGACCCTCTGCTATCGGGGATCTCTTTGTTACTTCTGCTACCATCCCCCTTTTGACACATGAGTGAGCCCATGTGCCAATTTTGCATAGAAAGGGAACATGTGTTTTGGTAGACAGGGACAGCTCGAGGGACAAACCCAGACCAAGTTTGCAAAGATACAGCCGGCCTGTTTCCAGACTCATCTCTCGTCCTGGGTGGCAGTGCTCTGAAGGTCGGCTAGCTGGAAACAGGGGGTGGAAACCTGAGGAAAAGCAAGGTTAGAGGGTGAACTGGAAGCTGAGGATGTACACTTAAGGCCAATTTATGCTGACAACGCAGTCCTCGCAGATGGCGTCGCAGATGGCGTCTGCGTAGCCCCCCCTTCGCAGACGCTCTGCGCGCACCTCCCAAAAATTGTGACCACCGCAGAAGCCTCGCAGACAGCATCGCAGACAAGAGGGCTCTGATTGGTCCATTCTACATCCGCTGTACACGCACTTCCACTTCCCTACTTTCCCAGTTTGGTTTGTTTTCACTACCGCCATTTTTAAAAACACGAGCGAAGATGGAGCAGCACAAAGAGCAGTTGATTGAGGAAGTGAGGAAGTACGTACATCAATACGACTCCAGTTCTAGTCATTATAAGTAACCGGAGGATAAACACTCCACTAACCACACCCACCAACTACTCCTAGCGATTTCATGACTTTGCGCCTCCTTGCGTTGTGGTGGTGAATAACATCGCACACGCCTATTACTCCCCGCTCAACGATAAATTATAACTGTCTGCGAAAAGCTATCTGCAAAAGCCTTGTCGCAAGAGCATGCAGAGGCCCTTAGCTGCTGCGTCCGCCCTGGCATTTCCTTGAGACACATGATCAGTATTGTTAGTATGGGCAGCACACTTACAGCAATGGCTCTAGGGAATAGCATCCAACAACTCAGAGACCAGTTTATGATGTGCAATGGGAGGTGCTGTGCTAGTGAGAAAATTTCTGTGTTTCCAAATGGTGCCAAAATCGTGCACAATGCCAAATGCGTACCTGCTGTTCGTAAAAATATTGACAAAATAAATAAAATTAAAAAAGGATGGCACGGTGGTGCAGTGGTTAGCGCTGTCGCCTCACAGCAAGAAGGTCTGAGTTCAAGCCCTGTGGCTGACGAGGGCCTTTCTGTGTGGAGTTTGCATGTTCTCCCCGTGTCCGCGTGGGTTTCTTCCGGATGATCCGGTTTCCCCCACAGTTCAAAGACATGCAGGTTAGGTTAGGTTAACTGGTGACTCTAAATTGACCATAGGTGTGAATGTGAGTGTGAATGGTTGTCTGTGTCTATGTGTCAGCCTAGTGATGACCTGGAGACTTGTCCAGGGTGTACCCCGCCTTTCGCTTGTAGTCAGCTGGGATAGGATCCAGCTTGCATGCAACCCTGTAGAAGGATAAAGCGGCTAGAGATAATGAGATAATGAGATGCCCTGCAGCCAATTTGCATGCCTTGTTAAGGGCACAGAGCTCTGCGGCCTGCGCCGACAGGTTTGATGGCAGACATGACACCTTGAGGACCTCGTGATCTGAGACTACGGCAAAACCTGCTTTGTTCTTTCCTGTCTCTGGAGGCTGAACCATCCACATAGAGGACCATGTCTGGATTTTCCAAAGGGTCTCCCTTTAAGTCTGCCCTGGGGGAACAAAAAGCGTTAGTGTGAGCAACACAGTCATGTGGTTCTCCATCGTCCTCTGTAGGGAGAAGAGAGGCAGGATTCAGAACAGCACAACATTTCACAATGATGTTAGGCATATCAAGTATACTTTAACCATCTCTGTGTTGACAAATGTGACATCTTTTTTTCTCCAACAGAAGCAGGGAGACAGCATGTGGGACCAAAAGGGTGAGCTTAGAATACCTCAGAATATTTCTGGAAGCAGTTACTGCCTTTTCAGGTGCAGCAACTGCATGCAGGCAAACAGGAAGTCCAGCTGCCACTGGGTCCAATTTGCTGGAGAAGTAGACTGCAGGTCTTAATCTACAGTGGTGCTTGAAAGTTTGTGAACCCTTTAGAATTTTCTATATTTCTGCATAAATATGACCTAAAACATCATCAGATTTTCACACAAGTCCTAAAAGTAGATAAAGAGAACCCAGTTAAACAAATGAGACAAAAATATTATGCTTGGTCATTTATTTATTGAGGAAACTGATCCAATATTACATATCTGTGAGTGGCAAAAGTATGTGAAGCTCTAGGATTAGCAGTTAATTTGAAGGTGAAATTAGAGTCAGGTGTTTCCAATCAATGGGATGACAATCAAGTGTGAGTGGGCACACTGTCTTATTTAAATAATAGGGATCTATCAAAGTCTGATCTTCACAATACATGTTTGTGGAAGTGTATCATGGCACGAACAAAGGAGATTTCTGAGGACCTCAGAAAAAGCGTTGCTGATGCTCATCAGGCTGGAAAAGGTTACAAAACCATCTGTAAAGAGTTTGGACTCCACCAATCCACAGTCAGACAGATTGTGTACAAATGGAGGAAATTCAAGACCATTGTTACCCTCCTCAGGACTGATCGACCAAAAAAGATCACTCCAAGAGCAAGGCGTGTAATAGTCAGCGAGGTCAAAAAGGACCCCAGGGTAACTTCTAAGCAACCGAAGGCCTCTCTCACATTGGCTAATGTTAATGTTCATGAGGCCACCATCAGAAGAACACTGAACAACAATGGTGTGCATGGCAGGGTTGCAAGGAGAAAGCCACTGCTCTCCAAAAAGAACATTGCTGGTCATCTGCAGTTTGCTAAAGATCACATGGACAAGCCAGAAGGCTATTGGAGAAATGCTTTGTGGACGGATGAGACCAAAATAGAACTTTTTGGTTTCAATGAGAAGCATTATGTTTGGAGAAAGGAAAACACTGCATTCCAGCATAAGAACCTTATCATGAAACTGTTCCGCAGGTGCACTTCCCAGACCTCAGGAGTGCCTTCCACTCCAGCCAGGGTCATGGGTCTGGTCAGGCCACTGTGTTTCTCATGCATGGCGGTGAGACTGGCGAGAAATGCTGACACCACTTCACCATCTTCTTGCTTACACATACTGATCTTAGTAATGTCTATGTTCAAGGGAAAAGCACTGTCCAGATGAGCACAGAAAGCAGTGATGGTATCTCTGTACTCACCATTGCCATCCACTCTCCAGTCTGGTATAGTCATTCACTGGTCAGCTTCCGGCCACTCTTTGGAAACTTTGTTCCAATCTATACCCATCTTGGTCATGAGTAGGCGGCGGAGTTCATGGGTGGTTGGCCAGAATTCTCTGCAAAATATCAACAGCTCATTACCAAACCTCTTCCCTCCTACCTCTCTCACATTGGGAAGAGAAGCCATGCTTTCCTTGATATCAGCTATTGTCCAGGGTCTGTGGACTAGAAGCATGCTGTCAGCTCCAGCCACTTCCACCAGTGGAAGATGAAGGACATCAGAGTTTAGGTTATGGCCTTGCAGACCCACTGGCGAGCATGTGGTCAGGTCCAGGAGGGTGTCTCTTCGGTCGCCATATGCAAGACCGGATTTCGTGTGTGACGGAGAAACGAGGGGAGGCGGTGATGCTGGAGGAGGCTGGTAGGCTGGGAGAGATTCCAGAGGCTCAGTTTTTGCTTTGTCTCGACTTCTCCCCCTTTCTGTGGGTGAGGTGCTTGTGGGAGTGATGCTCCGCCTTGCTGAGGAGGCAGTGTGTGTTGGAGTGTTGGGGCAGACTCCAGGTCAGGGTCCATCTGAAATTTCAAACACTGAGAGGAGGGTGAGGGCCCTGCCTGTCATTTCTCTCTTTTGTACTCTCTCTTAAGTGTTTCTTCTTTCCATGCAGAAAATGCCCTCCAGTCCCCTAGCAACTTAACATAATCTGCAGACTCTTCTTTTTCCTTCCGTTTCAACTTTTCTTCTAACTGTTCTATCTGCCTGGGACTAAAACTACCCTTCTCGGGGAATCCTAAGTCCTTTACCCATATGTCAAACTGTGCCAAACAATCCTCGCCATACAAGGTTTTCATAAACTGGATGTTTGGGCATTCATAGGAACACCCAATTCTTATTATAGCACATGTAGCCTCATGCTTACTTGCTTTTTTCTTTTCTTTCCCTAACTTGCCATTTATGTTCCCCATTGTACCCTGTTATATCAATAGGTTGTGACAACAATGGCTAAGTTTCTTTACTAGGATCACAAGAGGAATAGGTTGGACTATGTCCAAAAATGCGACACAATAATCCTTTAGGCATGTTCTTATTAGTAAACAATTTATCTGACATTTACCTTAAGCTAAAAGTAGGTATCATTTAGCACAACAACCTCAAAGACAACTCATGCATGTGTACAAGATCTATTTCTCTGTTTCAGAATTTGAAGGAGGCCAGTACTCTGTTAATTAATCAATATTTTGTGTGCACACCGGTGTGTCTTGGCGACTCTGTGATTGAACCTCTCTATCCCATTCCTACGATGGGCCAGTTGTTCACAGAGAACAAAGGGAGCAAGATTCAATTCTTTCCCAGTTATGAACCGCTGAACATGAATCCGTCGAAACATGCCCCCTTACTTCACACTCTCAAGTAGGTGAGCCGTTACCCAGTCATCACTTAGGTGGATATTTCTCTTAGACAATCCAATAAACTACTCGCTGTTTATTTTCTCAAAATTGTGTTTTATCCATTTCTGCAAACATATTGATGGTACCACAGCTTAGCAGTCTTCCTTGACTAGGACAAGTTTCTGTCCATCTCTTATATCGGGATTAAATACTGTTTCCACTAATTTCTTTACACAACAATGCAAAGTTATCACTTACTGGTTTGGTGAGCCCTGACGGTCTGGTCTCTCATCCGAGTTCTCAGCTCCACACCGTGGCCTTGGGAATGTCCCATTGTCCAAGGATCAGACACATAGGGCCCACCCAGGGATGCCAAATTGTAATGGAAACTTCTAATAAACACTTCAGAATGCTTAGCAGTTGTCTTTTCAGTTATTTATTATAGTAGATCTTATAAAACAGAGATATAAAACAGGAAAAGAAAAGAAGACACCACCTCAGGTGATGCTGAGAGTGTGCACTCTGAGTTGTGTCTTAGTGGCTGTTATCTATTATACTCTAAAGGCATTCGCCTACTGCTCGCGTCTGCACGTGATTGGCTCGAGGCTTGCCCTTGAAGCTAAACATTGGTTCTTTATTACAGCATGCACCTTGTGTGCTTTGAGATGCACAGCGGATGCATGGTTAGGCATAACATAACATGAAACATAAACAAGGCAGCCTGCTTATCACCAGCCGTTGAGCCAAGGACACAGAAACACAGAGAATAGGAATATTCATCTACTGAATTTCCTTCACAGTGGTATGCAGGTAGAGAATTCTGTGCATGAGTCAGTGGAACATTGCAGGGGTCTTGAATAACCCAAATGGAAGGGTGACTAATTGGTGTAAACCAAATGGGGTAGAAAAGGCCGCTTTTTCACAGGATAATGGTATTCAAGGGATCTGCCACTATCCTTTTGGCAGATCCAGTGTTGAATAAAAGCAAGCCGTGCCTAACCAATTGAGCAATTAGTCAGTGTGAGGTTTTGGGTAGGTGTCGAATTTAGACTCTGCATTAATTTTTCTAAAGTCTACACAGAATTGGACTGACCTATCAGTTTTGGAGACCAAGATCACTGGGCTGCTCCAGTCACTGTGCAATTCCTTGATTATTCCCATGTTGAGAATGGCCTTCAGTTCCTTCTATGTTATACTTTTCTTATGCTTGGGCAAGCAATGGGCGGCACGGTGGTGTAGTGGTTAGCACTGTCGCCTCACAGCAAGAAGGTCCTGGGTTCGAGCCCCGGGGCCGGCGAGGGCCTTTCTGTGTGGAGTTTGCATGTTCTCCCCGTGTCCACGTGGGTTTCCTCCGGGTGCTCCGGTTTCCCCCACAGTCCAAAGACATGCAGGTTAGGTTGACTGGTGACTCTAAATTGACCGTAGGTGTGAATGGTTGTCTGTGTCTATGTGTCAGCCCTGTGATGACCTGGCGACTTGTCCAGGGTGTACCCCGCCTTTCACCCGTAGTCAGCTGGGATAGGCTCCAGCTTGCCTGCGACCCTGTAGAAGGATAAAGTGGCTAGAGATAATGAGATGAGATGAGATGAGATGAGATGAGATGGGCAAGCAATGGGAACAGCTGTGCATGACCATAGCTGGAGGTGTCTCAATGTGGTGTTCTGTGAGGTGGGAATGACTGGGGAGAGACAAAAACATGTCAGAAAATTCCTCTTGCAACTTGGCAACCTCCATGAGGTGGGACAGTGAGAGGTTATCCTCACAGGGGACTGGGGTGAACTGGGATGGTACTTTTGGTCTTACCTCCAGTCCTGTCTCCTCCTTCTTCTGGACTACCAATGCCAATATCACAGGGACCCTGTTGTCCCATAATTTAAGCAGATTAAGGTGGTATATTTGCTACATCCCACCTCCATCCATTCGTTTCACCTCATAGTCAATGTCCCCAACTCACTGTGTTACCTCAAAGGACCCTTGACACTTGGCAAGTAATTTCTAGCTCAATGTGGGTAATAAAATGAGCACTTTATCTCCATTCATCCATCCATTATCCACAACTGCTTATTCTCTGCAGGGTTATGGGCAAGCCGGAGCCTATCCCAGCTGACAATGAGCAAGAGGCAGGGTACACCCTGGACAAGCTGCCAAATCATTGCAGGGCTGACACATAGAGACAAACAACCATTCACACTCTCATTCACACCTACGATCAATTTAGAGCCTCCAATTAGCCTAACCTGCATGTCTTTGAACTGTGGGGGAAACTGGAGCACCCAGAGGAAACCCACGCAGTTACAAAATTTTGAAATTACTTGGCAAGTAATTTCTAGCTCAATGTGGGTAATAAAATGAGCACTTTATCTCCATTCATCCACCCCTTATTCTCTGCAGGGTTATGGGCAAGCTGGAGCCTATCCCAGCTGACTATGAATGAGAGGCAGGGTACACCCTGGACAAGCCGCCAAATCATCACAGGGCTGACACATAGAGACAAACAATCATTCACACTCACATTCATACCTACAGCCAATTTAGAGCCTCCAATTAGCCTAACCTGCATGTCTTTGGACTGTGGGGCAAACCAGAGCACCCGGAGGAAACCCATGCAGACATGGGGAGAACATGCAAACTCCACACAGAAAGGCCCCGGTCAGCCACTGGGCTCAAACCCAGAACCTTCTTGCTGTGAGGTGACAGTGCTAACCACTATACCACCATGCAGCCTGCATTTTATCTCCCAGTGTAAATTCCTGAAGGTGTGCATCCCTGTTATACAGCCAGAATTGACATTTTTGTGCCTGTCACAAATTTTCCTGGGTTATGTGACTGAGTGTATGGAGTTTTGCCCGCAGCTCAAGAACATATTAAATTTTGTTTTTACTGTTTGAAGGTCCCTGCTCCCAAATTTCCCTGATGATGTTGAGAATGCTACAAGGTTTGCAACCATATAATAGTTCAAACAGGGAGAAGCCGGTGGAGGCTTGCAAGACCTCTTGTACTGCAAATAACAGGGTTCCAAGTCATTTATCCTAATTCCAAGTGCCTTTGCGCACAACCTTAATAACCATGTTCTTAAGTGTTAGGTTAAACCTTTCGAGCAAGGCATCTGTCTGTGGGTGATAAACACTGCTATGGATTGATTTAACCCCCAGTAATTTGTAAAGTTTGTGAAGTGTGCCTGATGTAAATGTGGTACCCTGATCAGTCAGGATTTCTTTCAGAATCCTGGCTCAGGAGATAATTTTAAGAAGTGCCTCTGAGACATTGTGTACAGAATTGTTGCACAGTGGCACGGCTTCTGGGTATCACATTGTGTAGTCCACTAGGATTAAAATAAAACAATGCCCCTGTGCAGTCTGACTGAATGGCCCGACGATGTCCATGGCAATTCTTTCAAAGGGAATCTTAATTAAGGGAAAAGGGCACAATGGCACTTTTGGGTTGACCAGTAAGTTTACTAGTTGGCTTTCTCAGCATGCCGCACACCACCTGCAGATGTCACTGTCAATACTTTGCCAATAGAAGTGAGCCATAAGACAGTTTAGTGTTTTCTCCTGCCCTAAGTGCCCAGCCATGGGATTATGGTGGGTCACATGGAACAGGAGTTCCCTGCGGCTCTTTGGAACCAACAACTGGGTCATTTCTTCCAGAGTCTGAGTGTCCAGCATCACTCGATACAGTCTATCTTTAGTAATTGAAAAGTACAGGTGGAAAAGTGCAAAATTAGGCTGGAGAATTTTACCACTGATTACTCTCACTTGGTCAAAAGCATGTTCAGAGTCTCATCACATGATTGTTCTGCTGGTAAATCCCAGAGGGAAAGGGGCAGAGCTGCCCCCACCCCATGCCCCCCTGATGTGGAGCTGATGTAGATGGCCCTGGAACCGCCTCACCAGCCAATGTTGCACATGTCCTACACCATGTTTGTCTACTGCTGGTGCCATCTGCAAATAGGTGCTTTGTGAGTATTTTAAACCCCAGCCAATTTTACGAGGAAGCCAAAAAGCCTTTATTTGTCACATGTACACTCAAGCACAGACTTATTCACACAGTGAAATTTAACCTTTGCATTTAACCCATCTGAAGCAGTGAACACACACGCACACACAAGTGAGTAATGATCACACACACACACACACACACACACACACACACACACACACACACACACACACACACACAGAGCAGTGGGCAACTATGCTACAGCACCTGGGGAGCAGTTGTGGGTTAGATGCCCTTGCTCAAGGGCACTTCAGCCCAACCTCAGGCCATGGCTGCCCCACTTTAACCTCACCTGTATGTCTTTGGACTGTGGAGGAAACCGGAGCACCCAGAGGAAACCCATGCAGACACAGGGAGAACATGCAAACTCCACACTGAAAGGCTCCCATCAGCCACTGGGCTCGAACCCAGAACCTTCTTGCTGTGAAGTGACAGTGCTAACCACTACACTACCGTGCCACCCAATTTGTTCCCAAAATCAGCAGTTAGGTGAGGCAGGGACTAACTACTGTCTCCACATTTATAATTTACTTCCCAAAATTGGATTTGGACAGACATCAGAGGGTATTCATGAACATCCCTATGCACCTTCACCACCTGTGCTACCACCAATGCCTCACCTTGAACCAGGCTTTGGTGGATGGATGTCTGATTATAGCCTGAATCCACAAATGAATGGTGTGTATCCCTTTGGATACTCAGTGGTATGCGGTATGTCCCAGCTCGATCAGGGGCGGTCTGTGGTGCTTCAGACATCCTGACCAATGCCCCACCTCCATCACATGGCAGTGGTCCTGGAAGTGCCCAGACTCCCTGCAGCACCAGCACACCAGCCCAGGCCTCATCTCTGCACCCTCGGCTTGGGGATCACTCACCTGAGAGGGAAGATACAGGCACATAAGTGGAGGGAGGGGAGGAAAAACTCCAGGCTTGGGGAACTGGCTGTGGGGGAGTTAACCCCTGCTTCTGAGGGGTAGGTATGGGGGAAGGACAGGAAGAAGATGAGGGATGAGAGAGAGAGAGAGAGAGGGTGACTGGCCTGCCTGCCTGCCACTGGAAACACCGCTAGATGGTCTTCAGTCAAGGGTAGCATGTCCTTCAGTGATGCACAGCAGTGGCACTGAACCCATTCCACCATTCCACTTGGTAACCAGGCAGTGAACTGCTCCAACACCACCACATCAATGATTCCCTCAGTGGCATGGTCCTCTGTCCTCAACCATTGCTGGTAGGCATCACAGAGCTATTGGGCAAATGCAAATGGCTGACCAACCTCCTCCATGGTCAGCATGCAGAACTGCTGACCGTGTTACATGGGGATGTGGCTGACATGCTGCAAGATGGCTTGCTTCAGGTCTGGTACTCCAGCATGTTGTCAATTGGCAGTTGCTGTGCCATGAGCTGAGTCTGTCTAGATTGGAGTGGCAGTAGCCAAGCCACTTGCTGCTCATCTGGCCATCCCCATGCCTTTGTGGTTTGCTCGACGAGCTCCAAGAAGGCCTCTGGATTGTCATGAGGCCCCATCTTGATGAGGGTGATGTGGGGGAAGGCTGTGGATGCCTCAGGTACTGCTGCTGTGGTACCTGCCATCACAATCAGGCTCTGGAACATCTGCCGATACTCCTGCTGGGCTTGGAGCAGCACTTGGAAGAGCTGCTCCTGCTCTGTGCACATGGTGATGAGCACTTGATGCTGGTTTTGGTGGGCAGCAGTGAGGGCATGGATCAAGTACTTGAAAGGTGAGGACTACATGACAGCATTTCAGATTCAGTGTCCTGGGTTCCACCAGCATGATATTTTGCTCAGGTAAGTTGGACACTGAAGGACTCGGACAGGCGGGATACATTTGATGGCATTCTCTTTTCTTGAGATATTCACTTTTCAGCATACACAAACACTCAGAGTGACATACCCACACACAGACTGCTCTGCAAGTAGCCTGTCTCTTGATCTCCTCTCCCATCGTCACTGAAAAAGAGGAGACACAGACACATCCACTCATCAGTCAAACACAACTCAGGTGTGATCACTTTTGCCATTCACCTCCCCTGGCCTTGCTCTCCATTCACAAACAGATGCTTGACCATGCCCCTGCCTCCACAAAGGGTTAATTAACTGTGGAACCATATGTCAGAATGTGGCAGCGGGGGCGTGGTGAAGCATCGGTCTGTGACAGGAGGGCGGAGTCAGGGAAGGTAAGTGGCAGAATCACTGCACCTGATGTGAATTAATGTGTTTGTGTGTCTTCCCCAGTGACCGCACCCTATTTAAGGAGAGAGAGTGAGAGCAGAGGGAGCTCTTCACCGAACCAGACGCCGGTTGTGTGTGTGTGTCTGTGTTTATATCCTGAGTGTTCACTGAAAAGTGTGTGTAGCAGTTCGGTATGAGTGGGTGGAGCACAGAGGACGGCAGGACAGAGATCAGGTTTATAATAAGGCTTTATTGCCACACTTTTCAGTCTAACAATATCGTAACCCAACAGACCCACCCACGCAACCGGCGTCTAGCTTGGGGATGAGCTCCTCTGCTCTCTGCTTTCCCTCTTTAAATAGGGCGCGGTCACTGGGAAGACACACACAAACACAGGTTAATTGGTGTCAGGTGTAGTGATTCTGCCACTTACCTTCCCTGACTCTGCCCTCCTGTCACAGTGTGACAATAAAAAAATGGTTTACCAACCTGAACTCTGTCCTGCTGTCTTCTGTGCTCTGCCCTTGTGTAAGAACTGCTACAGTGGTGCTGAAACCTGGGAATTATTTGGAGCGCAGAAGCAGAACAGCCCCATGGAGTCCTCCCCGTTCGCCACCTGGTCCACGCCCTTGCCACAGCCCAGCAAAGCCAGCACCAGGTGCTAGTTGCCCTCTGAAAGGAGCAGGAACAGCGGTTTGAGGCCCTGGTGTTGGCTCAGCAAGAAGATTGTCAGGCGTTCCGGCACCTCCTTGCATCGGCGGGGTCTACCAATGCTCCCACCGCAGGCCCGTCCCCCCTCACCCTAACAAAGATGGGCCCGCAGGATGACCCCGAGGCATTCCTCATGCTCTTTGAGCAAGTGGCAAGGACCCTTTGAGCTCACACGGCGAGTTGGGGACATTGACTATGAGGTGAGGTGAACGGACAGGGGTGGGGCACTACAGATTTACCACCTCAATCTGCTCAAACTCTGGAACGAGGAGGTCCCCATAGCGTTGGTGTCGGTGGTTCTGGAGAAGGCGGAGCTGGGGCCAGAGGTTCAAAAAGGAACATTAGCATCACCTACCTCTCCGGTCCCCTGTGGAGACCACATCTCCCTGACCCAACTCACGGAGGTTGCCCAGTTGCAGACCGAGTTTTCGGACGTGTTCTCACCCCTGCCCGGCCGCACCAACCTCATAGAGCACCACATTGAGATGTCCCTGGGGGTGGTAGTGCGTAGCCGCCCTTATAGGCTACCCGAACACAAGAAAAAAGTGGTTCGGGAAGAACTCGAGGCCATGCTCGAAATGGGCATCGTCGAGGTGTCCCACAGTGACTCGAGCAGCCCGGTGGTCTTGGTACCCAAGGCCGACGGGTCGGTCCGGTTCTGTGTGGACTACAGAAAAGTCAACACGGTGTCTAAATTCGACACATACCCAATGCCTCGTATTGATGAGTTGCTTGATCGACTAGGCACGGCTCGCTTTTATTCGACACTGGATTTAACAAAGGGTTATTGGCAGATCCCCTTGACTCCACTATCCCGAGAAAAAATGGCCTTTTCCACACCGTTCGGCTTACACCAATTTGTCACACTTCCTTTTGGGCTGTTTGGGGCGCCCGCTACGTTTCAGCGGCTGATGGACAGGGTCCTCCGCCCCCACGCCACCTATGCGGCTGCCTACCTCGACAACATCATTATCTATAGTAATGACTGGCCGAGGCACCTCGAACATCTGAGGGCCGTCCTTAGGTTGCTGAGGCAAGCGGGTCTCACAGCCAACCCGAAGAAGTGTGCGATTGGGCGGGTGGAAGTATGGTATCTGGGCTTCCACTTGGGCAACGGGCAGGTGCGTCCCCAAATTAACAAGACAGCAGCAATTGCGGCCTGCCCGAGGCCCAAGACCAAAAAGGGGGTGAGACAGTTCCTGGGGCTGGCTGGCTATTATTGTAGGTTTATACCTAATTATTCGGATGTCACCAGCTTGCTGACTGATCTGACTAAAAAAGGGGGCACCAGATCCGGTCCAGTGGATGGAGCAATGCCAGCGGGCTTTTTCTGAGGTAAAGGCTGCACTGTGTGGGGGGCCACTTTTACACTCCCCTGACTTTTCTCTCCCCTTTATGTTACAGACGGATGCGTTGGACAGAGGGCTGGGGGCTGTTTTGTCCCAGGAGGTGGAGGGGGAGGACCACCCAGTCTTGTACATCAGTAGGAAGCTGTCGGTGCATGAGGGGCACTACAGCACCATTGAAAAAGAGTGCTTAGCAATCAAGTGGGCGGTCCTCACCCTCCGTTACTACCTGCTGGGACGCCCTTTCACCCTCTGTTCAGACCGCGCACCCCTCCAGTGGCTCCACCACATGAAGGATGCCAACGCGTGGATCACCCGTTGGTATCTGGCACTCCAACCCTTTAACTCCAAGGTGATCCACAGGCCGGGGGCGCAGATGGTCATGGCGGACTTCCTCTCCTGTCGGGGGGGGGGGGAGTCGGCTGCAGGCCAGACGGCCGCCCGGCCTGAGTCGGGCGGTGGGGGTATGTGGCAGCGGGGGCGTGGTCAAGCATCGGTCTGTGACAGGAGGGCGGAGTCAGGGAAGGTAAGTGGCAGAATCACTGCACTTGATGTGAATTAATGTGTTTGTGTGTCTTCCCCAGTGACCGCGCCCTATTTAAGGAGGGAGAGTGAGAGCAGAGGGAGCTCTTCCCTGAACCAGACGCCGGTTGTGTGTGTGTGTCTGTGTTTATATCCTGAGTGTTCACTGAAAAGTGTGACAATAAAAAAACAGTTTACCAACCTGAACTCTGTCCTGCCGTCTTCTGTGCTCCGCCCTTGTGTAAGAACTGCTACACAGAAATTGGCTTAATTTGCACTTAAGAGTTGCTGGACATGTTATGTCCTTTCCTAGATGATTCAGTCAATCATTTATTTGTGCAACACAGTTCATCTCCAAATGTTTTGTGCATTGTGCATTTGCCTTCTATTCATTCCAAATTTTGTGCATGATTTTAACACTGGAAGCTTTCATTAACATTGGAAGCACTGAAAATATGGGTAAAGTAGCTGTGTGTTGCTCAGTAGTAAATATACACATATAAAAGCTATTGTGTTACCTGGGTGTAAACTGGGCACAAAATGACAAGTCATGATGAGTCTGTTTTTTACATATTTTTGCAGTTTAATTGATTGAACATGATTATTGTCATCTCATTCTCATCTCATTATCTCTAGCTGCTTTATCCTGTTCTACAGTGTTGCAGGCAAGCTGGAGCCTATCCCAGCTGACTACAGGCGAAAGGCGGGATACACCCTGGACAAGTTGCCAGGTCATCACAGGGCTGACACATAGACACAGACAACCATTCACACTCACATTCACACCTACGGTCAATTTAGAGTCACCAGCTAACCTAACCTGCATGTCTTTGGACTGTGGGGGAAACCGGAGCACCCGGAGGAAACCCAGCAGACACGGGGAGAACATGCAAACTCCACACAGAAAGGCCCTTGCTGGCCACGGGGCTCGAACCCGGACCTTCTTGCTGTGAGGCGACAGCGCTAACCACTAAACCACCGTGCCACTAAACATGATTATTATCATAGATCTAATCATAGATAAACATGAACATGATTATTATCATAGATAATCAGATATGTACTGTAGACAAAGACCACATCTCATATATCATATGTCTCATCTCATTCTCAGCATGACCATTGTGGTTCTTGTTACCTCACCCACATGCTATCAACCCTCTCCTACATCTCCCAGTCTACCTGTCTCACTGACTGGCTCATGGAATTGACCATTCAAAAGTTTACTTGCATTTCCTCCTATTGTTGATCCATCCATCCCATCCATTATCTGTAGCCGCTTATCCTGTTCTACAGGGTCGCGGGCAAGCTGGAGCCTATCCCAGCTGGCTATGGGCGAGAGGCGGGGTACACCCTGGACAATTCACCATGTTATCACAGGACTCCTATCATTGATTTGAAATTGTAATTTAACAATAAATTAATATTTTCATAATTATTGAAGTTACTCTTTTTGCATTTAGTCCATTACAATGTGTTAACCTGATACACCTCTTTGACATTTGAATTATTCAGAGTACTTCAATCAAATATTTGTGTCAGATAAAAAAAAACACTCCTCTGACTGCATTTTTAAGTTGAATCTAGCACAGTGACAGCAAATCAGAGAGAGAGAGAGAGAGAGCTGCTTTACATCTGGGGAGTATAATCGCAAATTAAACCAATTCGGAACTATCAGACATTCTTGGTGTAATTCTAAATGGGGTACAGATATTGCAGTAGAAAACATGGATCTTTTGCAAGAGTAAAAGCATTGATGGAAGCAAAACTTCAAATATATCTATCATTGTTCTGGACTGGGTTCATTTTATAAGTAATTAGTGTTTATTTCGTCCTCCAGCCACTAGGTGGTGTTATTTCTTTTGAGCATTGGTGGTTATGTGACCCTTTTAAGGAAGTCTTTTGCTGAGTCAGACCAGTATTGGCATGGCATTGTGAGCAGCAGTATGTTAATTCGTCTCCTCTTGAAATCACTTTAGAAGCATCATTTGTAAGTATTTTTGGAGTGTATAATGTGTATATTTCTGTATGTTTGTAGCATTACCTAAGTATTTACATATATACACTAATAATATGCTAACTGTGTATTTTATTTTCTTTATTGTAGTTTTACATCTTATTACATGCAGTCAGTTGAATAAATTGGATAAATTTGACCAGCGTGTGATGGGAGTCATCTGTCTGTCTAAATGAAGAAGGGGAACTCTTTATTGAGGGCAGAACAATCATGTTTTTTTTTTTCAATATTTTCAGTTGAAGATAAAGAGACAAGCCGTGTGTGGTTCCTGACTAATTGCTTGAGCACAACTCAGTTATCAACACATATCATTGGCAACATTAAATATCACTTTTAATTACCTTTATCTATCCAGTGGCATTCTGCCATTTGAAAATTTGTTTAGGGCAGTTTAATCGACAAAGTTAATTGTTGGGGAAGCTGTAGTCCTTCAGCAGCAGTGAAGAGCCAGGCTCCAATTAAAACCCAAGCATTGTGAAAATACAAAATAGGAGGGAAAATTAAGTTTAACAGCATTTTTGTAACAATATGCATGGGCCCACTAAGATCTCTTTGCTTCATGAAAACTGAAATTGCAAAAGTGTAGTTTCTTTGTCATTAATTAATAATTTTACCAAGTCATTCACATGCAAGCACACCTGCTGCTCCAGTAATTCTGCTTTATCATTTTCTTCATTTTGAGCCATTTGGAGTTGAATGCAAATAAAACACTGACAAATAATTATTGTATATCCACACTTAATAGCTAACCAGAATCAAGAAAGGGATAATATTTAGTTAACCCTCTGGGGTCTGAGGGTATTTTCTGGCACTCTAATGATTTTGGCATGCTGTGATTTTGTCAATTTCAACAAATCTAAGCAGTATTTTCAAAGTCAAATGACTTTTTTGTATTCAGCACAAGTTCAGCAACAAAAATATCCATGTAGTATGTATGACATGATTGTACTTTTTTTTTTTTAAATAGCAGATTCAGTGGTACTTGAAAGTTTGTGAACCCTTTAGAATTTTCTATATTTCTGCATAAATATGATCTAAAACATCAGATTTTCACACAAGTCCTAAAAGTAGATAAAGAGAACAAAAATATTATACTTGGTCATTTATTTATTGAGGAAAATGATCCATATATTACATATCTGTTCATGGCAAAAGTATGTGAGCCTCTAGGATTAGCGGCTAATTTGAAGGTGAAATTAGAATCAGGTGTTTTCAATCAATGGGATGACAATCAGGTGTGAGTGGGCACCCTGTTTTATTTAAAGAACAGGGATCTATCAAAGTCTGATCTTCACAAAACATGTTTGTGGAAGTGTATCATGGCATGAACAAAGGAGATTTCTGAGGACCTCAGAAAAAGCATTGTTGATGCTCATCAGGTTGGAAAAGGTTACAAAACCATCTCTAAAGAGTTTGGACTCGACCAATCCACAGTCAGACAGATTGTGTACAAATGGAGAAAATTCAAGACCATTGTTACCCTCCCCAGGAGTGGTCGACCAACAAAGATCACTCCAAGAGCAAGGCGTGTAATAGTCAGAAAGGTCACAAAGGACCCCAGGGTAACTTCTAAGCAACTGAAGGCCTCTCTCACATTCACATTAGACAATGTTCATGAGTCCACCATCAGGAGAAGACTGAACAACAATGGTGTGCATGACAGGGTTGCAAGGAGAAAGCCACTGTTCTCCAAAAAGAACATTGCTGCTCATCTGCAGTTTGCTAAAGATCACATGGACAAGCCAGAAGGCAATTGAAAAAGTTTTGTGGATGGATGAGACCAAAATAGAACTTTTTGGTTTAAATGAGAAGCGTTATGTTTGGAGAAAGGAAAACACTGTGTAACAGTTCCTGATGTGAGTGGAGCACAGAAGCACGGCAGGTGAGAGTTGGTGTACATACACACACTTTATTGTCCTTATTTTAGCTTTTCAGCTGCATGCACTCACTCAAACCATCACACACATGCAACATACACATGTGTTGTGGTCGGAGAGAGACTTTTCTCTGCTCTCCCCCTCCTTTTATGCTCCATCCCTGTAACAAACAAGCGCGCGCGCACACACAATTGACACCAGGTGTAATGACTTAGCCACTTACCTTCCCCAATCCTGCCATCCATTCACAAACTGCCACTTGGGCACGCCCCCATTTGCCACATACCCCCACTGCCCGACTCAGGCCGGCTAGCCGTCTGGCCTGAAGCAGACCCCCCCCCCCCCCCCCCCCGATGGGACAGGACATCCGCCACCACCATCTGCGCCCCCAGCCTGTGGACCACCTCAAACTTAAATGGCTGGAGGGTGAGATACCAACAGGTGATCTGCGCATTGGCATCCTTCATGTGGTGGAGCCACTGGAGGGGCGCGTGGTCTGAACAGAGGGTGAAAGGGCACCCCAGCAGGTAGTATCGAAGGGCGAGGACTGTCCACTTGATGGCAAAGCACTCTTTTTCGATGCTGCTGTCTTGTTAATTTGGGGACACAACTGCCCATGACCCAAGTGCAACCCCAGATACCATACTTCCACCTGCCCAATTGCACACTTTTTCAGGTTAGCTGCGAGGCCTGCATGCCTCAGTGACTTTAGAATGGCCCTCAGATGTTCTAGGTGCCGCGGCCAATCATGGCTGTAGATTATTATATCATCGAGATACGTTGCCTACATGGCTGCATGAGGGTGGAGGACCCTATCCATGAGCCACTGGAACATAGCAGGTGCCCCAAATAACCCAAAAGGGAGCGTGATAAATTGGTGTAATCCAAACAGTGTGGAAAAGGCCATTTTCTCTCAGGATAGAGGAGTCAAGAGGATCTGCCAATATCCCTTTGTTATATCCAGTGTTGAATAAAAGCGAGCAGAGCCTAACCAATTGAGCAACTCATCAATGCGAGGCATTGGGTATGCGTCAAATTTAGACACCGCTTAGACCCTTCTATTGTCCACACAGAACCGAACCAACCCATCAGTCTTGGGAACCAGGACCACTGGGCTGCTCCAGTCACTGTGGGACTCCTCAATTATGCCCATCTTGAGCATGGCCTCGAGTTCATCCTGAGCCACCTTTTTTTTGTGTACGGGTAGGCGGTAAGGGCAGCTACGCACCACCACCAGTGTTGGGAGTAACGCATTACAAAAGTAACGAATTACTGTAATGCATTGCTTTTTGCAGTAACGCGGTAATGTAAGGCATTACAGAAAAAAATGGTAATATTTTACTTGGTACAAATGTCAATAATGCGTGTTACAATGCATTTTAAACCTGGAATGAAGTGGTGGGCTTATTTTTTCCTTCATACAAATTCGCCAAAATCACGCAAGATCAGCAGAGGTGAAACGTCCGCTCAAAATGTTTCACTTCCTTTTCCTTTAGGCTAGTCAGACAGGAGAGAGAGAGATGAGTGAACCTGCAGCTGATCTAATGTCGGATAGCACATTCTCCAGATGGGCATACGCCCATTACTTTGTTTGTGAAAAATAAGGACGTGAAGAACACTGTAGTCAAATGCACTTTGTGTGCTAAACCTAAAGAACTGTCCACTTCCCAAAATAGCACCAGTAATTTAACTAAGCATTTACAGAGGTGCCATAGTAACATGAAGTTAGCAAGGAAGCAAGCGGAGGATGAGAGTGGCGATAAAATCACAAAGCAGCCAAAATTAACGTTCTGCCGCTCTGAGATGCTACTTCAGCCTCAGGAGGTGAGGAGACTTGTGGCGGAGTATGTTGTTGAAGATATGCTGACGGTTTGTTTACATTTTTGTCTTGTATAACTGAGTTTTTTTTTTTTTTTTTTTTTTTCTGGTCGGAAGTCAGACTGTGATTGAGCTGCCTTTCCTTCGAGGGCTAATATGCCTAAGCACTTCAATATCATTAAAAGCACTTTGATTTTGTTATTTCTAATTCTGTTTTTCGAAATGTGACTGGGTAGCATCATATAGCTAATAGTCATTGTCTAGCCGTGATTTAAAAGGCTTGTGGGTTTTTTTTCAGGCCAGTTTTATTGTAGGCTACGATTTGCCATAATATGTTCATTTTTGTTAAATTTCTGAAATGGAGTCATATCCCTTAGGGCTAATTTTTTTTTTTTTTTTTTATGAAGCATAAACTATGCTTAATGCTGTAAACTTGAAAACAATAAAGGCATGAAATGCTAATTTTGTATCGTGTCTTATCTTTAGACATTAATTGAACTGTATTGTAATGTTAATATGAATAGGCCTAAAGTTACAGTATTTCTATCACAATTTGCCAGACTTTCACCTTTTGTCTGTTCTTGCGATGATTGTTTCTTGTATTGTGCCATGAGCCATCACTGTGGCTATTATATTCTAGTGTTTTTAACCGTAAGCCTAGCTCAGTCAGATACCACATCACCTTCCACTGGATGTGTGATGAGCTAATTGAGCATCTTGAGCTACATTTATATTGCCAAATCCATACTTCCAGTTATTTTGGTGAGAGTAACTTAAAAGTAATGCAATAGTAGTGTAATGCCTTACATTTTAAATACAGTAATATTGTAATGTAACTAATTACTTTAAAATGACAGTAACAAGAAATAAATAATGCAAAATGGTTTTGAAGTAACTTGCCCAACACTGACCACCACCCCAGGGGGCATCTCAATGTGGTGTTCTATGAGGTGGGTGCGGCCAGGTAGGGGCGAAAACATGGTAGAAAATTCCTCCTGCAACTAGGCTACCTCCCTGAGTTGGGCACAGTGAGAGGTGGTCTCCACAGGAGACCGGAGTGCTTTGAGATGTTATCCTTTTTACCTCCAGCTCCACCTTCTCCGGAACTACCAATGCCAACGCCATGGGGACCCCCTCATTCCAGCATTTTAAAAGGTTGAAGTGGTAGATTTGCAATGCCCCGCCCCATCCGTTCACCTCACCTCATAGTCAATGTCCCCGAGCCGCCGTGTGACCTCGAAGGGCCCTTGCCACTTGGCAATTAATTTAGAACACGGCGTGGGGAATAATATCAGAATCAGAAGCACTTTATTGCCAGGTATGTTACACACACAAGGAATTTGACTCTGGTTCGACTTAGCTTTCATAGTACAGACAGAAAAAAGTATAGGAAAAAAAACCACACACACACACACACACACACACACAGAGTCTCACTGCAGCGAACTCCAGGGGGAGAATAGAGTTTCTACAGTGACTGCCTTGAAGGCAGTGCTGGCTAGGAGAGCCAAGATAAGATTGGAATCTGTTTAGACTTAAGATGGGTAGATGTGTCCTTTTTCGCTTAACCCGCTTGTCCATTCTGGCCACCAAAATGATCCATTTCTCTTTGCAAAGCCATCAACTTCTCCATGATGTTATCAATGTTGCGACTCAAGTTCTGAATAGCTACAGTCTGAGTGCTAACAGCTCTGCCCACTGCTTCAATCATGTTGGGCAGCTTTGTGGGGCTTTGAACAGCTGCCACCGTTGACTGATTTCCTTGATACACCAGGGCAATGCTAAGTCCAATCAGCAAAAATCCTGTGATCATGGTTCCGAATAGGTAAATATCCTCATTGTCCTCCATGGAAAGAATCGCCAAACACACCACACGCCACTTCTCCCAGGCATCCATCGTGTATCCAGCTGCAAACATTCCGGCAGGACAGACAGGTTCCCCCGAACCCAGACTTCTAGTCAAGAGGATTGTGTCAATTGCGTGAAGTGACCAGTTGATCAGATCCATAATTTCGATTCGGAGAACAGTGCAGGGAAGGGTCTCTCAGGCAAGACGAGTCTGCAGAAGCAAAGCAGGAAAGAAGCTTGTCAGGAAGGGAGAGGCTGAGAAATGGGAGATGAAAGGAAAA
Organism: Neoarius graeffei; assembly: GCF_027579695.1. Lineage (NCBI taxonomy): Eukaryota > Metazoa > Chordata > Actinopteri > Siluriformes > Ariidae > Neoarius > Neoarius graeffei. Next base: position 43,591,253 of record NC_083572.1, read on the forward strand.
AACACCCACACATTTCGCTCCTATCAGGACCGGAATGTGTAGGCATTTAAAAAAAAAAAAAAAAACTTCAGCGCAGCATTCCATGAAGCACGGAGAAGAATTAGCACAACAATTACACAAAAACATAGAAAGTACGAGAGAGCAAAGTCCCGTGGCAGCTGTCTGCAGCGCCATCTTGGATGGAAATAATATGAGCACATTGTCTCCCGGCGTGAACTCTCTTAGGCGCGTGCCCCTATCATACAGCCATATTTTACATTCTTGTGCCTGCTGCAAATTCTCCTGGGTTAGGTGTGTGAGGGTGTGGAGTTTGGCACGCAAGTCAAGAATGTACTGAATTTCGTTTTTGCTAGGCGAAGGACCCTCCTCCCAATTTTCTCATAGCACATCCAAAATGCCATGCAGCTGATGCCCATATAATAATTCAAATGGAGAAAACCCCATGGAGACTTGTGGGACCTTTCGTACTGCAAATAACAGGGGCTCAAGCCATTTATCCCAATTATGTGCATCCTCACTTACAAATTTCTGAATTATGTTCTTGAGTGTCTGTGTCTATGTGTCAGCCCTGTGATGACCTGGCGACTTGTCCAGGGTGTACCCCGCCTTTCGCCCGTAGTCAGCTGGGATAGGCTCCAGCTTGCCTGCGACCCTGTAGAACAGGATAAAGCGGCTAGAGATAATGAGATGAGATGTTCTTGAGTGTTTGTTTAAAATGCTCCACTAAGCCATCCGTTTGTGGGTGATAGACACTGGTGCAGATAGACTTAATACCCAGTAACCCATACAGTTTGTGCAGTGTGCGTGACATAAACGAAGTGCCTTGGTCGGTCAGGATTTCTTTTGGAATCCCGACCCAGGAGATAATACGGAAGAGTGCTTCCACAATACTGCATGCTGAGATATTGTGGAGAGGCACCACTTCTGGATATTGCGTTGCACAGCCCACCTGAACTAAATAAATTGATATCCCCATGCTGACCGATCTAATGACCTGATGAGATCCACCCCAATTCTCTCAAACAGGGTCTCGATTAGAGGGAGAGGGCGCAAAGGCGCTTTTGGAGTGGCTGCAGGATTTACTAATTGGCATTCACAGCATGCTGCACACCACCGATGGACATCCCCGTGAATCCCTGGCCAGTAGAACCGGGCCATTATTCGGGCTAGTGTTTTATATTGCCCCAAGTGTCCAGCCATGGGATTAAAGTGAGCCACATGGAATACGAGATCCCTGCAGCTCTTTGGGATCAACAATTGAGTTATCTGTTCTCCAATTTGAGTGTCCTGCATCACTCGGTACAACCTATCCTTAATAATAGCGAAATAGGGGAAGGCCGGTGTTGCCCTTCCCATTACTTGGTCAAATGCATGCCACAGAGTCTCGTCTCACGACTGCTCTAATGGGAAATCCCCAAGGGAATCCCTGAGAGAGGGAGGAAGGGCAGGGTTCTCCTCACTCCTCGTATCGCCCTGACGCGGTGCTAATGTAGACGGCTCTGTGACAGCTTTCCCAGTCAATGCCACACTAGGAGCTTCCCGCGATGTATTTATGTAGGACCCACCTCTCATTATGTGTTCCATCAATTCTTTAAAGTGCATGTCCTGGACCAATTTCATTTTTTTTTTTAATATGAAAGTATGTCCCTTTACACACTCATCCAGAAGGGTAATTTTGCACAAGGCCATCTGTCTACAGCAGAAAAAAATAAAATAACAAAACGCGTTTGGAAAAATCCCAAGGGAGTCTGGAGCCAGATTCGTGACGTCACCTGCGGAACCGCCAGCAGGCTGCGAGAGCTTGCACAGTTTCAGTGCACAGCCTGTATAGACCAAGTTTAGCAGCTAGCGATTTTGTATTGAAATATGGAATTGTCACCTGAGCGCGATGTTACTTCACCTTTGGATGAAGAATATAATGACATGTCAGAATTATTTCTTACCCTGGCAACAGTCAACTTGTGAATTGTCGATTTTCTTGGTCTTTTTCTCGGCTCTGCTTGGTCCTTGGCTTCGAGGGCCTCAGTTGATGTGGCACTTCGCCTTCTGTCAGGGGAGATGAACACGGCTGGCTCCTTTGATGATGCTGACACAGATGGAGACGTGTTGCTTTGGGCATTCTGACAGATGGAACTGCATCTTTTTTCAGATCAAGTTGCTTCGTGAAGCCCATTTCCCACTGCAAATAGTTCTCAAAGTCGTCGGGCCTTGTGAAGTGAGCACCGCAAATAATGCTGTAGTCTGTAGCATGTAGCCAATTTTTCCAGGTGCCTCGCACAAAGCGCTCCCATTTCTCTCATTGTCCGGTCTTTTGGAAAATGATGAGTACTAATCCCATCAAGATTGGTGTTGCTACACCCTCCTACAATACATCTGTTAACCATTTTAATAATTACGTGATAACGTTGAAGAAATTTGCAGAAAACCACCAGGATGTTTTCTCATAAACAAACCAGCGTTGACGTAGGATTCAGAAGGAGGCGTCCCACACGTGACATCATGAAAATCAATGTTTGCCAGGAAATCCAAATGCCAAGTTTTTTCAGAGGCGGACGAATTCTCCTCAAATTATTTGATTTCAACTGAATGTTTCTGGTATTGCGCAAGGTAAAAATTGCACAAAATGCAAAATGTGACAGATATTTGACCAAAGTTTAATATAAAATAGGAGAATTACATTGATCTTGCTCCTGAATTTACCCATTATATGCAATTTAAACCCTGGCCAATCAGTTCCCAAAATTAATGAGTGGGTGAGACGAGGGTTAACCGCCGCCTTAATTCTATGCATTTGGCCCCGGAATAGAATATAGACGGACACTAGAGGGTAATTGTGAACATCCCTGTGCACACACAACACCTTCACCATTTGTGCTCTCCCCAGTGCCTCACCATGCACCAGGCATTGGTGAATTGAGGTCAGGTTCCAACCGGAATCCACCAACATGTGATATGTAGCCCCTTGAACACTGACTGGTATGCGATATGCTCTGGCCTGATCGGGGGCGGTCTCTGGCGCGTCAGGGGTCTGGATCACAGCTCCCACCTCCCTTGTGGAGCTCCGAGTTTGGACATGCTCCAACTCCCCGCTGCACCAGCACACCGGCCCGGGCTTTCCCTCTGCACTGGCATTATGGGAGTCACTCACCCGAGGAGGAGACAACACAGACATGGAAGACGGAGATGGGAGGACACCACGGGTGCAACGGGCCAGCTGGGGAGGAGCCTCCGTGGTAGGGAAACAGGGTGGGAAGGAGAAAGAGAGACAGATGGGGAGAAGAGAGAGAGAGAGAGAGGAGAAGCTAGGAGAGACACCTCATCTGCCTGCCATCTGAGCCGCCTCCAGATGGTCCTCCACCATCTCGATGGCTTGTTCTAGCAACGCCAGGTGGTGACACTGGACCCATTCTGCCGTTCCTTCCAGAAGTTGAGAGATGAACTCTTCCAGTGCTACCAGATCGATGATCTTGTCGGCATTGTGATCTTCTGCCCTCAGCCACCGCCGGCAGGCGTCCCGGAGTTGCTGGCCAAATGTGAATGGCTGGCTGATCTCCTCCAATGCCAGCATCCGGAAGCACTGGTGATGATGTTCTGGGGAGCAGCCAACCTGCTGCAGGATGGCTTTCTTCAGGTCAGCATACACCAGTCGGCTGTCAGCAGGGAGCTGCTGTACTGCAAGCTGTGCCTCACCACTCAAGAGCGGGAGGAGGTGCACTGCGCGCTGCTCCAGAGGCCACCCCCACATCTCGGCTGCTTGTTCGAAGAGAGCGAGGAATGCTTCCAGATCGTCCTGCGGGCCCATCTTCATGAGGGTGCCGGCTGCGGTGATGGTCAACACCCCTGCTGATGTGAGCAGATGCCGAAACGCCTGGCGATCTTCCTGCTGGGCCAGCATCAAGGCTTCGAAGCATTGCTCTTGTTCCTTTCGGTGGGCAATCAGCGCTTGATGCTGGTTCTGCTGGGCAGTAGCAAAGGCAAGGATGAGATCTTCGAATGGGGAGGACTCCATGGGGTGGTTTCCTTCTGTGTGTCCCAAGTTTTGGCACCACTTTAACAGTTCCTAATGTGGGTGGAGCACAGAAGCATGGCAGGTGAGAGTTGATGTTCACATACACACACTTTATTGTCCTTATTTTAGCTTTTCAGCTGCATGCACACACTCATACTGTCACACACACGCAACACATACGTACGTGTTGTGGTCAGGGAGAGACTCTTCTCTGCTCTCCCCCTCCTTTTATGCTCCATCCCTATAACAAACACACACACACGTTAATTGACACCAGGTGTAATGACTTAGCCACTTACCTCCCCCAAGCCCGCCCTCCATTCACAAACTGCTGCTTGGCCATACCCCTGTTGCCACACACTGCATTCCAGCATAAGAACCTTATCCCATCTGTGAAACATGGTGGTGGTAGTATCATGATTTGGGCCTGTTTTGCTGCATCTGGGCCAGGACAGCTTGCCATCATTAATGGAACAATGAATTCTGAATTATACCAGTGAATTCTAAAGGGGGGGCGGCACGGTGGTGTAGTGGTTAGCGCTGTCGCCTCACAGCAAGAAGGTCCTGGGTTCGAGCCCCGGGGCCGGCGAGGGCCTTTCTGTGCGGAGTTTGCATGTTCTCCCCGTGTCCGCGTGGGTTTCCTCCGGGTGCTCCGGTTTCCCCCACCGTCCAAAGACATGCAGGTTAGGTTAACTGGTGACTCTAAATTGACCGTAGGTGTGAATGTGAGTGTGAATGGTTGTCTGTGTCTATGTGTCAGCCCTGTGATGACCTGGCGACTTGTCCAGGGTGTACCCCGCCTTTCGCCCGTAGTCAGCTGGGATAGGCTTCAGCTTGCCTGCGACCCTGTAGAAGGATAAAGTGGCTAGAGATAATGAGATGAGATGAGAATTCTAAAGGAAAAAATCAGGACATCTGTCGATGAACTGAATCTCAAGAGAAGGTGGGTCATGCAGCAAGACAATGACCCTAAACACACAAGTTGTTCTTACCCATCTGTGTTCTCACTTCTTGAAGGCCAACCTTGTGGCCAATTGTTTTGAAACAGTCTGACTTTCAGTTGTTTGTTCAGTTCTCTGTTCATTCACTTCTTCCACATAAGGGCAAGATATTGCTGCTGAGGCAAGCATATACAGCAGAGAAATCAGACGGCTGGTCCACTCATTCTCCATTTTCTCCATACTGAGTACTCCACCATTACTGCTTGGCTCAGGCAATTACTAAGACTATAGTTACTGGGACGGGATGTCACCAGTTTTAGCAACAACCGTGGGGAGGTCACTGCCCGAGTGATAATATGCCACGTCCCATTCTGTCCCGGGTTTTAGCAACAACCCTCGGCTCACACTCTGGGAGAACTGGTGCAACTGAACTTGCTTTCCTTTTCTTGTGGTTTTCTTTTCCTTTAATTGTTGGTACTGCATCCTCTTTCAGTACGGGCTTATAGCCAACGCTCCTCAACAGATCAGAGGGTTCATACAAGTCTTTAGTAAAATGTGCAGAGGAGAGACCACTTCGTAGGTGCCCAAAGTGCCCATGAACTTCTCACAAAATGCGTCCAAATCTTTGCAATTTGAACATTCTTAGGCCATGGATGCAATGTAAATCCACCTTCTGTTGTGTTGCTGCACCCGCCAGCAACACATCTATGTGGCATGCCGATAAATTGGCTCAAAATGGAAGCTTGACGTTGCAGTCAGCTCTGTGTTTTAGTATAGCAAAAATGGTGATGAGACCGATAGCCTTCCTGCAGTGACGTCACAGATGTCAAGGTCATTCAGTCAGATCGCTACCTATATGAATCATTTTAATCATAAAAATTATATTAGATTTATTGTTAATGCTTAAAACTATTCCTATGCCATTCTTGAGGTCACAAGGCATTTATAAACAAGTGAGGCCATGGTTCTGCATATCTCCTTTAACACCTCTGATGCTCCCAAGACAGTCAGTCTATGGGAATTCTCATACATTCTGATTCCCCCAGAGACATAAAGTACTCTCACAGCATCTCCAAAATGGCACATCTTGTGGAGTGTTACTGGTATGCAGTGGCTAGTATCTACCAAAAGTGGTCTAAGGAAGGAAAAACAACGAAACAGCAACAGGGTCATGGGTGTCGAAGGCTAGCCCATATCATTCAATCCCACAGAATCGCTACTGTAGCACAAACTGCTGAAAAAAATTAATGCTGGCACCTTTTTGAGATGACTGATATGAGCAGGGCTGACAGCACTGCCTTGATTATGTCTTTCCAGCTGTCTCCTAACCTGGTTGCTTGTCACAGTCATGTGGGGGAGCATCATCTCTGTAGAGACTGTTGTTGGGGCCTTGTGATCAAGGGTGTTCAGCAAGAGAGGTTGGGGCAGAGCAATGGTTGATTTGGTGTCTGAGACTGGTCCAGAGACTGGTCCAAACCCTGGAAGACCCAGGAGGGGTTAATGAACACATTCACACATTCAGCTCATTGGCACTATCTAGGCTGGCCCTCCTGCTGACAGTCTTTGATGTTGAAGCCTGTAATGGTCACTAAATCCTCAGTATGTTTAGACTGTAGCTTAGCAACTGTTTTATGTATTATGTCACATGACACTGTCTTGTCAGCGGATGGTGGATTGTAAACACTGATCAATATGACGAAGGAGAAATCGCGTGGCAAATAATGGATGCATACCTATGGTTAGTTCAATGACATGGTGTGAATGGAAGTATGTCAGACAGCTACAATGACTCTCACTCTGTCATTTGTGCACAAACCTGAGGTGCATGTTGACAATTCTCTATTGTAGAATTTTCACTCATCAGAATCACAGAATGGACTCTTTTTCAGGTTTTGATTCCTAGCCTGGGGGTTGGATCCTTGAACAATTTTGCAGCACCCTCAACTACTCCAGGATGCTATGGAGTATTTTTTGTGAGGTTATGCACTCTAGTTCTGTAACTTATAAAGTAATGTGTTATTTGTGCAATCTTGTTGGTGTTGCTTATTTCTGTAATAAACAGTGGACATACAGTATTAAGTGAAATCATATACAGTGGTATGCAAATGTTTGGGCACCCCTGGTCAAAATTGCTGTTACTGTGAACAGTTAAGCAAGTTGAAGATGAAGTGATCTCCAAAAGGCATAAAATTAAAGATGACTCATTCCCTTTATATTTTAAGCAAAAACAATTTTTAATTTTCATCTTTTACATTTTCAAAATGACAAAAAAGGGCCCAAAGCAAAAGTTTGGGCACCCTGCATGGTTAGTACCTAGTAACACCCCCTTTGGCAAGTATCACAGCTTGTAAACACTTTTTGTAGCCAGCTAATAATCTTTCAGTTCTTACCTGAGGGATTTTCACACATTTGTCCTTGCAAAAGGCTTCCAGTTCTACAAGTTTTTTGGGCAGTCTTGCATGCACTGCTTTGAGATCTAGCCACAGATTTTCAATGATGTTTAGGTCAGGGGACTGTGAGGGCCAGGACAAAACCTTCAGCTTGTGCCTCTTGAGGGATTCCTTTGTAGATTTTGAGGTGTGTTTTGGATCATCGTCTTATTGTAGGACCCATCCTCTTTTTAACTTCAACTTTTTTACAGATGGTGTGATGTTTGCTTCCAGAATTTTCTGGTATTTATTCGAATCCATGCTTCCCTCGACCAATGAAATGTGCCCTGTGCCACTGGCTGCAACACAACCCCAAAGCATGATTGATCCACACCCAAGCTTAAGAGTTGGAGAGGTGTTCTTTTCCTGGAATTTGGCACCCTTTTTTCTCCAAACATACCTTTGCACATTGTGGCCAAAAAGTTCTATTTTGATTTCATCAGTCCACAGGACTTGTTTCCAAAATGCATCAGGCTTATTTAGATGTTCATTTGCAAACTTCAGATGCTGAATTTTGTGGCTAGGATGCAGGAAAGGTTTTCTTCTGATGACTCTCCCATGAAGGTCATATTTGTTCAGGTGTTGCTGCATAGTAGAACAGTGCACCACCACTCCAGGGTCTGCTAAATCTTTCTTTTTTTTAAGATATTTTTGGGGGGCTTTTTTTTCACCTTTATTGGATAGGACAGTGTAGAGACAGGAAATGAGCAGGAGAGAGAGACAGGGAGGGATCGGGAAATGACCTCGGGCCGCAATCAAACCCAGGTCCCCGGATTTATGGTATGGCGCCTTATCCACCTGAGCCACGACGCCCCCCTGCTAAATCTTTCTGAAGGTCTTTTGCAGTCAAACAGGGTTTTTTTATTTGCCTTTCTAGCAATCCAATGAGCAGTTCTTTCAGAAAGTTTTCTTCATCTTCCAGACCTCACCTTGATCTCCACTGTTTCTGTTAACTGCCATTTCTTAATAACATTACAATCTGAGGAAACAGCTACCTGAAAACACTGCTACATTCTTGTAGCCTTCTCCTGCTTTGCGACCATCAATTATTTTATTATTCAGAATGCTAGGGAGTTGCTTAGAGGAGCCCATGGCTGTTGATTTTAGGGACAAGTTTGAAGAGTAAGAGAATTTATACAGTTTTTAAATCTGCATCATCTGACCTTTCCTAATGAAGAATTTGAACAAGCCACAGCTCAATAAGCTAATTAAGGTCTGGAACCTTGGTAAAAGTTACCTGAGAACTCAAATGTATTGGGGTGCCCAAACTTTCGCATGATGTTCCTTTTCTTTTTTCACTCTCCAATTGTACAAAACAAAAATAATACACAAATCTTGCAGAAAATGCTGAAAATAAATTAGTTGTCTTTACCTTTATATCTTTTGGTGATCAGTTCATCTTCTGCTCACTTAACTATTCACAGTAATAGACATTTTAAGTAAGGGTGCCCAAACGTTTGCATGCCACTGTACTGAAGTAATAATCACAATTGTAATCAAAAACTTTGCTTTAACAAATAACACAAGATCATCAATGACGGCATAGCTCACTCTGGCCCCATCTAGTCCAGAAGGAATGATGGGAAGTGAGCCACCTTGCACAATAAATGTTGCAAGCTACAATTGTTGTCAGAAGTTTACATACAGTGACATGAATGTCATCTTGGATATGAATGTCATGGCAATATTTGGGCTTTCAGTAATTTCTTTGAACTGTTCTTTTTCTGTGGCAGAATGATTATACAGCATACATCTTTAATAAAAAAAAAAAAACTAGAATTTGGTGCATAAGTTTTAATTTTCTTTGGGTTGTCTGAAATCAACACAGGGTCAAAATTAAATATACAGGGTCAAAATTTACATACATTCACTTAGATTATTAATTCAGAGGTCCTGAAACTTCCAAAATGTCTTTTATTTTGCCAAGGCCGAGGTCTCTTAACTTTCTGTTAGTGATCATGATTGACTACAGCTGGTAGCTTCTCTGTGCCTTCATAAAAATGGTTTGTTTACAGCACTCATCGGATTGGCCAACACAAAATACAATGGGAAAGTCCAAGGAGCTCAGTGCAGATCTAAGAAAGAGGATCGCAGATGTACACAACTCAGGAATGTCTCTTGAAGCCATTTCTAAACAACTGCAAATTCCAAGATCAGTTCAAACAACTGTATGCAAGTTATTGTGAGGTGTAGTCACTTTTCCAAGCCACTTTGCTTCAAGAAAACCCAAACTGTCACCCTCAGCTGAAAGGAAATTGGTTTGGATGGTCAGGAATAACCCAGGAACTACCATGGCACAGCCCTGCTATGAACTGGAAGCTGATGGATCACTATCTACAGTTCAGTGAGTTTTACATCATCATAGGCTAAGAGGCTGTTATCCAAGAAATAACTCCCTGCTCCAAAACTGACACCTTCAAGCTTAACGAAAGTTTGAAGCTGACCACAAGGGCAAAGATAAAACTTTCTAGAGGACAGCTGTATGGTCAGATGAGACAAAGATTGAGTTGTTTGGCCACAATGACCACCATGTACAGAGGGACACTATACCAACTGGTGGTGGTAGTAGTATCATCATGCTCTGGGGCTGTTTTGCTGCCAGTGGAATTGGTTCATTGTACAAAGTGGATGGAATAATGAAGAAGGAGGACTACCTCAGAATTCTTCAGCATAAACTATCAGAAACTTGAACACGACTTTGGACTTACAACAGGACAATGAACCCAAACATGCATCAGAGCTGGTTGTGGAGAATAAAACAGGGTAACATTAAGCTTAAAACAAATCCTGACTACAACCCTCTTGAAAATATATGGACTGTGCTTATAAGTTGAGTCCATGCCAAGAAAAAAAAATTGAACTCTACCACTTCTACCATGAAGAGTCATGAAATATCCAACCAGAATTCTGCCAGAAGCTTGTTCATGGTAAACAAAAATGTTTGGTCAAGGTGAATCTTATGAAGAGAGATTTTACCCAAATTTTAGGTCTGCTGTCTGTAAATGTTTGACCCTGTATGTATAATTTTGACCTTGTGTTGATTTCAGAAAGTCCAAAGAAAATTAAAACTTGTGCACCAAATTCTAGTGTGTTTTTTTTTTTATTAAAGATGTATGGTATACATTCTGCCACAGAAAAAGAACAGTTCGAAGAAATTACTGAAAGCCCAAATATTACCACGACGTTCATATCCAAGATGACATTCATGTCACTGTATGTAAACTTCTGACCACAAATGTATATACCGGTACAGTACACTATATACAAGCTATGTATAGAAGATATATACACCCTAGGAATACCTACCTATTTGCCAAAAAGAATTCAAAATGGCAAGGAATTGACCAAGAAGAAGCAATTTTTGTTGAACTACTCATTAAGGTTTAAATAATCCATAACTTAATTAATAATCTTAATTAAGCAAATCTGGGTAGAAGTTATATGCACCTGAGGTACCCCTACCTTTATGCCAAAAAGAATCAAAATCAGTGAAGAATTGAGGGAGAAGAAGCGATTTGTGTGGAAACTGCTTGTTAGGGGTTAATTACTCCATATCTTCATTATTAATTGCAATTATGCAAATTAGGGTAGAAGCTATATGCACCCCAGGCAGACCTACTTTCCTGCCAAAAAGAATAAAAATCAGTGAGAGAAAGAAGAAGTGATTTTCCTGAAATGTAGACGACGTCGGACAGACGACAGACAACACGATAGCATAAGCTCATCACCTGTCAGCCAGATGAGCTAATAAACAAGAAATTAAACATGGCTTAGATATTCTGACATACTAATAACATATAATTCACAAAATATTGCACTGACAACATTCCAGAAATATCAGCTTTTATAACAGTCTTACAACTCTAATATGGATTCAACTCCACATCATTTGGCATTATTAATACATGCATATCGCTACACTGTGAAGAGCTCTTGCCCAATGGGAACAGAGAACTCATAAGTCTAAACAAAGTAGCTTTACTGTTTGAATGGAAGTCAAACGTTGTTCATAATATAAAAAGCAGTCACATGCCCATTTTGTAGGTAGCCATGATTTGTCTACTGAGAAACACATATGCAGTCTGATGTCTATAGCAGTCCATTTATGTCTATAGTGCCACTTCCTTGAAAAAGTAGATTTTCTTATAAAGCTAACTGGTCCAGGGAAGAGCAACAAAGGAGAGAAGTGTGGAATAAGTACATAGTAATACTGTTTAGCTATAAAAAGACAACAACAAAACAAACATACAAACACATAACACATGAATTCAAGTACATACCTGTAGATTGTGCCATAATAAAAAGGGCAATGTGTTAAAAAAAATTTTCTTGATTTGATGTGAGTGTACTTTTGTTTATAGATTCCTAAATTATCCAAATCACCAAATCCCAATTATTTAATTTATAACTGGCTACATTGGAAAAAAAGTTATCTTAGCAAGTGAAAATAACTTGAATATGGGCAAATTTATCTGATATTTCTTCGTATGAGATTATTATAAAACAAATAGAATAATATTCCACCTGGTTTTAGATGCTTGTACATATTTGACGCATTAAATTTTCCTATTTGTGAAGAAGAAGATGAAGCCAAGAAGCCTTTATCTGTCACATTTACACTCAAGCACAGACTTAAGTACACAGTGAAATTTCACCTCAGACTGTTTCAAACTTGAAATTAGTGAAAATGTCTAGAAATAGATTTGTGATCATGTAATCAGTTTATTGTAATCTTATAACAGGAGAAGTTAGATAAATTTGCCCATACTGTATTTAAGATTTTTTCACTATATATATATATATATATATATATATATATATATATATATGGGTGGCACGGTGGTGTAGTGGTTAGCGCTGTCGCCTCACAGCAAGAAGGTCCTGGGTTCGAGCCCCGTGGCCAGCGAGGGCCTTTCTGTGTGGAGTTTGCATGTTCTCCCCGTGTCCGCTTGGGTTTCCTCCGGGTGCTCCGGTTTCCCCCACAGTCCAAAGACATGCAGGTTAGGTTAACTGGTGACTCTAAATTGACCGTAGGTGTGAATGTGAGTGTGAATGGTTGTGTCAGCCCTGTGATGACCTGGCGACTTGTCCAGGGTGTACCCCGCCTTTCGCCCGTAGTCAGCTGGGATAGGCTCCAGCTTGCCTGCAACCCTGTACAGGATAAAGCGGCTAGAGATAATGAGATGAGATGAGTGTGTGTGTGTATATATATATATATATATATATATATATATATATATATATATATATATAAAATCACTTTAAAAAAAACCCCTGATAACTTTGCCAAGTTCTTTATAGCAGGTTTTTCCCCCCTCACTCCAAATAGCCAGCGGCCACAACATTCCATTTGCTTTACACTTATGTTGACAGGGAAACAAACAATATGTTGAAAGGGAAATACAGACTCCAGTCTGGGATTCTAGCATTATTTCATGCCCAAAATATTACACAGCAATTCTTATAATGTCTCTCCCATTTATCTGACGTGACTTTACCCTATGTTTTCAGTGGAGAAAAAAAAAATATTTTTTTCATGTTAATGACCCCAAAATACAAAGTTATTTACTTAATTAAAATGCACAGTAAAATAAAATAAAAATAAATGGAGTCCTGTACTCCCAATCATCTCCATAGCTATCAGAAGATATTTGCTTTTCCACTCCAGAATCAATAAGGGCAATTAACTATTATGGTAGATAGCTGACCTGACACATTCCCTCGATCTCCTATTGAATTATGAGAAAATTGAGGTCATGAACAGCTTGTGTAATACCATTTTTAAAATATCACCCTGGCTTCTATTAGTTTAGCCAGTTTGTCAAAAGTTATGCACACATTTCCTCAGGCCTTCTGTGCTCACTCTGCCAATTCATTTGCAGAGTCCTTGCTTAGATCTGTTCTTTTCAACCTGTTTTCTTTTTTTAAATTTTTTGAGGTAATGGTTAATAGTGATCTCTGATACTGAAATACAAAGATGTAGATTGTCTCCATGCTGGCTCCAAGCAGTTTTTTATTAATTAATTAATTAATTAATTAATTAATTAATTAATCCTACCTGAAGAAGTTATCAGTCTTTCTTTGATAGGCCCTGCTGGAGACTGCAGGTACCAGGAAACCTAATTACTATGAGTAAATGGACTTGCTCATGCTTGCACAGGAACCAGGTCACATGTAATGTGTGTAAACAATTGTTTTAAATTCAGTCCATCAGCTTATTAGTGTGTTTGCTGCACAAAGCACAATATTGTCCTTCTTAAGTTTACTTTCTTCTTCTTTATACATTTATACACATCATGCACACATTCCTATTGGCAATGAGTTATAGATTTGTCCCCAAAGAAACATGGGTTCTTTGACAGCTGTGGTTAGGATTTTATGCCCAGTGACATAATGTAAATATGTATTTGTCTGAAATGAGCAGCTAAATTACAACCTGTACTTGCTTACGAGCTCAATCCATCAGTCCCTAGTGTATGATATGAGCTTGCATTGTTGGGGGGACTTATGACAGTGATTAACTCATATCTCTCTGAGGTACTGAATGTTTCCTTTCCATTTCTCCTTGCTTTTCTCATCCTTATTTCTGGAACTTCATTTTTTGGTTTTTTTTTTTTTGTTTGTTTGTTTGTTTATTATTTCTATAGGAACTTTGCTTCTCTATAACATAGCTTGCCTCTGTAATACCTCTGTAGTGCTGGGTAAACACATGTAGACTATATAAGAAGGGACATAGTCTCATCTCATCTCATCTAATTATCTCTAGCCGCTTCTACAGGGTCGCAGGCAAGCTGGAGCCTATCCCAGCTGACTACGGGCGAAAGGCAGGGTACACCCTGGACAAGTCGCCAGGTCATCACAGGGCTGACACATAGACACAGACAACCATTCACACTCTCATTCACACCTACGGTCAATTTAGAGTCACCAGTTAACCTAACCTGCATGTCTTTGGACTGTGGGGGAAACCGGAGCACCCGGAGGAAACCCACGCGGACACGGGGAGAACATGCAAACTCCGTACAGAAAGGCCCTCGCCGGCCACGGGGCTCGAACCCGGACCTTCTTGCTGTGAGGCGACAGCGCTAACCACTACACCACCGTGCCGCCCCAGAAGGGACATAGTAACCCAGAAAAGTCTGAATTGAGGTGAAATGTAGTCAATAACAGTAGAACAAATATATAACAAAACAGAATGAAAAAGCTGGGTAGGATTATATACCTCATTTGGCACATGCTTGATTTCAAGCTGGTGAACCAATTTCAAGGGTACAAACAGGATGCATTCCAATTTGCCTCATGCAAACTGACCATAGGAGACTAGCTGAGGGTGTGCGTGTGTGTCTTTCTATGGTTCTGCCACGAGCTGCTGTAGAATGGAGGCACTATGAGGTCTCAATAATCTGTCAAATGGCTTTATACTAATTTTACAGCATAAATGAAAATTGATAGTATTAGAGTTAGCAGAAGGTTAAAGAACTGCACTACCTGATAATACTTATATTGCTAATGATGAATAAAAAATCAGTGTGTGCCAAATTAGGTTTTGCAAGCAGTGCTACCTTTCATTCATAAATGTCAGTCATGACACCATACTCAGTTATGGAAGAACCATAGGAAGAGTTTGGTTCCAAAATGTGATAAATCCACTGTAATTAACTTGAGAAAAAATTTATTTTCTTTGCCAAAAAAGAGGTAGCATGAAAATCACTGTTTTCTGTTTGAAAATAACAGTCTGAGGTTATAATAACATTAAAAATGCAAATCTAGATTTTGATTTTTAAATTTTTATTTAAAAAGCTGATTATCTTTTTATCCATGACACCCTTTCCCCATATAAAGACATTGTATCAATCAAAACTTTTGTTTGTTTGTGTGTGTGTGTGTGTGTGTGTGTGTGTGTGTTTGAGAGAGAGAGAGAGAGAGAGAGATGTAAAGTGGATCTGCACATATGACAGCCTCTAAACTTGGACCACCTCTTATATTGGACGACAGATTTTTCCAAGTTACATGCATCTTGTCATCTACAAGCCCTACACTATTTTACACACAAAGCTCTGTGAAATGTTTATAGACCCAGTTAGATGTTTCCATAGATTTTTATTAAAAGATAAACTTTTTATTCTGAACAATAAATTTAGAAGTTTGAACACCTTGTACAGCATTTCCAGTTAAATTCATAACTAGATCCCAAGAGGAACCAGGTGTGTTATTTTCAAGTGGAAAAATAACATTGGACTACATTCTCTACTGGAATAATAATATAAATCATTAAAATAAGAAATATTTGATTCCATCAAATGTATTCATTTACAACCCCAATTCCATAAATTTGGGACACTGTGTAAAACATTAAAATAAATAAATAAATAAACCAACGTGATAATTTGCAAATCTTGGAAACCCTATATTTCACTGAAAATAGTACAAAGACAAAATATCAAATGTTGAAACTGAGAAATTTTATTGTTTTTTGAAAAATATATCCTCATTTTGAATTTGACATCAGCAACACATTTCAAAAACGTTGGGACAGGGGCATGTTTACCACTGTGTTGCATCACCTCTCCACCTTTTAACAACACTCTGTAAATGTTTGGGAACCAAGGAGACCAATTGCTGTAGTTTTGAAAGAGAAATGTTGTCCCATTCTTGCCTGATATACAATTTCAGTTGCTCAACAGTTCTGGATCTTCTTTGTCATATTTTGTACTTCATAATGCATCAAACGTTTTAAATGGGAGACAGTTCTGGACTGCAGGCAGGCCAGTTTAGCACCCAGACTCTTTTCCTACAGAGCTAAGCAGTTTTAACATGTGCAGAAAGCAGTTTGGCATTGTCTTACTGAAAGAACAAAGGCCGTCCCTGAAAAAAGATTTTGTCTGGATGGCAGCATATTGCTCTGAAATGTGTATACCGTAAATCCTCTAATATAGGCCGGGGCCTTTATTTCACTCAAGTGCATCTTGGTCCAGGCCATTATTGGAAGGAGGCCAGAATTAGAGGCAGGCCTCTATTTCTATTTGAGCAAAACAGACTACCAGTGGAATGAATAAAAACGAGATTTTGTGTCTATTTGTCAAGTTGATGCTTGGTTGCCTGGTTACCACCAGACCTACCGGTAATCACAATCAGGGGCGCCTGCAGGGTTGAACTGTAAGGTAGTGCGGTGTAATCCCCCCCCCCAAAAAAAAAACGCTTGCGTGCTGCAGTTTCTATGAAGAGTCGATCTATAGGCTTATACACAAAACAACGATAGAACTTTAACTTGAAATTGAACAATAGCCTTCCATGAACACAGGCTGATATTTGAACAACATATGTGAACTACACACAACAATAAACAAACTCTTTATAGCCTCGATTAGAATCTAGTGAACTTGCTCAGCACTACCGCACGCACGACTCTGACACACACTGTAGCGCAACGTGGGGTACATAGACTCGTTGAAAAACTCCTCGGGTATTTTTCTGAGTTTACCAAAAATCAGAGTAGAAGGAGCCACCCACCCTCTGTCTGGTTTGAAGCGGTTCTGTAGGACATTGAGCTTTACAGAGTCCGGTGCACATTTTAAGGCATCTGGTTGAAGTTTACCTATGTCTGATAAATCTGATGTCAGTGATAGCGGGCTGACTCGTGGCTCATTAGTAAAGCTATCTGATGGCTCATTTGTCAGCAAGGTGGAGCAACCATCTACTTCTGATCGTAAGGGACATGGGGAGATGTAGGTGTTCTTATATGAAATTCACTGGATGTATGGCTAGTTTCAAACTCAGAGGTAGATGAAGGCAATTCCCTCAAAGGAACTGAGCTAGCATCCAGCTGCAGCGTACTGCTGCTAGGTTGCGGAGGAGTGGAAGCTGCCGGTGCCGTGTTACTAGCTGATACTGGAGAGGACTGGCAAGCAGATGACACCCCTGGATCACTGCTTTTGGACTTTTTCGTAAAAGTCTGAAACAAGCTTGTTTGTTTCAGGGTTCGTTTACTCATTTTTGACTCGCTTCTCAATAAATTCTCGCACAAGCTCTGACTACTGACGATTGTCTGTCTCCATTTCTCAAAACTGGAGAGAATCTCAGTGGTGCAAGAAAAGTATATCTGCATTGACCAATGAGCTTTCTTGGTCACGCACACCCCGCCCACTCCTGAAGCACACAAATGCGCCGGCACACACACGTCTCTCTCTCTCTCTCTCTCTCTCTCTCTCTTTCTCAAATTATGTTGCATTGCCAAAGCATTCAGGTAACAATTATAATTAAAAAAAATATATCTCTCTCCCCAAGGTACGCCTAGTGCGTACAGCCATACGCCTGGCGGCGCCACTGATCACAATTGTCTTTCAGATCAGAATGATTGTGTAAGGCCACTATGATCTCAGAAACATCGTTGGTTATAGCCCCGGCCTGTATTAGAGTCCGGCCATTATTTACCTCCTCCGACAGCGAGACCGGCCAATATTAGAGTCCCGGCCAGTAATGGAATACAGGCCAGTATTAGAGGATTTACTGTATATCATTCATCAATGATGCCTTCCCAGATGTACAAGCTACCCATGTCATGTGCACTAATGCATCCTCATACCATAACAGATGCTGGCTTTTGAACTGTGCACTGATAACAAGCTGGATGGTCCCTCTCCTCTTTAGTCTGGAGGATGTGGTGTCCATGATTTCTGAAAAGAATTTCTACTTTTGATTTGTCAGACCTTGTGACAATTTTCCATTTCACCTCAGTCCACTGTAAAAGAGCTCAGGCCCAGAGAAGGTGGTGGTGTTTCTGGATATTGCTTATGTATGGTTTTAACTTGCATTTGTGGATGCAGTAATGACCTGTTTTTACAGACGTTAGTTTTCTGAAGTGTTCCTGAGCACATACAGTGATTTCAACTACAGACACGTGTCTGCTTTTAATGCAGTGATGCCTGAGGACCTGAAGATCACATGCATCCAATGTCAGATTCAGCCTTGTGCCTTGCATTCAGATATTTCTCCACATTCTCTGAATCTTTTAATATTATGGATCATAGATGATGTGATCCCCAAATTCATTGCAATTTTACTTTGAGGAACGCTATTTTGAAATTGCTGCACTGTTTGCCCATCCAGTCTTTCACAGAGCAGTGAACCCCTCCCCATCTTTACTGCTGAGAGACTCAGCCTCTCTGGGATGCTCTTTTTATACCCAATCATGTTACTGACCTGTTGGCAATTAACCAAATGAGTCTTTTTTAGCATTACACAACTTTTTCAGTCTTTTGTTGCCCCGTCCCAACTTTTTTGAAATGTGTTGCTGAGATCAAATTCAGAATAAGCATATAATTTTCAAAAACAATAAAATTTCCCAGTTTCAACATTTGATATGTTGTCTTTGTACTATTTTCAATTAATTATAGGGTTTCCAAGATTTGCAAATCATCATCATTCTGTTTTTTATTTATGTTTTACACAGTGTCCCAAATTTATTGAATTGGGGTTGTATTTCCTTCAAAATAATTATTATTAATAATTATTATTATTATTTTCTTTGCATTAAAACTCGGAGATTCTCTGTGATGTTGGCAGTCAGTGGGAGCTGCCATTAATGTTTACATATTTGAATGGTGTGCTGTGATTGGTTGAATGGAGAAATCAGGTTCTGCTGAAAATCAGTAGTGGCGTTTGTCGTGGTTTGGAAAGAAGGGGGATATACAGTGCAGAGAAACATGGAAGATATCGTCTCATCTCATCTCATTATCTTTAGCCACTTTATCCTTCTACAGGGTCGCAGGCAAGCTGGAGCCTATCCCAGCTGACTACGGGTGAAAGGCGGGGTACACCCTGGACAAGTCGCCAGGTCATCACAGGGCTGACACATAGACACAGACAACCATTCACACTCACAGTCACACCTACGGTCAATTTAGAGTCACCAGTTAACCTAACCTGCATGTCTTTGGACTGTGGGGGAAACTGGAGCACCCGGAGGAAACCCACGTGGACACGGGGAGATATCGTGATTTGCATAAATTTGATTATGGAATATTGAAAAGTAATCAAATATCAAGCTTCTTTTGGTGGGAACCGGATTTTTTTTATGTTGCTTATCACATTTTGGAATCAAACTCTTCATATTAACCTGTGAAGTACTGGATGTGTGTGCACTGTATATCAGGTAATTATTTTCCATATATATAGGGGCGATTTCTCAGAGACAACAAGGGAAGCCTAGCTTCCCCTACAATTCTCTCCCCAAACTGCGGCGTCTACGACGTTGAATTCTCATTAAAACAATAACTTGCATAACATAATATATGCCCAATATTGTATTTATGTTCATAACTATCCTGTAACTTATTTGAGTGATGTCTGACGAACTTGCAATTCGCTACGAGAACCACCTTTGCTGCCAGGCTGTAACCTTTCTTATTTCAATGGGCTCTATGGCCTGGCAGCAGTGTTGCCAGATTGGGCGGTTTTAAGTGCATTTTGGTGGGTTTTGAACATATTTTGGGATGGAAAACGTCAGCAGTATCTGGCAACACTGACTGGCAGCCAGGTATCCGTTGCAGTCTACGAGACGGCTCTGAACAGCCAATTTCGGCTAGTTGTTATTGGTTAAAATCAACAAAATCGTCACTTCCAGGGAAGCCGGGCTTCTCTGGGACTAAACGAGACAGTGGGAGGGATAAGAAGCCGGGCTGACAAAGGATTATTGGAGGTAGTGTTTGAAAGACATGAGGAGGGCGGTACTTTGGCGAGGAACACGGAAGTATGATCAGTCAGTCCCTAGCGGATGTCGAGAAAGTGCAGTCGTGTGCCAAAGTGCTGTCCGAATTTCTTTTCATATAAACGTTTCTTCTCATTGATGTCTCTGTACATTACTCTGTAAATAAATGTAAATATTACTCGTTGTGCTCCGTTAACTTTCATCCATTCTATCAGTTTGATCATTCGTGAATTCACTCGTTTATTTCATTTGTAGTTCAATCTGGTTGTAGGCTAGCTTGAGCCTTATTGGGATCTGCAGTGCTAGCTGCTAACAGAAATTGGTGAAGTCTCTGGAAAGCACAACCAGCTGGTATGACAGGGTCACAGACCATTTTCTGGAAAAGGAGCGGAGGGCAGAATTTGTGTATAAATAGTGTTCATGTTCATGAATCTGAAGTGTGTATATTGTTCAGTAATGTTAAGAGAATGGTGGGCTCTGTGTTATAAGTTATACCTGGGTATGATATTCAAGGTTCTGTGTGTTGCATAGCCTACCTGGTTATGAATTTCCAGACTGTGTTGCAGAAGATGTTCTGCAGCTGGGTGTTGTGTTAAAGACTCTGTGTTGCATATTAGGGTATGATGTTCAAGGCTCTTCGTTGAATAGCCAGTGATTTTTGGATGTTTGATATTTTTGATTAAGGATATGAGGCACTAGCCTGGCAAGCCAGAGTATAACATGAAATGTAAAGCAAAAATACTTTCTGCCATGAGGTAGGGTTGTCTAGTTCACTATGCTAATGGGGCACACCTTTCTATGCTTTGATATCTGGCCTACAGGTTTTACGATGAATGTGTAAAATGGGCTTCCCCTGTTTTAAAAACCAGCAGCCGCCACTGATATATATACACACACACACACACACACACACACACACACACACACACACACATAGTGGGGCAAAAAAAGTATTTAGTCAGTCACCAATTGTGCAAGTTCTCCCACTTAAAAAGATGAGAGTGGCCTGTAATTTTCATCATAGGTATACCTCAACTATGAGAGACAAAACGAGAAAAAAAAATCTAGAAAATCACATTGTCTGATTTTTAAAGAATTTATTTGCAAATTATGGTGGAAAATAAGTATTTGGTCAATAACAAAAGTTCATCTCAATACTTTGTTATATACCCTTTGTTGGCAATGACAGAGGTCAAACGTTTTCTGTAAGTCTTCACAAGGTTTTCACACACTGTTGCTGGTATTTTGGCCCATTTCTCCATGCAGATCTCCTCTAGAGCAGTGATGTTTTGGGGCTGTCGCTGGGCAACATGGACTTTCAACTCCCTCCAAAGATTTTCTATGGGGTTGAGATCTGGAGACTGGCTAGGCCACTCCAGGACCTTGAAATGCTTCTTACGAAGCCACTCCTTCGTTGCCCGGGCGGTGTGTTTGGGATCATTGTCATGCTGAAAGACCCAGACACGTTTCATCTTCAAAGCCCTTGCTGATGGAAGGAGGTTTTCACTCAAAATCTCATGATTCATGGTCCCATTCATTCTTTCATTTACACGGATCAGTCGTCCTGGTCCCTTTGCAGAAAAACAGCCCCAAAGCATGATGTTTCCACCCCCATGCTTCACAGTAGGTATGGTGTTCTTTGGATGCAACTCAGCATTCTTTCTCCTTCAAACGTGACAAGTTGAATTTTTACCAAAAAGTTCTATTTTGGTTTCATCTGACCATATGACATTCTCCCAATCCTCTTCTGGATCATCCAAATGCTCTCTAGCAAACTTCAGACGGGTCTGGACATGTACTGGCTTAAGCAGGGGGACACATCTGGCACTGCAGGATTTGAGTCCCTGGTGGCGTAGTGTGTTACTGATGGTAGCCTTTGTTACTTTGGTCCCAGCTCTCTGCAGGTCTTTCACTAGGTCCCCCCGTGTGGTTCTGGGATTTTTGCTCACCATTCTTGTGATCATTTTGACCCCACGGGGTGATATCTTGCGTGGAGCCCCAGATCGAGGGAGATTATCAGTGGTCTTGTATGTCTTCCATTTTCTAATAATTGCTCCCACAGTTGGTTTCTTCACACCAAACTGCTTACCTATTGCAGATTCAGTCTTCCCAGCCTGGTGCAGGTCTACAAATTTGTTTCTGGTGTCCTTTGACAGCTCTTTGGTCTTGGCCATAGTGGAGTTTGGAATGTGACTGTTTGAGGTTGTGGACAGGTGTCTTTTATACTGATAAGTTCAAACAGGTGCCATTAATACAGGTAACAAGTGGAGGACAGAGGAGCCTCTTAAAGAAGAAGTTACAGATCTGTGAGAGCCAGAAATCTTGCTTGTTTGTAGGTGACCAAATACTTACCGTATTTTACCGAGGAATTTACCAATTAATTCATTAAAAATCCTACAATGTGATTTCCTGGATTCTTTCCCCCCATTCTGTCTCTCATAGTTGAAGTGTACCTATGATGAAAATTACAGGCCTTTCTCATCTTTTTAAGTGGGAGAACTTGCACAATTGGTGGCTGACTAAATACGTTTTTGCCCCACTGTGTATATAGTAAAAATTCGGGGCTTCCAAATGGCACAACAGAAAATCATCCACCCTATTGCTGAGAAATTCTAATTCAAATCCCAAAGATGTCACAGCCATCAGTGGCCAGGAGCCAAGAGAACACAATTGGCCTGCTTTCTGGAGAGGAATGATGGTTCCCTTTCATAGGTGTCTATGAGCTCATGTATGCAGAAGAAGGCATATATTGCTTTCCTCCAAGTTATTCTATGTTATGCTGTCCTGTGATATAGCATGAACAGCAATTTGAAAATATATGGTTGGCTGGCTTCATGTGTAATAGAAGAAGCATGTGTTAAGATGCACCCTCTACTGATTGGTAGATGATTAGATTAAAATAATAGTCAGATGATTAAGAGAAAGTTTATATAAAGATGAGCATAACTTTGTGTTGTAAGGTTAAATAAAGAAGCAGCAATTAGTGTTAATTATGTATTAAATGGTAATCAACCTAGAATTTAATTTCAATTCATGTACCTTGGTGTAGGTGATGATGAATTAGATGGATATTATATTTCATAATTACTTTTCCCCAGATTTAAATCAATTTGTGCATGATTCACCAGTTCATATTTCAAGCATTATCTACCATCTTGACATCTCCAGACTAGTTGATTGTAAACTTATAGTGAAGTGGCCTTGAGGTCCTCTGATTTGCAGTGACGTGACAGCAATGAATTACATAAAGCTCTGACACTGTACCTTGGCCAATCTGGCTGGACTCAAACAGTCTGTCAAATATATATATATATATATATATATATATATATATATATATATATATATATATATATTAGTGCATCTAAAAAAATTAGAATACCATGAAAAAGTTCCTTTTTTTTCATAATTTAATTCAAAAAGGTAAACTTTCATATATTCTATATTCATTACATGCAAAGTGAAATATTTAAAGCCTTTTTTGTTTAAATTTTGATGATTATGGCTTATAGCTCATGAAAATCAGAAATCCAGTATCTCAAATTATTAGAATATTCCCTAAGATCAATCAAAAAAAGGATTTACAATACAGAAATGTCCAACTTCTGAAAAGTATATTCATTTATACACTCAATACTTGGTTGGGGCTCCTTTACCATGAATTACTGTATCAATGCGGTGTGGCATGGAGGTGATCAGTCTGTGGCACTGCTGAGGTGTTATTGAAGCTCAGGTTGCTTTGATAGTGGCCTTCAGCGTACAACCCCGATTCCAAAAAAGTTGGGACAAAGTACAAATTGTAAATAAAAACGGAATGCAATAATTTACAAATCTCAAAAACTGATATTGTATTCACAATAGAACATAGACAACATATCAAATGTCGAAAGTGAGACATTTTGAAATTTCATGCCAAATATTGGCTCATTTGAAATTTCATGACAGCAACACATCTCAAAGTTGGGACAGGGGCAATAAGAGGCTGGAAAAGTTAAAGGTACAAAAAAGGAACAGCTGGAGGACCAAATTGCAACTCATTAGGTCAACTGGCAATAAGTCATTAACATGGCTGGGTATAAAAAGAGCATCTTGGAGTGGCAGCGGCTCTCAGAAGTAAAGATGGGAAGAGGATCACCAATCCCCCTAATTCTGTGCCGACAAATAGTGGAGCAATATCAGAAAGGAGTTCGACAGTGTAAAATTGCAAAGAGTTTGAACATATCATCATCTACAGTACATAATCTCATCAAAAGATTCAGAGAATCTGGAAGAATCTCTGTGCGTAAGGGTCAAGGCCGGAAAACCATATTGGGTGCCCATGATCTTCGGGCCCTTAGATGGCACTGCATCACATACAGGCATGCTTCTGTATTGGAAATCACAAAATGGGCTCAGGAATATTTCCAGAGAACATTATCTGTGAACACAATTCACCGTGCCATCCGCCGTTGCCAGCTAAAACTCTATAGTTCAAAGAAGAAGCCGTATTTAAACATGATCCAGAAGTGCAGACGTCTTCTCTGGGCCAAGGCTCATTTAAAATGGACTGTGGCAAAGTGGAAAACTGTTCTGTGGTCAGACAAATCAAAATGTGAAGTTCTTTATGGAAATCAGGGACGCCGTGTCATTTGGACTAAAGAGGAGAAGGACGACCCAAGTTGTGATCAGCGCTCAGTTCAGAAGCCTGCATCTCTGATGGTATGGGGTTGCATTCGTGCGTGTGGCATGGGCAGCTTACACATCTGGAAAGACACCATCAATGCTGAAAGGTATATCCAGGTTCTAGAGCAACATATGCTCCCATCCAGACGATGTCTCTTTCAGGGAAACCTTGCATTTTCCAACATGACAATGCCAAACCACTGTAGCGCGGACAATGCGTGGGTGGAGCACAGAGGACGGCAGGACAACGTTTGGAGGTAGTAACTGCGTATTTTATTAATAAACTTTTCAGTTTAAAAGAACTCGCAGCACACAGACACACTCTCAGCCTCCACTCCCGGGTCGCGCTCCCTCTGCTCTCTCTCAGCCTCTTAAAATAGGGAGCGGTTTACTGGGAAAACACACACAAAACACAGGTTAATTACCGTCAGGTGTAGCGAATCTGCCACTCACCTTCCCCGGCTCCACCCTCCTGTCACAGACCGATGCTTGACCACGCCCCCGCTGCCACATACCCCCACCGCCCGACTCAGGCCGGGCGCCCGTCCGGCCCGCAGCCGACTCCCCCCCCCCTTGACGGGAGAGGAAGTCCGCCACGACCATCTGCGCCCCCGGCCTGTGGACCACCTTGAAGTTGAAGGGTTGGAGTGCCAGATACCAACGGGTGATCCGCGCGTTGGCATCCTTCATGCGGTGGAGCCACTGGAGGGGCGCGTGGTCCGAACAGAGGGTGAAAGAGCGCCCCAGCAGGTAGTAACGGAGGGCGAGGACCGCCCACTTGATCGCCAGGCACTCCTTCTCAATGGTGCTGTAGCGCCCCTCACGCACTGACAGCTTGCGGCTGATGTATAGGACTGGGCGGTCCTCCCCCTCCACCTGCTGGGACAAAACGGCCCCCAGCCCTCTGTCCGACGCATCCGTCTGCAACAAAAAAGGGAGAGAGAAGTCAGGGGAGTGTAAGAGTGGCCCCCCACACAGTGCAGCCTTTACCTCAGAGAAAGCCCGCTGGCACTGCTCCGTCCACTGGACCGGATCTGGTGCCCCCTTTTTAGTGAGGTCAGTCAGCGGGCTGGTGACGTCCGAATAATTAGGTATAAACCTACGATAGTAGCCAGCCAGCCCCAGGAACTGTCTCACCCCCTTTTTGGTCTTGGGCCTCGGGCAGGCCGCAATCGCTGCAGTCTTATTAATTTGGGGACGCACCTGCCCGTTGCCCAAGTGGAAGCCCAGATACCGTACTTCCACCCGCCCAATCGCACACTTCTTCGGGTTGGCAGTGAGTCCCGCCCGCCTCAGCGACCTAAGGATGGCCCTCAGGTGTTGCAGGTGCCGCTGCCAGTCATTGCTATAAATGATGATGTCGTCTAGGTACGCGGCCGCATAGGTGGCGTGCGGCCGGAGGACTCGGTCCATCAGCCGCTGAAACGTAGCGGGCGCCCCAAACAGCCCAAACGGAAGTGTGACGAACTGGTGTAAGCCGAACGGTGTGGAAAAGGCCGTTTTCTCTCGGGATAATGGAGTCAAGGGGATCTGCCAATATCCCTTCGTCAAATCCAGTGTCGAGTAAAAGCGAGCCGTGCCTAGTCGATCGAGCAGCTCATCAATACGAGGCATTGGGTATGCGTCGAATTTAGACACCGCGTTGACTTTTCTATAGTCCACACAGAACCGGACCGACCCGTCGGCCTTGGGAACCAAGACCACTGGGCTGCTCCAGTCACTGTGGGACTCCTCGACGATGCCCATTTCGAGCATGGCCTGAAGTTCTTCCCGAACCACCTTTTTTTTGTGTTCGGGTAGTCTATAAGGGCGGCTACGCACTACCACCCCCGGGGGCGTCTCTATGTGGTGTTCTATGAGGTTCGTGCGACCGGGCAGGGGCGAGAACACATCCGAAAACTCGGCCTGCAACTGGGCGACCTCCGCGAGTTGGGTCGGGGAGAGGTGGTCTCCACAGGGGACCGGAGAGGTACGTGATGCCAATGACCCTTTGGGGACCTCCGGCCCCAGCTCCGCCTTCTCAGGAACTACCGACACCAACGCCACGGGGACCTCCTCATTCCAGAGTTTCAGCAGATTGAGGTGGTAGATCTGTAGCGCCCCCTCCCTGTCCGTTCGCCTAACCTCGTAGTCGACGTCCCCGACTCGCCGTGTGACCTCAAAGGGTCCTTGCCACTTGGCGATTAATTTGGAGCTCGATGTGGGCAACAGGACGAGTACCTTCTCTCCCGGAGTGAACTCTCTAAGGCGCGTGCCCTTGTTGTACAGGCGGACTTGCCGTTCCTGGGCCTGCCGCAAATTCTCCTGAGTTAGGTGGGTGAGCGTGTGGAGTTTTGCGCGCAGATCCATAACATACTGAATTTCGTTTTTGCTCTGTGAAGGTCCCTCCTCCCAATTTTCCCGCAGAACATCTAAGATGCCGCGCGGCTTACGCCCGTATAATAATTCAAACGGGGAAAACCCCGTGGAGGCTTGGGGGACCTCTCGCACTGCAAACAACAAGGGTTCGAGCCACTTATCCCAGTTACGTGCGTCCTCACTTACGAATTTTTTAATAATATTCTTGAGGGTGCGATTGAACCGTTCAACTAAACCGTCCGTCTGTGGGTGATAAACGCTGGTGCGGATCGGCTTAATACCTAGTAGCCCATACAGTTCGCTCAGTGTTCGTGACATAAACGAGGTGCCTTGGTCAGTCAGAATCTCTTTCGGGATTCCAACCCGGGAGATGACGTGGAAGAGGGCCTCTGCAATACTGCGTGCTGAGATATTGCGAAGAGGCACCGCTTCCGGGTATCGCGTTGCATAGTCCACCAGGACTAATATAAAGCGGTACCCTCGTGTTGACCGATCTAATGGCCCAACGAGATCCATCCCAATTCTTTCGAACGGGGTCTCGATTAATGGTAGGGGGCGCAAGGGCGCTTTTGGAATGGCCGCTGGATTTACTAACTGGCATTCGCGGCACGCCGTACACCACTTACGGACGTCGCCGCGAATCCCCGGCCAATAGAATCGGGCCATTATCCGGGCGAGTGTCTTATCCTGCCCGAGGTGTCCAGCCATGGGATTAAAGTGGGCCGCCTGGAATACCAATTCCCGGCGGCTCTTTGGAATTAATAACTGGGTGACTCGCTCTTTCGTCTGAGTGTCCTGCGTCACTCGATATAATCTATCCTTCAAAATGGAAAAATAGGGGAAGGACGGGGTGGCGTTCGGCTGGAGCGTTTGACCATCGATTACTCTCACTTGGTCAAACGCGTGTCGCAGAGTCTCGTCTCGCGATTGTTCCAGTGGGAAATCCACGAGGGATTCCCCAATAGAAAGAGGAGGGGCCGGCGGCTCCTCCCCCTGTCGCGGAGGTGACGTAGACGGCTCTGCGACCGCCGCTCCAGCCAAAGCGACACCGGGACCCTCCCCCGTCAACCGGCAGGACCCACTCTTTACTAGGCGTGCCATTAAACCCCGAAATCCCGGCCAATCGGTCCCCAAGATCAAAGAGTGGGTAAGGCGAGGATTAACCGCCGCCTTCACTATAGATTTTTCCCCTCTAAAATATATGTGGACTGACACCAACGGGTAGCTGTGAATATCCCCGTGTACACACAACACCTTCACCCCTTGTGCTCCCCCCAATGCCTCGTCTTGCACCAGGCTTTGGCGGATCGAGGTCTGATTGCAGCCTGAATCCACCAACGCCTGATATGTAGCCCCTTGTACACTTACCGGTATGCGATACGCTCCGGCCCGATCGAGGGCAGCCTCTGGCGCGTCGGGGATCCGCACCA
Organism: Neoarius graeffei; assembly: GCF_027579695.1. Lineage (NCBI taxonomy): Eukaryota > Metazoa > Chordata > Actinopteri > Siluriformes > Ariidae > Neoarius > Neoarius graeffei. Next base: position 43,619,788 of record NC_083572.1, read on the forward strand.
CCGCCCCCACCTCCATCGCTGCACATTGTTGCTGCAGGTGGCCCGGTTCCCCGCAGCGCCAGCAAACCGGCCCGGGCCTCCCCTCTGCAACTGTGTTCTGGGGCTCACTCACCTGAGGGGGGGGAGAGACAGACACAGAAGGGAGAAACGGGAGGGCACCACGGGTGCGGCGGGCCGGCTGGGGTGGGGCCGGCCCCCGCCTCCGTGGTGGGGGAATGGGGCGAGGACGGGACACGGGAGGAGGGGGGGAAGACAGAGAGAGAGGGGGGGAAGACAGAGAGAGAGAAGAGGAGACAGAAGACGATGTCATCCGTTGTCCTGCCGCCGGTACAGCCGCCAGATGATCCTCCGCCAGTCCTACGGCCTGATCCAGCGACGCCGGGCGGTGGCACTGGACCCACTCCGCGGTTCCGGCTGGTAAGCGGGCAACGAACTGTTCCAGCGCCACCTGGTCGATGATTCCCTCGGCGTCGCGATCTTCGGCCCTCAGCCACCGCCAGCAGGCGTCCCGGAGCTGCTGGCCAAACGCGAACGGGCTGCCGGCTTCCTCCATCCGCAGCGCGCGGAAGCGCTGGCGCTGCTGCTCCGGCGTGCGCCCCACGCGCTGGAGGACGGCCCGGCGAAGGTCAGCGTAGGCCAGCCGGCGGTCGGCGGGGAGCTGTAATGCGGCCAGCTGCGCCTCTCCAGTCAGGAGGGGGAGGAGGCGCGCCGCGCGCTGCTCCATCGGCCACCCCGAGGCTTCGGCGACCTGCTCGAACAAGGTGATGAAAGCCTCGGGGTCGTCCTGCGGGCCCATCTTGGTCACAGTGAGGGGAGACGGGCCCGTGGCCGGGGCGCTGGTGGACCCCGCCGACGCGAGGAGCTGCCGGAACGCCTCTCGATCTTCCTGTTGAGCCAGCACCAGGGCTTCGAAGCGGCGCTCCTGCTCCGTTCGGAGCGTGACGAGTGCCTGGTGCTGGCTCTGCTGAGCCGTGGCGAGGGCGTGGACCAAGTCCGCGAACGGGGAGGATTCTATGGAGCTGTAGCACTGGTGCTCCACCTTTTCCCGGGTTTCGGCACCACTGTAGCGCGGACAATGCGTGGGTGGAGCACAGAGGACGGCAGGACAACGTTTGGAGGTAGTAACTGCGTATTTTATTAATAAACTTTTCAGTTTAAAAGAACTCGCAGCACACAGACACACTCTCAGCCTCCACTCCCGGGTCGCGCTCCCTCTGCTCTCTCTCAGCCTCTTAAAATAGGGAGCGGTTTACTGGGAAAACACACACAAAACACAGGTTAATTACCGTCAGGTGTAGCGAATCTGCCACTCACCTTCCCCGGCTCCACCCTCCTGTCACAGACCGATGCTTGACCACGCCCCCGCTGCCACAACCACATACTGCATCAATTAACAGCATCATGGCTGCGTAGAAGAAGGGTCCGGGTACTGAACTGGCCAGCCTGCAGTCCAGATCTTTCACCCATAGAAAACATTTGGTGCATCATAAAACAGAAAATACGACAAAAAAGACCTAAGACAGTTGAGCAACTAGAATCCTACATTAGACAAGAATGGGTTAACATTCCTATCCCTAAACTTGAGCAACTTGTCTCCTCAGTCCCCAGACATTTACAGACTGTTGTAAAGAGAAAAGGGGATGTCTCACAGTGGTAAACATGGCCTTGTCCCAACTTTTTTGAGATGTGTTGTTGTCATGAAATTTAAAATCACCTAATTTTTCTCTTTAAATGATACATTTTCTCAGTTTAAACATTTGATATGTCATCTATGTTCTATTCTGAATAAAATATGGAATTTTGAAACTTCCACATCATTGCATTCCGTTTTTATTTACAATTTGTACTTTGTCCCAACTTTTTTGGAATCGGGGTTGTATCTGTATTTTTGGGTCGGGTGTTTCTCATCTTCCTCTTGACAATACCCCATAGATTTTCTCTGGGGTTCAGGTCAGGCAAGTTGGCTGGCCAATCAAACACAGTAATATCATGGTCAGCAAACCATTTGGTAGTAGTTTTGGCACTGTGGGTAGGTGCTAAATCCTGCTGAAAAAGGAAATCAGCATCTCCAAAAAGCTCGTCAGCAGATGGAAGCATGAAGTGCTCTAAAATCTCCTGGTAGATGGCTGTGTTGACTTTGGACTTGATAAAATACAGTGGACCAACACCAGCAGATGACATGGCACCCCAAATCATCACAGACTGTAGAAACTTCACACTGGGCTTCAAACACCTTGGATTCTGTGCCTCTCCACTCTTCCTCCAGACTCTAGAACTGTAATTTCCAAATTAAATGCAAAATGTACTTTCATCTGAAAAGAGGACTTTGGACCACTGAGCAACAGTCCATTTCTTTCTCTCCTCAGCCCAGGTAAGACACTTCTGACATTGTCTCTGGCTCAGGAGTAGCTTGATATTAGGAATGCGAAATTGTATCCCCTTTCTTGAAGATGTCTGTTCATGATGGGTCTTGATTGTGAAGCTCTCCCAAGTTCTTGAATCAACTTTTCTTGACAATCCTCTGAAGACTGTGGCCATCCCTGTTGCTTGTGCACCTTTTCCAGCCACCCTTTTCAGCAATGACCTTTTGTGGCTTACCCTCCTTATGGAGGGCATCAGTGATCATCTTCTGGACAACAGTCAAGTCAGCAGTCTTCCCCATGATTGTGGTTGTGTGTACTGAACTATACCGAGAGATACACTGTGTTCATACTGTTTTACTCAAACTCGAAATGAAATATTCTAATATTTTGAGATGGGTTTTTTATGTTTTTGTACTGTATGCCATACTGATTAAAATTAAAATAGAAAAATGCTTGAAACATTTTAGTTTATGTGTAATGAGTCTATAATATATAACATTTTCACTTTCTTATGGACAAACCGTGACTAGCACAGAAGTCCAAAACCCGAGTGGTGTTTTGTTATTGGACTTCTGTGCTAGTCACGGTTTGTCCATAACAAACACCATGTTTGAGCATAGGGGTGTCCATAAGTGCACGTGGCACCAGGACACCTTAGGTCGGAGGTCAATGATAGACTTTGTTGTCGTTTCATCTGATCTCCAGCCCTATGTCTTGGACACTCGGGTGAAGAGGGGGGCTGAGCTGTCAACTGATCACCACCTGGTGGTGAGTTGGATCCACTGGCGGAGAAGGAAGCTGGACAGACCTGGCAGGCCCAAATGTATGGTGAGGGTCTGCTGGGAACGTCTGGCCGAGCACTCTGTTGGGGAGATCTTTAACTCCCACCTCCGGGAGAGCTTTTTCCAGCTTCCAAAGGAGGTGGGGGACATTGAGTCTGAGTGGACCATGTTCTCTACCTCCATTGTGGACGCAGCTGTTTGGAGCTGTGGCCGCAAGGTCTCCGGTGCCTGTTGTGGTGGCAATCCCTGAACCCGGTGGTGGACACCGGAAGTAAGGGATGCCGTCAAGCTGAAGAAGAAGTCCTATCGGGCCATGTTGACCTCCGGGACCCCTGAGGCAGCTGACGGGTATCGGCAGGCCAGGCGTGCTGCAGCTCGGGCAGTTGCAGAGGCAAAAACTCAGAACTGGGAGGAGTTCGGGGAGGCCATGGAGAAGGACTATCGGTCGGCCTCGAAGAAATTCTGGCAAACCGTCCGGCACCTCAGGAGGGGGAAGCAGTACTCTGCCAACACTGTTTACAGTGCGGGTGGGGAGCTGTTGACCTCGACTGGGGACATTGTCGGGTGGTGGAAGGAATACTTTGACGATCTCCTCAATCCCACCGTCATGTCTTCCATTGAGGAGACTGAGGCTGATGACTCAGAGGTGGACTCGTCCATTACCCAAGCCGAAGTCACTGAGGTGGTTTGCAAGCTCCTCGGTGGCAAGGCACCAGGGGTGGATGAGATCCGCCCTGAGTATCTCAAGTCTCTGGATGTTGTGGGGCTGTCTTGGTTGACACACCTCTGCAATATCGCGTGGCAGTCGGGGACAGTGCCTCTGGAGTGGCAGACTGGGGTGGTGGTCCCTCTTTTCAAGAAAGGGGACCGGAGAATGTGCTCCAATTATAGGGGAATCACACTTCTCAGCCTCCCGGGGTCCCTGTACAAACGGAGCAGGAGTCTGGTTCGCATTGCCGGCAGTAAGTCAGACCTGTTCCCAGTGCATGTTGGACTCCGGCAGGGCTGCCCATTGTCACCAGTTCTGTTCATAATTTTTATGGACAGAATTTCTAGGCGCAGCCAGGGGCCGGAAGGAATCCTGTTTGGGAACCACAGGATTTCATCTCTGCTTTTTGCGGATGATGTTGTCCTGTTGGCTTCTTCAAACCAGGACCTCCAGCATGCACTGGGGCGGTTTGCAGTCGAGTGTGAAGCGGCTGGGATGAGAATCAGCACCTCCAAGTCCGAGGCCATGGTTCTCGACCGGAAAAGGGTGGCTTGCCCTCTCCAGGTTGGTGGAGAAGTCCTGCCTCAAGTGGAAGAGTTTAAGTATCTCGGGATCTTGTTCACGAGTGAGGGAAGGATGGAGCATGAGATCGACAGGCGGATCGGTGCAGCCTCCGCAGTGATGCGGTCGCTTTACCGGTCCGTCGTGGTGAAGAAGGAGCTGAGCCCAAAGGCGAAGCTCTCAATTTACCGGTCAATCTACGTTCCGACACTCACCTATGGTCATGAGCTTTGGGTAATGACCGAAAGAACAAGATCGCGGATACAAGCGTCCGAAATGAGTTTCCTTCGCAGGGTGGCTGGGCGCTCCCTTAGAGATAGGGTGAGAAGCACAGTCACTCGGGAGGAGCTCGGAGTAGAGCCGCTGCTCCTCCACATCGAGAGGAACCAGCTGAGGTGGCTCGGGCATCTTTTTCGGATGCCTCCTGGATGCCTCCCTGGGGAGGTGTTCCAGGCATGTCCCCCCGGGAGGAGGCCCCGGGGAAGACCCAGGACACGCTGGCGGGACTATGTCTCTCGGCTGGCCTGGGAACGCCTTGTTGTTCTTCCCGAGGAGCTGACTGAGGTGTCTGGGGAGAGGGAAGTTTGGGCTTCCATGCTTAGACTGCTGCCTCTGCGACCCGGTCCCGGATAAAGCGGAAGAAGACGAGACAAGACTTTCTTAAATAACTGATGGAAAATATTGAACTTTTTCACAATATTCTAATTTTTTGAGATGCACTAGTGTGTGTGTGTGTGTGTGTGTATATATATATATATATATATATATATATATATATATATATAAAAAATTTGGCATAGTCACCTACAGTATAAAGATAGCAGTGCAGTCTGTTCATCTGTGCAAAGGGAAGTGGTGGAGGGTGCACATTATCTATGTGCTGATATTATTGGAAATTATGCCTGACATATAACTTTCCTTGCAGGCACCATTAGACAGGTTTCATCCAGCTCAGTATTTCTACCACCTGCGACCACTGTTCTCTGGGCCAAAGAATTATTACCATTGTATATAAATTTATCACAGAGGGATTGTGATCAACTATTTATTATTATTCGCTGAAAGTTATACCCTTAGAGGATGCCTGGGACTCCATGAATCCTTAAAAACAGAATGCCACTTTCTTGTCACAGATAATTCAGCACTGGCAGGTTGGATCGATCGGTAGATTGATTGATATATCTATCCATCCACCCATCCATTCATCCCAGATTTTGTTCCTATTTTAGTAATGGTCAATTCTCATCTCTCTCCCCTATCACACAACAGCTCCCAACAAAGGAGGGTGAAGGCTATCACATGCTTCCTCCAAAGTATGCGAAGCCTGCTGACCTCATCTGCTTGCCCATGTAGTGCTAGGGGTGGCATAACACACTCAGAAGAATGTGATATCCACCATCCACATGCATACAATGTTACTGTAACTCACAGGGGAGAGAGAAATTATACCCTTTTTCCCTGAAAGCACGGCTCTGGCATGATCAGGATTCAAACTCCTGAAATCCAGGTGATGATAGAACAAACGTTTCTGTTGCATCACTCGTGAGCCGAAAATTGAGATTCAAATATTGCAACAAGACACATGCCGGTAGAAGCAGGGTTTGAATCCTGAGCCTTTGAATTGAAAGATGAACAACTATCCACTGAGCTACTGAGTAACTTGAAAATCCTCTCTTTTTACATTCAGAATTGTGGATGACAATGCATGTAAATAACACACAGTACCACATGATAACAAAAGTACAGTTTCAATGGCTTGACATGTGCAGCATAGTACAATAAATACACATCATAGTATGGATAATTGTACAGTACACAGTCACTACATAGTATCAAGATGAACCAGACGCCATGACTGCAAAACTGAAAATTATAAACAGCTATAAACATTGCAGGATAACTAAATAGTCAGGGACAGCTGAAATTGAAATAAACATTGACCATGATGTCACTGACTTTAGACACATCGTACTTATAATACAAAATACAGTACTGTGCAAAAGTTTTAGGTACATACAAAGAAATGCTGTAGATCAAAAATGGCTTAAAAATAATGAAATGAATTGTTTCAGCATAAAAAAAATACTATAAACAGCAGTAAGCAATAATAAATGAAACAAAGCCAATATTTGGTGTGAGATGACCCTTTGCTATTAAAAAAAATAGTAAACTTGGGTCCATTTAATGCATTTTTTTTTAATAAGAAAATGAACTGTAGGTTTTACTGAGCATCTTGCAGAACCAGACACAGTTCTTCTGGACACTTTGTCACACTTGCTTCTTAATTTTGCAGCAAAACCCAGTAGCCTTCATTATGTTTTGTTTTAATCTGAAAAGTGATCTCTTGTGTAATATACTGCTCATATGTAAACTTTTTTTTTTCCTTTCCCTGTAACATTTAATTCTGTGCTGGAAAATACAAATGTTTGAAACTCTAAAATGCTTTTGTACTGACTCAATAATGTAGAAGTCATAAAATAGAAATCTGTAACAAAGTTTGTATGAAAAAAATAGGATGTGTAAGACTTTTGCACAGTACTGTATATGCATTATGCATTAAAATTTGTTCAGGAAAATATATATATATATATATATATATATATATATATATATATATATATATATATATATATATTCAGATCAAGGCCTTGCTGGACCTTTCAGGAATTTACTTAGCATCTCTGCAGCCATTAATATTTCAGACAATTAGAAGCCATGCTTAATTTGGATTATATATTTGTAAAAATTTGAACAATAGTTATGAATGCTATTTTTGTGTAATGAAATGCATTTGTAGTCATCCTATTGAAACATACAAGTATTTTCTTTCCCCAGCTTTAGTGGAAACATCTATCTGGTGCCTTCCAACGTATACTATGATTACAGGTTTTTACGGTAAGCCTATTTTCTCTCATTTTGTTCATCTACCAATTCCCACCCATTAGATAGCTCTTTGCTATCACACAACAGCTACCAACTGTGGACGGTGAAAGCTAGTATGTGCTTCCTCTAAAATACATGAAGCAAGCCACCAGATCTTTTTGAACTGTTGCTCATGCTTTGTTACAGGACAGTGTAAAACACTTGGAGGACAGCACTACCTGCTCATTTGTGCTTTATTCCAAATCACAAACATTTAAAATGTCATACACACTCACACTTATCCAATTTAATAGGAACAGACTCACCAAAACTGGACAGTTAATTGCATCTGACAGGCTGATTGCATTAATGAGCAGGTACGGTATACAGGTGTTCCTATTAAAGTGGGCAGTGAGTGTATAATAGAAATGTATTATTGTCAGTGGATAGTATTCTGTCTATATGGCTACACGAATGTGTTTTAATAAAATGCCAGGACACACACAACATTTTGATGCTGGGCCAGCATCAAGGCTTCAAAGCGTTGTTCTTGCTCCTTTCGGAGGGTGATCAGCACTTGGTGCTGGTTTTGTTGGATGGTACGTAGGGATGGCATGGATGAGGACTCCATGTGTGGTTCCCTTCAGTATTCCTGGCTTTCGGCACCACTGTAGTAAGTCCCTGATGTGGGTGGAATACTGAAGCATGGCAGGCGGGAGCTGATGTTCGCACACACTTTATTTTTACTAATTTCGTTGCTTTTCAGCTTAATTCACTCACTCGCTGCTCACACACACACACACACACACACACACACACACACACGTTCTGGTCAGGGAGCTCCCTTCTCTTTGCTCTCCCCCTCCTTTTCTATCCTTCACTGTCACTGCAACAAATGGATACAGGTCATTTCGTCCAATGCCATTTCGTCCAATAGTTAAGACATTTCACCCAAAGCCTTTTTCATATGCACTATCAATCATTTTATATTTCAGGTATTTGTTTGTTCGAAAAAAGGAGGAATTCTCAATAGAATTTGACTGAAGCAAAACACATTTTGGCAAAATGAAAATGAAACCAGAAATGATTGGACTCCGCGAGTGTCAACTTCGGGTGCATTCGGCTAGGGCCGCTTGTGGGGAGAGATCATTTTTATTTGACTAAATTACATATAAACTCTATACGCGCACTTGCCAGATATCCTTGGCAAGTACGAGATATGAGAAAACATGCATTTTCTCAGTCTTTATGTATAGGCACACTGATGCCTCTTGATCACGTGCAGGTGAGCCTCATTAACAGCACATGTGCAAGAGTCCACTCGGGTGCACTCCGGACTGCATGCGCGCCGAGTGGACTCTCGCACGCGTGCTGTTAATGAGTCTCACCTGCATCAGCGTGCCTATACATAAAGACTGAGAAAATGCACATTCAGTGAGAAGTATTACACCACGTCAGTGCGCATTACCAAGTCTTATGCTTAGTTTGCACGTACCCGGGTATGTATAGAAACGGATAACCCCGCCTCTCTGTTTTCAAAAATATCCATGATTACACCAGACCGTTCTCCAAAATATCTGCATTCACACGGATCTGCATAGATATGTGGCTAAACGCTATTATGAGCATGCCAAACATATAGGTGGCAGTATAAGGAGAAATATAAAGCCATATTAGCCTATCAGAATCATGAAAATACAAATGACATGATGGTGGCGACGTTGGTAAGCAGCAAGCCTTTATCTTGGTGGGAGGAAAAGTGCCTGAAAAACTGCGACCCTCCTCGCAGTCCTTCTCCTCTGCTCCTCATAAAGCAGTTGCAGTGTAGTCCTATTTGCAAATGCAAACAAACCAAAAGTGTTTGCAAATATGTAAAAAGGATGACCACCTGTGTTGCATCCATGAGACCATCAAACCAAAATATTGAGCGCCTGACGCAAATATTGTTCTGTGACGCGTATCGTGATGTCGGGAAAACCTAAAACTCTGCTTTCCACTATTTACACGCAGGCATGAAAACGGAGTTTTCAGAAATCTCCACTTTGCCCAGAGTTTTCAAAGATATCCGTTTTCAGTGACTGAAAAAAACTCCGTTTACGTGTAAATGAGAAGTGCAACCGCATAAATAAATATGTGTCTTCATAGATATCCGGCTACGTGTAAACGGGGTATTATTCTCCCATGTAGATTCCCTGAGTTTCCGATCCTGTTTCCTGTTCTTAGTTTCTGTTTTTGTCTTTGCCTGTTTGTGTCTCGCCTGACCTTTTGCTAGTTTCAAGTTTACGAGATTGCCTGCCGTTTTGGAGTGTTTGCCTGTGTGTTTTTGTCTCCCTTAAATTAATTATGGTTTGTTTATATCTTGATCTTGTCACATGTGTACAATAATTGATGGTGCATATGAAGAAGGCTTTGGACAAAATAGCCTTAGACGAAATGGTCATTGGACAAAGTGTCCTGATCCCCAACACACACACTTAATTGACAACAGGTGTATTGACTTTGCCACTCACCTTCCCCGGCCCCACTCCCCCATTCACAAACTGATGCTTGGCCATGCCCCCGCTGCCACAAAAGTAATCTGAAATAAAAGTAAAATGAAATAAAAATAGCTACAATGAACAATTCTATCAAAAGTAAACCCATGATAAACTAAATATCTGACAGCTAATAAATTATTGACAAATTGTCAGCAAAAAGGCTTCTATATAATGCCTTCAAAAATGCAGATTATAAGAACTTAACTTCTAAGCATCCTAATGTTCTCACATACTGGGGTCTACTGACATCTTCTATAGTTAAAACAACCAAACAAAATCAGAATATCACGTTGTGACCAGGTGGAAAATGTCAACATCATATAACAGGCAATGTCATATGCATAGCAAACTAATTCTGAACCACTATAAGTAATGACTCATAGAAGCAAGCGGGATAAAACTGGTTCTTAAACCACAATCCCTGGAGTTTGCTTACTGAAGTGCAGACACCTCTTCTAAGCATCAGACAAGTCACCAGGTGCAGGGGAAAACCCAGAAGTTTCAGCATGACATGTACAGTTCATTTTCTTAAGCCTATTACGCTACGTTCACACTGCAAGGCTTAATGCTCAATTCCGATTTTTTTGTGAAATCCGATTTTTTGTGAGGTCGTTCACATTAACAAATATATGCGACTTGTATGTGATCCTCAGTATGAACGAAAAGCGACCTAAAAGTGTTCCGCATGTGCATTGCAGGATACGACGACGTCACACGCAGTGAGCATGGCCAGTGTTTACGGAAGTAAAACCGCCCGGTTGCGGTATGACCCATCCAATCTAGCTTGAATAGCTGTATCCCCCAAATGGAAATCAGCTCCCTAACCTCTGCGTCCTTCCATTGAGAAGATTCAGAACCTTCACAGCCCGAAGCGTCCCTCGCATTGATGTCATTATGCGCCATGTTGTTGTAACTTTTTTTGAGAGACCCGCCGCCTACTTCAGCACAGAATAGTGACGTTTGTGGCTTGTTGATGACGTGTAAGTCGGATGAATGCGACCTGGCGGTTCAGACTGAAGTCGCATATGAACAGAGCGGATAGGAATCGGAATTAGGACCACATATCCAAACGGCCTGGATCGGATTTGAAAAAATCGGATGTGTGTCGTTCATATTGTCAATAAAAGATCGGATACAGGTCACATATGGGCGAAAAGATCGGATTTGAGTCACTTCAGCCTGCAGTGTGAACGTAGCCTTAGTCAGAACTTCAGTCTCTCGTCAATTTCAAGAGTCGTGATTGCAGGGGCATCCGCTCCAGCATTCTCCTGATTTCTTCAACATTTTTGGTGTTTTCTTCATAGAGGCACCTGAAAGCCCTCTCTCTCCTGAATCTGCCTCTGCAAGGTCTGTGATGCCTCTTGGCTCTTCCCTGCTGCTTGCATCCTTTCACCTGCTTTGGGATCTAAATGCACAGCTCCATTTAATTGCATGTAGCAACAAAAAAATCCATCAAAATATCATCCATCCATTATCTGTAGCCGCTTATCCTGTTCTACAGGGTCGCAGGCAAGTTGGAGCCTATCCCAGCTGACTATGGGCAAGAGGCAGGGTACACTCTGGACAAGTCACCAGGTTATTGCAGGGCTGACACAGAGACAAACAACCATTCACACTTACAGCTAATTTAGAGCCACCAATTAACCTAACCTGCATGTCTTTGGACTGTGGGGGAAACCAGAGCACCCAGAGGAAACCCATGCAGACACAGGGAGAACACACAAACTCCACACAGAAAGGCCCTCGCCAGCTGCTGGGCTCAAACCCAGGACCTTCTTGCTGTGAGGCGACAGTGCTAACCACTACACCACCATGCCACCCTATCAAAACATCAATGGGGAAGAAAAAAAATCAAAGTATCTAAGGAACAGTATGGGTACCAGTGAATTGTTTTTAAGATTTTTTTTGTCCAACAAAGACTTTTCTTCGTAAGGCTCTAAATAATTGCCCATACAGGTTAGCAGTTAGGCATGAACAGAAGCTTTGATAATCTTAATACAATGTCACTGGCTGATCTTTTCTTAATCACACATTGAAAAAAAAATGTTTTCAAACTCTCAGTCCATCTTCATTAGGTATGACCATCAACTGTAGAAACTTGTTTTCTACAGTCAATGGGTATGACTGTATATAGACTTTGGTTGTTCATAGAAAAAGTAGATGGTTATCATGGAAGGAATATCCTTTATTGTTTTTTTTATTTGTTTGTTTATTTTTGACAAATGTGGGTAAAAACTGAACAATAGGTTATAAATTGTCTTCCAGAAACTTCCAGGTAGAATTTTAATTTGACATCCCAACTCAAAACAGTCCATATTATTGCCCAATACACAATAAACAGGGGTGGCACGGCGGTGTAGTGGTTAGCGCTGTCGCCTCACAGCAAGAAGGTCTGGGTTTGAGCCCCGTGGCCGGCGAGGGCCTTTCTGCATGGAGTTTGCATGTTCTCCCCATGTCCGCGTGGATTTCCGCCACAATCCAAAGACATGCAGGTTAGGTTAACTGGTGACTCTAAATTGACCGTGAGTGTGAATGGTTGTCTGTGTCTATGTGTCAGCCCTGTGATGACCTGGCGACTTGTCCAGGGTGTACCCCGCCTTTCGCCCATAGTCAGCTGGGATAGGCTCCAGCTTGCCTGCGACCCTGTAGAACAGGATAAAGCAGCTAGAGGTAACGAGATGAGATGAGACCCAATAAACATTTTTGTCAGGTGTACAGAAGATTTCAATATCTCATAAAATAATACAGAAAAAGTTAGTAATTCTCAAGCACTCTACCTGGAGGTCAGAAGAAGTTCCTCCTTGTCACATAGCTACTGTTTCAGCATCCATTTCAATTGCATGCATGCCTGTATGCATCATCCTAAGGAGCTGAAACAAATATCTAGTAATTGATTGTCTTCCAAGACTTGATTGAGACTCCTAGTCACCTGGTGGATCAAAATGACCAAAGAAGCAGAAGAAGAAGGTTAAAAAAGAATGCCCAATCAATAGAGTTGGCTGAAATGACAAAGGGTTTGAAGGTCAGCACTTCTGGTCCCTCTGAGTAGATAATACCAGAACATAATCAATCTCATCTGATTTAATCTGTTCCTCTATCTAGGCTCGTTTTTCTCTCCTCTCCTGGTCAGTTCTTTTCATTTTCTAGCCAATGATTGCATGTTCCCCAAGAAGCGTGGTGAAAAGAACGAGGATCAATTCACAGAGCATTGATATAGTGAAGAGAGAACTTGGATGCTCAGTTCAAGAGAGAATGAAATCCTAGAATGAAAATAGCAGTTGACATGAAATGTTTAAAAACAGCAGCTAATAGGGTCAGGCCACAATAATTTACAGTACAAACAAACACCTACACAAGCAGTCCATACAAGACCATGCTGGATATCAGCATTTAGTTAATGGGATGCTGTCTAACAAATGCTCATTTAGATGACAGATTAATGTAACCGTCATCATCTCATCTCATCTCATTATCTCTAGCCGCTTTATCCTTCTACAGGGTCGCAGGCAAGCTGGAGCCTATCCCAGCTGACTACGGGCAAAAGGCGGGGTACACCCTGGACAAGTCACCAGGTCATCACAGGGCTGACACATAGACACAGACAACCATTCACACTCACACCTACGGTCAATTTAGAGTCACCAGTTAACCTAACCTGCATGTCTTTGGACTGTGGGGGAAACCAGAGCACCTGGAGGAAACCCACGCGGACACAGGGAGAACATGCAAACTCCACACAGAAAGGCCCTCGCCGGCCCCGGGGCTCGAACCCAGGACCTTCTTGCTGTGAGGCGACAGCGCTAACCACTACACCACCGTGCCGCCCACCGTCATCATGCCATTAGTAATATGTGATTTATTATTGTTTGGGACAAAAATAAATTGAAAAATTATATTTTCAGTATCTACAGTATAATGTATAGATGATGCATGTAATGGATGGTGCATCCAAAAACAAGGCAATAACTAATCTTCCATTATCCCATTTCACCCCATCAGTCACAATAGTGACCGTAAAAAATATTTTTATTTATAAGGCTCTAAAAATGTTTCTAAGTGATTTTTCAATGCATTTTCAGTAAATATTGAAATAATACAATGTTTGGATGAAATGTGTGCAGTGTCACATGTTTTGAGTAAATTGTCACATGACCAGAGCTGTTTACTTCCTGGTTGCACCTTGAGAAGAGGATGGCTGCCTCAAAGCTCCCAAAGAACAGGTTAGTAAAGTATGTTAAACATAGGACAAAGATTTTTGGTACACGTTATCTTTATGGTGTCTAGTAATGATATATGCATTTGCAATTACTCAAATTTGTTTTGTGTGTTTGCAGAATGAGTAAACATGTTAATGGTCACAATAGTGACCAGTGGGATAGCACGTTGTATCTAGGTGTACATGCACTTCTATACATACAAAATTCTTGTGGTACCTAACTTTCTACTTTTTTCTTTCTTTTAGATTCACTTTGAGTGAAGTTCTTGATATGTTGGATGAAGGTGATGGCCCAGACAAGGCATGCAACATTGCAGTTATCCCTCAAAATGAGAAAGATGCCATTCTGAGTGATTGTGATAATGATCATGGTCAGATATGGACTATGAGGGGGAGATGGGCCATTTGCCAACCAGGATGTTGAATGCAGATGCTGAACTTACTGTATGGGGACAGATGATGACAGGAGCAACATTGATTATGAACTCCCCATCCCCCACCCCACTAGCTCTCCCTTACCACCTGGCCCTGTTGAAAATGAAGAGTACATGGCCTCTTCAAGCCATACCGGGCAGCCACAAGAGCCAAAGTCAAAGCTGCAGGTGATCAAAAATAAAGATCGAGATAGGAACATTATCAGTGCTAGTGGCCTAACCCTCCCCACTACCCCTTCTCTACCATCCTCTACTGCTGAAGTGCCAAGGTCCTCTAACCACCAGAGGGGCCAGTCTGAGGAACCTCCAAAGTCCTCTAGCTGCCAGAGGGGCCAGTCTGAGGAACTTCCAAGGTCCTCTAGCCACCAGAGGGGCCAGTCTGAGGACCCCCCAGGGTCCTCTAGCTGCCAGAGGGACAAGTCTGAAGAAGCCCTAAGGTCTTCTAGCTGCCAGAAGGACAAGTCTAAAGAAGCTCTAAGGTCTTCTAGCCACCAGAAGGACCAGTCAGAAGGTCCATGGGCACAGCCAGAGGTGGTCAAAAATAAAGACAGAGTATTCAAACGATCAAAGAGGCCAGCCACTACTACCATTCCTGAATACATAGTATACAGCCCAAATGCTGCTGAATGTGTCAAACAAAGCTGTCCTGATCCAATGGATGTTTTCCTACTAATGTATCCACCCACCCTAAGAGAGATCACTGTTGAAATGTCCAACCCCTACTCCACCCAGACCAAGGACAAGCAACTGGATATGAGTATGGATGAGCTCCTTACATTCTATGGGATCCTACAGCACTGTTCCAAGAAGACGTATGCAGTGGTCGCTCGACAGTGATGTACATAATGAAAGCATTTCAAATGCAATGTGGAGAAATCGATTTGATGAAATAATGGCCTCACTACATTTTGTTGACAATACGAAGATCACCGAGGACCCATTTTTCAAGGTTAGGCCCATCTTCACCGAGCTTAACAAGTCATACAAAGTTATGCCATATCCAGAATGGTTGTCAGTGGATGAAAGCATGAGTCGATATTATGGCTGCCATGGATGCAAGCAATTCATAAAAGGCAAACCAATCCGTTTTGGTTATAAGATCTGGAGCCTTGCTTCGTCCAGTGGATACATCCATCATATGGAGCCATACGGGGGACGCCACTCACTCCTCCCAGAGACTGGGTTAGGCCAGGGGCTGAGTGTCATTCTCGGTCTTGCAGACCAAGGTGAGGTGCCTCAAGGTTGTAAATTCGACCACGACAACCTCTTTACTTCCCTTGCACTCCTGGATGAGATGATGAAAAGGGGATATGGAAGCTGTGGGACAATGAGGGAAAACTGTCTCTTTGATGTTCCCTTCAAACCGAAGAGGGAATTCATGCATTTACCCTGAGGAACCTCCGAAGTTCTAATGCAAGGAGAGAAGCTGCTGGTCCACTGGAAGGACAACAACATTGTCACTATAGCAACAAACATGGAGAAGAACTATACTGAGACAGTTGTCAAGTGATGGAATAAAGAGCGATGTGCCTTTGACCAAGTCTGACAACCACAATGCATCAAGCAATATAATGATCACATGGGAGGTGTAGACCTTCATGACCAACAGGCCTCAAGATATAGCATCATGATCAGGTCCAAGAAGTGGTGGTGGCCCATCTTTGCATGGTCTCTCAACAGTGCCCTCATAAATAGCTATTACTTTTACAGAGATGTTATGGGAGGGACCATTGACCTGCTCACCTGCTCACGGGTGGTGGCACAGTCTCTTATGCAAAGGTTTGGCACAAAGCCACTGAGCCATGGAAGGAGATCTCTACTGGCTGCTATTGTTCAAGATCAGGCAAGATATGACCAAGACTCTCACTGGCCAATCAACACGGGGAATAATTTCCTGAGATGCCGTCTGTGTGATAAACGCACCACCTATGCATGTGATAAATGCAAGGCGCCACTGCACATTGAGTGCTTTAAGATATACCATGGAAAGTAGAAAAGAAGATAAAAGTGAATGTAAAGGGCTGAAAGGGCCAACAAAGAAAGAATATTGAAGTCATCAAAGGGTGAGGCAGAGCACTACAACAGATTAATTGGTTTTTTTTGAGGGGAAAGAGGGTCATTTGAGTCAAGACAAACTACATGGCAGTGGGACTGACAGATCAAGGTTCAGATCATTGATTGTTTTTGTTATCCATATACTAGTGCATCTCAAAAAATTAGAATATTGTGAAAAAGTTCAATATTTTCCATCAGTTATTTAAGAAAGTGAAAATGTTATATATTATAGACTCATTACACATAAACTAAAAAGTTTCAAGCATTTTTCTATTTTAATTTTAATCAGTATGGCATACAGTACAAAAACAAAAAAAAATCTCAAAATATTAGAATATTTCATTTTGAGTTTGAGTAAAACAGTATGAACACAGTGTATCTCTCGGTCTAGTTCAGTACACACAACCACAATCATGGGGAAGACTGCTGACTTGACTGTTGTCCAGAAGATGATCAGTGATGCCCTCCACAAGGAGGGTAAGCCACAAAAGGTCATTGCTGAAAAGGGTGGCTGGAAAAGGTGCACAAGCAACAGGGATGGCCGCAGTCTTGAGATGATTGTTAAGAACAGTTGATTCAAGAACTTGGGAGAGCTTCACAAGGAGTGGACTGAGGCTGGTGTCAGTGTATCAAGACCCATCATGGACAGACATCTTCAAGAAAGGGGATACAATTTCGCATTCCTAATATCAAGCTACTCCTGAGCCAGAGACAATGTCAGAAGTGTCTTATCTGGGCTAAGGAGAGAAAGAAATGGACTGTTGCTCAGTGGACCAAAGTCCTCTTTTCAGATGAAAGTACATTTTGCATTTAATTTGGAAATTACAGTTCTAGAGTCTGGAGGAAGAGTGGAGAGGCACAGAATCCAAGGTGTTTGAAGCCCAGTGTGAAGTTTCCACAGTCTGTGATGATTTGGGGTGCCATGTCATCTGCTGGTGTTGGTCCACTGTATTTTATCAAGTCCAAAGCCAACAGCCATCTTCCAGGAGATTTTAGAGCACTTCATGTTTCCATCTGCTGACGAGCTTTTTGGAGATGCTGATTTCCTTTTTCAGCAGGATTTAGCACCTACCCACAGTGCCAAAACTACTACCAAATGGTTTGCTGACCATGATATTACTGTGTTTGATTGGCCAGCCAACTTGCCTGACCTGAACCCCAGAGAAAATCTATGGGGTATTGTCAAGAGGAAGATGAGAAACACCCGACCCAAAAATAGATACACTGAAGGCCACTATCAAAGCAACCTGGGCTTCAATAACACCTCAGCAGTGCCACAGATTGATCACCTCCATGCCACACCACATTGATACAGTAATTCATGGTAAAGGAGCCCCAACCAAGTATTGAGTGTATAAATGAATATAGTACTTTTCAGAAGTTGGACATTTCTGTATTGTAAATCCTTTTTTGATTGATTTTAGGGAATATTCTAATAATTTGAGATACTGGATTTCTGATTTTCATGAGCTATAAGCCATAATCATCAAAATTAAAACAAAAAGACTTTAAATATTTCACATTACATGTAATGAATATAGAATATATGAAAGTTTACCTTTTTGAATTAAATTATGAATAAAAGGAACTTTTTCATGGTATTCTAATTTTTTGAGATGCACTAGTACATGCAGGCCTCGGTCCTAAATGTTACCTTCATGTTCTATGTTACTGTAATGACGGTATGTCTGATCGTAGTTCAAAATACAGTGGGGCAAAAAAGTATTTAGTCAGTCACCAATTGTGCAAGTTCTCCCACTTAAAAAAGATGAGAGAGGCCTGTAATTTTCATCATAGGTATACCTCAACTATGAGAGACAAAATGAGAAAAAAAATTCAGAAAATCACATTGTCTGATTTTTAAAGAATTTATTTGCAAATTATGGTGGAAGATAAGTATTTGGTAAATAACAAAAGTTCATCTCAATACTTTGTTATATACCCTTTGTTGGCAATGACAGAGGTCAAACGTTTTCTGTAAGTCTTCACAAGGTTTTCACACACTGTTGCTGGTATTTTGGCCCATTCCTCCATGCAGATCTCCTCTAGAGCAGTGATGCTTTGGGGCTGTCGCTGGGCATCACAGACTTCAACTCCCTCCAAAGATTTTCTATGGGGTTGAGATCTGGAGACTGGCTAGGCCACTCCAGGACCTTGAAATGCTTCTTACGAAGCCACTCCTTCGTTGCCCGGGCGGTGTGTTTGGGATCATTGTCATGCTGAAAGACCCAGCCACATTTCATCTTCAATGTCCTTGCTAATGGAAAGAGGTTTTCACTCAAAATCTCACGATACATGGCCCCATTCATTCTTTCCTTTACATGGATCAGTCATCCTGGTCCCTTTGCAGAAAAACAGCCCCAAAGCATAATATTTCCACCCCCATGCTTCACAGTAGGTATGGTGTTCTTTGGATGCAACTCAGCATTCTTTCTCCTTCAAACACGACAAGTTGAGTTTTTACCAAAAAGTTATATTTTGGTTTCATCTGGCCATATGATATTCTCCCAATCCTCTTCTGGATCATCCAAATGCTCTCTAGCAAACTTCAGACAGGCCTGGACATGTACTGGCTTAAGCAGGGGGACACGTCTGGCACTGCAGGATTTGAGTCCCTGGCGGTGTAGTGTGTTACTGATGGTAGCCTTTGTTACTTTGGTCCCAGCTCTCTGTAGGTCAAGTTACAGGTCTGTGAGAGCCAGAAATCTTGCTTGGTTGTAGGTGACCAAATACTTATTTTACTGAGGAATTTACCAATTAATTCATTAAAAATCCTACAGTGTGATTTCCTGGATTCTTTCCCCCCATTCTGTCTCTCATAGTTGAAGTGTACCTCTGATGAAAACTACAGGCCTCTCTCATCTTTTTAAGTGGGATAACTTGCACAATTGGTGGCTGACTAAATACTTTTTTGCCCCACTGTAGTTATGCACAAATAAATTGAGCACTTTGTTCTGAAGCCTACCTCTTTATACCTGCATCTAATCTACCTTGGCTGAGAATATATTTTATTTTGTTTAATGAGGCCTCTACTTGTGTATTTGTATTGTGTATGTTTATTCGACAGTGAACATCATTCCTAAATATTTTATGTTTAAATATAAATGTTTCAATACACGTTGCACTAAAGTAACACTGTTGCAATTATATTAAAATAAAAAAAAACAATGTTAACATGTTAACATTTTTTGCCTTTAGTCTCAGTCTTCATATTAGTGTTGGAAGTTCCAAGTTCCTCACCAAACACTCTATTTCAGTGATTGCTGTTAGAATATAGAGCCATTTCACCCTTCTTTAAAACAAAAAAAGCACTTTCAACACCTTTAATTGAGAATACAACACATTAACCCACTGGTCACAATTGTGACTGGTCATAAAACACACTTTTTCATCTAGTTTTCCACAATTTAAAAAAATATATTCTTGATTATTTCAAAGGGTTACCAATGACACATCTCATCATTCTCATTATCTCTAGCCGCTTTATCCTTCTACAGGGTTGCAGGCAAGCTGGAGCCTATCCCAGCTGACTACGGGCGAAAGGCGAGGTACACCCTGGACAAGTCGCCAGGTCATCACAGGGCTGACACATAGACACAGACAACCATTCACACTCACATTCACACCTACGGTCAATTTAGAGTCACCAGTTAACCTAACCTGCATGTCTTTGGACTGTGGGGGAAACCGGAGCACCCGGAGGAAACCCACACAGACACGGGGAGAACATGCAAACTCCGCACAGAAAGGCCCTCGCCGGCCACGGGGCTCGAACCCGGACCTTCTTGCTGTGAGGCGACAGCGCTAACCACTACACCACCGTGCCGCCCTCCAATGACACATGATTTGGATATTTTTATGTCTGGGAAAAATTTGGGATTAAATTGGTTATAAGCAAATGACATTACCATTGGCAATTTACACACCTGGTGAAGCTTTCAAGATGTCTGCTACTGAGTAATCTGTACAGTTCACACAATTATGTTGTCTGAAGTGCCACAGTTTATAGTTCATGGATGGAGCATGGCTAAGAGTCAGAGAATGTGTTGTTCAGCCATCAGATAATGAAAATTTATGCCTCCTCACAACCCACTTACCTGTTAAATTATGTATAATTTGGCAGGGGAGGAAAAAAATACATATAAAAATTAAAAAAAAACCTCCAGATCCTGGAAAACAGAGTCCAGGATTTCAAAAGCAAGAAAATAGAGAAGAAAAACAACCATTTTTTAAATTAATGAAACAATGTCATACTTATTATTATCTCAGGTACAGGAGAACACCATGCAGAAGCATGTGCATACATTCACTTTAATGGACCTCATACAATATATTCAATTATAATGCTGAATTTCCCCTCCTAGAACTGCCACCTTATTGTGGTGGAGGGGTTTGTGTGCTTGAATGATCCTAGGAGCTATGTTGTCTGGGGCATTACACCCCGTTAGGGTTTCCCAAGGCAGACAGGTCCTAGGTGACAGGCCAGACCAAGAGCAGTTCACCAAAACCCTTATGGAAATGAAAAAAATCAAGGACCGTGATGTCGCCCAGTATGGCGCAGCTGGGGCCCCACCCTGGAGCCAAGCCCGGGGTTGGGCCTCGTATGCGAGCACCTGGTGGCCGGGCCTTTGCCCACAGGGCCCGGCCGGGCTCAGCCCGAAGTGGTGAGGTGGGCCCAACCTCCTGTGGGTTCACCACCCACAGTGTAGCCGTAGGGGGCTGGTGCAGTGTGGATTGGGTGGTAGTCGAAGGCAGGGGCCTCGACGACCTGATCCCCGAACACAGCGGCTAGCTGTTGGGACATGGAATGTCATTTCACTGGGGGGGAAAGAGCCTGAGCTTGTGTGGGAGGTTGAGAGGTACCGGCTAGAGATAGTCGGGCTCACCTCCATGCACAGCTTGGGCTCTGGAACCCAGCATCTCGAGAGGGGCTGGACTCTCCACTTCTCTGGAGTCGCCCACAGTGAGTGGCGGCAGGCTGGTGTGGGCTTGCTTATAGCTCCCCAGCTCAGCCACCATGTGTTGGAGTTTACCCCAGTGAATGAGAGGGTCGCCTCTCTGCGCCTTCGGGTCAGGGAGAAGGCTCTTGCTGTTGTTTGTGCCTAGGGGCTGAATAGCAGTATAGAGTATCCGGCCTTCTTGGAGTCCCTGGGAGAGGTACTGAGAGGTGCTCAGACTGGGGACTCCATTGTTCTACTGGGGGACTTCAATGCTCACATGGGTGATGACAGTGACACCTGGAAGGGTGTGATTGGGAGGAACGGCCTCCCCGATCTGAACCCAAGTGGCGCTTTGTTATTGGACTTCTGTGCTAGTCATGGTTTGTCCATAACAAACACCATGTTTGAGCACAGGGGTGTCCATAAGTGCATGTGGCACCAGGACACCTTAGGTCGGAGGTCGATGATCGACTTTGTTGTCGTTTCATCTGATCTCTGGCCCTATGTCTTGGACACTCAGGTGAAGAGAGGGGCTGAGCTGTCAACTGATCACCACCTGGTGGTGTGTTGGATCCACTGGTGGAGGAGGAAGCCGGACAGACCTGGCAGGCCCAAATGTATGGTGAGGGTCTGCTGGGAACGTCTGGCCGAGCACTCTGTCGGGGAGGTCTTTAACTCCCACCTCTGGGAGAGCTTCTCCCAGCTTCCGAGGGAGGCAGGGGGACATTGAGTCTGAGTGGACTATGTTCTCTGCCTCCATTGTCGACACGGCTGTTCAGAGCTGTGGCCGCAGGGTCTCCGGTGCCTGTCGTGGCAGCAATCCCCGAACCCGGTGGTGGACACTAGAAGTAAGGGATGCCGTCAAGCTGAAGAAGGAGCCCTATCGGGCCATGTCGGCCTCAGGGACTCTTGATGCAGCTGAAGGGTATCGGCAGGCCAGGCGTGCCGCAGCTCGGGCAGTTGTGGAGGCAAAAACTCGGAACTGGGAGGAGTTCGGTGAGGCCATGGAGGAGGACTATCAGTCAGCCTCGAGGAAATTCTGGCAAACTGTCCGGCGCCTCAGGAGGGGGAAGCAGTACCCTGCCAACACTGTTTACAGTGCGGGTGGGGAGCTGTTGACCTCGACTGGGGATATTGTCAGGCAGTGGAAGGAATACTTCAAGGATCTCCTCAATCCCACCATCACGTCTTCCATTGAGGAAGCGGAGGCTGATGACTCAGAGATGGATTCGTCTATTACACAAGCCAAAGTCACTGAGGTGGTTTGCAAGCTCCTCGGTGGCAAGGCACTGGGGGTGGCTGAGATCCACCCTGAGTATCTCAAGTCTCTGGATGTTGTGGGGCTGTCTTGGCTGACACGCCTCTGCAACATTGTGTGGCAGTTGGGGATAGTGCCTCTGGAGTGGCAGACTGGGGTGGTGGTCCCTCTTTTTAAGAAAGGGGACCAGAGAGTATGCTCCAATTATAAGGGAATCACACTTCTCAGCCTCCCCGGGAAGGTTTACTCCAGGGTACTGGAGAGGAGAATTCGGCCAATAGTCGAACCTCGGATCCAGGAGAAACAATGCGGTTTTCGTCCTGGTCGTGGAACACTGGACCAGCTCTATACCCTTCATAGGGTGCTTGATGGTTCATGGGAGTTTGCCCAACCAGTCCACATGCGCTTTGTGGATCTGGAGAAGGCATTCAACCGTGTCCCTCGTGGTATCCTGTGGGGGGTGCTTCAGGAGTATGGGGTTCAGGGCTCTTTGCTAAGGGCTGTCCGGTCCCTGTACGAACGGAGCAGGAGTCTGGTTCGCATTGCCGGCAGTAAGTCAGACCTGTTCCCAGTGCATATTGGACTCCGTCAGGGCTGCCCATTGTCACCGGTTCTGTTCATAATTTTTATGGACAGAATTTCTAGGTGCAGCCAGGGGCCGGAGGGAATCCTGTTTGGGAACCACAGGATTTCATGTCTGCTTTTTGCAGATGATGTTGTCCTGTTGACTTCTTCAAACCAGGACCTTCAGCATGCACTGGGGCGGTTTGCAGTCGAGTGTGAAGCGGCTGGGATGAGAATCAGCACCTCCAAGTCCGAGGCCATGGTTCTCAACCGGAAAAGGGTGGCTTACCCTCTTCAGGTTGGTGGAGAAGTCCTGCCTCAAGTGGAGGAGTTTAAGTATCTCGGGATCTTGTTCATGAGTGAGGGAAGGATGGAGTGTGAAATCGACAGGCAGATCAGTGCAGCCTCCACAGTGATGAGGTCGCTTTACCGGTCCGTCGTGGTGAAGGAGCTGAGCCAAAAGGCGAAGCTCTCGATTTACCGGTCAATCTACATTCTGACTCTTGCCTATGGTCATGAGCTTTGGGTAATGACTGAAAGAACAAGATCGCGGATACAAGCGGCCGAAATGAGTTTCCTTCGCAGGGTGGCTGGGCGCTCCCTTAGAGATAGGGTGAGAAGCACAGTCACTCGGGAGGAGCTCGGAGTAGAGCCGCTGCTCCTCCACATCGAGAGGAATCAGCTGAGGTGGCTCAGGCATCTCTTTCAGATGCCTCCTGGACGCCTCCCTGGGGAGGTGTTCCAGGCATGTCCCCCCAGGAGGAGGCCCTGGGGAAGACCCAGGACATGCTGGAGGGACTATGTGTCTTGGCTAGCCTGGGAACGCCTCTGTGTTCTTCCCAAGGAGCTGGCCGAGGTGTCTGGGGAGAGGGAAGTTTGGGCTTCCATGCTCAGACTGCTGCCTCTGTGACCTGGCCCTGGATAAGTGGAAGAAAATGAGATGAGAGATAATGCTGAATTTGTTTATTCAGATCTCACACTCATGGAAGTGTTTACCTCTAGTAAAGTATTTACATTTATTGAAAGTCTTTCGCAAATCAAGAAACATCTTTTCTTTTTCATTTTAAAATGGTTAAAGATATGGATGACACAGGGGAAGTGAAAGACTGTTAGAGGATCCAGAAGAAAATAAAGCTTTGCGGAAATCAACAAGGCAACGTTGATTAACCTCTGTAAATTGGCACTGAGCCCTGCACAGATTATTTTTCTTACTAAATTTCAACCCGAGACCAGTTAAAATCATTTAATTTGTAAGTAGGTACACTTAAGTTTATGAGAAATGAAGCAAATTTGCAGCAAATATTCCTCCTAGAATATGCCATGGCTTTGACACATCTACTGCAAGAAATTCATTTTTAAATGCATTTTCATTTATAGCCTTTTAATTGCCACTTTTCCTAAATGAGACAAGCGAAAAAATTTTTTAAAAAAAAGTTAAAAACAACATATAAGTGAAGTAATGTTTCTTAGTTGAAAGAATCCAAAACATTAAAAAAATATTCAAAGAGAATAACAATATGAGTGGAGCAGGCAAGGATGGTGAAAATGTCATCACAGATTTCAAATACTCTTCGAACATAATTCTGCTGCTTTGAACACATGCAAAATAATAAAAATAATAATAATAATAACAACTGTATTTCAGTTAATGAAATTAACTGTCATTAAAAAATTTTTTAAAACAGAACCAACCAACATTTATTTTTGAACTTGCTCTACTTTCACAAAGATCTTTCTAGAACTGCTCCTTCTTTTTTAAAGATTGTTCAATACAAAGAACATACCATAACTGGTAGTTAATTTTATTACCTGTATATGTCTTCTATGATTATTGGCAGCACTTGTAAAGAGAAGAAAAACAATGTGTAAAAAATGTTAGAAAAAATCCACCTTTTGGTCAAATAGCTTCATCTCACAGTGAAAAAAAATGAGAAAAATCCAACCTTTAATTGAAATAAATTTATACAGAGAAAAAAAATCACACATCAAGAAATAATTATTTTCAATAAAAATGTCTGCCACTATTATTGGCACTCCTACATGTAATAATTTGTACAATCTCCTTTTGCCAGTAAAACAGCACTGGGTCTTCTCCTACATCATTTTATAAGGTTGGAGAATACAGAGCAAGGCATCTGAAACCTCTTTACACAATCTCTCCAGATCATTCAGGGTCCTCTCTTCTTCAACTCATTCAAATGGAAGATCCAGTGACGACCCAGTTTTAGTTTCATGGTAGAGGCAGCCAGATATTGATTTAAAATGTCCTAGTATTTCATGGAGTCTATGAACCCTATGCCATGTATCCTAACGTTTCCAGGCCTTTGGAGGAAAAAAGTTCAAAAACATCACAGAACATCCACCATATTTTACAGTTGGTATAGGGCTATTTTCATTATAACCATCCTTCTTTTACCCAAAACTGACCTTGAGTTTTGCCTAAGGGTCAGAGAAGGGGACTTTAAACAAAAATGGCAGAAATGGACTGCATTCAAGGACAAATCCCAGCCCTGACTGACTTGAAAGGAAAAAGAATATAAATATAGATCATCTTCCCCAATTTGTTAATTTGTTATTGTTTTTTTTTTTTTACTTAACCTGGACTGCTTATTATTTAAAAATAATAAAGTAAAAAAAAAAAACTACCTTGAGTGTTTATTGTCAAGAAGCTCCATTTTTATTACATCAGACCATAGAAAATGGCTCCAGGCAAAGTTGCAGTCATGGTTTGCAAACTTCAGGCACTAACATTTGTGATTAACTGACAGAAAAGTTTTTTTTTTTTTTCCTGGCATATCTTCCAAATAATCTGTTGGCATGGAGATGCCATCTGATGGTGGTTTTGGAGACTTGGAAACACCAATATTGTACTTTTGCTTGTACTTCATAAACAATGATCCTCTCTCTCTCTCTCTCTCTCTCTCTCTCTCTCTCTCTCTCTCTGGTCTTCTTCCAGGCAAGTTTGTAACAGTTACAGTTGGTGTCCACTTTTATTATTATTATTATTATTATTATTATTATTATTATTATTATTTATCTATTTTTTATAACCTTTCCCTGACTTATAAAGTCAACACACTTCTCCCTCATTTGGGTTGTGTGTTCTCTTATCTTTCCCATGTTGATGAATGACTAAGGAATTCTGGTCTCTTTGTCACCTCATATTTGTACCTCAGTTAAACAGGAAGCCATGAATTACAACATGAACATTCCTACACACTCCAATCAACTCAAAAATGTACAATTTAAATGGGAAGCATGCTTCAGTTATATTGTGTTCACTGTAATTTCCAGGGGTGCCAATAATAGTAGCCCATGTGTTTTTGAAAATAATTATTTCTCTAAATTTAAATGCATACATTTCTTTCAATTAAAAGGTTGGATTTGTCTCATTTTTTTCATGATGAGATGAGGCTACTTCACAAAAAGTGGATTTTTTTTTTTTACTAATATTTACAAGGGGACAATAATCATGGAGGGCACTACTGTGGTGCTTGAAAGTTTGTGAACCCTTTAGAATTTTCTATATTTCTGCATAAATATGACCTAAAACATCATCAGATTTTCACACAAGTCCTAAAAGTAGATAAAGAGAACAAAAATATTATACTTGGTCATTAATTTATTGAGGAAAATGATCCAATATTACATATCTGTGAGTGGCAAAAGTATGTGAACCTCTAGGATTAGCAGTTAATTTGAAGGTGAAATTAGACTCAGGTGTTTTCAATCAATGGGATGGCAATCAGGTGTGAATGGGCACCGTTTTATTTAAAGAACAGGGATCTATAAAAGTCTGATCTTCACAAAACATGTTTGTGGAAGTGTATCATGGCATGAACAAAGGAGATTTCTGAGGACCTCAGAAAAAGCATTGTTGATGCTCATCAGGCTGGAAAAGGTT
Source organism: Neoarius graeffei (assembly GCF_027579695.1). Lineage (NCBI taxonomy): Eukaryota > Metazoa > Chordata > Actinopteri > Siluriformes > Ariidae > Neoarius > Neoarius graeffei. The sequence goes on from NC_083572.1 coordinate 43,646,973, forward strand.
ACAAAACAATCTCTAAAGAGTTTAGACTCCACCAATCCACAGTCAGACAGACTATGTACAAATGGAGGAAATTCAAGACCATTGTCACCCTCCCCAGGAGTGGTCGACCAGCAAAGATCACTTCAAGAGCAAGGCATATAATAGTCGATGAGGACACAAAGGACCCCAGGGTAACCTTTAAGTAACTGAAGGCCTCTCTCACATTGGCTAATGTTAATGTTCATGAGTCCACCATCAGGAGAACACTGAACAACAATGGTGTGCATGGCTGGGTTGCAAGGAGAAAGCCACTGCTCTCCAAAAAGAACATTGCTGCTCATCTGCAGTTTGCTAAAGATCACGTGGAGAAGCCAGAAAGCTATTGGAAAAATGTTTTGTGGATGGATGAGACAAAAAATAGAACTTTTTGGTTTAAATGAGAAGCATTATGTTTGGAGAAAGGAAAACACTACATTCCAGCATAAGAACCTTATCCCATCTGTGAAACATGGTGGTGTTAGTATCATGGTTTGGGCCTGTTTTGCTGCATCTGGGCCAGGATGGCTTGCCATCATTGATGGAACAATGAATTCTTAATTATACCAGAGAATTCTATAGGAAAATGTCAGGACATCTGTCCATGAACTGAATCTCAAGAGAAGGTGGGTCATGCAGCAAGGCAACAACCCTAAGCACACAAGTCGTTCTACCAAAGAATGGTTAAAGCAGAATAAAGTTAATGTTTTGGAATGGCCAAGTCAAAGTCCTGACCTTAATCCAATCAGAATGTTGTGGAAGGACCTGAAGCAAGCAGTTCATGTGAGGAAACCCACCAACATCCCAGAGTTGAAGCTGTTCTGTACAGAGGAATGGACTAAAATTCCTCCAAGCTGGTATGCAGGACTGATCAACAGTTACCGGAAATGTTTAGTTGCAGTTATTGCTGCACAAGGGGGTCACACCAGATACTGAAAGCAAAGGTTCACATACTTTTGCCACTCACAGATATGTAATATAGGATCATTTTCCTCAATAAATAAATGACCAAGTATAATATTTTTGTCTCAGTTGTTTAACTGGGTTCTCTTTATCTACTTTTAGGACTTGTGTGAAAATCTGATGATGTTTTAGGTCATATTTATGCAGAAATATAAAAAATTCTAAAGGGTTCACAAACTTTCAAGCACCACTGTATGTATCTCTCATGAAATATTTTTAACTTTGTGGAAATCTCTCAGATCATTTCAGATGTGTTTCTGTCTGTAATTCCTTAAGTTTTGTATTTCCTAAATATTGTTTAAAACAATCAGACAGACAGACAGACAGACAAAAACCTTAGACTGGGGGAACATTTTAATTTGTTGTATTATACCAGGGGCAGATCCAGGAAAATGGGAAGGGGGGGCATCAACTCAGTCAGGGCGGGGGTCTGGGGCAGGGGGAGGCTCAGTTCCCAAGACTCAGGGGATTTCAAGCAGATATTCTTCAGAGCCGTTGCAAAAATCAACATCTCTCACAGACCTATCCAGCTGCTGTCGTAAAAACCAAAGTGAGGCTCACCCTCCGAATGGCATGTGTACCATACATATACAGGGTATAGTAAGTACAGGGATACCCTATTAACGAATACGAGCAGTAGCCAGACAGCCGACAAGCGTGTACGCAGTAAGCCTGCTGCAGCATCTTATCATTTTGGCTCATGAACATGCATGTTAGCAATACCATAAACATAAAAGGATGGTGCATGCCCTTAACATGTAGTCTATAGTGCAGTCCAGGAATACAGTATGTTTTTTCAGTGTGGGAAATAAGGAATTTTATGCATATTGTCACAGGACAGACAAGTCTGAAATGTTGTCTATCCGCCCACATTTCAGCCTGCCTGAATGACAGGCCAAAGGCACAGAACAATGTGGCTGAGCATCCAGGGCCTGCCTTAGGGCCCCAGAAGCTGAAGGGCTTTAGATGTCTGGAGATGGCTTCTCAGCTATTTCCAGGTACATTTTTTGTGATCTTTAAAGGCCAAATTACACTAGACATTAGTTGCTAATTACACTACAAATTGAATATAATTTACAAAAAATGTCAGAAGATTCAAGAAAAACAAGTTATACCCAAGAAAACGGTAATACACACAGGTCAGTTCCATGTCTAGAAAAAAAGTATGGGGGACAACAATGTTCCAGTTGGTTACAACTTACTGGTACTCATATCAATCAATCAACCTTTATTTGTCCCCCAGTGGGGCAATTCATTTCACAACAGTGGGGAGCACTAAACATACTATAAAAGCACAAAAAACACATAACAAATAAATACATAAATACATAAATATGCCATATCATGAATAATGAAAGAGAGCTATCTGTTCCTCTTAGAATTAAGAAGAGAAATGGCAGCAGGAACAAAGGAGTGTTTAAATCTGTTTGTTTTGACCAGGGGAAATCTAAGTAATGTACCAGATGGTAGAAATTGAAACTGTTCATGTAGAGGGTGTGAGTAGTCAGACAAGATAGCATTTGCTTTCCTAAGAAGCTGTTTGTTGTAAAGATCTTGTAAGTGTATATAGGTATTATATATATATATATATATATATATATATATATATATATATATATATATATATATATATAATATATAGGCGGATATATAGGTATTATAATAACATTCAGGAAACATTATGTCAACAATGACTATTTTTTTCTACTATGTTTATGAGAAATTTAGTCGATAAGAAATTTAGTCATTACCAATACAATTATTCTGACATAACAGAGTTAAAATTTTGAGTCTGACATTCCAAGTAGTGGGCGGCACGGTGGTGTAGTGGTTAGCACTGTCGCCTCACAGCAAGAGGGTCCGGGTTAGAGCCCTGTGGCCGGCGAGGGCCTTTCTGTGTGGAGTTTGCATGTTCTCCCTGTGTCCGCGTGGGTTTCCTCCGGGTGCTCCAGTTTCCCCCACAGTCCAAAGACATGCAGGTTAGGTTAACTGGTGACTCTAAATTGACCATAGGTGTGAATGTGAATGGTTGTCTGTGTGTCAGCCCTGTGATGACCTGGCGACTTGTCCAGGGTGTACCCTGCCTTTCGCCTGTAGTCAGCTGGGATAGGCTCCAGCTTGCCTGCAACCCTGTAGAACAGGATAAAGCGGCTAGAGATAATGAGATAAGATTCCAGGTAACTTTGTAACAAAATATTTTTTTTTACATAGCTCAAAAGTAGACATGGTAATATCATTTGCATTCAAACTAAAATCTGCTGGACTAGAACTTAGAAAATAGAAGAAAACACAGCGAAAGAGAAACCAATCGTAACTGAAAGAGTGAAAATGATTATCATGCTGTTACCATGGGCAGATGTCCTGAGAGTTTCCTTTAGAATTTGCTGGTATAATTCAGAATTCATTGTTCCATCAATGATGGCAAGCCGTCCTGGCCCAGATGCAGCAAAATAGGCCCAAACATTGATACTACCACCACCATGTTTCACAGATGGAATAAGGTTCTTATGCTGGAATGCAGTGTTTTCCTTTCTCCAAATATAATGCTTCTCATTTAAGCCAAAAAGTTCTATTTTGGTCTCATCCATCCACAAAACATTTTTCCAGTAGCCTTCTGGCTTGTCCACGTGATCTTTAGCAAACTGCAGACGAGCAGCAATGTTCTTTTTGGAGAGCAGTGGCTTTCTCCTTGCAACCCAGCCATGCACACCATTGTTGTTCAGTGTTCTTTTGATGGTGGACTCATGAATATTAACATTAGCCAATGTGAGAGAGGCCTCCAGTTGCTTAGAAGTTACCCTGGGGTCCTTTGTGACCTCGCTGATTATTACACGCCTTGCTCTTGAAGTGATCTTTGTTGGTCAACCACTCCTGGGGAGGGTAACGGTGGTCTTGATTGACTATGGACCCTTTTCACGTGACATCACGACAAACGCGGCCGCCATTTTGGACGTGTACTACCAGTAGTTTACCACAGCCAGCATTGAGGAACGGCAGCAAAGAAAGTGTTAATTTTCAGCAAGACTTCCATCATGCCACTATATTGTTGTGCACCTGGATGTAGTAACCATCAACAAACAAGGCAAGGGTTATCATTTTATCGGATCCCGGTAGATGCTGACCGACGGAGAAGATGGATAGCGGCATACCAGCGCTTGTGTAGTGACCACTTTGTTGGAGGTAAGACGAATAAAATTAGCTAGAAAAGGCATTACATTGCTGTTAACATTCTGTGGTGGCGAGTGTGTAACCAAATAGGCTAAAATAACCCATTGTAACCTCTTTGTTCTTCTGTAGTAGCTATTAGCTAACGACATTAGCTAGCGTTGTGTTCCTTTGCTGTTGGTAGACTGTAGGACAGATCAGAGGCAGTGTCCTACAAACAGCGCTTAATTTGAGGGGGAGCAAGCCGGAGCGCACTCCGGAACCTCGGGCGTTGGCTCCGGCAGCTATTTACACTGGATCCGGTGATCCGACACCTCTTTTGACCATGTAACAAAAATAATAATAATAATAATAATAATAATAATAATAATAATTAAATTAAAAAATGCAAGTTTATTTAGTGTTAATGTCTGATTTTGATATCTGTCTTGTTGGTGATTTCTCTCATGAAACGACATCCACAAAATATCTGCAGATGAACTTAATTTGCAGTGTTATTACAAAACATGCCCAGAAGCGCAGCGCAGCGCCGCGCCGCGCCCCCCTCCCCTCTCCTCTCCTCTTTTTTTCTGCTCCGGAGCCGCTCATCCTCTGCGCTCCGGGACCTCCCACTTTACAAATTAAGCACTGCCTACAAATAAGTGTTCAAAACAAGAGGAACATGTATTTGTCTCTTAAATCCAGGCCGTTCCCTGTAATCTGTAACAACGGTTGGAGAAAGTAATGGCAAATAGTGCGTGCACAAACCATAGAAGGTAAACTGTACACAGCGCCAGGGCAGTGTGATGGTATGTCTACTTTTAGATTGTGTTAGCTTATCAGTGAACACACTCGTCACTCGACGAGTTTCACGTCTTTACGACGGATACTTAAATGTGTGTTAGGTATTATTGTTGCAGTCTAAGCAGTCATTGTAGCAGCTAGATGAGCGAGAACCGAAAGGGTCTGTGCCATAAACCGTTATTTCTGTACGGCGTTGCTAATGTGTCGTTACTGTTGTTATTTCTCCCTCTGCTCGCCCTGTAAATGCCCTACGTCGCTGGATAGCGAAGGTATTTTCTGCATCTCGCTCCTTTTTCTTGTATGTTCTCCGTTTGTCGCCTTCCTCGCATTCAAACCAATTCGAGCCGAAGTCCGCTACATGTCCAAAATGGTGGTCGCGTTTACGAAGGTCACGTGACTGAAAAGGGTCTATAGATTGGTGGAGTCCAAACTTTTTAGAGATGGTTTGGTCACATTTTCTAGCCTGATGAGCATCAACAACACTTCTTCTGAGATCCTCAGAAATCTCCTTTGTTTGTGCCATGATACACTTCCACAAATGTGTTGTGAAGATCAGACTTTGATAGATCCCTGTTCTTTAAATAAAGCAGGGTACCCACTCACACCTGATTGTCATCCCATTGATAGAAAACACCTGACTCTAATTTCACCTTCAAATTAACTGCTAATCCTAGAGGTTCACATACTTTTGCCACTCACAGATATGTAATATTGGATCATTTTCCTCAATAAATAAATAACCAAGTATAATATTTTTGTTCTCTTTATCTACTTTAGGACTTGTGTGAAAATCTGATGATGTTTTAGGTCATATTTATGCAGAAATATAGAAAATTCCAAAGGGTTCACAAACTTTCAAGCACCACTGTAGCTTCTTCAGAAAAGTTTATGCAAAATGCCTTTGCAAACCTTGTTTGAAATACAATTAAATAAAATTTATATATAGTTTTATAATTTCAGGCAGCTCCCCTTTTTCTTTCTATTTTTCATTTTCAGAATTCCTGACATTTTTAGAAAACCTACAGGACACATTATACAGTATTTCTCCATAATTCAGGAAGTCATTGTGTTGAAGGTGAAATTGCTCTGACAATTTTTAATCCAAAAGAAAATGTTCAGAGCACTTTGAACCAGAATTTTTTTCCTATTGGTTCGTTCCGAACAGAAACGGAATTTTAACGTTTCCGGTTTTGGGTTCCACCATTAAATAGATGTTCCCGAACCGGTTAGAACAAAAAACTTTCGTTCCCGGAACGGTTAATTACGTTCCCTGTCAGCTGTTTAACAAATGGCTATAAAATTATGTCTCTGTCTCATCCAGCTTAAGCCAAATGTAGGCTAATTCTATTACAACCTTCATTAAATAAGACAAGAAATAATTCAAAACAATTATTATTTCAAATGTTGGCGATTTGGATTCTCAGTATGTCTTCCCATCTACACAAACAGAAAAAGTGCCAAAAATGAAAGATAATTCGTTTAGTGTGTTACCAAAGGCTAGTCAGGCCCTATAGAGGGCTACCGCATGACGTCACCGCGCCGCAAGATTTTGTTAGGCGCCATATTGGAAGACCAAGTACACATCTATGCAAGTACATACATACATAAAACAAACTACACCTGAAATGTAGCCAGAGCCGGTTCTGCCCTAATCTGGACCCGGGTGCAACATCGTGCAACATCGCGCAACACCCCCCCCCCCCCCCCCCCCCCAAAAAAAAAAAACCACCAGTCTAAATCAGGACAACCATCACATAACTATAACTATAAACATTTTATATCAACTATTTTAACTAAATGGGCTATAATAAATAAGCCTGCAGGCAGCCACAGCGGGCTGCCTCAGAAAAGTAACCATTCAATGACACAACTGAAAGCCTGCAGCCACGGTGGGCTGCCTCAGAAAAGTAACCATTTGTCCTACCTTAAAACTCATTTTGCATTTTCTGCCTCCTTTTTTGTATTTTCAACCCTCCGTTTATTTTCTTTCCTTTTCTGAAAACCCGATTTGTGTCCAGACATTTTGTTCTGCTACCAACGAACTAACTCGTCAGGTCTCGTCTCTCGAGCCCGCGATGATTCCCGTGGGAAGGGCAACAACTGATACATTTTTACAAACAGCCAATAGGGAGGTTGCATCGTTCAGGCTCTTCTTTGCTTAGACGCTCAGTAATTCACTTATTATCACATGGAGACGTGATAGTAGTCCACCTTCCCGCTCTCTCCATTCAGTCAGCGAACGTCACACAGGAAGTGAACCCCAGCGGGTCATAGAAACTTGCGCAGGAGAAGAATGACTTTTTAATTTCTAGGCTACAGAAACTTTGAGGAACGAAATAAAAACCGGTATTAACCAGTTACCATTATTTTTAATAAGCGTTTCTGTTCCGGAACATAAAAAATAATAAAGTTTCTGGTTTCGTTTCTGTTCCATGTGAAATAGAAAAAGTTCCCGGTTTTCGTTTTCGTTCCTTGAACCGGTTCAAAGCCCTGCTTTGAACAAGTAAAATTTACCCTTGAAGTAAGTAATAAATGCATTCTAAAAATAAACACTTTGTTTTTCTTTCATTTAATGTAATGGAGAGAGACATTTGTTTAAAGATATTATGCATCTCTCCAACTATATTTGTCTTCAATTTATTGAACATTAATTGAAATTGTGCAGAGAGTAAAAAAAAAAAAAAAATTAAAATAAAAAACCTGAAAAAGAAATAATAGGTTCATTTAACAGGAACAATAAAGATTGTATTGCAGTGTCATATGGTAATGTATTACTTTAAAATCAGTGTTTCTGGAAATTCCAAAATGCTACAAGCAGATTTATTTACAGTATTTATGTCCTATTCAGGCATCCATTTGTAATGTTGAAATCTACAGCAGTCACACTAAGAAACTGAAGTCACAAAAGCATGTCTCTTGTTTTAATACATCTGAGGATGCCTAATACAGTCAATCTATTTGAGCAACTGGGGCCTTCGGCCCTGGGCTGATGTTGTCAGACAGTGCCCAACCTTCATCGGGTGTTTCAGCCCTTAACAGCGACACCCTCCAGTTGGCGGCAGTGGTGGACAAATCAATGCCCATCGGCTCTGGGCCTCCAGCCCTCCTCCTCCCTTTTATGTCAGAGCCAACAAAAGTCTCTTTCTGCTGCCTCCCCAATCTTGCGCATGGCTGTTTTCCACTAATTTCCTGATATACCCACTGCAATGAGCACTGTCCACACTGACTGTGCTGGGAACCCTCTGCACCCCACTTCAGCTGGGAACAGTCATGTTTGCCACCCTTTCTCTCTGCACTCTTGGACAAGGTCTTGGTATCTTGTCTTCCTCTCATGGGCGTTGTCACAACCTTTCTCCCATGGGACAGTCAGCTCCACAAGGATGACCTTCTTTGCCTGCTCTGACCAGATGATGATGTCAGTAATGTTTGAGTGATGGGGGGAAAACCAATTTTCTTCCCAGATCTACACTACTGTTCAAAAGTTTGGGGTCACTTTGAAATTTCCTTATTTTTGAAAGAAAAGCACTGTTCTTTTCAATGAAGATCACTTTAAACTAATCAGAAATACACTCTATACATTGCTAATGTGGTAAATGACTATTCTAGCTAAATTCTACTAAATGTCTGGGTTTTGGTGCAATATCTACATAGGTGTATAGAGGCCCGTTTCCAGCAACTATCACTCCAGTGTTCTAATGGTACAATGTGTTTGCTCATTGCCTCAGAAGGCTAATGGATGAAAACCCTTGTACAATCATGTTAGCACAGCTGAAAACAGTTTAGCTCTTTAGAGAAGCTATAAAACTGACCTTCCTTTGAGCAGATTGAGTTTCTGGAGCATCACATTTGTGGGGTTGATTAAATGCTCAAAATGGCCAGAAAAATGTCTTGACTATATTTTCTATTCATTTTACAACTTATGGTGGTAAATAAAAGTGTGATTTTTCATGGAAAACACAAAATTGTCTGGGTGACCCCAAACTTTTGAACGGTAGTGTACTCTCATCTCCCACCCTTGTGTCTTCTGTAGGATGTTGGCTCTGGTCCTCCTTACACTTGATGGCCATTACCCTGCCCAGATAAACTACAGATATATTGCTTGTGGCCTGTGAGGTTGTTGTGGTCTCTTCCTGGCCTGCTCCAAGATGTCTGCCAGAACTGTGAGCACCTTGTCATGCTGCCACCTATACCTCCCCTGGGTGAGGGCTGTGCTGCAGCTGGCCAGGATATGGGCAAGTGTGCCTATCTTCCTACATAATCTGCAAAGTGGTTCATCCCTCAGACCCCACCTTGCCAAATTTGCAGGTGACGGGAGAGTGCCATACACTGGCCACAAGAGGAAGGATATGCAGAATGGTTCCAGCCTCCAGTTTTCAGTCCATGAGACTCTCCTTTTTGGGAGATCCCATTTGGTCCAAATTCCCTGGGCTGCTAATTCCACAGCCTTCACCTTCTGTGCCTCTTCCCCCTGCTGCCATACCTCTGCCTGGACCATCTGATGTGTTTAGTTGAAACTGATTGGATTCTTTGAATAGATTGTCCTAATCACTCTCAGAAAACATCTTTCAATATATGGACTTGTAATCCTATTTGGGCATACACAAGGTGAAAGTGTGAAGATGAAATACAGGTGTAGTTTTGTGGTTTTCTTATCACAGCAGTACTGCAGTTCATACTTTTAGCACAATCCAAACAGTGTCTTTGGCAACAGATGTGTATTTAGATGATACAGCTATAAGCTAAGCCAGCTCTCTCTCTCTCTCTCTCTCTCTGGAGACTATCATAGTAGTGTGTCGACACTAAATATCAGCTGCTGTGGATAAGCTGTGAGCCTGCGGGACTGGGATTTTGCCTGTGCTTATTTGGATGAATGAATTATTAATGTGCTTCTGATTTTCCTCAAGCTCCAGCTTTGCTGCTAGATTTTCCAACAGGCTTTCGGTGTATGTAGTACTGCACTTCACTGCAGCATCTCAATTCTTTCTGTCTCTCTTTTGCAGATAACAGAAGTTGACATGCACACCACACCAGAACACTGCTCAGATATTGTGGACGGGTAATAAAACTAAAAGTGTGGCTTTGAATGATGACGATGAGGATGTTACTATCAAGGGCAACCCTAACCCTGCTGTCAATCAAATCCAACCTCGCAGGTATAGTATTTGTACAGTAACATTTAACACGACGCCTGATCTGCTTAATTCCCGTTTCTGCATTTAACAAGAGGAAATTGGCACTTTATTGCAGTCCATCTCACCTACTTTACTCTTTCTTCTTTGAAGAGAGCACACTGAGATTAAGTTCCCTAAATTGTCCACGGGGCTGCTTCTTTTTTGATGCATCTTCATGGATTACAAAATCAACCCTTATTTTGATGACTATTTTGAAGACCTTGAAGACTTTTCTGAAATTTCACACTATTTCTTAGAAATAATGAAACCCTTTCAGTGAAAAGGCTTCAAGATAACACCACAAGTCAAGTGGCCTTCACCTGCTATTACTAGGCACACTGACCTGAATGATTGAAACCTTCATAGAGTCTCTTAATCCACTCCTGCAGCATTGTGTGTTTTATACTTAGAAGAAGAGGTGGCTCAAGAACTTCCTCCCTGTGGTGAAGACAACCGCCCTGCTCTAAATGGATCATTAATTCCCTTCATATAAAATGACATATAAAAAGGCAAAGGAAAGGGGAAAAATGAATGAGGAGATATGAGGCCCTCACCCCAGGCAAACAGGCCATTTCTATTAGCCCGACTATGTGGGAGGGAGCATTTCACTTTGTCCTTGTCAAGGATAGGGACCTGTTGAGAGAGAGAGAGAGAATCTTCCTGTAGAGAACAATCAGGTGATTCATTCCTAAAGAAGAAGAGGAGGATGAACAAAGAAATACATGGTGAAATTTAACTAGGATATTCTGGGTGGTCATAAAGGCTTTGGATACACATTTGTATCTATTTGCAAATCCATCCATCCATCCATCCATCCATCCATCCATCCATCCATCCATCCATATTACAGTGGCAAACAGATTACTCCAGCAATAGCAATGACCTTACAGATGAGAGTGTTTTAATATTCTAATATGATTTACTAGGGCCTTTCTGTATGGAGTTTGCTTGTTCTTCCTGTGCCTGTATGGGTTTCCTTCGGGACCTCTGGTTTCCTCCCACAGTCCAAAGATTCAGGCTACATCCACACAACAACGGCAACGAGATGTTATTTAAAAAAATATCGCGTCCACATGGGCAACGATAAGTAAAATATCAGGTCCATATGGCAATGCAACGCTTGCTGAAAACGATGCAATACACATGCCACACCTCTGGGGCGCTGTAAGACGGTCCCTTCGGAGACACCAGAACAATAGAAGAAGTAAGGACGCATGCGCATAAACTATTATGCGCGAGACTTCATATTAGCCACAAAGTCAGAAAAATCTGTTCGTAAAATTACGTTATAATGACCAAATACAATGAAAAGTATTTTTCCAGTCTCACCTGTGAAAGGTAATCCCATGTGATCTCGTTTGGACGGTAAACCTGTTGGTACAGTTAAACGCAGCACATGAATGAGACATCTTTATTCTCCGCTTTGACCCATCCAATATGGCGGTGAGGATGACGTATGATTCTACGCGGAAGGCGGCGTCTTTAATGGTCCGGAATAAATTGAATGCTACACGTTGATGGATTAATTTGTTGTTCTACGCCCTTTTTGAGGAATGTATTGTAGGACTTAAACCAACATCTGAAGAGGTGAGATCACTCCTTTTTTTCCCTATTTTTGCTGGCGGGATTGACTCTGCCCTAAGCAGGGCCGTAACTACCATTGAGGACACCGAGGTCATGTCCTCGGCATTTTTTTCCCACGGTATTTTTTTTTTCACTCAGAAATGTGAAATTAATATATGATGAAAATCGTTCTGACTTTAATCGGTGGAAAATTCTAAATTCAGCTTGCATCCCCCTGTTCTCATTTGTTTGTCTAAAAATAAAGTCCACATAATCATTTTTAAACGAAGCCGAAATATCCGACATTGGAAACATTTCATATTAGGCAGCCTCGGGATAGTCAGCTAAGCACCACGGGATACACAAGAGCTGAGAAGTGTTCTCATCAAGGTCCGACTCCGCAGCCAGTCAGTTTGTCAATTAGTCGTGGAATCTGAAAATTGACATAAGATGAAGAAGTCTACTACACTAAAACAAACCAAACTCAGCTCTGGAAAGTCAGCAAGTGAGAGAAAAAGAAAGAGGGAAGAAGGTGAGTTAATTTTGCCAGTCACTGACAGTTATGTGCCGGAATGCTTATGATCATTAACAGTGCAATTTTAATTAGCATTTCAAGCAACAACAGTCGAAGCCACTTAGCTAGATAGGATTTTCGTTTTCCAGGCGGCACAAACTCTTTTATTCTCTCTCTCGATTTGATTTGGTGCGTTTCAGATCAGAAAAGCCTGGACAGTCGTGACCTGTTGTTTATGAAGTTATTGGGTGCTGACGAGACTTGAGCTATTTTGCTAACTTACCAGACTATAGGCTAACGTGAACACAAGACACTATTGTTTTGATCATTGGTTGTATTTTCGAATGGAAATGAAAACGGGTAGCAAACTTATGTTCACATTTTATTTACAACATGATGTACCACCTCTGACTGCTTTCTGTCAATCATGAACAGCCCAGCCGCGTTCACAGCTCCTCCTCCAATCACCAGCTGGAGATGAGCCTCCTCTCGGGAAGTCTTGTCCCGCCCCTCTTATTGACTCCCATCTCCAGTGAGGCTCAGTCTCCGAATGTAGCGTTTTAGTCGGTTTTGTCCAATAACCGTCTAGTATTTTGCTATTGAAAAGGGCATATATTTTTTAAAAAGCAATTGAAGTCTATTCAGGCTCGGCTAGATTGCGTTGTCACTCTCACTCACTTATTCTCACTCACCCACTCACGCACACACACAATACTTTTGTGATCGTGCAGTTTTGAAATTGTTAAAATAAACATGTTCACCATGTTCATCTTGTTGGGCTTGTGATTTTGACTCGTTTCCAAAATGTATGAAAAGTCACCATATTAGGACTTTTTTTTTTTTGGCAAATAAGATGTATCGCAATGTTTGACCTCGGTATTTGAAAAATCCTGGTTACGGCCCTGGCCCTAAGGGCTATTCTCTCTCTCTCTCTCTCTCTCTCTCTCACTTTGCACCATTACACAATAAATATTCACAGTGAAAATATTTTGTAAGCGCGTTTCATGAACCAAGTTATAGGATTTGTTGACAACTGGCATCGAATTCATTACACTTCTACCCGGCGTGAAGCACTGACAGTCATGTGGTTGTGACGTCATCATAAACAAATCCATTCTACTCATCCAGACGACTTCACAACGGCAACGTTGCCAGATCTTTCCACTCTGGGACCCGTTCTCAAAAGATTGCGTTTTGGGGCACCCAAAACGCCGGTGCCGTGTGGACGCCAGGCCGAAATGATAAACAATTGTATCGGATTCACCTGAATCCGTTGCCGTGTGGACAGGGCCTCAGTCAACTGGATACTCTAAATTGCCCAAAGGTGGGAATGTGAGTGTGAATGGTCGTTCATCTCAGTGTTAGCCCTGCAATAGTTTTGCAACCTGCCCGCAGTGTACTGCACCTCTCACCCAAAGTCAGCTGGGATTGGTTCCAGCTTCCCCTGTGACCCTGGCGGATAAGTCGTATACAGCAGGGAAAATAAGTATTGAATGCTTCAACATTTTTCTCAGTAAATATATTTCTGATGGGGCTATTGACATGATATTTTCACCAGATATCGGTAACAACCCAAGTAATTCACACATACAAAGAAACCAAAACATATAAGTGTCCAAGTTAAGTGTAATAAAGTGGAATGACACAGGGAATAAGCATTGAACACATGAAGAAAAGGAGCTGCAAAAAGGCATAGAAAGCCAAGAAACCAGCTGAAATCTGTCAGTATTTAGAAAGCAATCCTGACCCCTATCAGTACAAATTAATATTAGCTGGTTTAGTCATAATTGATGGCCTATAAAAAGGTTTCTCATTACCAAGGTGTCACACAAGAAGCATCTCATGATGGGTAAAAGCAAAGAGCTCTCTCAAGACCTTCACAATCTTATTGTTACACAACATACTGATGGCATTGGTTACAGACGTCTTTCTAAGGCCCTGTTCACACGGCAACGGATTCAGGTGAATCCGATACGATTGTTTATCGTTTCGGCCTGGCGTCCACACGGCACCGGTGTTTTGGGTGCCCCAAAACGCAATCTTTTGAGAACGGGTTCCAGAGTGGAAAGATCTGGCAACGTTGCCATTGCGAAGTCGTCTGGATGAGTAGAACGGATTTGTTTACGATGACGTCACAACCACATGACTGTCAGTGCTTCACGCCGGGTAGAAGTGTAACGAACTCGATGCGAGTTGTCAACAAATCCTATAACTTGGTTCATGAAACGCGCTTACAAAATATTTTCACTGTGAATATTTATTGTGTAATGGTGCAAAGTGAGAGAGAGAGAGAGAGAGAGAGAATAGCCCTTAGGGCAGAGTCAATCCCACCAGCAAAAATAGGGAAAAAAAGGAGCGATCTCACCTCTTCAGATGTTAGTTTAAGTCCTACAATGCATTCCTCAAAAAGGGCGTAGAAGAACAAATTAATCCATCAACGTGTAGCATTCAATTTATTCCGGACCATTAAAGACGCCGCCTTCCGCGTAGAATCATACGTCATCCTCGCCGCCATATTGGATGGGTCAAAGCGGAGAATAAAGATGCCTCATTCATGTGCTGCGTTTAACTGTACCAACAGGTTTACCGTCCAAACGAGATCACATGGGATTACCTTTCACAGGTGAGACTGGAAAAATACTTTTCATTGTATTTGGTCATTATAATGTAATTTTACGAACAGATTTTCCTGACTTTGTGGCTAATATGAAGTCTCGCGCATAATAGTTTATGCGCATGCGTCCTTACTTCTTCTATTGTTCTGGTGTCTCCGAAGGGACCGTCTTACAGCGCCCCTAGAGGTGTGGCATGTGTATTGCATCATTTTCAGCAAGCGTTGCATTGCCATATGGACCTGATATTTTACTGATCATTGCCCATGTGGACGCGATATTTTTTTAAATAACATCTCGTTGCTGTTGTCGTGTGGATGTAGCCTAAACTTCTGAATGTTCCAGTGAACACCGTTGGGGCCATTATCCAAAAGTGGAAAGAACATCATTTCACCATAAACAAGGCATGACCAGGTGCTCCTGGCAAAATTTCTGACAGAGGAGTCAAAAGAATAATCAGGAGAGTTGTCCAAGAGCTAAGGACCATTATACGAAAAAAAAAAAAAACAGTAAAGAACTTATAAGAATTTACCACTGTCTTAGTAGTAAATCCTTATATAAGGATTTATAAATAAATATATATGCCATGTATGATTTACTCCTGAAAGTGGCCCCTTTTGCATTTTCCTCATACAAATTTTTTATGAAAATCTAGTATGTATGAAATGAACATTGTGCATGGTTTTTACAGATAATGTGTATGATGAATTACACTGTCTTTGTATGCTTCATGTAATGTTTGTAGTTTTAAATTATATTTTACAGTTTAAAAAGTATATGCCTTTTATATGTAAATCCACACAAACATATATGTTTTTGTTTGAATTGTGGATGTATCGTAAGGGTATTCTATGATGGCTCTCTATGTTTTTTATATGTCAACCTACTGAAAAAGACAGGTTTATTGTTTGACTTCTTTAGGTTTATATATGTTTTTATATGTCGATCAATTACTATAAATGTAAAAATAGAAGAGGTTTTTTGTATGAATTGTTCAGGTTTATCTACAGTTGAAACCGTATATTTACATAAACTAGGAAAAGACAATCTTTTTTTTTTCCTCATAGTCAGACATGCAATCAGACATTCACTTTAACTTTTTCATGTCTGTCTGAATATTTAAAATTATTTCAATGTACTTAATGCCAAATTAATCAGAGAAGGAGTTTTTTATTCAATATTTTAATTGCTTTTATCAAATCAGAAGTTTACATACACTTCATCAGTACTTGGTACAATTGCCCTTAAACTGTCTGACTTGGGTCAAACATTTTGGATAACCTTCAACAAGCTTTGCACAATACTTGACAGGAATTTTGGCCCATTCCTCTTGACAGAACTAATATAACTGGGCCATATTTTTTTTGGCTGCTTTGCATGCACATGTCGTTTCAGCTCTGCCCACAAATGCTCAATAGGGTTGAGGTCGGGGCTTTGTGATGGCCACTCCAAAACATTGACTTTGTTGTCATCAAGCCATTTTTTGACCAGTTTGGCGGTGTGCTTCGGGTCATTGTCCATTTGGAAGACCCATTTGCGGCCAAGCTTTAACTTCCTGGCAGATGCTTTCAGGTGTTGGTTCAGTATCTCCACATACTGTTCCTTCTTCATTACTCCATTGATTTTGTGAAGTGCACCAGTACCTCCTGCAGCAAAACAACCCCACAACATGATGCTGCCTCCGCCATGTTTCACTGTTGGTATGGTGTTGTTAGGATTGTAAGCGTCTCCTTTTTTCTCCAAACATATCGTTGTTGATTATGGCCAAACAGCTCAATTTTAGTTTCATCTGACCACAAGACATGTCTCCAAAAATTGAGATCCTTTCCCCTGTGTTCATTTGCAAACTGTAATCTGGCCTGTTTATGTTTGTGTTGGAGTAATGGCTTTCTCCTGGCAGAGTGGCCTTTCAGCCCATGTTGGTGCAGAACTCGTTTCACCGTGGACAGTGACACACTCTTACCAGCTTCAGCCATCATCTTCACGAGGTCCTTTGCATTCATTCTTGGGTTCTTACGCACAGCACTGACCAGAACCCGCTCATCTCTGGGACTCAGAATCCGTCTCCTTCCTGTGCAGTATGATGGCTCGACATTCCCACATTGTTTATACTTTCGTATAATGGTTTGAACTGAAGACCGTGGCACCTTCAGGCTTCTTGAAATTTCCCCCAAAGATGAGCCAGACTTGTGCAAGTTAACCATTCTTAGTCTGAGATCTTGATCAATTTCTTTAGATTTACCCATGTTGTGTACAAGGAAGCACTGTGTTTGAGGTGTTCCTTAAAATACAATCACAGGTGTGTGTCTCAGGTGTGTCTCCAATTAATTCAAATGTTGCCAATTAACCTATCAGAAGCTTCCAAAGACATGACATCATCATCTGGGCGTTCCTACATTGTTTAAAGGCACACAAACTGCAGTGTATGTAAACTTCTGATTTGATAAAAGCAATTAAAATATTAAATAAAAAACTCCTTCTCTGATTAATTTGGCATTAAGTACATTGAAATAATTTTAAATATTCAGACAGACATGAAAAAGTTAAAGTGAATGTCTGATTTCATGTCTGACTATGAGAAAAAAAAGATTGTGTCTTTTCCTAAAGTGTATGTAAATATACGGTTTCAACTGTATGTTTTTTAAATGTCAACCAATTACTGTCAATGTAAGGAAAACACATTTTTTTCGTATCACTTTTAGGTTTATTCACTGAACTTTAACACCTTCATAGCAAGGGCAGACGTGGCTTGGTAATGCTTCACAAAATGAACAAAAATGTACAAAACAGCAGCATTACAATAAACAAAAAATATATATAACTCTAAAAAAAAAATCTCACTAACATGCCCTGCAGAAAATGCAGTTTAACCTCAAGGTGTGACAGATTTGTTTTTTGCCCTTAGTTCAGTGATTTTGGCATTGATCGCCGAGCCAATAGTTGAAAGAGGGGTCTGCGGAAACCGCTCAATAGTTGCACCTACAAAAGAAAAAACAAAAAAATGTAAAAACTTAGAAGGCTCTTGTCAGCAGATGCATAATAGTGTAAAACACCTTCATTATATAATACTGTAGCTGAAAACCTACTGTAAATTGCATCGACTTTCACTTTATCCAGGGGTAGCTGATCGCCAGCTCCAGTCCTTTTGGTGCCCCGTAGGTTACTGACTAGTAGAGTGTCCAGAGGGAAAACAGCAGTGAGCAGATGCCTGACAAAGACTGTGGCTGTGTTCGAATTGAGGGCATAGGTCCATGCCAGCTTATCCACCATCACTCCTGTCCCAGGATAAATCTCCACCTGTTTAAATGAGGACACAAGAACGGCATTAAAGCTGGAATATTTTTTACTTCCCGCCCCCCAATCGCAATACACTTCAAAGCAATAGTTCACAGAAGCATTCTAGGGTCTAGGGTCCACTTGATCATGGGAACCAACAAAGGATCCTACAATACTTCTTTCCCAGAATATTGCTTTAAGACTGTAAAAATGCAATCAGAGATGGCAACCTGGGCTCCTGACCAATGCTACAGACGGCTTTTTAACGTTGCATTATGCATAGATGTGTGTGCGTGTGTGTGTTTGTCCAATACTGTATGATGTTGTGTGTTTGGCTCCCACTGCAGAGGACACACACACAGGTGGACAAACAGACATACAGACAGCATCATTGCAATACCTGGCCAAATACCCCATGAGGGGCAAGGTAATAAGCGTAAATTACACTATACAATAGTACACACTTTCCAAGGATGTCTCACATGCAGTAGATTCATTTTCTATACTGTGTTCATTTATTCTTTGAAAATCTATTACCTTAGGTGACTGGGCCATTGGTGATGCAGTGGGAGAGTGGGCTGTGGATTTTGGTGATACTTCAGGAGTGGGTCCTGAAGTGGATGACCACCCAGCAATACTACCTACTACTGGTGAAGTAGTAGGAGTAGTCATCGAGTCCATGACTTTCCTCATGCCATAAACTAATCCTGGCACATCTAGTTGCAGAGTAAGACAGAAATAGAACAGAAACAGTTGCCATCAGTCATTAAGACAAAATTTGTATCTGTATAGCTGTCTAATGACTCAATATGAATTTGGCTCAACTAGAGTTTATAAGAAGCAGTGATACCTTGCAGGACCATCTCCTTCCACTTCGCATTCTCCTCCTTTAGGTCCTTGACCTCCTGTTTTAAAGCCACCACCATTTTTCGTAAGTCAGGGTTGTCCATATGTTGCTGTCCATGTCCGTACGTTTTGAGGAACTCCTCAGCTGGGTCCACACTCACCTTTGACTTCTGGTTTTCAAGACAAACAGAATAACAATATTACCCATGATGTATAACTGACTAAGCAGCCTTCACAGTGTTTCCTGCAGAAAAGTTGTTAGTCAAGGTGAGTGGGAGGTTAACCACTATCAGAGACACGTGACTATCATGACTGGACAGTATATGTTCTGCAGTTTCATATCAAAATGATATGGACTTTGGAACTTACATTTGCAATACAAAATCTTTGTTTTCAGGGGACTTAGTCAAGGTCGAAGTGTTTGTTGTCAAGGTGGCTGCCTTAACTGTAAAGTGTTTGACCTTTGTGACCTATGACCTTTGTAATAATTAGGACTTTGCAGAGTGAAAATCTGTTTACAGCATGTCAGATGTTCACTATGCTTTATCAGTGGGAGAGATGTTGACAGTGCTCTTTAATGTTTTTAAGGTTGTATATTTGCATTCCCCCATGCCGCCCAGCAAGCTCTCTCCTCTCTTCACCCACTCCCAGTTACACACACACACACACACACACACACACACACACACACACAAAGTGAAAGGCCTACAGCAGTTGTCATGTGGTTAAAATGGAGTTTCTCTGACATTTGTAAGGATATTGTATGACAGACTAGTGACATATACAGCCTTTGCAGATTGCAAAGTTTTATATGTTTCATGCTAAACATATTTTACAAAAATCCTATAGCTGGTTTCACTGTCATATACAAATCTTCTAGAGTTCAGATAAAACGTAAAAATAGTATATGATTTGTCTATATCTTTTCCGTATGGGGAGCTTCAGAAAGACCTGGAATTAGCAGGTACAGTTGTTTACAAGAACACAATAAGTACTCAACCGCCATGGCCCCTATGCATGCTCACCATGCAAGACTCCATTGCTGAAGAAAAAGCATGTTGAAGCTCATTTAAAGTTTGCTGCACAACATTTGGACAAGCCTATGAAATACTGGGAGAATATAGTCTGGTCATATGAGACCAAAATTGAACTCTTTTGATGTCATAGCACACACCATGTTTGGAGGACAAATGGCACTGCACATCACCCCAAAAACACCATACCAACAGTGAAGTTTTGAGGTGGGAACATGATGGTGTGGGGCTGTTTTTCAGCATATGGTACTGGCAGACTTCATATAATTTAAGGAAGGATGAATGGAGAAATGTACTGAGAAGTTCTTGATAAGAATTTGCTGCCATCTACCAGGATGCTGAAGATGAAATGAGGGTGGACATTTCACTAAGACAATGATCCCAAACACACAGCCAAGGAAACTCTCAGTTGGTTTCAGAGAAAGAAAATAAAGCTGCTAGAATGGCCCAGTCAATCACCCAACTTGAATCCAATTGAAAATCTATGTAAAGAATTGAAGATCAGAGTTCACAGAAAAGGCCCCCTGGACCTTCAATATTTGAAGACCATTTGTGTGGAAGAATGGGCCAAAATCACACCTGAGCAATACATGAGACTAGTTTCTCCATACAGGAGGTGTCTTGAAGCTGTCTTTACCAACAAAGGCTTTTCTACTAAGTATCAAATACATTTCAGTAAGCATGTTCAATACTTATTCTCTGTGTCATTCCACTTTATTACATTTAACTTAATTTATGGACATATATGTTTTGATTTATTTGTAGGTGTGAATTACTTGGGTTGTTACCAGAGGTGGAAAGTAACGAATTACATTACTCGCGTTACTGTACTTGAGTAGCTTTTTTGTGTACTTATACTTTTTCAAGTAATTTTTAAAGAGTGTACTTTTACTTTTACTTAAGTATGTTTTCTTTTAAGTAGTGTACTTCAGTACATTTTACATCACAACCGTTACTGAGTAAAAAAAATAAATAAAAAATAAAAAAAGGCTAAAACGGAGAAGGGGAAATGTGTTCTGGAAATGAATCACGGGAAGGACAGTTGTCGCGCGCGCGAGTCTCACACAGACGATGGCGGACATGGCGCTTTAAGGGGGGGCTCAAGCCCCTGGGCCACAGCCAATCAGGGGCCTTGTAATATTAATAAAATAATAAACTGTCGGGGGCGGCACGGTGGTGTAGTGGTTAGCGCTGTCGCCTCACAGCAAGAAGGTCCTGGGTTTGAGCCCCGGGGCCGGCGAGGGCCTTTCTGTGTGGAGTTTGCATGTTCTCCCCGTGTCCGCGTGGGTTTCCTCCGGGTGCTCCGGTTTCCCCCACAGTCCAAAGACATGCAGGTTAGGTTAACTGGTGACTCTAAATTGACCATAGGTGTGAATGTGAGTGTGAATGGTTGTCTGTGTCTATGTGTCAGCCCTGTGATGACCTGGCGACTTGTCCAGGGTGTACCCCGCCTTTCGCCCGTAGTCAGCTGGGATAGGCTCCAGCTTGCCTGCGACCCTGTAGAAGGATAAAGCGGCTTGAGATAATGAGATGAGATGAATAAACTGTCGGAATCGTGGGCATACATTAATGTACGGATAGAAATAAGGTTAGAAATAAATGAGCGCACAGTAGCCTGCTGTAAGAGACATGGTGGATGTGGTTCGCGAAATGAACACCCACAACTGTACCAGAATAAAATGTAACAAAATGTAACGTCACGCACGAAAGCGCGCCAAAGACTGCAGACTGCAGAGACTCAAATTTAGAGGCCTTGAAAGATGAAGCGTTCACATGTTAGCAGGGCACATAAAAGGAAAAAAAAGAGAGAGATGCAGGTAATGATAGAATCGTTGCCTAAAGTCACAGACTTTTTTAAGGTAAGGATCACCAATCTGTTCAGAATATCAGCTACTTATCAGTTATCAGCCTACCAGCAGCGAGGCTATGTGTAGCTAGGCTAGATATGCTATGATCTGTCCAACAGTAAAATAAATCAGTTGTGATTTGAATACGTGTCGTGTGATTTGAGTTATAATCCTGTTAGTATAATAGCATATTTCGATGGGGATAATAAAATGTCTAAAACCATGGGCGTCGCCACCATTGAATGTGAAGGGGACATGTCCCCCTCACATTTCATAATTCTTCGTTTGGACCCCCCCACATTTAACATAAAATATGAGTTCACCCAGCGCCGTTTCTATTGCTTCGTGAAAGAATCCATTCCACTTGATCGATAAGAGAAAACACAGAGCACTGAAAATCCACTCCGGGTTTTCCGGGCGTTCCCTACAACAGCTCACCGCGCGCGAGTGAAGGGAATCTCAGCGCGAGCACAGAAATGTTGGTGCAGCTGCTGGAAAGTGGAGCAGGTGACGTCAGCCCCATTGCAACCTCACAATGTCTAGCTTTTGCTAAAACCTTATTCTTTTGTTATGTGCCCTCAAAGTTAACCTTAAGACACGTTAAATTAATATTCAACTAAACAATGAAATGGGGTATTCTTGGTTGATGATGAATTGTTTGCAGTATTTGCTCCTCCCCAGACACAATGGACATAAGGACATTCTTTACAAAGAAGCGGAAAGTCAGTCAAAATTTCCCCACAGGACAGGGTTTTTTTTGTCCCAATGGAAATGTTAGTGCAGTTAGCTGGCTCGTCAATGTTAGGAGATGTATCAGCTAGCTTAACGTTAGCTATCATTTAATTCAAACCCAGTAGGCCTGCCTTACTGTAATGCCAAGAATGAGGTCAAGTCTGCTCTGATGATATTTATTGATTCCTTGTTTTGTCTGGTCTTTGGCAGTTTTCTGGAAAGTAAGATGGGAAATCAGTGTATGGGGAAGGAATAGTAGAGAGGAAAGCGATGGAGAGAGATGGATGTTATTCCAGGTGGATTGTGAAGAAAAGGGGGATAAAAGTTATGAAGTGGTAGAAATTGTGGTGGCACCAATATAAGAAGGAGTCATATCTATAAATCTATTTGTTATACTAATCTGTAAATGCTACTGTAGTACCACCATTGCATGTAGGTTGACAAAACTGCACTTGTTCATTGTGTGAAGTTATTTTTTATGTGTCACCGTTGCTTGGCACAGTGTGATTTTGTGTTATGAAGTTTGCATGATGCCATGTCATGCCTGTTCATTGTGTGAGATTATGAATATTATTATTTTTAAACATACAGTTGAGTGTCACTATTGCTTGGCCCAGTGGCATGTTGTGTTACATCTAAAACTAAATAGAAAACACAAAATAAAAAGTAAAATGCACCCATAAAGTCATTGTTGGTGATAAATTGTGTCACATTCATCTCATTATCTTAGGCATAGCGGTGGGTTTAAAAACAGGCTGATGAATATATGGACTAGTTGAATGAGGACTTATTGTTGAAAATTAATTAAAAATTTTCTGGCGGAGGACCCCCCGCCAGTGTGTCCCCCCCACATTAAAAATGCTTCTGACGCCCCTGTCTAAAACGGCATCTACTGAAGAAATTGATGAAAAGATTGTAGCCTATAATGTTCACAGTTCGGGCAGCAGACAGAGTAAGCATACTGAGGGGAATAGCAATACAAAGCTAGCGCATATCCACATTTCTTGCTAGCTGTGTTGGGTGTGTTGTTAACCCGTGTGGATTTAAGTGAAATACTTGAGAAGTTCTGTGGTCAAGACAACGTTTTAAGGTAAGGACACTTGATTATTGTTTGCCCGCCGTGGCTTGTTGTTGACGAAAGGCCCACATGATTTTGCCTTATGCAGCTACTGCTAGCGTCATGCTTTGAACTAGGTTAAGCTCATTTGCGCTAAAGGATGGGTTTATTGAAGGACTTTGATGTAGCTAGTTTCTTTTTAAAAAATCGTATGCTCAAAACAGTATGCCCGTGTTCATCATGTTTAACTTTTTTCTTGATGGAGTGCGTGAAATATTGCTGCAAGTGGTATTTCTATGCAGTCATGTCAAAAAGGCAGTTGAATGCACGGTCTTATTCAAGGAGAAGGAAGACTTGCATGATGCTTGAACATAGATCGGTAAAATAGACCCTAGTAGGACTTGGTTTCGTGTATTTCGGTCTGTAGAGTTATGAGTTTGGCCGGTGTCCATGGTGTTTACGTTTCATGTGGCCGCTGAGCCAAGTACCTTCATCATCATCATCATGTTCCCCTGTCAAAAGTTAAACTCTCTAGGGGTGCTTCTGCTGTAGCAGTTGCAGCAGTTGCTCAAAGTTTGATTTGTCCATCATCGTACGTCTTATCTGTTGGGTGTCTATGCCCAGCAGATTTTCCCATTTCGTCCATTTTAACCATTTTTGTCAAACAGGAGCTGCTTTTGCACTTGGTTATTGCCCATCCGGCAAACGTCTCATCTCATCTCATCTCATCTCATTATCTCTAGCCGCTTTATCCTTCTACAGGGTCGCAGGCAAGCTGGAGCCTATCCCAGCTGACTACGGGCGAAAGGCGGGGTACACCCTGGACAAGTCGCCAGGTCATCACAGGGCTGACACATAGACACAGACAACCATTCACACTCACACCTACGGTCAATTTAGAGTCACCAGTTAACCTAACCTGCATGTCTTTGGACTGTGGGGGAAACCGGAGCACCCGGAGGAAACCCACGCGGACACGGGGAGAACATGCAAACTCCACACAGAAAGGCCCTCGCCGGCCCCGGGGCTCGAACCCAGGACCTTCTTGCTGTGAGGCGACAGCGCTAACCACTACACCACCGTGCCGCCCCTATATATATATATATATATATATATATATATATATATTTTTTTTTTTTTTTTTTTAAATATATAAAAAAAAAATATATATATATATATATATATATATATATATATATATATATTTTTTTTTAATGTGATCACAATAAGCTGTGTTGGATTAAATTTGTACTTGTTCAGGTACAGAATCAAAAGAAATGTCACAGGTCAATGGGACATGTACATCTTAATACTGGACTATGGGTTATAAATATTGGTTTTAAAAGTAGTTTTGCATAGCCAGTAAATTAAAAATTAAGGTTTCACTTCACAATTGTTCAGTTGCTTTTAAAAATGCAAAATTGTATTTGCCTTTACCTGCAGGTGGAAATTCAGTGGAAAAGAATTCGACATTTACACTGATTTGAACTACAGCCTGATAGAGGGCAACCTCTTGATCAATAACCCACAGGCGATGAAAGACGGAAGGTCTTGCCAGTGTAATGCCACTAATGCTTTTGGAACCATCCTGAGCTGCAAGGCCAAGGTGGAGTTTTTCCTGTGAGTAGAATTCACAGATCAAATTCTTCTGCCGGCACAGAATTGAAAGATTTCCTCAAATTCAAAATCTTACTGATTAAGTTCTATTCCAGAAATGCTTCTTTTTTTTCACCATGCATTTAACATGCTGCTAGTAGAATAAAAAAATAATACCAGAATCTGCTACCAAAGGTTACACAATAATTGTGTATAAAATATCAGAATAATTTATTGTTTAAGTCTCTTACACTCTAGACATACGTATACCAGTATCAGATACAGGACATTTCAAGATAGTTACAGCCCATTATATCCTTCTATCTTAAGGCAAACCCAAAATTGCCATACAAAATTGTTGGTCCCATCTTTTATAATGGAAATACAAGTAATAAAATGACTAATCATGCACGTCCCAACCCCCATAATCTCAAACCACCGCATCTGGAGCTCATGGCTGATTATCATTACCATGAATGAGAAGTTTGTTAGATTTCCAAAACAGAAAATTTGTTTACTAAAACCTAATTTATGGTGCATATTTAAGGACAGTTAGTGAATTAATATTCATCTTATAAACTCACCTATAAACATGTATGGTTGTAGAAAATGTTCATGAATACTTCACTCAGGTTTGTTGTGCAGGACTGATCACTCATGAATACCACAAAATAATTGCACTGTATTGCTTCAGGATTTAAAGTATCAGGTGACAGAGACAGCTGCAGTTGCAAAAGTGCTTTATGTATGTATGTATGTATGTATGTATGTATGTATGTATGTATGTGTGTGTGTATAAATAGTTATTCCCAGTTATTCCATGAAATTGAGTTGTATATGAGCTGATAGCCGACCAGGTGAATAGCGCCGAGTTGACTATAAGCCATGTGTGACGAGATTGAGTGGAATAATTGTTTTATTCTATCCACATTCACTGGATTTTGAGAAACAGAGCATTTTTATTTTTTGCAAATTTGCTAAATAAAAAGTTTATACAAAACGCCCAACAAAATAATTTCCACTTAGAATGTAAACAAACCGGCAAAATGACAGTAGCAGTTTGTGAAAAAAGCTACAATAATAATTATTGAAAAATAAAGATATGTTCTTACTGGGGCGGCATGGTGGTGTAGTGGTTAGCGCTGTTGCCTCACAGCAAGAAGGTCCGGGTTCGAGCCCTGTGGCCGGCGAAGGCCTTTCTGTGCGGAGTTTGCATGTTCTCCCCGTGTCCGCGTGGGTTTCCTCCGGGTGCTCCGGTTTCCCCCACAGTCCAAAGACATGCAGGTTAGGTTAACTGGTGACTCTAAACTGACCGTAGGTGTAAATGTGAGTGTGAATGGTTGTTTGTGTTTATGTGTCAGCCCTGTGATGACCTGGCGACTTGTCCAGGGTGTACCCCGCCTTTTGCCCGTAGTCAGCTGGGATAGGCTCCAGCTTGCCTGCGACCCTGTAGAACAGGATAAAGCGGCTAGAGATAATGAGATGAGATGAGAGATATGTTCTTACTATCAAATACTTTTATTCCATATTTTGTTGCTTTTTTATTTTGGGGGGTTTTCTTCCTCTTCTTCTTTAGGATTTTTTTGGCAGTTGGCAAACCAACTTAAAGGTGCATTACTGCCACTGACTGGTCTGGAGTGTGGAACAGGAGATATTGGTGGGGGGTGTTATTATTTTAGCTATTTCCATTTCTTTTCAATACTTGATAATTTTTGGGTGATTGTTTTCGAGTAGAGTTTTTATTTCATCCTCGGTTGATTCAGCAAGATGCTCCGTCATTTTGTTTTTCTCTACTCACAGTATATGAGCTGATATCCTAGTTGTAAAGTAACCAATCAGAGCATGCGATTGGTTATATCCAGTGAATATGGATAGAATATACAGTATATAAGGACAAGCACAAAAATCCAGAATGTGAGACAAAAAAATTATGGTTGAGACAGGCAAGAGGTTAGGTGATTAGTCAACAGGATAACCAGGACAAAATTCAGAATCGGACAACCAGAAGGGGAAGAAAAAAAAAAGCACATTAACTTATACAGTAAACAAATGTGGGGTGAATTCACAACACTTCACAATGCATGAATGTCCAGAGTCTGTATATATCGGGTGTGGGGGTAATTGAAACCAGTTGCACATAAACAGTAATCAGGTGAGCATGACTGTGACAGTGTGACAAGGAGTGTCAAGTCAAGTTTATTTGTATAGTGCTTTTAACAATAAACATTGTCGCAAAGCAGCTTTACAGAATTTGAACAACTTAAAATATGAGCTAATTTTATCCCTAATCTATCCCCAATGAGCAAGCCTGTGGCGACGGTGGCAAAGAAAAACTCCCTCAGACGACATGAAGAACCCTCGAGAGGAACCAGACTTATACCCTGTCCACACTAGGGATTTTGTACCGATACGAAACTACTTTCGTACCGCAACACCTGTCCACACTAGCAACTATACTGGTACTGTAGCGGTATAACTGTATCGGTACAAAACCCACAAATGTATGGGTTTCGTACCGGTATAGTATCGGTACTGTAGCGCTTCGCGTAGTGTGGACAGATGAAGTGGCTCTGTATTAATACAAATATAATGCGCATGCGCAAAGTCACACACCTCAATCGATGTCTTCGCTGAATAAAATAGTGAAGAACGGAGATTCGTTTGTTTCTTTCTCAACTGCCTCGCACGTTTTATACGATTTGACTGAATAAATGACCACCAGAAATACAGACTGTACATTGACAACAAAAAGCACACACACGTTGTTTCATCCACCATATATTCTCAGAAGGAAGTTACTCGGCAACCACGGAAACATTTCACGCATGCGCATTTCAACTACCGTGAAAGAAAACCGCAAACATTTCTCGCTAGTGTGGACAGATGCACTAAACTGTACCAGTATACTTTGTATCGATACAGTTATACCACTTTCGTACCGGTATAAGTGTGAACACAGCATTAAAAGAGAAACCATCCTCATTTGGGCAACAACATGACTATAATATTAACAGTCCTAACATAAAGTCAGCTTCGTTGATGCTATAAACTCCCCACCAATAGAAACCTGAGTGCAAAACCATTCACGACAACCGCAGCCCTAAAGTCAGCAAGTCAACTGCAGTCCCCAGCCACAAAAGCACCACTGCAAGAGTCCAGAGCGTCCTCCAGGCGTGACTCTCAACTGTCCACATGGGGCTGTCCTCCACAGGAGTGATGTGATGAGAGTGCTCAGCTGTATCTGAATATACATACTTCCATACTATTTGTATGCCAAAATAAATATGTAGGGTGTATGGATACTCAGTTGCCATTTAATAGTCATCAAACAGTTCCCATATGAGCTACTACATCTGTAGTATGCAAATGTACCACATTATGCTATATGCTATTCTATAATTCAGCTGGAACCTCTGAATAACTGAAGAAGAAAAAGAATAGAAAGATGGCTGTCCAAAATGAAACCAGTTTTTGCAGCGGTGTACAAATGTATCAGAAATTGTTTAAATATTTCTGCCATTGTAGAAACACATATAAAAAATATATTTTGTGGCATACATACAGTAGGGGGCGGCACGGTGGTGTAGTGGTTAGCGCTGTCGCCTCACAGCAAGAAGGTCCTGGGTTCGAGCCCCATGGCCGGTGAGGGCCTTTCTGTGCGGAGTTTGCATGTTCTCCCCGTGTCCGCGTGGGTTTCCTCCGGGTGCTCCGGTTTCCCCCACAGTCCAAAGACATGCAGGTTAGGTTAACTGGTGACTAAATTGACTGTAGGTGTGAATGTGAGTGTGAATGGTTGTCTGTGTCTATGTGTCAGCCCTGTGATGACCTGGCGACTTGTCCAGGGTGTACCCCGCCTTTCGCCCGTAGTCAGCTGGGATAGGCTCCAGCTTGCCTGCGACCCTGTAGAAGGATAAAGCGGCTAGAGATAATGAGATGAGACATACAGTAGGTACATGTCATCTGTGAACATCCAGGCCAGGGGACAGGTAAGATGGTGGCAGAGTATGTTTGAATTTTGTCCTTACTACTCACTCACATACTCATAGAATGTACGGGTACTACACTTACGGTTGGGTAGTAAGTACGGTACTTAATTCCTACATACTGAGAATTCAGATGCAACCCATATGTTGTGACTCATAGTCCCTGGTGGCCATGTTTGTAGGCCATGGTGGACTCTGGAGAATGAAATTCAAAGCCAATTCCAGTGTACAGTAGATATGACAAAAAGTTGAATTGCAAAACTACCTTAATTAACTCTAATTATAATAGCTTTGGTAAGACTTTTTCTTATATACAATATATCCCATCCTGAGTTTATATACTATAATGTACTATGTATACGTACAATGCTGCTTCCATTATAGGTGAGTTTTAAGTCAATACTTCCTCATTCTTTTCTAATTACAAGGAACTACATCAAAATTGTTTTGTGTAGTATTTGCACATGTGCTACAGATGTGGTAAATATAGACTACCATGTGATAATATTAGCACATTGCTATAAAACTATTCTTTATCTCTCAACTGCATTAAATGCTTTATGGGACAGTATATATGTCTGAATATATAGGATGTGTCTATTATTGACAACTGCAAAAAAAAAACTCATTTCGAGGTCTTCAAAAATTTACTAGTGCTCTATGAAATGCTGAAAACATTGTTCCCATCAAATAAGAAATACAGACATATTAAGTCAATGTTTACTTACAGCATAAACAAATCTTTTGTCATTTGCAATTCCAAAACCAAACATTTTTGAGTGACATAGCCAATTAGGGATGTTTCTATTTATTGGTAATGCTGATGTAATATTTTTTGTGGGTTTATGCAAGAAGGCATCTTACATACAGTATACACTATGAGTCTTTTCTATTCATAACAATGACAATTTTGTCAGCTTTAAAAGGAATTTCCTGCATTGTGTCATCCCAAACCTCAGCAACATATAATTACTTGTGGATTATAACAAGCAAACTTGCATGAAACCTGTTCATTCTGGATCTGTTATTGTTGCAAATTTAATTTTGGATCTAGATGATTTATTATTCAACAGCAATAATTGTAGTTTCATTCTTGTCGAGACTTAGTTGTAATATATTCCACTGTATACAGGATGTGACATTCAGAAAATGTTTTCAAGCCTTCCAGTAGACAGCCGATTAATTACTTAACTAAAAGTTTTGTTTTTAATTGGCTGACTGATGCCTGCAGTGGTAGTGGTATTTCAGATATTCTCTGTGGATTAGAATGGTATTTTCTAAAGGTTCCTGTCCTCTGAGTGCTCTTTCAATGAGATGGTGCTCGCACAATGAAAACTAATGACATAACTGTTGTTTGTAGATCTTCAGAATTTCACCAACAAGGCCATAAATGCAGTCTCAGTGAGAGAAGGCCAGGCTGTGGTGCTGCTGTGTGGGCCACCACCCCATTTTGGAGGTATTGTGCACCCAGATTTGCTTTTAATATCTCATCTCATCTCATTATCTTTAGCCGCTTTATCCTGTTCTACAGGGTCGCAGGCAAGCTGGAGCCTATCCCAGCTGACTATGGACGTGCTTTTAATATTATTTATTTTTTCTATATACAGCAACCTTATATATCTCCTCATCTTCATCAACATTAACTTGGAGGTAAATGCTGGGATATATGTATTGAGCTGTTTATTTTCAAAGCTGCCCAACTATGGTTTGGTCCAGCAGGTGGGACCAATGAGCAATAGTAACTGGAGGGTAACTTTAAAAACACAAAAGCCAATTGAAAGTGCTTGTTTCAGCATATATTTTGAAAAGAAATGCATTATTCCAAATTATAGTGACACCTATGTCATAGTCCTTTTACCTGGAACCTTTTGAATAAAAAACAACAACAAACTAACTAAATAAATAAATAAATACAAACATATTTTGGATTTCGCTCTGTTTTTGTATCTAACTTTAACAAAGGAGTGTGCATGTAAGCAAAAACATATTTCAGTATATGAACTCTAAAAAAATAACAATAATAATGTCAATGGATCAGAATTTCTTTTTAATTAGTGGTTTGTTTTTGACTCACAATACACTGACAAGACAATAAATATTATAAAATGGAGTATATTAAAACATATTTGTTTATGATATGTAAAACAAATGAGAAAAAAAAAACCCTGAAATGTATTGTTTAAAAATAACAAAGGTGCATTCCCTAGCACTGTGTAAGAAATCATCGTTTGTTACTTTTGACCAAGTATATCTTACTCTGAAAGTACTGTATGACCGTTACAAAATAATAATTCCATTGTTATGATTTTTCTTTAAATGACAAAATTCTTTAAAAAAAATCACATGTTCACAAACACATAGAAAAATTACCATAGTAAAAGGTTAAACTTCAAGAGTCATGCATCAAGCACAAGACATATGAATAAGCTAGCAACACTTCACAGTACCATAACTCACAGCACATGTCCACACCAGTGTGTGTAATGTGTTTTAATTTTAAGACAAGTTAAACTCATGAACATGCAGAAAGTCACATGACAACAATTTCTCTCTACTGTCAAGCATTAAATACTTCCATCCATCCATTATCTTTAGCCACTTATCCTGTTCTACAGGGTCACAGGCAAGCTGGAGCCTATCCCAGCTGACAATGGGCGAGAGACGGGGTACACCCTGGACAAGCCGCCAGGTCATCAAAGGGCCGACACATAGACACAAGCAACCATTCACACTCACATTCACACCTGTGGTCAATTTAGAGCCACCAATTAGCCTACCCGGCACAGGCGGCACAGTGGTGTAGTGGTTAGCACGGTTGCCTCACAGCAAGAAGGTTCCGGGTTCGAACCCAATGGCCGGTGAGGGCCTTTCTGTGTGGAGTTTGCATGTTCTCCCCATGTCTGCGTGGGTTTCCTCCAGGTGCTCCGGTTTCCCCCACGATCCAAAGACATGCAGTTAGGTTGACATGGGGCGGCCTTAGGCTGAGGTGGCCTTGAGCAAGGTACCTGACCCCTGACTGCTCCCCCGGCACTCTGGTGTGGCTGCCCACTGCTCTGGGTGTGTGTGCGTGTGTGTTCACTGCTTCAGATGAGTTAAATGCAGAGGATGAATTTCACTGTGCTTGAAGTGTGCATGTAACAAATAAAGGTTTCTTCTTCTTCTTCTTCTAACCTGCATGCCTTTGGACTGTGGGGGAAACCGGAGCACCTGGAGGAAACCCATGCAGACATGGGGAGAGCATGCAAACTCCACACAGAAAGGCATTAAATATCTACTTACAAGAGCTAAACTGCTGGCCATCCACTGCATCCTGGCTTATCTCCAGTCATCCTGACTTGTCTTGCCACTGGATACAGATGGGCCAGGATGAGAGAGTGAGGCTGACAACTGTGTGCAACTCACCCTCACTATAATCCAACTCATGTGCAAGTCACAACTTCACCCTGCAGCAATGGAGAAGTGGCAAAGTGGTAGGTGTGAATACACTGGCAGCCATGTAGGCAGCTCAGGCCATCAGGTTGTTTTCCATCAATGAAGCAGCGATGGAATTCAGCAGCCACCTGAGCAATGGAGCAGCCCTCTTTAGGAACGCACTGCTCCCCCCTCAGCCTGGGGAAGGGGCTAGAAAAAGTGCCTTAAACATTGCCTGCTTCACCCCTACCCTGGCCAGCACACCAAGGCTGGCAGGGATCCCGCCATAATGGTAAGAATAATTCAAGAAAACCTACAAAATTGACTTTGTTCACCTTGGGCACATGGGACGGTCTTTATTGGACCATCCCAGGGCCAACAGCCTAGAGAGGAGGACTGCTCTTATTGCTGGAGAACTGGCTGCCCTCAGCAAGACACAGCTTCCCGGTGAAGGTCAGTTGTTTGAGATACAGGCTGGCTACACATTCTTTTGGATTGGATGCAAAGCAGACGAGCACCGCGAAACAAGACTTGGGTTTGCCATTAAGTCCACACTAATCAACAAGCTGGCTGCACCTCCCAAGGGCATAAACGATTGCCTGATGACAGTCAGACTACCTCTTCCAAGAAAGCGGTTTGCCATGCTGATCAGTGCTTATGCACCAAGCATGACCAACCCTGATGACATCAAAGAAAGATTCTATGAGGATCTAAAAGCAACCATCTCAGCTGTACCCAGAGCAGATACTCGGTGATTTCAACGCCAGAGTTGGTACAGATCACATGGCTTGTGAAGGAGTGCTGGGGGAAAAACGGCATCGGCAGCTGCAACAGTAATGGACTACTTCTGCTGGAGACCTGTGTTGCACATGAGCTTCTCATCACTAACTTGGTCTTTCGCCTACCAAACCATAGAAAGACATCATGAATGCATCCTTGCTCTAAGCAATAGCATCTAATAGATTATGTCATCGTCAGGCAAAGGGACAGGCAAGACATTAGAGCCACCAAAGCCATGTGTGGTGCAGATTGCTGGACTAATCGTTGCTTGTTGATTACCAAGATCAACATCAGAATTCAGCCACCCAGAAGGCAACAGGGGAAAAAAGTCCCTAAATGCCTCAACCTTTCCTGGCTCAAGTGCAACTGTGTCAGGCAGTCATTGATTGAAGAAGTCAATAGCAAGCTGGAACCCCTACATCTTAATTCGCAAGATGTCGAGACAGACTGGGCATTCTTTTGTGATTCTGTCTACGCCACTGCATTAGAAGTGGTGGGTCCCACCACTTGAAAGCATCAAGGACTGGTTTGATGACAATAACGATCGCATCCAATCACTGCTGGATGAGAAGCATCATCTCCACAGGGCCCACCATAATGACCCTGCATCTGCATCCAAGAA
The DNA here is from genome assembly GCF_027579695.1 of Neoarius graeffei. NCBI lineage: Eukaryota > Metazoa > Chordata > Actinopteri > Siluriformes > Ariidae > Neoarius > Neoarius graeffei. Next base: position 43,680,943 of record NC_083572.1, read on the forward strand.
AGCTGCATTCTGCAATATCAGACAGACCATGCAGTCTGAGCTATGGCAAATGCAGGACAAGTGGCTAAGTGAGAAGGCCAATGAGATCCAGTCTTTCACTGATTGCCATGATATGAAGAACTTCTACTGCACTCTTAAGGCTATCTATGGCCCCACTTCATCAGGATCATCCCATCTTCTTAGTGCTAATGGAAACACACTGATCGCTGACAAGGTGAATATCCTTGAGTGCTGGGCAGAACACTTCTTCAACAGTGTTCTCAACTGACCACCCACCATCAACAAAGAAGCGATTGCAAGACTGCCCCAGGTCCCAACCAATCACTCACTTGCCAAACTTCATACTGAAGAAGAAGTGGAGAAAGCTGTGAAGTGCCTTTCCAATGGCAAAGCACCTGGTGCAGACTCGATCCCAGCGGAAATTTATGCCTCTGGTGGCCCACAACTGATCAGGAAACTCACTGAGTTGTTCCAGTCCATGTGGAACCAAGAGAAACTTCTGCAAGAATTCAAAGATGCTTTAATAGTCCACCTGTACAAGCAGAAAGGTAACTGAGAAGCTTGTGACAACCATCGCAGCGTCTCACTGTTCCCCTCTGTGGAGAAGATTCTGGCCAGAATTTTGTTGAACCATCTGGATCAACACCTGGAGCAAGGCTTGCTACTTGAAAGTCAATGCAGATTTAGGTAGGGCCACAGTACAGTGGATATGATCATCGCTGCACGCCAGCTACAAGAGAAGTGTCAAGAGTAAAACATCAATCTCTACACCACTTTTGTGGACCTGACCAAGGCCTTTGACACCATTTCCTGTGACGTACTCTGGAAGATCATGGCCAAGTTCAGCTGCCCTGCAAAGTTCATTTCACTGGTCAGGCAATTCCATGATGGCATGCATGCAAGTGTGCAGGACAATGGAGAGTACTCACATCCATTCCCTGTATCCAACAGCATCAAACAAGGCTGTGTACTGGCCCCCACACTCTTCAGTATCATGTTCTCAGCCATGCTAACAGACTCTTTTTGTGATGGCAACATTGGTCCCCACATTAAATCCCTCACCAAACTGCTTTCTTCCACCTCCGGAACATTGCCCACCTTCACCCCTTTCTTTCCACTAGTGATGTTCAAACATTGATCCACTCCTTCATTATGTCCCACTTAGATTATTGTAACTCCCTTTTCATTGGCCTCCTTACTAAATCCCTTCAAAGATTACAATACATTCAGAACTCTGCAGCGAGACTCCTCACCCATACTAAACCATCTGCTCATATCACCCCCATTCTTTCTCAGCTTCACTGGCTACCTGTTCTGTCCAGAATCAAATATAAAATCATACTACTCACCTTCAAAGTTCTCCATAACCTTGCTCCTTACGTCTGTGATCTCCTGACCCCTTATACTCCATCCTGCTCTCTCAGATCCTCTAGCTATAATCTCCTTGCTGTTCCTTGCACTAAACTCTCTACCCTGGGTGGCAGGTCCTTCAGTGCCATGGCCCCCAAGCGCTGGAATTCCCTTCTTCAACCCCTCTTTGACTGCTCTTCTCTTCCTTTCTTCAAATCTCATCTCAAAACTTTTTGTTTCATGAACATTTCTCCACCAGTGCATAAACTCACCACTCTTTAGCAACTTTTTTTGGTGTTTTCTCTGATGTATGTAAAGCAACCTTGAATTTGAGAAAGGTGCTATATAAATGTAACTTATTATTATTTATTATTATTGGAGTAGGTATCATATACCGAACCGATGGCAAACTGTTCAACTTGCTGAGGCTGCAGGCTAAAACCAACATCCAGGAAGCTACTGCCCATGACTTTCTCTTCGCTGATGACTGTGCACTAAATGCTAGTATGCAGTCTGACATGCAGGAAAGCTTGGATCTGTTTTCCAAAGCCTGTGACAGCTTCGGCCTTGCAATTGACATCAAGAAGACCAAAGTGATGTATCAGCAACCTCTTGCAGTCCCCTACACAGAGCCATGCATCACAGTCAGTGGCCAAAAGTTCACAGCAGCAGACAAATTTGTCTACCTGGGCAGCATGCTGTCACAATCTGCGAACATCGATGAAGAGGTCTCTTACAGGATAGCCAGAGCCAGCTCTGCCTTTGGCAGACCCCAGGAAAAGGTGTGGGAAAGGAGAGGAATCACCCTACAAACCAAGCTCAAAGTGTACCAAGCAGCTGTGATTCCTTCTCTGCTGCATGCCTGTGAAACCTGGACAATATACAGTCTGCATGCCAGGCAGCTGAACTCGTTCCACATAAGATGCCTCAGAAAGTTGCTGCACATCAAATGACAGGACAGAGCGCCAGATACAGAGGTCCTCCAGAGGGCTGAGATGGAGAGTATTCATGCGATGCTCAAGCGCACCTAACTCAGATGGGCAGGTCATGTGTGCTGTATGGCCAATGAGCACCTCCCAAAGAGACTGCTGTACGGTGAGCTGAAAGAAGGCAAGCACTGTCATGGAGGACAAAGGAAGCGCTACAAAGACACTCTGAAGGCTTCCCTTAAGTGGTGCAGGATCAATCCTGATTCCTGGGAGGAAGCTGCACAAGATGGATCTGCTTGGCACAATCAGATCCAGTCTGGAGTAGCTGGCTATGAAGAGAGATAAGTGGAGGAGCAGAAGCAAAAATGCCAACAGCAGAAGAGCAGAACCAGTGCCACCTCACAATCTGACTTACCCCCAGCAACCACTTGCCCTCAGTGTCATATACACTTTAAAGCAAGGCTTGGCCTGATCAACCATCTTCATACCAACAATTCCCAGTGATACATGTAGCTGTGGTCATCTTTGCTTGCAAAGGATGAACAACACTTACAAGAGCTGACTTTCTAAACTGACAGTTTTCAAAGATAATTTTTTATGAGACTTTCAGCACCTCACATTTGAAAACTTCTTCTTTACCTTCAGTACCTACATTGACACACACACACATACACACACACACCTCATGGCATTTAGCTCAGTTTCTCCAGGCCTCTTTCTTTCTTAATGTCACGTGTGCCCTTGTGGTCATTTGGAAAGGTTATTTTCTTTAGGCTTGGCCCTATATTGCTGGATAATAAAGGGACTTGACAGTCCTTGTGGAGCAACATGCTTCTTTATCCCTCTTTGCAGCCACTGGTGTCTGCTGTGCTTATGTGCAGCTGATTAGTGGGCTGACAAAGCTCACTGACACACACACATACACACACGCCATTGGTGCAATTGCATGCCATCAGCCCAGCATTCTGCCATTCGGATGCATTTTTGAGAAGAAAGAATGGCCTTAAGCATAACGTCCCTTTTTCCCTTTTCTACTTATCCTGTTGAGTGCTTTCAAATGGATGTATGCTTTGGGTAACCGGAACCATACTGTAGCTCTGCACTGGTGGATTTTCAAATCCTCTATACAGTTATTCCTTTTTTTTTTATCTTTCAACTTCATGATGTGACATCATGTTAATGTTACTGCAAATAAGTACATTTCTCTGTTTATTCTTTGTTTATGCTAGTATGGCACACATTCAGAAGGTTCATTTCATCATTTTGACTGATCATTGCAATCAATTATCATTGTAATATCTAAGCTCTGCATAAGCAAGGTACAAATGTTATATTTTGGGAATAACAATAGTCTCACTATAGAAATATGAACACAAAAAATTTCTTCGTCTATTTACCTGTGTTCACTTACTCACAATTAGGATGAAGATCAGGGATTTTGTGTGTATTGCTTCCATAAATATTATTTACAGTGCTGATAATTGAGATGGAGATAAGTTATATGGGGCATACTAAAATGCATTTTGTTGTCAGAGTGCACGAGAAAGGCAGATGTAAGTCCAGAAGTGTTCAATATCGTACAGTGCGATTTAAACATAAAGTGCATGAAACACACACAACAACAAACAGTCTGAATCATCAGGCAAGGTCATAAACAGGATAACAGGTAAGAGGTCGATCGAGGCGTGAACAGGATATCGGAGGCAAAACGAGGACGAGAACTAGGAACGAGAACAGGAGTTGAGAAATCAAGAAAATCACAAGGACGGGAAACAAGGCTCGGTACTGCACACTGGATGTGGCTGTAGAAATGGCCCGGATGTGGGTGGAGCACAAAAGTATGGCAGGCTGTTATTTGCTTGTGAGTTTGCTTTATTTTTCTTTTCAGCACAACTCCTTTCATTGGGGACACACTCATACACACACACTCATACACACACAGAGTACTATCGTGTTCTGGTCCCCGATCTCCCCTCCTCTATTCCTCTCACTCGTTTTATAGGGCACCATCACTGTAAGAGACACACAAACACACGTTAATTGACAACAGGCATAGCAATATGACCACTCACCTTTGCTGACTCTGCCCTCCATTCACAGACTGACGCTCGGCCACACCCCCGCTGCCACATACCCCCACCGCCCGACTCAGGCTGGGGAGCCGTCCAGCCTGCAGTGGACTCCCCCCCCCTCGAGGGGACAGGAAGTCCGCCACCACCATCTGCGCCCCCGGCCTGTCGACCACCTTGAATTTGAATGGCTGGAGGGCAAGATACCAACGAGTGATTCACGCGTTGGCATCCTTCATGTGGTGGAGCCACTGGAGGGGTGCCTGGTCTGAACAGAGGATGAAAGGGCATCCCAGTAGGTAGTACCAGAGGGCAAGGACCACCCACTTGATGGCTAGGCACTCTTTCTCTATCATGCTGTACCTGCCTTCCCGCATTGACAGCTTCCGGCTAATGTACGGTACAGCATAGGACATTCCTCCCCCTCCCCCTTCTGGGACAGAATGGCCCCCAGCCCCCTGTCCGATGCGACCATCTGTAAAATAAAGGGGAGAGAAAAGTCAGGGGAGTGTAACAGTGGCCCCCCACACAGTGCAGCCTTTACCCTAGAGTAAGCCTGTTGGCATTGCTCCGTCCACTGGACCGGATCTGGTGCTCCTTTTTTAGTGAGATCAGTCAGCAGGCTGGTGACGTCCGAATAATTAGGTATGAGTTTACGATAGTAGCCAGCCAGCCCCAGGAACTGTCTCACCCCCTTTTTGGTCTTGGGCCTTGGGCAGGCCACAATTGCTGCAGTCTTATTAATTTGGGGATGCACCTGCCCATGGCCCAAGTGGAAGCCCAGATACCGTACTTCCACCCGCCCAATTGCACACTTCTTTGGGTTAGCTTGAGACCCGCACGCCTCAGCGACTTTAGGATGGCTCTAAGGTGTTCGAGGTGCCGCGGCCAGTCATTGCTATAGATGATAATATCATCGAGACACGCAGCTGCATAGGTGGTGTGGGGGCAGAGAACCCTGTCCATAAGCCGCTGGAATGTCACAGGAGCCCCAAATAACCCAAAAGGAAGTGTGATGAATTGGTGTAAGCCAAACATGTGGAAAAGGCCATTTTCTCTTGGGATAGAGGAGTCAAGGGAATCTGCCAATTTCCCTTCATCAAATCCAGTGTCGAATAAAAACGAGCAGTGCCTAATCGATAGAGCAGCTGGTCAATGCAAGGCATTGGGTATGCGTCAAATTTAGACACCGCGTTGACTTTTCTATAGTCCACACAGAACCGGACCAACCCATTGGTCTTGGGGACCAGGACCACTGGGCTGCTCCACTGTGGGACTCCTCGATTATGCCCATTTCAAGCATGGCCTTGAGTTCATCCCGGACCACCTTTTTCTTGTGTTCGGGCAGGCGGTAAGGGCATCTGCACACTACCACCCCTGAGGGGATCTCAATGTGGTGTTCTATGAGGTGGGTGCGGCCGGGCAGGGGCGAAAACAAGTTGGAAAATTCCTTCTGCAACTGGGCTACCTCCGTGAGTAGGGCTGGGGAGAGGTGGTCTTCACAAGGGACCGGAGTGGTTGGTGATGTCAATTTTCTTTTTTTGAACCTCCGGCCCCAGCTCCGCCTTCTCCGGGATTACTGACACCAACACCATGGGGAACTCCTCATTCCAATGTTTTAACAGATTGAGGTGGTAAATTTGCAATGCCCCACCCCTGTCCATTCGCCTCACCTCATAGTCAACGTCCCCGACTCGCCATGTGACCTTGAAGGGCCCTTGCCACTTGGCGATCAATTTGGAGCTCGACGTGGGCAATAATACGAGTACTTTGTCTCCCGGTGTGAACTCTCTAAGGTGCATGCCCCTGTCATACAGTCGGATTTGACATGTCTATGAAGATTCTCAGTCATCCAGGTCATAGTAAACTGTGGGTGGTAAAAGAGAGCAACTGGACTTGCTTGAAGATTCTCATTCCTCTCATCTGAAAGGCTTCTTCAGTTCTGCCTGACCAATAGGGAGTATCAGGTGTTTATCCTCTCATGGATGAAAAGTAATCCTAAGGTGTCGTTGAGTCAGTTGGTGTGGGTCACTGGGGGCTGGGTGTGAACAGCCTAGAGAGTCGTTAGGGTGATCAAAGAATTGTTGGTTCTCTCTGTCCTCCTGTGAGTCACTGAAAACAGCTGGGTTTTGCTCCTCACTCTGCGTATCACCCTGACACGGTGCTCACGTAGATGGCTCTGTGACAGCTTCTCCCACCAATGCTAGTCCAGGGTCTTTCCCAGCAGGACCCACTCCTTTCTATGTGTGTCATTAACTCCTTAAATCCTGGCCAATCAGTCCCCAAAATCAGTGAGTGGGTGAGATGAGGATTAACCGCCACCTTTACACTATGCTTTTCTCCCCGAAATAGAATGTGGACACTAAAGGGTAGTTGTGAACATCCCCATGCACACACAACACCTTCACCACTCATGCTCTCCCCAATGCCTCACCTTGCACCAGGCTTTAGTGGATTGAGGTCTGGTTACAGCCGGAATCTACCAAAGCCTGGTACGTATCCCCTTGGACACTTAAGTGTAAGTGCAGAAGTGTTCAATATCATATAGTGTGATTTAAACATAAAGTGCATGAAACACACACAACGGTAAACAATCCAAATCAGCAGGCAAGGTCATAAACAGGATAACAGGCAAGAGGTCAGTTGAGGCGTGAACAGGATATCGGAGGCAAAACGAGGATAAGAACTAGGAACGAGAACAGGAGTTGAGAAACCAGGAAAATCACAAGGATGGGAAACAAGGCTTGGTACTGCACACTAGACATGGCGTAATACTTCACAAAGTCTTAGCATCAGTGCAGTCCTTAAAGAGCCTAACACTCAGTTCACTAATAGAGAACAGGTGCGCCTTGTTCACGGAGCGTGTGCTGGAGCTTGTTTGGCACGCGTGCAGCCCGCGATGCACCTTCAGGTGCACGTGCCAAGGCATGCAGGACTGACATTTGTTCCCATAAAATCAAATTAGATAGCTGAGGTCAAGGGGTCATTAATAGTTATGTGGTGAATAGCAATTGAATGTCTTCAATTATTACCATTTCTCTAATCATGAAAGGATCATCACACCCCATCACTTCCTCCAAAATGGGTTTAATTTGTCAAGTCTTTAATCTAAGAACGAAAAATGGGTTTTCTTCTTTGTCTCTACAGAACAAAACGAGCTCTGACTTTTAGACATGCCATGCTCAGAGAAGTTCTTATCGAGCTGTTTTTCAATCTCACCAGCCCTCCTAGGCCTTTAATAAGCACCCCTTAATTTGACACTGATGTTGGCACATCCAGCTGCTCCACACTGTGGTCTCTGTCTCATTAAGAAACAAAGCACTGAAAAGCCTTCAGGACCAAAAAGGCCAGACATGTTTCTAAATTGTTGCAGAACATTTTATGAGTGAAAAGCATCCAAAAATGCAGTGAAATGGAGGCAGTTAATGTTTTCTATACACTCACCAGATGTGCAAGTTCATATAAATTTAAATAAGTTCATAAATCAGTAAATCCTCAAAGAGCATTTGAATATACTACGAGTCAAACACTCCTGCTCATAAAAGGTTTGCTCTTAGTACTATTTTTAAAATTAAAATGCAAAACACAAACAAATTAAAAAAAAAACCCTACAATCACCTATACTGTATGAAATAAAGCACAGAAATATCTATTGAACAAAATCTAGATAATGCAGTGCTATGAGGCTATCATGGGCAAAAACTCACTGAAACTGGACCAGTTTTTTTTTTTTTTTAAATAATCAATTGTCCATTTTCAAAGAGCCTGTGCCCATGATAGCCTCAGAGTCCTGTTCTTGGCTGACAGGAGTGGAATCCAATGTGGTCTTCTACCGTTGTAGCCCAACCACATCAAGGTTTGATGTTTTTTTTAATATGCTGACATGTTTTTTCTGCTGCAAAGAGTGATTATTTGAGTTGCTATATCCTTCTTGGCAGCTTGAACATACCTGGCCATTTACCTCTGATGTCTCTTATCAACAAGGTGTTTCAATCCTCAGAACTGTGTCACTCACTTACTGTATTATGATTCTGTGTAAAATCAAGAGACGGTTGTATGTAAAATTCCCAGGAGATCAGCAGTTCATGAAACATCATGAAATATATAAGCCTGTGTGTGTGTGTGTGTGTGTGTGTGTGTGTGTGTCTTGCAAAAGTATTCATCCACCTTGGTGTTTGTCCTGTTGTGTTGCATTGCAAGATGTAATTAAAATGGAGTTTTGGAGGGTTAGCACCATTTGATTTACACAACATGCCTAAAAGGTGCAAATTGTTGTTTTATTGTGACACAAAAAATAATTAAGATGAAAAAATAGAAATCTGGATTGTGCATAGGTATTCAGCCCTTTTGTATGAAACCCCTAAATAAGAGCTGGTCTAAACAATTCACTTCATAAGTCACATAATTTGTTGATTAAGATCCACCTGTATGCAATCAAAGTGTCACATGACCTGTCACATGATGTCTGTATAACTCAACCTGTTCTGGAAGGACCCTGACTCTGCAACACTACGAAGCAAGCAAAATGATAACCAAGGAGCACTCCAAACAGGTCCGTCCACAAAAACATTTTTCCAATAGCTTTCGGGCTTGTCCACGTGATCTTAAGCAAACTGTAGACGAGTAGCAATGTTCTTTTTGGAGAGCAGTGGCTTTCTCCTTGCAACCCTGCCATGCACACCATTGTTGTTCAGTGTTCTCCTGATGGTGGACTCATGAACATTTAAAGGAACAGTCCACCGTATTTCCATAATGAAATATGCTCTTATCTGAATTGAGACGAGCTGCTCCGTACCTATCCGAGCTTTGCGCGACCTCCCAGTCAGTCAGACGCAGTCAGACGCGCTGTCACTCCTGTTAGCAATGTAGCTAGGCTCAGTATGGCCAACAGTATTTTGGGGGGCTGTAGTTAGATGCGACCAAACTCTTCCGCGTTTTTCCTGTTTTCATATGACCAGTGATATGAAACAAGTTCAGTTACACAAATTGAAACGTAGCGATTTTCTATGCTATGGAAAGTCCGCACTATAATGACAGGCGTACTAACACCTTCTGCGCGCTTCGGCAGCGCATTGATATCTGAGCTCCGTATCAATGCGCTGCCGAAGCGCGCAGAAGGTGTTAGTACGCCTGTCATTATAGTGTGGACTTTCCATAGCATAGAAAATCGCTACGTTTCAATTTGTGTAACTGAACTTGTTTCATATCACTGGTCATATAAACCTATGTAAACAGGAAAAATGCGGAAGAGTTTGGTCGCATCTAACTACAGCCCCAAAAAATACCGTTGGCCATACTGAGCCTAGCTACATTGCTAACAGGAGTGACAGCGCGTCTGACTGCGTCTGACTGACTGGGAGATTGCGCAAAGCTCGGATAGGTACGGAGCAGCTCGTCTCAATTCAGATAAGAGCATATTTCATTATGGAAATACGGTGGACTGTTCCTTTAACATTAGCCAATGTGAGAGAAGCCTTCAGTTGCTTAGAAGATACCCTGGGGTACTTTGTGACCTCACTGACCATTACATGCTGTAGAAATTCGAGCAGGTGGGTGGAGCACAGAAGTACGGCAGGCCAGAACTGACTTTCCAAAAACTCTTTATTTTGCACTTTTAAGTGACATTCACAATCTTCCAGCCACACATGCACGCACACACAAGGCGTCTAGTTGGGGAGAGACCTCCCTTCCTCTGCTCTCTCTCTCTCCTTTTATAGGGCGCAGTCACTGGGGAAGATACACAAACACAGGTTAACTGACATCAGGTGCAGTGATTCTGGCACTTACCTTCCCTGACTCCGCCCTCCGTTCACAGACCAACGCTTGACCACGCCCCCACTGCCTGACTCAGGCCGGGCAGCTGTCCAGCCTGCAGCTGACTCCCCCCACTCCCCCGATGGTCCGCCACGACCATCTGTGCCCCCGGCCTGTGGACCACCTTGAAGTTAAAGGGATGGAGTGCCAGATACCAACGGGTGATCAGTGTGTTGGCATCCTTCATGCGGTGGAGCCACTGGTGGGGCACGTGGTCCAAACAAAGGGTGAAAGCGTGTCCCAGCAGGTAGTAGTGAAGGGCAAGGACCACCCACTTGATGGCCAGGCACTCCTTTTCTATCATGCTGTCATGGCCCTCATGCACCGACAGCTTCCTGCTGATGTACAGCACTGGGTGATCCTCCACCTCCTGGGACAGAACAGCCCCTAGCCCCCTGTCCAACGTGTCTGTCTGCAACATAAAGGGGAGAGAAAAGTCAGGGGAGTGTAACAGTGGCCCCCCACACAGTGCAGCCTTTACCTCAGAGAAAGCCCACTGGGATTGCTCTGTCTACTGGACCGGATCTGGTGCCCCCTTTTTAGTGAGATCAGTCAGCAGGCTGGTGACGTCCAAATAATTAGGTATAAACCTACAATAGTAGCCAGCCAGCCCCAGGAACTGTCTCGCCCCCTTTTTGGTCTTGGGCCTCAGGCAGGCCGCAATTGCTGCTGTCTTATTAATTTGGGGACGCACCTGCCCATTGCCCAAGTGGAAGCCCAGATACCATACTTCCACCCGCCCAATCGCACACTTCTTTGGGTTGGCTGTGAGACCCGCTCGCCTCAGCGACCCAAGGACGGCCCTTAGGTGTTACAGATGCCGCAGCCAGTCATTACTATAGATTATAATATCATCTAAGTATGTGGCCGCATAGGTGGCGTGGGGGCGGAGGACCCTGTCCATAAGCTGCTGGAATGTAGCGGGTGCCCCAAATAGCCCACAAGGAAGTGTGACAAATTGGTGTAAGCCAAACGGTGTGGAAAAGGCCATTTTCTCTCGGGATAATGGAGTCAAGGGGATCTGCCAATAACCCTTTGTTAAATCCAGTGTCGAATAAAAATGAGCCGTGCCTAGTCGATCCAGCAACTCGTCAATACAAGGCATTGGGTATGCATCGAATTTAGACACCATGTTGACTTTTCTATAGTCCACACAGAACTGGACTGACCCGTCAGCCTTGGGAACCAAGACCACCGGGCTGCTCCAGTCACTGTGGGACTCCTCGACGATGCCCATGTCGAGCATGGCCTCGAGTTCTTCCTGAACCACCTTTTTTTTGTGTTCGGGCAGCCTGTAAGGGCGGCTGTGCACTACCACCCCCGGGGGCGTCTCAATGCGTTGTTCTATGAGGCGGGTGCGGCCGGGCAGGGGCGAGAACATGTCCAAAAATTCGGTCTGCAACTGGGCAACCTCCGTGAGTTGGGTCGGGGAGAGGTGGTCTCCACAAGGGACCAGAGAGGTAAGCGATGTCAATGTTCTCTTTTGAACCTCCAGCCCCAGCTCCGCCTTCTCCGGAACCAACGACACCATCGCCATGGGGACCTCCTCATTCCAAAGTTTGAGCAGATTGAGGTGGTAAATCTGTAGCACCCCACCCTGTCCATTCGCCTCACCTCATAGTCGACGTCCCCGACTCGCCGTGTGACCTCAAAGGGTCCTTGCCACTTGGCAATCAATTTGGAGCTCGACGTGGGCAACAGCATGAGTACTTTATCTCCCGGCGTGAACTCCCTAAGGCGCGTACCCCTGCTGTACAGGCAGATTTGCCGTTCTTGGGCCTGCCGCAAATTCTCCTGGGTTAGGCGTGTGAGTGTGTGGAGTTTTGCGTGCACGTCGATAACGTATTGAATTTCATTTTTGCTCGTTGAAGGGCCCTCCTCCCAATTTTCCCATAGTACATCTAGGATGCCACGCGGCTTACGCCCATATAACAAGTCGAATGGGGAGAACCCCGTGGAAGCTTGTGGGACCTCTCGCACTGTGAATAACAGGGGTTCAAGCCATTCATCCCAATTGCGTGCGTCCTCACGTACAAACTTTTTAATTATGTTCTTGAGGGTGCGATTGAACCGTTCGACTAAACCGTCCGTTTGTGGGTGATAAACGCTGGTGCGGATAGGCTTAATTCCTAGTAACCCATACAGTTCGCGCAGTGTGCGTGCCAAACATAGTGCCTTGATCAGTCAGAATCTCTTTGGGGATTCCAACTCGGGAGATGACATGGAAGAGTGCTTCCGCAATACTACATGCTGAGATATTGCGAAGAGGCACTGCTTCCGGGTATCGCATTGTATAGTCCACTAGAACTAAAATAAAGTGATACCCTTGTGTTGACCGATCTAATGGCCCGATGAGATCCATCCCAATTCTTTTGAACGGGGTCTCGATTAATGGCAGAGGGCGCAAAGGCGCTTTTGGAATGGGCGCTGGATTTATTAACAGGCATTCGCGGCACGCCGTACACCACCTACGGACATTGCCGCGAATCCCTGGCCAATAGAACCGGGCCATTATTCGGGCTAGTGTCTTATCCTGCCCCAAGTGTCCAGCCATGGGATTAAAGTGAGCCGCCTGGAATACCAATTCCCGGCGGCTCTTTGGGATCAAAAGTTGTGTGATCGGCTCCTTAGTCTGAGTGTCCTGCGTCACTCGGTATAATCTATCCTACATAATGGAAAAATAGGGGAAGGATGGGGTGGCGTTTGGCTGGAGCATTTGACCATCGATTACTCTCACTTAGTCAAACACATGCCGCAGAGTCTCGTCTCGTGACTGCTATAACGGGAAATCTGCAAGGGATTCCCCGAGAGAGGGAGGCGGAGCCTGCTGCTCCTCAATCTGACACGGTGATGACGTAGATGGCTCTGTGACAGCTGCTCCCTCCAATGCCACACCGGGACCTCCCCCTGCTGAACTATGGCAGGCCCCACTGTTTACTAAATGGGTCATTAATTCCCGAAATCCTGGCCAATCAGTCCCCAAAATTATCGAGTGGGTAAGGCAAGGATTAACCGCCGCCTTTACACTAAATTTCTCCCCTCGAAATAGAATGTGGACCGACAGTAAAGAGTAGTTATGAACATCCCCGTGCACACACAACACCTTCACCAATTGTGCTCTCCCCAATGCCTCGTCTTGCACCAGGCTTTGGCGGATTGAGGTCTGATTACAGCCGGAGTCCACCAAAGCCTGATACATATCCCCTTGGATACTCACCGGTATGTGATACGCTCCGGCCCGATCGAGGGCGGTCCCTGGCGCGTCGGGGATCCAGACCACCGCGCCCACCTCCATTACCGAGCACTGATGTTGGAGGTGCCCCGGCTCCGCGCAACGCCAGCAACCCGGCCTGGGCTCTCTTTCTGCACCGGCGTTCTGGGGCTCACTCACCTGAGGGGGGGGGAGAGACAGACATGGAAGTGGGAAATGGTAGGGCACTGCGGGTGCGGTGGGGCAGCTGGGGTGGAGCCAGCCCCCGCCTCCGCGGTGGGGGAACGGGGTGACGATGAGGAACAGAATGGGAGGGGGAGAAAGGAGGGGGACAAGAGGAGACATGCTGTCCTGCTGTCGGAACAGCTACCAAATGGTCCTCCACCAGCTTGATGGCCTGATCCAGTGATGCCGGCTGATGGCACTGGACCCACTCCGCGGTCCCTTTGGGAAGTCAGGCGATGAACTGCTCCAGTACCACCAGATCAACGATTCCCTCGGCGTCGTGGTTGTCAGCCCTCAGCCACTGCCGGCAGGCATCCCGGAGTTGCTGGCCAAACACGAACGGCCGGCCGACCTCCTCTAGTCACAGAGTGTGGAAGCGCTGTCGTTGTTGTTCTGGGGTGTGCCCCACACGCTGGAGGATGGCCTGGCGCAGGTCTGCGTAGACCAGCTGGCTGTCAGAGGGGAGCTGTAGCGCGGCCAGCTGTGCCTCGCCCATTAGCAGGCGTGCTGTTCCACCGGCCAGTCCCAGGCCTCTGCTGCTTGCTCAAAGAGCGCGAGGAAGGCCTCGGGGTCGTCGTGCAGGCCCATCTTCGTAAGGGTGAGGTAGGGAGGGCCCGTGGCAGTGGAGGGGGTGGACCCTGCCAATGGGAGGAGGTGCCGGAACGCCTGACAATCTTCCTGCTACGCCAGCACCAGGGCCTCGAACCTTTGCTGCTGCTCCTTCCGGAGGGCGACCAGCTCCTTGTGCTGGCTCTGTTGGTCCATGGCAAGGGCATGGATCAGGTCCATGAAGGGGGAGGACTCCATGGGGCTGTTCTCCTCTGTGCTCCAAATCCTGGGTTTCGGCACCACTGTAGAAATTCGAGCGGGTGGGTGGAGCACAGAAGTATGGCAGGCCAGAACTGAGTTTCCAAAAACTCTTTATTTTGCACTTTTCAGTGACATTCACAATCTCCCAGCCACACATGCACGCACACACACAAGGTGTCTGGTTGGGGAGAGAGCTCCCTTCCTCTGCTCTCTCTCTCTCCTTTTATAGGGCACAGTCACTGGGGAAGACACACAAACACAGGTTAACTGACATCAGGTGCAGTGATTCTGCCACTTACCTTCCCTGATTCCACCCTCCGTTCACAGACCGATGCTTGACCACGCCCCCACTGCCACATATGCCTTGCTCTTGGAGTGATATTTGTTGGTCGACCACTCCTGGGGAGGGTAACAATGGTCTTGAATTTCCTCCAGTATATACAGTGGGGCAAAAAAGTATTTAGTCAGCCACCAATTGTGAAAGTTCTCCCACTTAAAAAAATGAGAGAGGCCTGTAATTTTCATCATAGGTACACTTCAACTATGAGAGACAGAATGGGGGGAAAGAATCCAGGAAATCACATTGTAGGATTTTTAATGAATTAATTGGTAAATTCCTCGGTAAAATAAGTATTTGGTCACCTACAAACAAGCAAGATTTCTGGCTCTCACAGACCTGTAACAACTTCTTTAAGAGGCTCCTCTGTCCTCCACTCATTACCTGTATTAATGGCACCTGTTTGAACTCGTTATCAGTATAAAAGACACCTGTCCACAACCTCAAACAGTCACACTCCAAACTCCACTATGGCCAAGACCAAAGAGCTGTCAAAGGACACCAGAAACAAAATTGTAGACCTGCACCAGGCTGGGAAGACTGAATCTGCAATAGGTAAGCAGCTTGGTGTGAAGAAATCAACTGTGGAAGCAATTATTAGAAAATGGATGATATACAAGACCACTGATAATCTCCCTCGATCTGGGGCTCCACGCAAGATCTCACCCTGTGGGGTCAAAATGATCACAAGAACGGTGAGCAAAAATCCCAGAACCACACGGGGGGACCTAGTGAATGACCTGCAGAGAGCTGGGACCAAAGTAACAAAGGCTACCATCAGTAACACACTACACCGCCAGGGACTCAAATCCTGCAGTGCCAGATGTGTCCCCCTGCTTAAGCCAGTACATGTCCAGGCCTGTCTGAAGTTTGCTAGAGAGCATTTGGATGATCCAGAAGAGGATTGGGAGAATGTCATATGGTCAGATGAAACCAAAATAGAACTTTTTGGTAAAAACTCAACTTGTCGTGTTTGGAGGAGAAAGAATGCTGAGTTGCATCCAAAGAACACCATACCTCCTGTGAAGCATGGGGGTGGAAACATCATGCTTTGGGGCTGTTTTTCTGCAAAGGGACCAGGATGACTGATCCGTGTAAAGGAAAGAATGAATGGGGCCATGTATTGTGAGATTTTGAGTGAAAACCTCCTTCCATCAGCAAGGGCATTGAAGATGAAACGTGGCTGGGTCTTTCAGCATGACAATGATCCCAAACACACCGCCCGGGCAACAAAGGAGTGGCTTCGTAAGAAGCATTTCAAGGTCCTGGAGTGGCCTAGCCAGTCTCCAGATCTCAACCCCATAGAAAGTCTTTGGAGGGAGTTGAAGTCCGTGTTGCCCAGTGACAGCCCCAAAGCATCACTGCTCTAGAGGAGATCCGCATGGAGGAATGGGCCAAAATACCAGCAACAGTGTTTGAAAACCTTGTGAAGACTTACAGAAAACGTTTGACCTCTGTCATTGCCAACAAAGGGTATATAACAAAGTATTGAGATGAACTTTTGTTATTGACTAAATACTTATTTTCCACCATAATTTGTAAATAAATTATTTAAAAATCAGGCCATGTGATTTTCTGGATTTTTTTTTCATTTTGTCTCTCATAGTTGAGGTATACCTATGATGAAAATTATAGGCCTCTCTCATCTTTTTAAGTGGGAGAACTTGCACAATTGGTGACTGACTAAATACTTTTTTGCCCCACTGTGTGTGTGTGTGTGTGTGTGTGTGTGTGTATACAGTGCTCAGCGTAAATGAGTACACCCCCTTTGAAAAGTAACATTTTAAACAATATCTCAATGAACACAATTTCCAAAATGTTGACAAAACAAAGTTTCATATAACATCTGTTTAACTTATAACGTGAAAGTAAGGTTAATAATATAACTTAGATTACACATTTTTTTCAGTTTTACTCAAATTAGGGTGGTGCAAAAATGAGTACACCGCACAACAAAAACTACTACATCTGGTACTTTGTATGGCCTCCATGATTTTTAATGACAGCACCAAGTCTTCTAGGCATGGAATGAACAAGTTGGTGACATCTTGCAACATCAATCTTTTTTCCATTCTTCAACAATGACCTCTTTTAGTGACTGGATGCTGGATGGAGAGTGATGCTCAACTTGTCTCTTCAGAATTCCCCATAGGTGTTCGATTGGGTTCAGTTCAGGAGACATACTTGGCCACTGAATCACTTTCACCCTGTTCTCCTTCAGAAATCCAACAGTGGCCTTAGATGTGTGTTTAGTCATGTTGGAAAAGTGCATGACGCCCAAGGGCACGGAGCGATGGTAGTATCTTCTCTTTCAGTATAGATCAATACATCTGTGAATTCATGATGCCATCAATGAAATGCAGATCCCCGACACTAGCAGCACTCATGCAGCCCCACATAAGGACACTGCCACCACCAAGGGCGGGTGGTGCATAAGGGCAATTGGGCGACGCACTGCCAAAACGAAAAAAAAAAAGGTTTTTTTTTAAACAAACTTTCACCAGCGCTGCTCTAGGCCGTTTTAATGTGTCTCTGGGTATCATTGTCCAATCAGGGTGGTCTTGCTTCTAGAGTACCGCCCCTTTTGGGGCGATTTCAGTCACGTTGAGAATCGCCCAAGAGTTCACTGATAGAGTCCCATGTTAATATATTTTTTTTCTCCTGACTGACACTTCAATGCAATCTCTATGTGTTCCGGGGGGGCTTGCCCTAACGTGTTTACGTCACTGCGAAGCGCGGCAAAGTTGCTTTCGATCCGCTCAGTTTCTGAGGTTAGATGGATGTGGAAAGCAATTCAGTGTGGTCCTTAAAAGAAGTTCCATTTAGTCAGCGATCAAATCGAGCTAAATTGGCAACAAAACAAGCTGGACCCCCTCGACCAAATCTAAACATAAAACAAATTTCGACAAAGGGGGGAAATCATATACTCGAGGTTTTACTTCAACATGGTCCCAGCGCAAATCCTGGTGAGCTGGCTGCAAGGACGCCTCAGCGGTTTTCTGCTACCCCTGCTTACTTTCCCACCCTGGAGGTGGCTCCACAGACAACACTGCTTGGATGGTCACTGGAGATTCGGACATGCATCATTTGTCAGAGAAAATAAAAAAAATGAGTCATCAAAGATTCACATGGGCAGCTGCGTGAAATTTTCGGCTTTTGGGAGAGTGAACATTGCTACACAACTGGATGAGGGCTACAGGCTAGCAGTTCTCCACCACAACGATGAGGTGAGCAAGAACAGGCACATATTAAACCGGCTCATCCAACGCGTGAAATTTTGTGGAGTGTTCGAGTTAGCTGTACGAGGCAAAGAGGAAACCGAGGGCTCCAGTCACCGTGGTGTTTTTCTGGGTTTGGTTGACTTCGTGACTCACACACACACACACACACACACACACACACACACACACACTCACAGAATCAGTTCACTTTTGATGTTTTCAATGTGCATTTTTATATTTGCCACACTTTGCTCTGAGAGTTAGCACTTTGGTAATATCCTTGGTAAATACCAGTAATTGCAAGATCTAAAGATCCACTCATCTATGTATTTATTCAACTGCTATTGTTATGTTAGCCAACTATTTACAATGTTTTGTTACAGTAAGTGCACTTTCCTGTTGTCCTTAAGTTGCACAGTCTGTAAAATTTCTGCTGGTCATGGAGTTTGAAGTACAAAATCTTTTTACAGAACATTCTGTAGAACAGTACTTTCAAGATTGGCAAATATGTATTATTTTTTAAAAATATGGTTTCCTTTCTTATTTAGTTGTTGGACATATCTTTTATAAAGATATCATTCACATCATACAATATTGAAATAATGTGAATAGTGAATAGGGCGTAATTGGAATTGGTCATTGTGGAGCCAAACTATTCTTCGATTGTGAATGTTGTTTGCAACTTTACACCACAGCCTATAGCTTAGGTAGCTACAGGGAAAAGATTTCTGTCATGTGCTGCCATCTAGTGGACAGAAGGGGCATGGAACTGTGATATGCAGAGAGAAAACAAAAAAAGAGTCAATAATGTCTGTCTACCTATAATGTACCTGTTGAATGAGTCACCTTATGACATTATTGGATAATTTGCCCCTCCTGAGAAAATTTTCAGGACCCGCCACTGGCCACCTCCATGTTTCACTGTCGGCATCATGCATTTTTCTTTGTATTCCTCACCTTTGCGACACCATACAGTTTTGAAGCCATCAGTTCCATAAACATTTATCTTGGTCTCATCACTCCAGAGTATAGAGTCCCAGTAGTCTTCATCTTTGTCAGCATAAGGCCTGGCAAATTCTAGGTGGGCTTTTTTGTGCCTGGGCTTTAGGAGAGGCTTCTTTCATGGACGGCATCCATGCATGCCATTCCTCTGCAGTGTAAGCCGTATTGTGTCACAGGAAATAGTCACCCCAGTTTGGCTTTCTACTTCTCTAGATAACTGCAGTGAACTTGCATGCCAAGTTTCTTCAACCCTTCTCATCAGAAGACGCTCCTGTCGAGGTGGTAATTTCCGTGGATGACCTGGACATCTCTGTGAGATGATTGCAGTTCCATCTTTCTTAAATTTTTGTACCACTTTTGCGACAGTATTCTGACTGATAAGTAAAGCTTTGCTGATCTTCTTGTAGCCTTCACCTTTGTGGTGTAAAGAAATTATTTTCTTTGGGGAATTCTGAAGAGACAATTTTGAGCATCACTCTCCATCCAGCATCCAGTCACTAAAAGAGGTCATTGTTGAAGAATGGAAAAAGATTGATGTTGCAAAATGTTGCCAACTTGTTCATTCCATGTCTAGAATACTTGGTGCTGTCATTTAAAAATCATGGAGGCCATACAAAGTACTAGATGTAGTAGTTTTTGTTGTGGGGTGTACTCATTTTTGCACACACCCTAATTTGAGTAAAACTGAAAAAATGTGTAATCTAAGTTATATTATTAATCTTACTTTCACGTTATAAGTTAAACAGATGTTATATTAAACTTTGTCTTGTCAACATCTTGGAAATTGTTTGTGTTCATTGAGATATTGTTTAAAATGTTACTTTTCAAAGGGGGTGTACTCATTTATGCTGAGCACTGTATGTGTGTGTATATATATATATATATATATATATATATATGTGTATATATATGTATGTGTGTGTGTGTAGTGAATGACATCAGTTAATGTTCACATCAGGTATCAAAATGAAGAAAAAGTGAAAAAGTATGATCTCTATGACCTTGATTGTGGCATGGATGTTGCTTCCAGAAGAGCTGGCACCAGTCAAAAGTTTGGACACATCTATTACTATGAATGTAGTTAAAAAATAAATAAATAAATAAATAATAAAAATCTAACCCTTTTTACTTATCGCTATAAGGGGCGCCAATAGCCATGGCGGGCATTGTATGTACTGGACATAATGGAGAACTGTTTTCAATTTTAAATCCTTAAAAACCGGTGATATGTTTCTCCCACTTCCCGAAAACATGGATTGGCTATGCTAAATTGCCCCAAAGTGTGGATGAATTTGTAAATGTGTGTGCATGCAAGATGCCCTCCTATCTGTAGTGAATTCTCTCACCTTGTGCTTAGTGATCCCAGGAAATGCTCCATATCCATCATGAATCTGATAAAGTGGATAAAGTGCTCACTGGACAATTTTTTCTTTCAAACTAGATGGCCTTTCGATTTCATAAAATTGGGGAAATGTAGTTCCCTCTGAAATTTGGTCATTGTGATATATGTTTATTTCTGTAATATCTAAAAAAAAAAAACACCAGGCCATTCTGTGGCTGGGAAGTTATTTAACTTGAGGGGTTTTCCCTAGCAAATAATGTGCATGAAATTGCTTGCTTCGCACAGTCAAGCAGACAGAGGAAGTCTGTGTGCATGCGTGGGTTTACCTTCTTCTTTTGGGTTTTATGGCAGCTGGCATCTACAGTGTTGCATTACTGCCATCTACAGGTTTACCTTGACTGTGCACTGACAGTTACATCATTCTGTCGCGAAACAAACAGCTAATCACACCGAGGTGATCGCTGACCGCCGATATTTATTAGTTTGGTCCTGTGTTTAATCATTCATCACATAACTTGTTTTCTTCTTGATTTCTGTTACTGTAGTCAGTCTTTCACATTTCATTTACACACTCACGTCCTCCGTTTTTCTCTCCTGTTTCAAATTTGTATCCCACAATGCCTTGCATGAACGGGGAAAGCCCACCACGTGATGCACGATGTTATATCTTGAATTGGGTCATGGTGAAGCAGGAAAAAGTAGCAGAGAATTTAGGGCCACGTGGCCCTAAATTAATTAATTGTTCTATTTAAAAAAAAATAAAAAATAATAATAATAATAATAATAATAAAATTGGAAGTCTGTGATTCAAATTCAGTAGCTTTTGGTCCACTAAACAAAAATAATTGGGTGTCAGGGAATATTATTTTTATGACCTGAATTTAAAAAATCTGAAAAGCAGTCTACCTTTAAAAAAAAAGAGATATGCTTGGGGTGAATCCATGAAAAGTGTACATGATTTTGAAATAAATCCTTGTAATCCTTTTAGGAAATTTGAAAATGCAAACAGACACAGTGATTTAATGAAAATGATCATAATGTGTTGTACAGTCTATCCATCCATTATAGAACAGTATAGGGTCACAGAATGTGATATAAGGCCACAATACAGGGTCGGGGAAGCTGAAGCTAATCCCAGCTGTCTTCAAATGAGAGGTGGGGTACACCCTGAGCTGGTCGCCAGTCCATTGCAGGGCTAACACAGAAACAAACAACTATTCCCAATCACATTCACACCGACCTATGGACAATTTAGAGTAGCCAGATGACCTAATCTGCATGTCTCTGGACTGTGGGAGGAAACTGCAGCACCTGGAGGAAACCCACGCAGGCACTGGGAGAACATGCAAACTCCACACAGAAAAGTCCTAGCTGGCCATGAGATTCAAAACTGGAACCTTTTTGCTGTGAGGCAACAGTGCTAATAGTAATTACAGTGGCACAACAAAAGAGCATGGGGAAGCAGGGTATTAAAGTTCACAGAATGACTGTACAATGCGGATGACATGGTGTTGCCACCACTGTAACTACTGCACTACTGTGCTACCCATGTTGTAGTCATTCTGTGAATTTTGTATACCCTTCCTCCACTAGTCCTCTAGAATCTGTTGTGCCACTGACTGCTATACTCGATAAATGTCATAGCACTGTCAGGCCCATCACTACAGTATGATTAGACTGTCGTAAATGTGGCAGATCTAACCAAGCATTAATGTAAGCAATGCCCCATGCTATGTTGCTCAACACAGTTTTCTTATACTGTTCCACTTCAAGTAGCTTGTCATTGAGAGTCAGCACAAGTTATTGTCATGGTACATGGAGCAATGCATGCACATACGGTAGAATTGCAAACTTTTTTTTTTTGCAAAACATATGTTCCACCAGTACTTACTATACGTGTTCATAATATTTTATCTGTAAATGTGTTTCATTTTCACTGCCAAAAGCTCAAGTATTTGTTACATATTTGTTTGTAGTGGCTAATAAGGTTGTCTCACAGTGATGCTGGATCACTGATATGTTTCCAGGGAGAAACTTACTTTACATCGATACAGAGGAAATAAAGCTGCATCATTCATTCATTCATTCATTCATTCATCATGAACCACTTTACACTGGTCAGGATCTTAATGTATCTAGAACACTGGATGCAAGGTGAGAAATATGCAGGATGGGACACTAGTCCATCTTCGGATATAAACCTGTATTTTTTTTTAACCCAAATTAATTTTGATAACACTTTACATTAAAGGTACAATTAACTAACATCAATTAATGCATTACTTAGCAATGTTAACAACCATAAATTCAGAATTAATAAACCACAAGTCATGTTCATAAAGCCACACCTATATTAAATCATGTTGAACAAATATGCCTGTGTTAAATGTTTATAACAAACAGGTGTCATTTTAAATGAAAAATAATGCACAATGCATCCTTGCTTATCAATTTTGCAGATTACCCAGCACAAACAGGTTAATTAGTAGGAAGGGTTCTAACTAGGCCTTTTCAGCGCATCAGGCTGCTGCGCAGTGTTTCCTTACCGCTACGCCCACAATATTGCCAACATACCTGTAAAAGTTGCAGCTACACTAATAAAAAGACTTGTCAATCTTAAAAATTGGTCTTTTGTTTAATTTTCTCATGTTATCCCCATGCGGCAGTGACAGCACGCTGCCGTGTGAATGTTCTACATTCTTCGTGTGCAAGTGACCTCACGCTTGACATCCCAACCTGGAAGTCCGCCATGTTGGATGATAAACAACAATCAGGAACCAGCACTTCATGTGTGAGCTGCTGCAATGCTTCAGAAGAAAGACTATGCCTACTTTGTGTGTGGTATATAATTGCAGTAATAATGTTACTAATGACGAAGAGAAACAGTTCTTCAGAATTCCCAAAATAATTAAAAACGGTGACAAAACAGATGAAAAACTGTCCAGAGAACGGCGTGTGCTGTGGTTAAAAAACATAAGGAAGGACTTAACTGAGGAAAAAGCTAATTGCACCTGCGTGTGTGGTGACCACTTTATATCTGGGAAGAGTTAATTGCTAATTCAAGCTAATGTTTTCTGCTGGTTAAATTGAACTTTTGAGCTTTAATGCGAACATTCTGCTTCTCACCTTGCAGAAGCAGCAGCAAACCTACATGGTAAAACAAATCCAGATTGGGCACCAACACTCAAATTAGGACACAATAAGATCAAGACAAAAACTCATTTTGCAGTATCGAGAAGTAACAGGATACAGGACTTACGACCTATGCGACTTACGACCGATCGACTTTACGACCGTCTGGTTATGACTGGCAAATGTTTCCCAGCTGAGCTAGCTGAGCGTACAACAGTTTCCGCCCTAGCTCCAGGCACATGCGCAGTCTCTCTCGCGCTCCCTCCGTCATACAGTTTCCGCCCCAGCTCCAGGCACATGCACAGTCTCTCTCGCGCTCCCTCGCACACTCCGTCATACAGTTTCCGCTCCAGCTCCAGGCACATGCGCAGTCTCTCTCGCGCTCCCTCGCGCACTCCGTCATACAGTTTCCGCCCCAGCTCCAGGCACATTCGCAGTCTCTCTCGCGCTCCCTCGCGCACTCCGTCATACAGTTTCCGCCCCAGCTCCAGGCACATGCGCAGTCTCTCTCGCGCTCCCTCGCGCACTCCGTCATACAGTTTCCGCCCCAGCTCCTGGTTTATGAAACGAGCAAATCCTCCCGCCAGCCCGAGCACTGCAACAGCTGATGATGACATGGACGACCCACAGCCAAGCACCAGTGATGCCAGTGGTCACTAAATTTTGTATTTTGCTATGTTTTACATTTGTATTTTGGTATGTTTCAAACTAAAATGTTTTCTATTTTTCACACCTGTATTTCGTATTTTTTGTTTTGCACATATTAAACGAATTGTACTGTATGCAGTGTAGTATGCAGTGTTTGACTTAAACCAAATAATGAGCCAAGGTAATGAAATAAAATGTTGATAAAATAAGACTTTAAGATGATTACAATATCATTACACATCACAATATACTTACGTTCATTTAACATAGGCCGACTTACGACCAGATCGGTTTACAACCGGTCAGTCGTAACCAAATGCAGTCGTAAGTCGATGACTACCTGTAAATGAAAGATCTGACAGGAAAGCCAGATTAGAAGCAGTGCAAACCTTAGCAAGTTTGGATACACAAGGAGAACAATGTGGGTCAACTTTGCCAACTGAGATATTAGCAATGTCATTTGAATAACCCAGTAATTTCGTTTTACTTATGCACTTTGTTTTACAGACGTACCAGAGTCAAATGAAATTGTGCCTGAAATCCTCCCAGCAGAGACGCACACAAAGTGCTTCCCAGACGGAACTCACTGGGTTACAAATATCTCAAATGGAGCAGTGCCATAGTGCTATGACTTGTGAATTGGTGGAACTTAAGAAAAAAATATAGGAAGCTGGTTTAACTTGATTGCCAAATTATGATGTGCCTTGTATAATTTATCTCCATCAATTGTTCCTTTTGATTAGCGTGATTTTACTTTGTCTCTGAAAAGAAAATAGAATTAGCATAAAATAGTGATGTTTTTATTGCATGCTTTTAGACTGTGTTTTTACTCTATTTTGTCAAAGATCTTTATTGTTTGAAATTTAAAGGTTTGTTGGGTTAGTAATATATAAAAACAAGAATAATTAGAATATCAAAATATGCTAATAAAATATACTACTTATGTACATGTCCTTGCATTTTGGATTTGTATATCATTCAACATGGCAGCAGGTACATATGTCACACTGTTTTTATCACGTGGTTGCACACAAAAAATTTGGACATACTCCACTCACCCTCCATGTAAGCACCCAGTGCATAGCTGCCTGAGAAGTTTCATGTGGAGATTGTCACTGATAATGTTAATCCACTTTACCTTCTTCCTTATGCTGTGTTCGCAGTAAAGTGCCATCTACGGTATGTGAAGAGGCGCTTATGCTCCATGCACGTAATACTGTACGTGCTGGTCCCTGGCAATTTTTTTTTTTTATGATGCAACACGGTGCATTGAAACCATTGACATAACGGTCAATAGGGGAAGATATGATATGAGTTAGGTCTGGATAGTCATGTATTGTAATTGAATGGCTTTAGCTGAAAATAAAGCTGACACTTGGTGAACATCAACTGTTTGTTTGTTTTTTTTCCTTATTCCATAAGTATGACACTAATATAGTTGCATATTATTATAATAAGTCTTCAAACCAAAACTATCACAGCACCTTTTGGGAAAAAAAAACAAAAAAACCCTCATTCATGGTACCAAAAAAGATTGACTTTCAGGGAGGTCTGCAAGTGCCAGGTAATGCACTAGAATGCATCTCTGAGTATGTATAACCCGTGAGCTTTGTGAGCCGTGACCTAAAGCGGCCCCCAAACCCCTGTCTGTTATGATTGGTGCCACTACTCTGATATTTTGGTCTCGTTAGAACCTTGAGTAGGTATTGATGTTTGTATTAACGATAACAGTGGCGTGCACAGACATTTTGGGGGGCAAGTGCTCTGGGGGGAAAAAAGGGCACTTTTTTGCGCATGTGGAACACCTTATTATAAAAGTCTGAGATTTAACCCTCCTCTTGCGTTCGGGTCGCCACTGACCTGTTTTAGTTTTTAAAGGTGTAAAACAACCACTTAATGTTAATTTATTACATCAAGGCTTTTTGACTTTGCCAGGAATCTCGAGTTGAACAAAATAGAAAAAGAAATTTTTGTTTTCCTAAATCTGAAAATGGTCTAGCAAAAAATAATACTTTTGTGCAGTTGTTTCTGTATGCGATGGGCTACTTCACGACAAAATAATTACAGCTTGGGCTTAGAGGGCAAACAATACATTTTCACTCGATTCATGTGTTACCTGGCTGGTGAGGCAGGGGAAGAGCTGACTGACTGCTCGATGTGTTGTCTGCGCTACGACAAGGCCGTGGCTTCCAGGACGCTATGCTGCTGCAACCTCACATTGAATGCACTGCACGCTTGTTCACGTGGCAGAGCAAGAGAGACAGAGGTCCGGTGTGTGTGCGGAGGGGGCACACATTGGGACATTATTTTCACACGCGCTTTTAATGCCGCGGCTTTTCTAAAAGATCATGTCGACATTGGCCTCAGTAAACTGTAAAAAAAAAAATTCAAAAGGGCACTTTTTTGGACAGAGGGCAGAGGGGCAGGTGCTTGAGCACCACCTCGTGTCTATCTGTGCACGCCACTGAACGATAACAATCTTATTCAATCAATATTGAATAAAACATTAGGTGTTCAGTATTTGCCTGGTTCAGCCCAACATCACTGATTTTTCTTTTTTCATATTACTTGCAGTAAATAATGGTAGTGTAGGGTCCAGAGTAAATCACACTGATTTTTAAAATATACTGGATTGTATGCTACCAACATCATGTCCGTATTTGTATTATTTTACAGTGGTGCTTGAAAGTTTGTGAACCCTTTAGAATTTTCTATATTTCTGCATAAATATGACCTAAAACAACGTCAGATTTTCACACAAGTCCTAAAAGTAGATAAAGAGAACCCAGTTAGACAAATTAGACAAAAATATTATACTTGGTCATTGATTTACCGAGTAAAATGATCCAATATTACATATCTGTGAGTGGCAAAAGTATGTGAACCTTTGCTTTCAGTATCTGGTGTGACCCCCTTGTGCAGCAATAACTGCAACTAAATGTTTCTGGTAATTGTTGATCAGTCCTGCACACCGGCTTGGAAGAATTTTAGGCTATTTCTCTGTACAGAACAGCTTCAACTCTGGGATGTTGGTGGGTTTCCTCACATGAACTGCTCGCTTCAGGTCCTTCCACAACATTTCAATTGGATTAAGGTCAGGACTTTGACTTGGCCATTCCAAAACATTAACTTTATTCTTCTTTAACCATTCTTTGGTAGAATGACTTGTGTGCTTAGGGTCATTGCCTTGCTGCATGACCCACCTTCTCTTGAGATTCAGTTCATGGACAGATGTCCTGACATTTTCCTTTAGAATTTGCTGATATAATTCAGAATTCATTGTTCCATCAATGATGGCAAGCTGTCCTGGCCCAGATGCAGCAAAACAGGCCCAAACCATGATACTACCACCACCATGTTTCACAGATGGAATAAGGTTCTTATGCTGGAATGCAGCGTTTTCCTTTCTTCAAACATAATGCTTCTCATTTAAACCAAAAAGTTCTATTTTGGTCTCATCTGTCCACAAAACATTTTTTCCAATAGCCTTCTGGCTTGTCCACGTGATCTTTAGCAAACTGTAGACGAGCAGCAATGTTCTTTTTGGAGAGCAGTGGCTTTCTCCTTGCAATCTTACCATGCACACCATTGTTGTTCAGTGTTCTCCTGATGGTGGACTCATGAACATTAACCTTAGCCAATGTGAGAGAGGCCTTCAGTTGCTTATCTGTCTGACTGTGGATTGGTGGAGTCCAAACACTTTAGAGATGGTTTTGTAACCTTTTCCAGCCTGATGAGCATCAGCAACACCTTTTCTGATGTCCTCGGAAATCTCCTTTGTTTGTGACATGATACACTTCCACAAACATGTGTTGTGAATATCAGACTTTGATAGATCCCTGTTCTTTAAATAAAACAGGGTGCTCACTCACACCTGATTGTCATCCCATTTATTGAAAACCCTAACTCTAATTTCACCTTCAAGTTAACTGCTAATCCTAGAGCTTTACATACTTTTGCCACTCACAGATATGTAATATCGGATCATTTTCCTCAATAAATAAATGACCAAGTATCATATTTTTGTCTAATTTGTTTAACTGGGGTCTCTTTATCTACTTTCAGCACTTGTGTGAAAATCTGATGATGTTTTAGGTCATATCTATGCAGAAATATAGAAAATTCTAAAGGTTTCACAAACTTTCAAGCACCACTGTAGGGTTTTCAAAACAACCTTTGCAGATTGGGAAAATGTTGTCCAGTAATATTTTATTTGAACAAGAACTTCAGACACAGAGGTGCAGATTTAAATAACCCCCAAATGTAGGTCTAAATAAAAAGATTTTATCTTAACATAAGTACATATTGACTTTTTAATAATACACTTCAGCAATAATTCAGGTCAGAGGTCAATAGGTCCTACTTGTCAGGGTGCAGGCACTTAGGGATGTATTTGCAGGGGAGAGTGGGGAAGCAAATTGGAGACCAAGCTGAATCAAAAGACGAGAATCATAGTTGAGAAAACAGGCAGGGGTCGATTGATCAGCAATCAGGGCAATGGAGACCAGACTAGAAAGCGAGGTGAGATAAACGAGAAACTAGCTTGAGGAAATGGGAAGGCTGACAAAGTAAACAAATGGCTTGGTACGCAGGAGTAAACACTGAATGATACCTTGCTTCTGTGAAGTGTGAGATGGAGGCTTAAGTACCAGGGGAAGTGAATGAAATGAAATGAAAGTGAATGAAAGACAGGTGCAATTAGAACTCAAGTGACCGAGGGCACTGTGGATCTTGGGTGTTGTAGTTAATCAAATCCATTTTTGTAGTTCGTTTAGCGCTGTTGCTCTCAATGCAGTTACTGACAGACCCCCCCCCCAGAGGAGCTCCCTCCAGGAGCTAAACATTTCCTGGGATGGCCTCTCCCTCTTGGTGCAGGGGGGTTTGGGTACAGTTTGGGTACTGATACTCTTGTGTTTGGAGAGGGTCTAATATATCCTTGGCTCCCACCCAGCTTTGCTCCTTGGGTCCGTAGCCCTCCCAATCTACCAAGTACTCTAGTTGACCTCTTCTGTGCCTAGATTTGAGTATGTTATTTACCTGGTAGATGGGATCTCCTTCCGGGCATGGGGAGGTATATTGGGTGGGAATGTTCTCTGACAAGGGACCATGTATAGCAAGTTTCGGACATGAGACATGGAATGTTGGCAAGATGCAGCTGTGAAGTGGTAGTTCGGGCCTGTAAGAGACCTCATTAATGCATCGTCGTACCTTGTATGGCCCAATATACCATGCCTGTAATTTCTTGCATGTGTTGGGGCCCTTCAGATCTCTGGTGGAGACCCATACTGTGTCTCCTGGAGCAAATTCAGGATTTTTGCTTCTATGTTTACTGGCATACTCCTTGTACTTGGCGTTGACAGCCTCAATACGTTGGTGAACTTTTGGCTCTGTGAGAACCATTTGTCAACTGCTTGAACACTTGAAGGTGCATCATCCCACGGGAACAGGGGCGGCTGGTACCCAAGCATGCACTGGAATGGTGTAAGTTGAGTTGCTGAGTGTCTGAGGGAGTTCTGTGCATACTTGGCCCATGAGATGAATTGTGCCCAGTCCCCCTGGTTCCACATGCAGAAGATTCTCAGGAAGCACCCCACTTCTTGACTGGCTGTTGGACTGGGGATGATATCCTGAAGTGAGGCTCATGGATACTCCTAGTCACTCCATAAAACAAGACCAGAAACAGGAAATGAACTGAGGGCCCCAGTCACTGAGGATGTCTTCTGGGAGCCCAAAATATTGGAATACATGTTGAAATAATAGTTCAGCAGTTTGAAAGGCTGTGGGGAGGCCAGGTAGTGGGATAAGTCTAAGAGCTTTGGAGAATCTGTCTATTATAACCAAGATGGCTGTGTTGCCTTGTGATGGGGTAGATCTGTGATGAAATCAATGGCCAGGTGAGACCAGGGTCTTTGTGGTACTGGGAGAGGACAGAACTTTCCAGCGGGTGGAACTCTAGGTACCTTGGCTTGGGCGCATTCCGTGCAGGATGAGATGAAATGGTGAATGTCTGTCTGCATATTTTCCCACCAGTATTTATTTCATAGCAATTGGTGTGTACAATTACTGCTAGGGTGACCCGTGGGAGGAGATGCATGTGCTCAAGTGATGAATCTTCCTCCATGGTTGTTAGCTACATACAGGAGGCCAGGAGGACAGTTTTCAGGGGAAGTGGTGGGTTGTGAGTCCCCTATTTCCTTGTCTAGCTCCCATGAGATTGCTTGGATGAAGCATTCAGGTGCTAGGATGGGATGTGGTTCAGGATTCTGTGAAGGACTGTGGATCCTAGACAGAGTGTCTGCCTTAGTATTCTTGGTGCCTGGACGGTAAGAGATTGTGAAATGGAATCTTGTAAAGAACAATGCCCATCTGGCTTGGCATGGGTTAAGTCTCTTGGCTGCCTTGAGATATTTGAGATTTTTATGGTCAGTTAATATTACTAAAGGATGTGTAGCTCCCTCCAACCAGTGCCTCCATTCTTCTAGGGCTAACTTGATGGCTAGCAGTTCCCTGTTTCCGATGTCATAGTTTCCCTCTGCTTGAATAAGTTTCTTAGAGAAAAATGCTACTGGATGGAGCCTGGGTTTCTCTCCAAAACTCTGTGAGAGAATGCCTCCTACCCCGGTTTCAGAGGCATCTACCTCCACAATGAATGGTCAAGACGGGTTGGGGTGCTGAAGTATAGGGGCTGTCGTGAAGGCTGTCTTGAGCTTGGCGAAGGCCTCCTCAGCTGCTGATGTCCACTGGAGGTGTTTAAGACTCTTCTTTATGAGGGAGGTCAATGGGGCAGCAATGGAACTAAAGTTTCAAATAAAATGGCTGTAGAAGTTGGTGAACCTCAAAAAATGTTGGAGTTCCTTGACTGAGGCAGGTACAGGCCAGGAAGTTACTGCAGACACGTTAGATTGATCCATGCTGACTCCCTCGGCACTGATAATCTAGCCCAGGAATGAGATCTGATGCAGGTGAAATTCACATTTCTCAGTTTTGATGTATCGATGGGTCTCAAACAAGCATTGGAGTACTGACCTGATGTGCTTCAGATGACTTTCTTTGTTGGGAGAATGTATCAAGATATTGTCAATGTATGCAATTACATGTCTCCCCAACATGTCACAGAAGATGTCATTAATCAAACACTGAAAGACACTTGGTGTCGAAGAGAGCCCATAAGGCATGACTTGGTACTCAAAATGGCCGGCAGTAGTACTAAACACTGTCTTCCATTCACCCCCCTCACAAATTCGGATCAGGTTATAAGCACTGTGTAGATCTAGTTTAGAGAAGATCTTGGCTGAGTGCAGTTGCTCTAGGGCCGAAGGTACCAAGGGTAGAGGATATGGGTGCTTAACTGAGATTTGGTTGAGACCTCTATAGTCAATACAAGGGTGAAGACACCCCCCCTTGCATCTCCACAAAGAAGAACCCTGCTGATGCTGGCGATGTGAAGGGGTGAATGTACCCCTGTTTGAGGGCCTCTTGAATGTATTCCTCCATCGCCTTTTATTCCATTTGAGACGGGATAAATTTGGCTGCGAGGTGGAGAAGTGCCTGGTAGGAGGTCAATCACACAGTCATAGGGATGGTGAGGGGGCAGATCACAAGCTTTACCCTTGCTAAATACTTCCTTTAAGTCCATATAGCATTCTGGAACATTTCGTAAGGTATCGGACTGTGGACTGTCCACAGAGGTGGAGGAGATATTCAACCATGGGCGTAGAAGACAGTTTTGAAAGCAAGCAGGTGACCACTGTAGTATTTCCTTATTCTGCCAGGAGATTAGGGGATCATGCAATTGTAACCATGGATAACCCAGAATTATGTTGTGATTAGCAGTAGAAGTTACAAGCAGTGACAGAAGCTCAGAATGAAGGGCCCCCACCTGGATGTGCAGGGGAGCGGTTCTAGCGGTCACAAGACCCTCCCCTATTGAGCCTCCATTGATGGTTCTGATACTGAGTGGGCTTTGCAGGGAGTCTGTGGGCAGATTATACCTTTGGACAATCGCATTGTCAATGAAATTGCCTTCCGTGCCTGAATCAACAAAGGCAGAGAGTATGTGGGTGGAAGAGGGCAACTTCAATAATACGGGTATTTTGAATGATTGTTTTTTAAATGAGAGTACTGGACTCACCGGGCTTGACGTGGTCTCAGCATGTTTTTTGCAAGGTGGCTGTACCAGGCATTGAGAAATAAGATGGCTGGGACTCCCACAGTAGAAACACAGCCCATCTCACTTACGTCTCTCCTGTTCAGTATGTTACAGCTGTGTGTGAGAAACTTCCATGGGTGTAGGAGCATCAGTGGGTGAACTTGATCTGCTCACTTCCTTCATGGACAGGCGGCTGGAAATTAGATGGTCCAGATGGATAGCAAGATTGATGAGAGAATCAAGGGAGAGATGTTTGTCTCTGCATGCTAACTTAATGAGGATCTCTGGGCATAGACCCTGGTGAAACACTGCCTTCAAAGCTGGCTTGTTCCATGCAATAGCCGCAGCGAGAGTTCTGAAGTCTGGTGCATATTCAGCCACTTTTCTTGAACCTTGTTTAATGGTGAGGAGACTTTCGCTGACCTCTACACCTTCTGGTTCATGGTCAAATACTTGTTTAAACAGCTCAAGAAAGTTGGCATAAGATGTGGTGTGCTCGCCTCCACCTTTCCAAACGGCACTTGCCCACTGCAGCGCTTTGCCTGTTAATAGGGAGATAAACTTTTCTAACTTCTGTTCATCTGAAATAGCAGGGAGTGCTGAGAAGTACATAGAACATTGAAGTAGGAATCCCTTACAGTTCAATGCATTGCCAGCATACTTTTCAGGCAGCGGGAGAAGTTTAGCTGAAGTGGTGGAGGATTCGGGATGCGTTAGGAAGGCCTGCGACATTACAGGAGCAAGCTGAGCCATCCTGGTGTTTAAGTCAGCAAGCATCTGCTGATGTTCTCCTAATAAATGTCCCTGAGCACTCAGAGCAGTCTGCTTCGCTTCCTCTGTTACATCCATGCTGACGAAGTATCCTGTCAGGGTGTAGGCACTTATGCATGTATGTGCAGGGGAGAGCGGGGAAGCAATCTGGAGACCAAGCCAAATCACAAGATGAGAATTGTCATTGAGAAAACAGTCAGGGGTCGATCGATCAGCAAACAGGGCAACAGAGACTAGACTAGAGAGCGAG
This sequence comes from Neoarius graeffei, assembly GCF_027579695.1. NCBI lineage: Eukaryota > Metazoa > Chordata > Actinopteri > Siluriformes > Ariidae > Neoarius > Neoarius graeffei. The sequence goes on from NC_083572.1 coordinate 43,714,203, forward strand.
GTGAGATAAACGAGAAACCAGGTGAAGAAAACGGGAATGCTGACTAAATAAACAAACATCTCTTTTTGCTGCTATGTATATATTATAATTCATATGCACTAACAATTTTATGTAACTACTTTCTTTTGCCTATTGTTCCTAGAGATTAGATATTCATGGATCTACAATGGCCATCCTAGTGTCCTTATCCAAGACAATCGGTGCTTTGTGTCCCAGAGGACAGAGAACCTGTATATAGTTAAGGTAGAGCCATCCAATGTGGGTAACTACACATGTGTAGTAAAGAACATGATGACCAATGGCACTGTGTACAACTCACCCACTCCTGTGGTGCTGCGCTGGGATGGTGAGGGACCTCAGGGTCTTAATGGGTGCATCAATCAACTAGTGTGTCAGAAAAAAAAAAGAGTATGCTGCAGCTCACACAGTGTCAACTCGTGTTGGCTAGTGTCTGCCGTTTTAAAAACCCCATAAGTAAAATGCAGAGAATACATTTTGAAAAATGTTTATAAACATGAATATAAGTCTCCAATTGCAACAATGAAGATGAAATTATGAAAAAAAGCATTATCTACAAAACAGAGATCATATATGTATGTTTAGTGCCTGTGTTCTTTAACATCCTTATCTCAATGTGTTGGTTTATGTAGCATTCTCAGCTAACTCACTAATTAGCTAGCAGGCTTTTAGTTGGTTATTAAATAGGCTACAACAGTGCAAAATTAAGACATTTCCTTTACTCTATATTTACTGATTTCAGGTCACATTTTGTATGGGCATTACTTGTGAAAATGAATAAAAATAGCACTTTTTTAAGCAGTTATATTTAGGATGCATAAATGCAAATTGTCCTGTCAGTCCTACACAAGTACTGTACATATGGTACACATTCTGTAAAATGAATTGGCCACATTTACGATTAAAAAATTGTGTGTGTGTGTGTGTGTGTGTGTGTGTGTGTGTGTGTGTGTGTGTATATATATATATATATATATATATATATATATATATATATATATATATATTGCTTTCTTTTTTCCCCTCTTTTCTTTCAGTTGTTATGGGTTGAATACAAGCCTAAAATTGAAGTCCAGTTTGAAGAAACACTGCATGTCATCAAAGGATCATCAGTTAGACTAGAATGCTTCACTTTAGGAAAGTGGGTCTCTGCTTGAATAGCATATGGACTCTTTCTTGCCTCTAGAGGTTTCTCATGCTAGCAAGGACTTTGCACACTTGGCATATAGTATTTCTTTGAACTTTATTCAAGGGAAAGATTTCAGGAAAATGCTGGCTCTTTTAATCTTAGCAAAATGCGGCCAGAAGGAGAGAACAGGGCATTCATCATTGCAAAAACAGCTGCAAGGTATGATTCAGGGGTTTTGTAGGAGGTTAGGTACCTCTGATTTTCTAAGGGCAATGTGGCATTGAGGCTGTGCAAAGCCTAACAGGCATTGAAGAAGTCCAACTTTTGCACCTTGCATATTTCAAAATCTTATAGGTACAAATAAAAATGAATAAATAAATAAATAACCCTGGAATATTACAATACTACAATTATATACAAACAGAAAAGTACATTGCTGGTTTACAAAGCTGTTCTTTCACAACACAATAATTAATTTATTTGAATCTGCCTTTTCAGCTCCCTCAACTATTACAGTAGTGCTTGAAAGTTTGTGAACCCTTTAGAACTTTCTATAGTTCTGCATAAATATGACCTAAAACATCATCAGATTTTTACACAAGTCCTGAAAGTAGATAAAGAGAACCCAGTTAAACAAATGAGACAAAAATATTATACTTGGTCATTTATTTATTGAGGAAAATTATCCAATATTACATATCTGTGAGTGGCAAAAGTATGTAAACCTCGAGGATTAGCAGTTCATTTGAAAGTGAAATTAGAGTCAGGTGTTTTCAATCAATGGGATGACAATCAGGTGTGAGTGGGCACCCTGTTTTATTTAAAGAACAGGGATCTATCAAAGTCTGATCTTCACACCACATGTTTGTGGAAGTGTATCATGGCATGAACAAAGAAGATTTCTGAGGACCTCAGAAAAAGCGTTGTTGATGCTCATCAGGCTGGAAAAGGTTACAAAACCATCTTGAAAGAGTTTGGACTCCACCAGTCCACAGTCAGACAGATTGTGTACAAATGGAGGAAATTCAAGACCATTGTTACCCTCCCCAGGAGAGGTCGACCAACAAAGATCACTCCAAGAACAAGGCTTGTAATAGTCGGCAAGGACACAAAGGACCCCAGGGTAACTTTTCAGCAACTGAAGGCCTCTCTCACATTGGTTAATGTTCATGAGTCCACCATCAGGAGAACACTGAACAACAATGGTGTGCATGGCAGGGTTGCAAGGAGAAAGACACTGCTCTCCAAAAAGAACATTGCTGCTCGTCTGCAGTTTGCTAAAGTTCACGTGGAGAAGCCAGAAGGCTATTGGAAAAATGTTTTGTGGATGGATGAGACCAAAATAGAACTTTTTGGTTTAAATGAGAAGCATTATGTTTGGAGAAAGGAAAACACTGCATTCCAGCATAAGTATCCCATCTGTGAAACATGGTGGTGGTAGTATCATGGTTTGGGCCTGTTTTGCTGCATCTGGGCCAGGACAGCTTGCCATCATTGATGGAACAATGAATTCTGAATTATACCAGCAAATTCTAAAGGAAAATGTCAGGACATCTGTCCATGAACTGAATCTCAAAAGAAGGTGGGTCATGCAGCAAGACAACGACCCTAAGCACACAAGTCATTCTACCAAAGAATGGTTAAAGAAGAATAAAGTTAATGTTTTGGAATGGCCAAGTCAAAGTCCTGACCTTAATCCAATCGAAATGTTGTGGAAGGACCTGAAGCGACCAGTTCATGTGAGGAAACCCACCAACATCCCAGAGTTGAAGCTGTTCTGTACAGAGGAATGGGCTAAAATTCCTCCAAGCCAGTGTGCAGGACTGATCAACAATTACCAGAAATGTTTAGGTGCAGTTATTGCTGCACAAGGGGGTCACACCAGATACTGAAAGCAAAGGTTCACATAATTTTGCCACTCACAGATATGTAATATTGGATCATTTTCCTCAATAAATAAATGACCAAGTATAATATTTTTGTCTCATTTGTTTAACTGGGTTCTCTTTATCTACTTTTAGGACTTGTATGAAAATCTGATCATGTTTTAGGTCATATTTATGCAGAAATATAGAAAATTCTAAAGGGTTCACAAACTTTCAAGCACCACTGTAACTGCCCTGAAACACGGCCACACTCACTCATACATAAACCTACAAAAAATTATATTTACAGTATATCCACTGGGTTAATACAGACATCACTCTGACATTACATCCTTTACAGTACTCACACTGCTCTGTCCAAATATCCTACAAAAGTTCATGAACTCAGTATGTGCTTTATTTGGACAAATCCACAAATCAAAGTTGTAGTCCATAGCATCAGTCAAAGAGCAGGGGGGAGCCCTGAGATAATCCATAATCGAATTTCAAAAACAGTTAGAATTAAAGTTAAGAAAACAATGAATTTACAAAAATACACAATAAGACTTCAAAGCAAATGCCAACACATTTGTTATCCGACTAATGACAGCAAAGAAGCAGAGGCAGGAGCAAAACGAATACAAAAAACACGTCAATACAAACAAAACACATGGAGAAAAAATGACAAGTTCAAGCAGTGCTCACTGCACTCAGTGCCTCACTGTATATTGAAAGGGGGGATTTGTGACAGAACCCTTCATCGACCACCCCTTGACATGACCACAGCAATAAAACTGCCACTTTTAATTATACAGGAATGAGATTTTGTCAAATGTTGATAACTTTTCAGTCATGTTCTCTTAATTTTTAGCCAATATACAAGCTTACAATTTGTCATTTCCATCTGTTACTCATAGGCATTCTCATTTCATTACTTTAAAAGGAGTATCCATCCATCCATTATCTGTAGCTGCTTATCCTGTTCTACAGGATAGGGTCACAGGCAAGCTGGAGCCTATCCCAGCTGACTATGGGCGAGAGACGGGGTACACCCTGGACAAGTTGCCAGGTTATTGCAGGCTTGACAGAGACAAACAACCATTCACACTCACACCTACGGTCAATTTAGAGCCACCAATTAGCCTAACCTGCATGTCTTTGGACTGTGGGGGAAACCGGAGCACCCGGAAGAAACCGACACAGGGAGAACATGCAAACTCCACACAGAAAGGCTTGAACCCAGGACCTTCTTGCTGTGAGGCGACAGTGCTAACCACTACACCACCGTGCCACCTAAAAAGGAATATACAACCCCGATTCCAAAAAAGTTGGGACAAAGTACAAATTGTAAATAAAAACGGAATGCAATGATGTGGAAGTTTCAAAATTCCATATTTTATTCAGAATAGAACATAGATGACATATCAAATGTTTAAACTGAGAAAATGTATCATTTAAAGAGAAAAATTAGGTGATTTTAAATTTCATGACAACAACACATCTCAAAAAAGTTGGGACAAGGCCATGTTTACCACTGTGAGACATCCTCTTTTTCTCTTTACAACAGTCTGTAAATGTCTGGGGACTGAGGAGACAAGTTGCTCAAGTTTAGGGATAGGAATGTTAACCCATTCTTGTCTAATGTAGGATTCTAGTTGCTCAACTGTCTTAGGTCTTTTTTGTCATATCTTCCGTTTTATGATGCGCCAAATGTTTTCTATGGGTGAAAGATCTGGACTGCAGGCTGGCCAGTTCAGTACCCGGACCCTTCTTCTACGCAGCCATGATGCTGTAATTGACACAGTATGTGGTTTGGCATTGTCATGTTGGAAAATGCAAGGTCTTCCCTGAAAGAGACGTCGTCTGGATGGGAGCATATGTTGCTCTAGAACCTGGATATACCTTTCAGCATCGATGGTGTCTTTCCAGATGTGTAAACTGCCCATGCCACACGCACTAATGCAACCCCATACCATCAGAGATGCAGGCTTCTGAACTGAGCGCTGATAACAACTTGGGTCATCCTTCTCCTCTTTAGTCTGAATGACACGACGTCCCTGAGTTCCATAAAGAACTTCAAATTTTGATTCGTCTGACCACAGAACAGCTTTCCACTTTGCCACAGTCCATTTTAAATGAGCCTTGGCCCAGAGAAGACGTTTGCGCTTCTGGATCATGTTTAGATACGGCTTCTTCTTTGAACTATAGAGTTTTAGCTGGCAACGGCGGATGGCACGGTGAATTGTGTTCACAGATAATGTTCTCTGGAAATATTCCTGAGCCCATTTTGTGATTTCCAATACAGAAGCATGCCTCTATGTGATGCAGTGCCGTCTAAGGGCCCGAAGATCACGGGCACCCAGTATGGTTTTCCGGCCTTGACCCTTACGCACAGAGATTCTTCCAGATTCTCTGAATCTTTTGATGATATTATGCACTGTAGATGATGATATGTTCAAACTCTTTGCAATTTTACACTGTCAAACTCCTTTCTGATATTGCTCCACTATTTGTCGGCGCAGAATTAGGGGGATTGGTGATCCTCTTCCCATCTTTACTTCTGAGAGCCGCTGCCACTCCAAGATGCTCTTTTTATACCCAGTCATGTTAATGACCTATTGCCAATTGACCTAATGAGTTGCAATTTGGTCCTCCAGCTGTTCCTTTTTTGTACCTTTAACTTTTCCAGCCTCTTATTGCCCCTGTCCCAACTTTTTTGAGATGCATTGCTGTCATGAAATTTCAAATGAGCCAATATTTGGCATGAAATTTCAAAATGTCTCACTTTCAACATTTGATATGTTGTCTATGTTCTATTGTGAATACAATATCAGTTTTTGAGATTTGTAAATTATTGCATTCCGTTTTTATTCACAATTTGTACTTTGTCCCAACTTTTTTGGAATCGGGGTTGTAAAAGTAAAAATATAGCATATGTACTGTAGGTTTTATTAGATTTCTTAGTCTCTCATTGTAATCTTCAGCTACTCATAAAACTATATATGAGGCACAAGAGATAATATTGGACTATGCTCATCTCTCTTCTTTAAATGTTAAACACTGTATAGAGACTTAGAAACTCTTCTACTGGGTGTAATGGATAAATAGGAGGCTTTTTTTATTTCATTTGATAAACGCTACTAATATCTAACCAGATAGTATCATAATTTTTGGACTAGGCCCTTTCTGCAAAAATACTGGAACATATTATCAGAGGTCACAAAAGTACACAAATTCTTTACTTAAGTAGAAAAATAGTAACTTGTATAAAAAGGACTCTGGTGAAAGTAGAACTTATTCAACTTCTTTACTCAAGTAAAAGTACAAAAGTACAGACTCTGAAATGGATTCAAAGTATAAAAGTAAAAAATCGCTCTTTGAAGGACAGTTCTGCTTGCTGTTTCTGTGCAAAGCTAACTGAACCTCAAGTAATATTAATATATTATATTAGTATAAATACACAGATGATTGTTGAAAATTGTGGTGCTGATTGGTCAAGAAATTCGGACTATTTCTCGATAATTACCTTAAGCAACTCCGCAAAATGGTGGCCAATCGCTTCGTCACTGAGGAAGAATTATAAATTAGGAAAGAAAATACTGTTCCTAAAAGCACTAAAGAGGCTATGAAGTTTGGTCCAAAAGTATTTAAAGGAAAGGTGAAATTGTGATTTATTTTATCATTTTCAAAACAAAGTATTTTATGTGAGTCGGCATAGATAAGTGAGACAAGTCTCCGGGCATTATATTCACATGCCGCTTTTGAAGTTTTTGAAGAAAAAATAAATTTTTTTAATACGGTTTAAAAAAATAATCACCTGTGTATTGATACTAAAACAATTATCCACCTCAGGCTCAGTGAATATTGGTGAATAATAACTTCGACTTCATCTCAGTTATTATTCACCGATATTCACTTCACCTTTGGCTGTCAGTAATAGCACCTAAAGCATAGGTTCAGAGTGGCCTTCAAACACGGCCATGATGGACTACAATTCCCAAGCACCACAGCGCCCTTCCTCCCTGGAATATTTTTTCCATTTCCCAATCACCCGCCTACCTATATAAGTCCCAGGGAAACAAACAGATAATGCAAAGTACCACTCAGTGTTTCGACCTGACCTTACCAAGCCTTGATTTCTTTTTTCTGTATTCCCGTGATTCTGACCTTGTTTTCTGTATTTCCGAACTTGACCTAGTTTAGTCTCTGATACCATATTCATACATCAACTGACCTTAGCCTGACCCTGACTACGCTTCCTGGATTTCGACTTGGATTTGGTTACCAGTTTGCAATGCACTCTCTTTCCCCTGCAACTGCATTCAGTAAGTGCCTGCACCCTGCCAGGATACTTTGCCATTATGGATGCAGCAGAGGAGGTGAAGCAAACTGCTTTAAATGCACAGGGATGCCTGTTTGGAGAACACCAACAGATGTTAAGTGACCTCAACACTCGCATGTCACAACTAATGGCAGTTGCTTCGCAGGCCCTCCTGACACAACCTACATCCTCAACCAGTGCAGCATCGATGGTTCCTCAGCCCAAAAAGTTCTCAAGAGAGAAATCAGAGAGTTTAGATGGCTTTCTACTTCAATGTTCCCTGTACTTTTCAACTCTCACAGGTGCCACAGAGGAGCAGAAGATCGCTCTGTTTATCAACCTTCTCAAAGGAAAGGCCATGAAGTGGGTTAGTCCCATAGGGGAGTGCGGCGGTGAGCACACAACATCCTATGATCATTTCATTGAGCTACTCAAGAGAGTGTTTGATCACCAACCTGAGGGAGTGGAAGTAGGAGAGCAATTACTCATAATCCAGCAAGGAGAGAGAAGAGTGGCCAAATTCGCTCTGGAGTTTCGTACTCTAGTGGCAAGGAGCAGATGGAATGAGCCAGCTCTCAAGGCCACGTTCTGTCAGGGTTTGAACCCCGATGTCCTCACTGAGCTTGCTTGTTGTGACAAACATTTGTCATTAGATTGACCTGGCTATCAAGCTTGATCACTTGCTCTGCAACTGACCCTCCTTACAACACTCACCAGTCTCTCCACAAATTCCACAAAACCCCACTCCTATGGAAATTTCCAATACCTGAATGCCCTAATCTGAGAGAGAAAGAAGGTGGAAGGAGGGGCTCTGTTTCTATTGTGGTGAACATGATCATCTCATAGCACAATGTCCAGTTCGTCTGGCTAAGAGAGCAGGTCATCCTCATCAAGCATCCAGTTCTGACACCCTGGTGAGTCATGAAATCTGTTCTGTACAACCAACTTTAAAAATCCAAATCTTACTGAAACTTCCAGACTCAACCCATATTCTTTCTGCCCTCACAGAGTCAGGGGCTGAGGGCAGCTTCAGCAGTTATGAAGTCATCCAGAACCTCAGCCTGCCCACCGAAATACTTCATCACCCAGTAAGTCTAAAATGGGTCCATTGATGGTGGACCCATTGGCAAGGGTCTCATCACTGACTGCACCACCCCAGTCACGATTCAGGTTGGGGCCCTGCACATGGAGCACATCTGCTTGTTTGTCATGAATACTTCTCACCAAGCTGTGGTGTTAGGCTTCCCTTGATTTCAACAACACAACCCACTTGTATCCTAGCAGCATCGTGAAATTCTATAATGGTCTCCCACATGTTTCCATAAGTTACTCTGGCCTCCACTCCTGTGTAAAGCCCTGAGCCCAGAGGCATAGAACATGTACCAGCCTGTTACAACACACTCAAGGAAGTGTTTAGCAAGGGCAAAGCTAGTGGCCTACCTCTGTACCATCCCTATGACTGCACCATAGATCTCCTCCCAGGCATGGCCCCTCCATGCAATCAAATCTACCCACTATCCATCGCTGAACAAAATGCTATGAAGGAATATGTTCAGGAGGCTCTCAAACAGGGATACATCCATCTATCCACGTCTCCAGCATCAGCCAGCTTCTTTTTGTAGAGAAGAATGGGGGAGGGTTGCGCCCATGTATCGGTTATAGGGGTTTAAATCAGATCACAGTTAAATAATAATAATAATAATAATAATAATAATAATAATAATAAGTTCAACTTATATAGCGCCTTTCGAGAAACCCAAGGATGCTTTACAATTATCAACAAAGAAAAAAAATAATAACAATAAAAAATAATAAATAAATAAATGAATGAATGAATGAATGAATTAATTAATTAATTAATAATAAAAAATAAAAAGTCCACCAAGTAGGAGTCAGGATGTAATTCCAGTGGTGTAGCAGCCACAGTCCCACCAAAAGGCGCATGAAAACGAGTCCCACATCTCCAGCACAGCCGCTGTGACGCTGTCAGCCACATCGCTCAAACACCACGCCGTGGATCCACAAAGTGAGCACAGAAGCTCCGCCATGCAGAGCGCTGGTGTGTCCTAAACCGCCTGCACAGCTGCCGCGACGCCACCGAGCAACATCGCTCGGAACATCACGCCAAGCATTAAAGTGCAGAGCACTGGACAACCACGAATGTTAAATGAGCAGCGAGCTCACTGCAGTCCACAGCTGGGAGTGCAGGCATCACCCACAGCGAACCAAGGCCTAGAGGGAACCAACGCCCAAAACTGGGTCTGGAGCTACACCACAACCAGCAGACAAAACACTCAAACAAACATCAAACTACACAAACACACAGAAAAAAATAAAATAAAATGAAAATTGAAAAAGAAAGAAAAGAAAAATAAAATAAAAAAAAAAGCTCTGGTGAGAAGCGGCAGCCAGAATGCGCACGACGTACTCTCAACCGGAAATGGAAACCAAAAGTACCCTTATCCACTTCTGCTTGTACTGTCAGCACTAGAACAACTGAGAGAGGCCAGCATCTTTACAAAATTGGACTTACAGAGTGTGTGTAACTTGGTTCACAAATGTGAGGGTGATAAGTGGAAGACTGCCTTTAGCACCGCCTCTGGGCACTTTGAACACTGCATGATGCCATATGGCCTTTCTTGTGTGCCCAGCATATTCCAATGTCTGATAAATGATGTCCTCCACGACATATTGGGGCAATATGTTACCGGTATGGCCTATATAGACAACATTCTGATCTACTCCCTTGATGAAGCCACGCACTGCCACCATGTCACCTCAGGGTAGAGCCCTGCACTCCCGCGGGAGTCCCGTGGGACCCGCGGGACCCGACGCAAAGCAGTGTGGCGCGGGACAAATTTTGAAAGCTCATTGCGGGCGCGGGCGGGAGGGAGAGTGCACAATGCAGGAGCGGGCGGGAGAGGTGATAAGCTGCAGTCCTGCTAACTAAAAACATGTTTAAAATAAAATTTATAAATTATTAATTTATGTCTATCATATATAATTTGTGCTGGATATTTTATTTGGCATTAATAAAAACATTTTAAGATGCCTAAATTTGCGGATGTGGTCTAATCTCGCGTACATTTCCGATTCCTTTCCACTCTTCCGTGTTTGAGATCTCCGATCATGGCAGAAGCAGAGCTCCTCTAGTGAAGCTCACAGTGCTTCAGAAGTAAGTGCTGCTTTAAAAAGAAAGTGGGAGTGCGAGTGCACAAAGAGAATGCGCATTCACCTGTTCATTCTCGGAAGTGGGAGTGCGAGTGCGCAAAGCGAGAGCTGTCAATCAAAGCGAGAGCTGTCAATCATGAGCGCATGCAGCGCTCAACTTGGAATGTGTCAGCAGAATGTCAGAGTCTAAACAATAAACTTACAATAAACCTAACAATGCCACCTATAAATACACAACATGTAGATCTACGTAACGTTATCTGTGCCATCTCACAGCAGTTTGCTTAGCTATTTTTAATCAGGGCAAATAGCCTTATAGCCAAAACTAGTATATGATGCTTTGATTTATGGAGATGCCTTTTGTTTACATGTGATTTCCAAATGAGGGGTATTGCAATTTTATATTAGTCTAAATGAACATCTACACCAAGTTGCAAGCATCAGGGGAAGATTATGGACGCACCAAATTTGGCTTAACGGTCATTTAATGGTGAAATGCCGTTCGCACTGTCAGCCAACTTCGGGTTGTTTCTCTGAATTCCGAAAATAAATGAGACCATCCGAACACATCTGAAAACATCGTGGTTTGAACTGTGTTGGTTCAAATCAACTTGGTTCAGACCAAGTTGGTACTACAGCTTTGGGAAACAGTCGTTTTTTTGGATGTTAGTTAGTTCAAACTTGCATTGTACCATATTGGTTTAATGCTAACTTGGTTGGTTGGTTGTTTGGGAAATGCACCCCTGAACGTGAGCTGTAGATATTTATGCTCAAATCCACTCAAAGTAGGGGGCGGGGCACCATCACACTGTGTCTTTAAATTATATTAATTTCTTATAGGCCTACTTGTATTTCCTAGAATGTAAATGTGAGGAGTGACATATAAGCTATGTCCAATGTACAATATGCTTAATATCCACTGTAGATTTTGGTAGGTGTGTTGGGTATCTCTGTAAAGCCTCAGCTGCACATGCCGCCTGGCAACATGCACCCTCGCTACGTGCGCTAGGTGAAGGATCGGTCAGTGGAGAGCTCAGCTAAGCTCAGCATGTTTAATTCCCCAAGCCAATGACAAGAACTTTCGTGAGAAATAACGCATACGTCTGCATCATGCGGGATTTGCGGGCAGGAGCGGGATAAAATATGGCAGGCGCGGGCGGGAGCGGGACTGAAAATCATAATTCTTTGCGGGAGTGGGTGGGAGCGGGACTGCACAATGCAGGAGCGGGCGGGAGCTGGACTGAAAATTCTGTCCCACGCAGACCTCTACCCCAGGGCTCACCCGACTTCTAGAAAATCAGCTCTATGTAAAAGCAGAAAAGTGCAAGTTCCATGTGACCCAAATCTCATTCCTTGGATATATCATCAGTGCTAATGGGGTTGGTATGGATGCGAACAAGGTATCTGTGATTACCTCCTGGCCCAGACCCATCACGATAAAGGAGCTTCAACATTTCCTTGGATTTGCAAACTTTTACTGCAGATTCATCACAGAGTTTAGCACCATCACTGCTCCTCTCACCTCACTGCTAAAGAAGGGGTCCAAATGCTCCAATAGAACCCTGCCACAGGGAAGGCTTTTAAACATCTCAAGGCAGTGTTTACTTCAGCGCCCATCCTCTGACACTCCGATCCTACCAAACCCTTCATAGTGGAAGCAGATGTGTTTGAAATAGGGGTGGGAGGGGTTCTATCACAGTGCCTTGGGGAAAAGCCCAGACTGCACCCCATCACATTCTTTTCCAAGAAGCTCTCTCCAGGTGAACAAAACTATGACATTGGCAATCGAGAACTTCTTGTTCTTATGCTTGCCTGAGAAGAATGGAGACATTGGTTAGAGGGTGCCACCCATCCATTTGTCATCTTCACAGACCATAAAAAATTAGAATACCTCAAAACAGGTATGGCACGGTGGTGTAAGTGGTTAGCACTGTCGCCTCACAGCAAGAAGGTCCTGGGTTTGAGCCCAGCAGCCAACGGGGGCCTTTCTGTGTGGTGTTTGCATGTTCTCCCTGTGCGGGTTTCCTCTGGGTGCTCCGGTTTCCCCCACAGTCCAAAGACATATGGTTAGGTTAACATGGGATGGCCTTGGGCTGAAGTACCCAAGATTGGCGGCGCACACATATGCAGCAGCTTTGCTCTCCTATGATGAGCTCAATTTAGTTGTATATTTGTGCAGTGACAATAAAGGTATTCTAATCTATTCTAAAACAACCAAATGACTGAATCCCCAGCAAGCACGAAGGGCCCTGTTTTTCACCTGATTTCATGTCACCATTTCTTATCATCCCATGTCCAAGAATACCAAGGCCAACGCCCTTTCCAGATTGCACACAACAACTAGTGCTGGCAGTGAACCCACTCTCATTGTACCTTCCAACTGTTTCATTAATTCAATTACCTGGGAGATAGACAAAGCCACAGCCCAGGCCCAGCCACACAACCTTCCAGACTCCTGCCCCCCTGGCCATATATATGTGCCACCACATTTACAGGGACCGCTCATCACATGGGTCCCTTTATCCCCAGCAACTGGACATCCAAGCAGTCAGAGAACTGACCAGCCCCTCCAAAACAAGTATTGGTGAGAGAACATGCTAACTGAGATTAACTACTTCGTTTCCTCATGTTCAGTCTGCACTCAAGCTAAGGTACCCTGAGCTCCACCTGTTGACAAGCATTGCCCTCTACCAATACCGCAACAACCCTGGTCCCACTTAGCTATAGATTTTATCATAGATCTCCCCAAGTCTCAGAACCACACCATAATCATGGTGACCATTAATCGATTCTCCAGGGCACTAAAACTCATTCCCCTGCCTGGGCTCCCCACAACACTCGAAACTGCCAAACTCCTCTTCTCCCACATCTTTAGATACTATGGCATTCCAGAGGATATAGTTAGTGACAGAGGTCCTCAGTTTATGCCTCAGGTCTAGGCCAACTTCATAAAGAAGCTGGGGGTTTCGGTGAGTCTGACCTTGGTCTACCACCTGCAATCAAATGGACAAGTAGAATGTGCTAACTTGGAGATTGGGTGCTTTTTAAGAGTATTTTGTATGGAGAATCCACAGAATTGGTCCCTTTCTCCTATGGGCAGAATACGCCCAAAATTTGATTAAGTACTCAGCCACTCAGCTCACGCCATTCCAGTGTGTCCTTAGATATCAGCCTTCACTGTTCCCATGGGACAACTCCCTGACCCAAATTGCAGACATCAACTAATGGTTCAGGAGGCATGAGCAGGTATGGGAGGGAGTCCATCAATGCCTGGAAGAGGTAGCCAGCTGATACAAGTGCTATGCTGACAAGCATAGAGGGGAAACACCAGTATACTCTCCTAGTGCCTGAGTGGAGGTATCTAACAGAAATCTGCCCCAGACGAGCACATCCCACAGGCTCCAAGCCTGCTACATAGGCCCCTTTAAGATACTGAACAAAATAAATGAAGTTTCATACAAAATTAGAACTTCTGCCACTTTGCTGCATGGCCCCTACATTCCACATATCATACCTCAAACCAGACATTTAAGGTCCATTAGGCACCAACTCACCCATCAGTAAACCTCCACTACCACTGGAATTGGAAGAAGAGCCCATCTACCAAGTTTGCAAAATCCTATATTCCTGGTGCAGACAAGGTGGGTTAGAATGCCTGGTAGACTTGGATGGGTATGGCCCAGAGGAGCAAAGCTGGGTGCCAGCCAAAGACATCTTGGACCCACTCTTAACCCAAGAGTTCCACAGCCAAAATCCTGATAAGCCAGCTCCCAGAAAAAGAGGTTACCCCAGGAAGGAAGCTGCTCCCGGAGTGAGCACCTCGGGGGGGGGGGGGGGGTTCTGCCAGTAATAGCGCTGAAAGCATAGATTCAGAGCGGCCTTCCAACATGGCTGCAATGGACTACAACTCCCAAGCACCACAGTGCCCCTCCTTCACACCTGTTTCGCATTTCCCAATTACCCACCTACGTACATAAGTCCCAGGCAAACAGACAATAGGAAGTATTGCTCAGTGTTTCAACATGACCTTACCAAGCCTTGATTTCTTGTTTCCTTATTACTGACTATGACCTTGTGTTCCGTATATTCCTGACCTCGACCTAGTCACCCTCACAGTCCCCCCCCCCAATACACACACACACACACACACACACACACACACATATACTCTCAACATTCATTTGCACACTGAACTCAGGGACTGCACATTTCACTTTATCTCGCTCATTTGCACTATTCCACACTACCTCACCTTAACAGATATTAATTTATTGTTTATACTGCTTATATCATGTTTACCTGCTAAACCTCAAGTGCCCTTGACTGTTTATTTTATGTCCTTTTGCTCCAATTTACAGTGAGGCAAAAAAGTATTTAGTCAGCCACCAATTGTGCAAGTTATCCCACTTAAAAAGATGAGAGAGGCCTGTAATTTTCATCATAGGTACACTTCAACTATGAGAGACAGAATGGGGGGAAAGAATCCAGGAAATCACATTTTAGGATTTTTAATGAATTAATTGGTAAATTCCTCAGTAAAATACGGTAAGTATTTGGTTACCTACAAACAAGCAAGATTTCTGGCTCTCACAGACCTGTAACTTCTTCTTTAAGAGGCTCCTCTGTCCTCCACTCGTTACCTGTATTAATGGCACCTGTTTGAACTCGTTATCAGTATAAAAGACACCTGTCCACAACCTCAAACAGTCACACTCCAAACTCCATTATGGCCAAGACCAAAGAGCTGTCAAAGGACACCAGAAACAAAATTGTAGACCTGCACCAGGCTGGGAAGACTGAATCTGCAATAGGTAAGCAGCTTGGTGTGAAGAAATCAACTGTGGGAGCAATTATTAGAAAATGGATGACATACAAGACCACTGATAATCTGCCTCGATCTGGGGCTCCACGCAAGATCTCACCCCATGGGGACAAAATGATCACAAGAACGGTGAGCAAAAATCCCAGAACCACACGAGGGGACCTAGTGAATGACCTGCAGAGAGCTGGGACCAAAGTAACAAAGGCTACCATCAGTAACACACTACGCCACCAGGGACTCAAATCCTGCAGTGCCAGACATATCCCCCTGCTTAAGCCAGTACATGTCCAGGCCCATCTGAAGTTTGCCCGGGTGGTGTGTGGGATAATTGTCATGCTGAAAGACCCAGCCACATTTCATCTTCAATGCCCTTGCTGATGGAAGGAGGTTTTCACTCAGAATCTCACGATACATGGCCCCATTCATTCTTTCCTTTACACAGATCAGTCGTCCTGGTCCCTTTGCAGAAAAAAACAGCCCCAAAGCATGTTTCCACCCCCATGCTTCACAGTAGGTATGGTGTTCTTTGGATGCAACTCAGCATTCTTTCTCCTCCAAACACGACAAGTTGAGTTTTTACCAAAAAGTTCTATTTTGGTTTCATATGACATTCTCCCAATCCTCTTCTGGATCATCCAAATGCTCTCTAGCAAACTTCAGATGGGCCTGGACATGTACTGGCTTAAGCAGGGGGACACGTCTGGCACTGCAGGATTTGAGTCCCTGGTGGCATAGTGTGTTACTGATGGTAGCCTTTGTTACTTTGGTCCCAGCTCTCTGCAGGCCATTCACTAGGTCCCCTCGTGTGGTTCTGGGATTTTTGCTCACCATTCTTGTGATCATTTTGAGCCCAAGGGGTTAGATCTTGTGTGGAGCCCCAGATCGAGGGAGATTATCAGTGGTCTTGTATGTCTTCCATTTTCCAATAATTGCTCCCACAGTTGATTTCTTCACACCAAGCTGCTTACCTATTGCAGATTCAGTCTTCCCAGCCTGGTGCAGGTCTACAATTTTGTTTCTGGTGTCCTTTGACAGCTCTTTGGTCTTGGCCATAGTGGAGTTTGGAGTGTGACTGTTTGAGGTTGTGGACAGGTGTCTTTTATACTGATAACGAGTTCAAGCAGGTGCCATTAATACAGGTAACGAGTGGAGGACAGAGGAGCCTCTTAAAGAAGTTGTTACAGGTCTGTGAGAGCCAGAAACCTTGCTTGTTTGTAGGTGACCAAATACTTACCGTATTTTACCAAGGAATTTGCCAATTAATTCATTAAAAATCCTACAATGTGATTTCCTGGATTCTTTCCCCCCATTCTGTCTCTCATAGTTGAAGTGTACCTATGATGAAAATTACAGGCCTCTCTCATCTTTTTAAGTGGGAAAACTTGCACAATTGGTGGCTGACTAAATACTTTTTTGCCCCACTGTATGTGTGTGTGTATGTACAACCCCGATTCCAAAAAAGTTGGGACAAAGTACAAATTGTAAATAAAAATGGAATGCAATAATGTACAAATCTTAAAAACTGATATTGTATTCACAATAGAACATAGACAACATATCAAATGTCGAAAGTGAGACATTATGAAATTTCATGCCAAATATTGGCTCATTTGAAATTTCATGACAGCAACACATCTCAAAAAAGTTGGGACAGGGGCAGTAAGAGGCTGGAAAAGTTAAAGGTACAAAAAAGGAACAGCTGGAGGACCAAATTGCAACTCATTAGGTCAATTGGCAATAGGTCATTAACATGACCAGGTATAAAAAGAGCATCTTGGAGTGGCAGTGGCTCTCAGAAGTAAAGATGGGAAGAGGATCGCCAATCCCCCTAATTCTGCACCGACAAATAGTGGAGCAATATCAGAAAGGAGTTCAACAGTGTAAAATTGCAAAGAGTTTGAACATATCATCTACAGTGCATAATATGATCAAAAGATTCGGAGAATCTGGAAGAATCTCTGTGCGTAAGGGTCAAGGCCGGAAAACCATACTGGGTGCCTGTGATTTTCGGGCCCTTAGACGGCACTGCATCACATAGAGGCATGCTTCTGTATTGGAAATCACAAAATGGGCTCAGGAATATTTAAATGAGCCAAGGCTCATTTAAAATGGACTGTGGCAAAGTGGAAAACTGTTCTGTGGTCAGACGGATCAAAATTTGAAGTTCTTTATGGAAATCAGGGATGCCGTGTCATTCGGACTAAAGAGGAGAAGGACGACCCAAGTTGTTATCAGCGCTCAGTTCAGAAGCCTGCATCTCTGATGCTATGGGGTTGCATTAGTGCGTGTGGCATGGGCAGCTTACACATCTGGAAAGACACCATCAATGCTGAAAGGTATATCCAGGTTCTAGAGCAACATATGCTCCCATCCAGATGACGTCTCTTTCAGGGAAGACCTTGCATTTTCCAACATGACAATGCCAAACCACATACTGCATCAATTACAGCATCATGGCTGCATAGAAGAAGGGTCCGGGTACTGAACTGGCCAGCCTGCAGTCCAGATCTTTCACCCATCGAAAACATTTGGCGCATCATAAAATGGAAGATATGACAAAAAAGACCTAAGACAGTTAAGCAACTAGAATCCTACATTAGACAAGAATGGGTTAACATTCCTATCCCTAAACTTGAGCAACTTGTCTCCTCAGTCCCCAGACGTTTACAGACTGTTGTAAAGTGAAAAGGGGATGTCTCACAGTGGTAAATATGGCCTTCTCCCAACTTTGAGATATGTTGTTGTCATGAAATTTAAAATCACCTAATGTTTCTCTTTAAATTATACATTTTCTCAGTTTAAACATTTGATATATCATCTATGTTCTATTCTGAATACAAGATGGAATTTTGAAACTTCCACATCATTGCATTCTGTTTTTATTTACAATTTGTACTTTGTCCCAACTTTTTTGGAATTGGGGTTGTATATATGTGTGTGTGTGTGTGTGTGTGTGTGTGTGTGTATATATATATATATATATATATATATATATATATATATATCCTTGTGAGTGTTTAGTGTATGTCTATTTCTTATCTAGAGTGTTTATACTGATTATATTGTTTATTTCAGTTATTCTATTTTTATTTATTGCATTGCCTGTTTGCATCGTGGGTCAGAGAGGACTGACATTTCATCTGTGCTGTATGTCGAGCATGTATAGCATATTTGACAATAAAGTTGACTTGACTTGACTTTAGTCTACAATACCCTGTTCGTACATCGACCAACCTTAACCTGACCCTGACTATGCTTCCTGGGTTTCAACTTGGATTTGGTTACCAGTTTGCGATGCACCTGCTCTCCTCTGTGACTGCATTCAGTAAGTCCCTGCACCCTGACATCGGCAATAATTGTTAAATATAATATAATTGGGAGGTTGGCATGCACAGAAGGAGGCAAACCTATGCATTCTTAAATTACTTATTAAATAATCATGTATTTAAGGTGCTCCCCTGCAAATATTTTAATTGTCAAGTTCTTTGTGACAAATAAATCACCCATTTTTACGTGCAGTTGATATTCATTAGCTTTGTGCAGCATGCTAACCTCGACAACCCAGCTACGTATATATAACAGTAACTTATAGCTGTCCTTACCTTACTAGACCCCTTACATGCTTTCCAGTAACTTATTTGAAGAGTTTGAAGAACATATATCACATACAGATAGAGTGTCTGGTATTTCAGCCAAATAATTTGGAATAGTTAGACAAAAATTTTCCAAATTAAAAGTTCAAGAAAAAAAACCCCTCAGTTTGCTGAATTTGATGCAGTCATGTTTTGATTCAGAGACTGTGTTGATTTAATCAGTGTCATCTCTGTGTTATTGTCCCATCCATTTTGGTTCAAATTGGTTTTGTTGTTTGGAAGGTGTGCAACGATGCAAAATATATATCAACTAGATAGACCTCAACGCCAACAGCGTCAATGGGGATGCCTCCACCTGGTAGACTACACGCCTTATTAAGTTGTGATTTGGGGATGGACATTTGACCTCACAGTATTCTTGACCTGTGACCTTTTAACCTCAAAATCTAATCAATTCATGTTTGTCCCAAAGCGCACAAATGGTGAAAGTTTGGTGAAATTACTTGTATTAGCCTTGGAGATATTGTGCTCACAAGGTTTTTGGACAGACATTTGACCGCACAGTGACCTTGACCTTAGACCTTTTGATCTCAAAATGTAATCAGTTTATCTTTGTCCCCAAATGCACAAATGGTGAAAGTTTGGTGAAATTCCTTTCATTAGTCTTTGAGATATGGTGTTCACAAAGTTTGAGGATGGACATTTGACCTCACAGTAATCTTGACCTGTGACCTTTTAACCTCAAAATCTAATCAGTTCATGTTTGTCCCAAAGCGCACAAATGGTGAAAGTTTGGTGAAATTCCTTTCATTAGCCTTTGAGATATCGTGTTCACAAAATTTCGGGATGGATGCACGCACGGATGCACGGACAACCCGAAAACATAATGCCTCCTGCACCTTAAGGTGGCGGAGACATAAAAATAGATAATTTCTCTCAAATGCATGAAAATTAAAGTAACAAGCCTGAATTGAATATGAAAGGAGTAGAAAGTGCTTATTTGTGTTAAAATGTATGTAGGGAACAAAAGTAAAAGGTTGCCAGAAAAAAAAATATTCACTGTCTGCATTTTTAATGCTTTTGTTAGACCATGCCATTAAAACACTGAATGTTGAAAAAAATATTTTAAATGCATTCAGATTAGATTTACTATACTATACAGGGAGTGCAGAATTATTAGGCAAGTTGTATTTTTGAGGATTAGTTTTATTATTGAAAAACAACTATGTTCTTGATGAACCCAAAAGACTCAAATATCAAAGCTGAGTATTTTTGGAAGTTGGAGTAGGGCTTTCTTAGTTTTAGCTATCTTAGGAGGATATCTGTGTGTGCAGGTGACTATAACTGTGCATAATTATTAGGCAACTTAACAAAAAACAAACATATACCCATTTCACTCATTTATTTTCACCAGGGAAACCAATATAACAACTCAACATTCACTAATATACATTGCTGGCATTCAAAAAAACCCCAACAAATCAGTGACTAATATAGCCGCCTTTCTTTACAAGGACACTCAAAAGCCTGCCATCCATGGATTCGGTCAGTGTTTTGATCTGTTTGCGATCAACATTGCGTGCAGCAGCAACAACAGCCTCCCAGACACTGTTCAGAGATGTGTACTGTTTCCCCTCCTTGTAGATCTCACATTTGATGAGGGACCACAGGTTTTCTATGGGGTTCAGATCAGGTGAACAAGGAGGCCACGTCATTAATCTTTCTTCCTTTAGACCAGGGGTGTCAAACCTGATCCATAAAGGGCCTTGTGGCTGCAGGTTTTCATTCCAGCCATGCAGCAGCACACCTGACTTGGCTCATTCAATCAACTGAACTGTCTTCACACAGTCAAATACTTGCAGCCACACCCACCCTTGATTAAAGGGTGGGTGTGTCAGTTGATTGAATAAGCCAAATCAGGGTGCTGCTGCATGGCTGGAATGAAAACCTGCAGCCACACGGCCCTTTATGGATCAGGTTTGACACCCCTGCTTTAGACCCTTTCTGGCCAGCCATGCTGTGGAGTACTTGGATGCGTGTGATGGAGCATTGTCCTGCATGAAAATCATGTTTTTCTTGAAGGATGCGGACTTCTTCCTGTACCACTGCTTGAAGAAGCTGTCTTCCAAAAACTGACAATAGGACTGGGAGTTGAGCTTGACGCCATCCTCAACCCGAAAAGGTCCCACAAGCTCATCTTTGATGATACCAGCCCATACCAGTACCCCACCTCCACCTTGCTGGCGTCTGAGTCGGACTGGAGCTCTCTGCCCTTTGCTGATCCAGCCACGAGCCCATCCATCTGGCCCATCAAGACTCACTCTCATTTCATCTGTCCATAAGACCTTAGAAAAATCAGTCTTGTGATACTTCTTGGCCCAGTCTTGACGTTTCATCTTGTGTGTCTTGTTCAGTGGTGGTCGTTTTTCAGCCTTTGTTACCTTGGCCGTGTCCCTGAGTATTGCACACCTTGTGCTTTTTGACACTCCAGTGATGTTGCAGCTCTGAAATATGGCAAAACTGGTGGCGAGTGGCATCTTGGCAGCTTCACACTTGACTTTCCTCAGTTCACGGGCAGTTAGTTTGCGCCTTTTTTTTTCTACGCGCTTCTTGCGACCCTGTTGACTATTTTGAATGAAGCGCTTGATTGTTCGATGGTCACGCTTCAAAAGCTGGGCAATTTTAAGAGTGCTCCATCCCTTTGCAATATGTGTCACTATTTTTGACTTTTCTGAGTCCGTCAAATCCCTCTTCTGACCCATTTTGCCAAAGGAAAGGAAGTTGCCTAATAATTTTGCACACCTGATATAGGGTGTTGATGTCATTAGACCACACCCCTTTTCATTACAGAGATGCACATCACCTGGTATGCTTAATTGGTAGGAGGCTTTCAAGCCTATGCAGCTTGGAGTAGGCCAACATGCATAGAGAGGGTAATGTGGTCAACATACTCATTTGCCTAATAATTCTGCACTCCCTGTACAATAATCTGGGCGGCATGGTGGTGTAGTGGTTAGCACTGTTGCCTCAAAGCAAGAAGGTCCGGGTTCGAGCCCCGTGGCCAGCGAGGGCCTTTCTGTGCGGAGTTTGCATGTTCTCCCCATGTCCACGTGGGTTTCCTCCGGGTGCTCCGGCCCCCACAGTCCAAAGACATGCAAGTTTGGTTAACTGGTGACTCTAAATTGACCGTAGGTGTGAATGTAAGTGTGAATGGTTGTCTGTGTCTATGTGTCAGCCCTGTGATGACCTGGCGACTTGTCCAGGGTGTACCCCGCCTTTCGCCTGTAGTCAGCTGGGATAGGCTCCAGCTTGCCTGCGACCCTGTAGAAGGATAAAGCAGCTAGAGATAATGAGATGAGATGGGATACAATAATCTTTAGTTGACCCATTCACTTCAATTTCCAAAAAGAGTTTGATGTCCAAATTTTTCTTAGGTTTGCATTGAGCTCACAAAGTAAATGTTGATTGCAAATAAAGCAAATTGCCCTCATGCAAACTGTTTGTCAATATTGTTCAAATCATTTGGTTTATCCATTCCTTTTGTAGTACATGAACATTTGAGTATTACATAATAGCGGCACTCCAGTGGAGCACCATACCTAAGAAAAAATGGTAGCGGGGCTTCCGCGGAGCACCATACCGAAGAAAAAAATGGTAAACCCATCAAGTCGATTTTTTGTGGTTTGTCCATGTACGTGTACGTGTACCACCACTCATACACACCGCCTAGTGGTCAGTGTTAGTAATTACCAGTCATACACACTGCCTAGTGGCCAGTACTAGCCAGTAAAGAAATAAAACAAAAGAGACTGGCTATGATATAAGAAAATTCTACAACCCAGAAACAGATGGGAGCTCTGCTTTTAGGCAGTGCCTAAATCTATATATTAAGTCTTTACTTAAAGATGCATTCACAAAAAAGTGTCATATAGAGTCAATAAGTCTATTTATGGTTCTTTAACAACCCAAATGCCCAGACGATTCTGCAATGGTAATATGCAGTTTGCATCATGCTGTGTATTATTAATAAGCTTATTAGGTTAGCATTATATTTCCAAAATGAGATACTTCAGATAGGACATGTTTTTTTTTTAATCAACTTCTTTTGGGATAAGTGGGAAAATGACTATTTTAATTTCAAAGTTATTCCTGATTTTTTTTTAGCATTAGCCCCAATACTAACATGGCCCGATTGTCATATTGGACAGTCCATTGCGTTCTCTCTCTTGGAGAAGAGCAGATGGAAGCCCTTTTCCTGGAAAGATGAAACTCTATCAATCAAATGGCATCCTGGAGATCCCTTATTTCTGGCTGGAGGATGCTGGCTTTTATGAATGTGTGGCTGAGAACTCCAGAGGTCATAGTATTGCAAAAGGGCACCTCATATTTAATGGTAACTATAACTTATGAATAGGTTATAACAGAAAGAATAACACATATTTACTGACTGCTGAAAATTGGATGCAATTTGGGTGCATTTGGCTATAGAATGTCCACACTAGAACTACACTCTGTGACTACTTTGGATGAACTACAAGTCAATTCTACAAAAATGAATTACTTAATCTCATCTATGTAATACAATACTTAATAGCTCTGTTACCTTTACAGCAGAGAAATCAATACTAGATAATTTAATTGTATGTCAGAATCTGGGCAGCATGGTAACCACTACTGAATAATGAATAATGTGCAGATGAATATGCCTTCATGCTGGTTGGCCAGGCCAGGCTAATTAAAATGGCTATAGTGTCAGTCTTTAGTTTGGTGGCGAAAAGCAATTTCGCTACTGAGAATGGGCCATATAAAGACAGGCTGATCTGGAATTAATGTGTACCAATTAACCCCACTGTTTGGTGGTTTATGAAGTACTGAGCTATTCTCAAGTTAACATGAATTTTTACCATGAAAAATCAATGGACAGGGAGCAGGAAGGAGGAGAAAAGGAACTGAGAGAAAAGGGGAGAGAATAATGTTTTTAATAATTTAGTTTGTAGTCACAGAAGATGTGTTCTCTGCTGTCCTTGATTGTAGATGTGGAACATCTGCATTGGGCCCAGACACTGCGTGATGCCTTCATGGCCATCAATGCTGATCTGCACTGGGAGTGTAGGGCTAATGGAAAACCACAGCCTGTGTACAAATGGCTTAAGAATGGACAGGCCACGGTGTCAGAGGTGAGAAATTTTATTTGCTATACCTTCAATACTCCTCCAGTTATGTGCTTGATTTATATATGTCAGATGAACCTGTTTGATGAGATCAGTATGAAGATGTATTGATGAGTATCAATTAGTGGTTGTATTACAGTACAACCCCAATTCCAAAAAAGTTGGGACACTCATAAAACATCAATAAAATCAGAATGCGATAATTTGCAAATCATGGAAACCCTATATTGCATTGAAAATGGTACAAAGACAACATATCAAATGTTGAAACTGAGAAATGTTATTGTTTTTTGAAAAATATATGCTCATTTTGAATTTGATGTCAGCAACACATTTCAGAAAACTTGGGACAGGGACAACAAAAGACTGAAAAAGTTGTGTAATGCAAAAAAAAAAAAAGTAATTTGGTTAATTGGCAACAGGTCAGAAAAATGATTGGGTATAAAAAGAGCATCCCAGAGAGGCGGAGTCTCTCAGAAGTAAAAATGGGGAGGGGTTCACTGCTCTGTAAAAGACTGCTTGGGCAAACAGTACAACAATTTAAGAATAATGTTCCTCAATGTAAAATTGCAAAGAATTTGGGGATCACATCATCTATGGTACATAATATCGTTAAAAGATTCAGAGAATCTGGAAAAATCTCTGTATGCAAGAGACAAGGCTGAAAACTGACATTGGATGCCTGTGATCTTCAGGCCCTCAGGCGGCACTGCATTGAAAGCAGACACGTCTGTAGTGGAAATCACTGGATGGGCTCAGGAACACTTCAGAAAACCATCATCTCTGAAAACAGTTCATTTCTGCATCCACAAATGCAAGTTAAAACTAGATATAAACAATATCCAGAAACACAGCTACCTTCTCTGGGCCCGAGCTCTTTTATGATCGACTGAGGTGAAGTGGAAAATTGTCCCAAGGTCTGACGAATCGAAATCTGAAATTCTTTTTAGAAATCTTGGACATCACGTCCTCCAGGCCAAAAAGGAGAGGGACCATCTGGCTTGTTATCAGTGCACAGTTCAAAAGCCAGTGTCTGTGATGGTATGAGGGTGCATTAAAGGATATGGGACATGGATTTTTACCTGGGCATAATTATGTATAAAGGACATAAGAAATGCCATCTAAATCACTGCAGGGCGTCAAAAATGTGAAAATCATCACATTATTCAAGTTTTTCTATACATCAGCGTAAAACAAGGATTCGTTAATGAGCTAGGTGGTCACGTGACCCGTGACATCACAAAAACTTTCCAAGGAGCCAGCGCTTGGGAATCTAATGTAAACAGCTTACCGAAATGGACACCATCGACAGTGATATTCCCGATGTTTCACAGAGATGTGAAGTTAGACCCTATCAATTCGAACCGATAGCTGGAAATTCACATGAACATGGATCTTGTCTTTACTCTGACGGGTCAGATGATTCTGAGAGTGAGAGTTCATTCAATCCCCATGAAACTGAAAGCGGTCAGCTCGATAACACTTCCTGGTAAGTTAAAAACAATTCTGCTCAAAGGCTAATGATCTGTTGAAAGAAGTATTATTTTTGTATCATACACTGAAAGTTCATCATAGATCTAGCTAAAGTCCGTTGCAAGCTAGTTTTTTTTTTTGCTGATATTTTTCGAGATTGATTGAGATACAATGCTTCCAGAGTCCGAGATGAAAACATTCAAAATGGCAAAACGAGTCAGAATTATGATAATCAATAATTGATACACCCAAAATTATAATACTAATCCTTACCTCGGCTTTCAGTCGCTTAGCGCAGAGGTCTTCAACAGGGGGGTCGCGAAATCGCACCGGATCACTCATATCAACAAAAATATTCCTGCCCTGTCCCCTGGCCTCCGTGCAGGGATGCAAACAGCGCGCCTTTCGGCGGATGCTGCCTTTTTCACGGCTGAATCGCGCAGATCCGATTTAAATTTTTAAAAAAATAGCGATGTTGGTTCATGGAGCATGAGGCATGAAGTGTAAGGATGAGAGAGAGGCAGTTTGGGTCGGGAAGCTGCGCGCATTTGTGCAGCCTGGTGCAGGTGTGCGCGGCTTCCCGATTTTAACTGTTTTTTTTTCTCATCCTTATGCTTCCTGTTTCATGTTTCATGAATTAATATCGCTCAGTACCTGAGTATTAATGTTGAAAGAATCCTCAGTGAAATGGTCCGAATACAGTTTGTGGGAAACAGTAGCTGCAAAGTTTTTTTTCAACAGGTGTTCTGTAAAGTTGTCCTACCAAGCCTACTGCGCATGCGCGAAGCCTACTGCGCATGCACAGGTGAGCCCACACTTTCCTCAGCTTCGGGTCCTTGGGGAATGCAAAAAAACTTACTCCAGGGCATTTCCCATTGGAATTATTGCAACCATAAGCAGCACAATACACCATGATGTCCAATGTACTTTAAAGACTATAAAAATTTTCTTGTCATCCACTTCTCCATTCATCTACCCGCTTGTGCTGTGCCCGAAAGTTTTTGTGACGTATGATCACGTGACAGCGGCTCTTCCGGTTGCAAAAAATGCATATCGGAAGTCGAGCAGAAATGCCATATAATCATCACGAATATAACGATTTTGCTGAATTTAATAGATGATTTTGTATTTGTTGATGCAATTAATTCATATTTTTAATGGAAAGAAACTGATATAGCGTGCTTTTATGTTTCATGTCCCATATCCTTTAATGTATGTGACATTGGGTAGCTTGCACATCTTGGAAGGCATCATGAATGCTGAATGACATATACATGTTTCAGAGAAACATGCTGCCATCCAGACAAAATATTTTTCAGGGAAGGCCTTCCTTCTTTCAGCAAGACAATGCCAAACTGCTTTCTGCACATATTAAAACTGCATGGTTCTGTAGTAAAAGATTCCGGGTGCTAAACTGGCCTGCCTGCAATCCAGACCTGTCTCCCATTTAAAACAACAATTGGCGCATTATGAAGCTCAAAATATTACAAAGGAGACCCGAACTGTTGAACAACTGAAATTGTGTATCGTGCAAAAATGGGACAACATTTCTCTTTCAAAACGACAGCAATTGCTCTCCTCAGTTCCCAAACGTTTACAGAGTGTTGTTAAAAGTAGAGGTGATGCAACACAGTGGTAGATATGCCCCTGTCCCAATTTTTTTGAAATGTGTTGCTGACATCAAATTCAAAATGAGCACATATTTTTCAAAAAAACAAAATTTCTCAGTTTCAACATGTGATCTGCTGTCTTTGTACTATTTTCAAAGAAATATAGGGTTTCAATGATTTGCAAATGATCACATTTTTGTTTTTATTTACAGTTTACACAGTGCCCCAACTTTTTTGGAAATGGGGTTGTACATTATACAGCTTTTTTCTGTTGTTTGGCTTTTATTTAAATGAATACCTAATACAAATACATGGTACATATACAGTGGTGCTTGAAAGTTTGTGAACCCTTTAGAATTTTCTATATTTCTGCATAAATATGACCTAAAACATCATCAGATTTTCACACAAGTCCTAAAAGTAGATAAAGAGAACCCAGTTAAACACGAGACAAAAATATTATACTTGGTCATTTATTTATTGAGGAAAATGATCCAATATTCCATATCTGTGAGTGGCAAAAGTATGTGAACCTTTGCTTTCAGTATCTGGTGTGACCCCCTTGTGCAGCAATAACTGCAACTAAACGTTTGCGGTAACTGTTGATCAGTCCTGCACACCGGCTTGGAGGAATTTTAGCCCATTCCTCCGTACAGAACAGCTTCAACTCCGGGATGTTGGTGGGTTTCCTCACATGAACTGCTCGCTTCAGGTCCTTCCACAACATTTCCATTGGATTAAGGTCAGGACTTTGACTTGGCCATTCCAAAACATTAACTTTATTCTTCTTGAACCATTCTTTGGTAGAACGACTTGTGTGCTTAGGGTCGTTGTCTTGCTGCATGACCCACCTTCTCTTGACATTCAGTTCATGGACAGATGTCCTGACATTTTCCTTTAGAATTCGCTGGTATAATTCAGAATTCATTGTTCCATCAATGATGGCAAGCCGTCCTGGCCCAGATGCAGTAAAACAGGCCCAAACCATGACACTACCACCACCATGTTTCACAGATGGGATAAGGTTCTTATGCTGGAATGCAGTGTTCTCCTTTCTCCAAACATAACGCTTCCCATTTAAACCAAAAAGTTCTATTTTGGTCTCATCCGTCCACAAAACATTTTTCCAATAGCCTTCTGGCTTGTCCACATGATCTTTAGCAAACTGCAGACGAGCAGCAATGTTCTTTTTGGAGAGCAGTGTCTTTCTCCTTGCAACCCTGCCATGCACACCATTGTTGTTCAGTGTTCTCCTGATGGTGGACTCATGAACATTAACATGAGCCAATGTGAGAGAGGCCTTCAGTTGCTTAGAAGTTACCCTGGGGTCCTTTGTGACCTCACCGACTATTACACACCTTGCTCTTGGAGTGATCTTTGTTGGTCAACCACTCCTGGGGAGGGTAACAATGGTCTTGAATTTCCTCCATTTGTACACAATCTGTCTGACTGTGGATTGGTGGAGTCCAAACTCTTTAGAGATGGTTTTGTAACCTTTTCCAGCCTGATGAGCATCAACAACGCTTTTTCTGAGGTCCTCAGAAATCTCCTTCGTTCATGCCATGATACACTTCTGCAAACGTGTGTTGTGAAGATCAGACTTTGATAGATCCCTGTTCTTTAAATAAAACAGGGTGCCCACTCACACCTGATTGTCATCCCAGTGATTGAAAACACCTGACTCTAATTTCACCTTGAAATTAACTGCTAATCCTAGAGGTTCACATACTTTTGCCACTCACAGATATGTAATATTGGATCATTTTCTTCAATAAATAAATGACCAAGTATAATATTTTTGTCTCATTTGTTTAACTGGGTTCTCTTTATCTACTTTTAGGACTTGTGTGAAAATCTGATGATGTTTTAGGTCATATTTATGCAGAAATATAGAAAATTCTAAAGGGTTCACAAACTTTTAAGCACCACTGTAACCATGTCAGTTGCACCTGCCTTAGTTGGAAGATTTCAACAATATAGCTCCACTTTGGATAAGTATCCAACAACATAGTATATGCACATTACAGTGAAAGTTGGTGGTATAATTTTGGCCTCAGGATAGACTCTGCATTAATGGACGCAAGTTCATGCTTTCTAAAGTTTCCCTAGAGGATTCTGGGATTTATCAATGTTTGGCCGAGAATGAGCATGGTGTCATTTATGCCAACACTGAACTCAAAGTTGTAGGTGAGTAACCTTGTTTTTATTTGAGCATTATTAAGAGACTGAATATACACAACCCCAATTCCAAAAAAGTTGGGACAAAGTACAAATTGTAAATAAAAACGGAATGCAATAATTTACAAATCTCAAAAACTGATATTGTATTCACAATAGAACATAGACAACATATCAAATGTCGAAAGTGAGACATTTTGAAATTTCATGCCAAATATTGGCTCATTTGAAATTTCATGACAGCAGCACATCTCAAAAAGGTTGGGACAAGGGCAATAAGAGGCTGGAAAAGTTAAAGGTACAAAAAAGGAACAGCTGGAGGACCAAATTGCAACTCATTAGGCCAATTGGCAATAGGTCATTAACATGACTGGGTATAAAAAGAGCATCTTGGAGTGGCAGCGGCTCTCAGAAGTAAAGATGGGAAGAGGATCACCAACCCCCCTAATTCTGTGCCAACGAATAGTGGAGCAATATCAGAAAGTAGTTCGACAGTGTAAAATTGCAAAGAGTTTGAACATATCATCATCTACAGTGCATAATATCATCAAAAGATTCAGAGAATCTGGAAGAATCTCTGTGCATAAGGGTCAAGGCCAGAAAACCATACCGGTGCCCATGATCTTCGGGTCCTTAGACGGCACTGCATCACGTACCGGTACAGGCATGCTTCTGTATTGGAAATCACAAAATGGGCTCAGGAATATTTCCAGAGAACATTATCTGTGAACACAATTCACCGTGCCATCCGCCATTGCCAGCTAAAACTCTATAGTTCAAAGAAGAAGCCGTATCTAAACATGATCCAGAAGTGCAGACATCTTCTCTGGGCCAAGGCTCATTTAAAATGGACTGTGGCAAAGTGGAAAACTGTTCTGTGGTCAGACATTTGAAGTTCTTTATGGAAATCAGGGACGCCGTGTCATTCGGACTAAAGAGGAGAAGGACGACCCAAGTTGTTATCAGCGCTCAGTTCAGAAGCCTGCATCTCTGATGGTATGGGGTTGCATTAGTGCGTGTGGCATGGGCAGCTTACACATCTGGAAAGACACCATCAATGCTGAAAGGTATATCCAGGTTCAAGAGCAACATATGCTCCCATCCAGACGACGTCTTTTTCAGGGAAGACCTTGCATTTTCCAACATGACAATGCAAAACCACATACTGCATCAATTACAGCATCATGGATGTGTAGAAGAAGGGTCCAGGTACTGAACTGGCCAGCCTGCAGTCCAGATCTTTCACCCATGGAAAACATTTGGCGCATCATAAAACGGAAGATACGACAAAAAAGACCTAAGAAAGTTGAGCAACTAGAATCCTACATTAGACAAGAATGGGTTAACATTCCTATCCCTAAACTTGAGCAACTTGTCTCCTCAGTCCCCAGATGTTTACAGACTGTTGTAAAGAAAAACGGGGATGTCTCACAGTGGTAAACATGGCCTTCTCCCCAACTTTTTTGAGATGTGTTGTTGTCATGAAATTTAAAATCACCTGATTTTTCTCTTTAAATGATACATTTTCTCCGTTTAAACATTTGATATGTCATCTATGTTCTACTCTGAATAAAATATGGAATTTTGAAACTTCCACATCATTGCATTCCATTTTTATTTACAATTTGTACTTTGTCCCAACTTTTTTGGAATCGGGGTTCTATCTATCTATCTATCTATCTATCTATCTATCTATCTATCTATCTATCTATCTATCTATCTATCTATCTATCTATCATGTGTATATACTGGTATATGTGGCAGTGGGGGCGTGGTCAAGCATCGGTCTGTGAACGAAGGGTGGAGTCAGGGAAGGGAACTGGCAGAATCACTGCACCTGATGTTAGTTAATCTGTGTTTGTGTGTCTTCCCCTGTGACCGTGCCCTATAAAAAGAGAGAGAGAGAGAGAGAGAGCAGAGGAAGGAAGCTCTCTCCCCAACCAGAAGACTTGTGTGTGTGCGTGCGTGTGTGGCTGGGAGAGTGTGAAAAGCTGAAAAGCTATAAATAAAAAGAGTTTTTTTGAACTCAGTTCTGGCCTGCCGTACTTCTGTGCTCCACCCACCCGCTCTGATCTCTACAGTGGTGCTGAAACCCGGGATCGGAGCACAGAGGAGAACAGCCTCATGGAGTCCTCCCCCTTCAAGGACCTGATCCATGCCCTCGCCACAGCCCAATAGAGCCAGCACCAGGCGCTGGTCGCCCTCCAGAAGGAGCAGGAGCAAAGGTTCGAGGCCCTGGTGCTGGCGCAGCAGGAAGATCGCCAGGTGTTCCGACACCTACTCGCGTCGGCGGGGTCCACCGCCTCCACCGCCGTGAGCCCTCCCAACCTCACCCTAATGAAGATGGGCCCGCACGACGACCCCGAGGCCTTCCTCGCGCTCTTTGAGCAGGCAGCAGAGGCCTGGGGATGGCCGGTGGAACAGCGCACGCCGTGCCTCCTCCCCCTGCTAACGGGCGAGGCGCAGCTGGCCGCGCTACAGCTCGCCACCGACAGCCGGCTGGTCTACGCAGACCTCTGCTGGGCCATCCTCCAGTGTGTGGGGCACACCCCGGAGCAACAACAGCAGCTTCCCACTTCCATGTCTGTCTCTCCCCCCTCCTCAGGTGAGTGAGCTCCGGAACACCGGTGCAGAGAGAGAGCCCGGGCCGGTTTGCTGGCACTGCAGGGAGCCGGGGCACCTCCAGCATCAGTGCTCGGCGATGGAGGTGGGCACGGTGGTCCGGATCCCCGACGCGCCAGGGACCGCCCTCGATCGGGCCGGAGCGTATCGCATACAGGCGAGTATCCGAGGGGATACATATCAGGCTTTGGTGGACTCCGGCTGTAATCAGACCTCAATCCACCAAAGCCTGGTGCAAGACGAGGCATTGGGGAGAGCACAATTGGTGAAGGTGTTGTGTGTGCACGGGGATGTTCACAACTACCCTTTAGTGTCGGCCCACATTCTATTTCGAGGGGAGAAATTTAGTGTAAAGGCAGCGGTTAATCCTCGCCTTACCCACTCGATAATTTTGGGGACGGATTGGCCGGGATTTCAGTAATTAATGACTCATTTAGTAAAGAGTGGGGCCTGCCATAGTTCAGCAGTGGGAGGTCCTGGTGTGGCATTGGCGGGAGCAGCTGTCACAGAGCCATCTATGTCATCAGCGCATCAGAGTGAGGAGCAGCAGGCTCCTCCTCCCTCTCTCGGGGAATCCCTCGCGGATTTCCCGTTAGAGCAGTCGCGAGACGAGACTCTGCGGCATGCGTTTGACCAAGTGAGAGTAATCTTTTTTTTTAAATTTAATTTTTATTGGATTTTTTCATTCAAATACAATAATACACAAAAAAACAAACAACAAAGAAAAAAAACCCTTCCATTAACAGCTTATAGGTCCTTCCATTCAGTCACAATGCAACAATTCTGTCTTGTTCAGTTGTCATGACTATAATTTCTAGTGGTATCATCCTTACCCGTTCTGTAACAATTCCATTTCTCCCATTTCCTTTCAAACCAAGTGAGAGTAATCAATGATCAAATGCTCCAGCCAAACGCCACCCCGACCTTCCCCTATTTTTCCATTATGAAGGATAGATTATA
The DNA here is from genome assembly GCF_027579695.1 of Neoarius graeffei. NCBI lineage: Eukaryota > Metazoa > Chordata > Actinopteri > Siluriformes > Ariidae > Neoarius > Neoarius graeffei. The sequence continues at coordinate 43,747,136 of NC_083572.1, forward strand.
CCAAGTGATGCAGGACACTCAAACTAAGGAGCCGATCACACAGCTTTTGATCCCAAAGAGCCGCCAGGAATTTATATTCCAGGCGGCTCACTTTAATCCCATGGCTGGACACTTGGGGCAGGATAAGACACTAGCCCGAATAATGGCCCGGTTCTATTGGCCAGGGATTCGCAGCGATGTCTGTAGGTGGTGTACAGCATGCCGCGAATACCAGTTAGTAAATCCAGCGGCCATTCCAAAAGCCTCGCCCTCTGCTACTACCTACTGGGACGCCCTTTCACCCTCTGTTCGGACCACGCGCCCCTCCAGTGGCTCCACTGCATGAAGGATGCCAACGCACGGATCACCCGTTGGTATCTGGCACTCCAGCCATTTAATTTCAAGGTGGTCCACAGGCGGTGGGGGTATGTGGCAGCGGGGGCGTGGTCAAGTGTCGGTCTGTGAAAGGAGGGCAGAGTCAGGGAAGGTAAGTGGCAGAAATCACTGCACCTGATGTTAGTTAACCTGTGTTTGTGTGTCTTCCCCAGTGACCGCGCCCTATAAAAGGAGAGAGCAGAGGAAGGGAGCTCTCTCCCCAACCAGAAGCCTTGTGTGTGTCCGTGCGTGTGTGGCTGGGAGAGTGTGAAAAGCTGAAAAGCTATAAATAAAAAGAGTTTTTTTGAACTCAGTTCTGGCCTGCTGTACTTCTGTGCTCCACCCACCGGCTCTGATCTCTACATATATATATATATATATATATATATATATATATATATATATATATATATATATATATTACAGTGGGCGGCACGGTGATGTAGTGGTTAGCGCTGTCGCCTCACAGCAAGAAGGTCCGGGTTCGAGCCCCGTGGCCGGTGAAGGCCTTTCTGTGTGGAGTTTCCATGTTCTCCCCGTGTCCGCGTGGGTTTCCTCTGGGTGCTCCGGTTTCCCCCACAGTCCAAAGACATGCTAGTTAGGTTAACTGGTGACTCTAAATTGACCGTAGGTGTGAATGTGAGTGTGAATGGTTGTCTGTGTCTGTGTGTCAGCCCTGTGATGACCTGGCGACTTGTCCAGGGTGTACCCCGCCTTTCGCCCGTAGTCAGCTGGGATAGGTTCCAGCTTGCCAGCGACCCTGTAGAAAAGGATAAAGCGGCTAGAGATAATGAGATGAGATGAGATGAGATATATTACAGTGGTATGCAAAAGTTTGGGCACCCCTGGTCAAAATTGCTGTTACTGTGAACAGTTAAGCAAGTTGAAAATGAAATGATCTCCAAAAGGCATAAAGTTAAAGATGACTCATTCCCTTTATATTTTAAGCAATTTTTTTTTAATTTTCATCTTTTACATTTTGAAAATGACAAAAAAGGAAAAAGGGCCCGAAGCAAAAGTTTGGGCACCCTACATGGTTAGTACCTAGTAACACCCCCTTTGGCAAGTATCACAGCTTGTAAACACTTTGTAGCCAGCTAATAATCTTTCAGTTCTTACCTGGGGGATTTTCACACATTTGTCCTTGCAAAAGGCTTCCAGTTCTACAATTTTCTTGGGCTGTCTTGCATGCACTGCTCTTTTGAGATCTATCCACAGATTTTCAATGATGTTTAGGTCAGGGGACTGTGATGGCCATGGCAAAACCTTCAGCTTGTGCTTCTTGAGGTATTCCATTGTAGATTTTGAGGTGTGTTTTGGATCATCATCTTATTATAGGACCCATCCTCTTTTTAACTTCAACTTTTTTACAGATGGTGTGATGTTTGCTTCCAGAATTTGCTGGTATTTATTTGAATCCATGGTTCCCTTGACCAATGAAATGTGCCCTGTGCCACTGGCTGCAACACAACCCCAAATCATGATAGATCCGCACCCATGCTTCAGAGTTGGAAAGGTGTTCTTTTCCTGGAATTTGGCACCCTTTTTTCTCCAAGCATACCTTTGCACATTGTGGCCAAAAAGTTCTATTTTGATTTCATCAGTCCACAGGACTTGCTTCCAAAATGCATCAGGCTTATTTAGATGTTCATTTGCAAACTTCTGATGCTGAATTTTGTGGCTAGGATGCAGGAAAGGTTTTCTTCTGATGACTCTCCCATGAAAGTCATATTTGTTCAGGTGTTGCTGCATAGTAGAACAGTGCACCACCACTCCAGGGTCTGCTAAATCTTTCTGAAGGTCTTTTGCTGTCAAACAGGGTTTTTTATTTGCCTTTCTAGCAATCCAATGAGCAGTTCTTTCAGAAAGTTTTCTTCATCTTCCAGACCTCACCTTGATCTCCACTGTTTCTGTTAACTGCCATTTCTTAACATTATGATCTGAGGAAACAGCTACCTGAAAACACTTTGCAACATTCTTGTAGCCTTCTCCTGCTTTGCGACCATCAATTATCTTATTATTCAGAATGCTAGGGAGTTGCTTAGAGGAACCCATGGGTGTTGATTTTGGGGACGTTTGAGGAGTCAGAGAATTTATACAGCTTTGAAATCTGCATCATCTTACCTTTCCTAATGAAGAATTTGAACAAGCCACAGCTCAATAAGCTAATTAAGGTCTGGAACCTTGGTAAAAGTTACCTGAGAGCTCAAATGTATTGGGGTGCCCAAACTTTCGCATGGTGTTCCTTTTCTTTTTTCACTCTCCAATTGTACAAAACAAAAATAATGCACAAATCTTGCAGAAAATGCTGAAAAGAAATGTGTCATCTTTACCTTTATGCCTTTTGGTGATCAGTTCATCTTCTGTTCACTTAACTATTCACAGTAACAGACATTTTAAGTAAGGGTGCCCAAACTTTTGCATGCCAATATATACGGTATATACACACATATATATATATATATATATATATATATATATATATATATATATATATATATATACACACACACACAGTGCCTTGAAAAAGTATTCATACCCCTTGAACTTTTTCACATTTTTCCACCTTACAACCACGAACTTAAAAGTTTTTTATTGAGATTTTATGTGATAGACCAACACAGAGCAGCACATAATTGTGAAGTGAAATGAAAATGAGAAATGGTCTTCAAAATTTTAAACAAATAAAAATCTGAAAAATGTGGTGTGCATTCATATTCATCCCCCTGTACTCTGATACCTCTAAAATACAATCCAGTGCAATCAATTGCCTTCAGAAGTCATCTAATTAGTTCATAGAGTCCTACTGTGTGTACTCTTAGCATAAATACATTTGTTCTGTGAAGGCCTCAGTGAACACTGAAGAACAAATAGCATCATGAAGACCAAAGAACTCACCAGACAGGTCAGGGATAAAGTTCTGGAGAAGATAAAGCAGGTTTAGGTTATAAAAAATATCCCATGCTCTGAACATCTCAAGAAGCACTGTTCAATCCATCATTCAAAAATGGAAAAAGTATGGCACAACTGCAAACCTACCAAGACATGGCCATCCACCTAAACTGACAGAGCGAGCAAGGAGAGCACTGGTCAGAGAAGCAGCCAAGAGGCCTATGATCACTCTGGAGGAGCTGCAGAAATCCACAGCTCAGGTGGGAGAATCTGTGCACAGGACAACTATAAGTCGTACACTCCACAAATCTGGCCTTTTTGGAAGAGTGGCAAGAAGAAAGCCATTGTTGAAAGACAGACATAAGTAGTCCCGTTTGCAGTTTGCCAGAAGCCATGTAGGGGACACAGCAAACATGTGGAAGAAGGTGCTTTGGTCAGATGAGACCAAAGTTGAACTTTTTAGCCTAAATGCAAAGTGCTATGTGTGGTGGAAAACTAACACTGCTCATCACCCTGCACACACTATCCCCACTGTGAAACATGGTGGTGGCAGCATCATGCTATGGGGATGCTTTTCTTCAGCAGGGACAGAGAAGCTGGTCAGAGTTGATGGGAAGATGGATGTAGCTAAATACAGGGTAATCCTGGAAGAAAACCTGTTGGAGGCTGCAAAAGACTTGAGACTGGGAAGGAGATTCACCTTCCAGCAAAACAATGACCCTAAACATACAGCCAGAGCTACAATGGAATGGTTTAGATCAAAGAATATTCATGTGTTAGAATGGCCCAGTCAAAGTCCAGACCTAAATCCCATTGAGCATCTGTGGCAAGACTTGAAAATTGCTGTTCACAGATGCTCTCCATCCAATCTGGCTGAACTGAGCTATTTTGCAAAGAAGAATGGGCAAAAATTTCAGTGTCTAGATGTGCAAAGCTGGTAGAGACATACCACAAAAGACTTGCAACTGTAATTGCAGCAAAAGGTGGCTCTACAAAGTATTGACGCAGGGGGGCTGAATACTAATGCACACCACATTTTTCAGATTTTTATTTGTTTAAAATTTTGAAGCCTATTTATCATTTTCATTTCACTTCACAATTATGTGCTACTCTGTGTTGGTCTATCACATAAAATCTCAATAAAAAACTTTTAAGTTTGTGGTTGTAAGGTGGAAAAATGTGAAAAAGTTCAAGGGGTATGAATACTTTTTCAAGGCACTGTATATACTTAAAAAGACATACAAAGATGTTACCTAGTACAGGCAGAAAAAAAAATCACTATTGCTTTTTATAAAGCTTCTCCTCCAGACTTTTCTAAAGGTCCAGTGAAGAAGTCCACGTTGGTTCAAAGAGGAGGTGAAGTAATTATTGAATGCTGGCCACATGCATCCCCCAACGCCTCCTTCTCATGCAGGAAAGAAGGCGAGCTCCTGAAAAACAGTGAGAGGTAGGTATCATTTACCAGAGATATGCTAAGGACTTCAGACTGGTTCAGCCATTTAAATTTGTTAATTAACTTAAGTTTGTCTTTGTCGATGCTAAATATGATTATTTTCACTATGTTCAATCTCACCACATACAGTTCATGCAATTAGTTTAGCAAAATGAAACTTTGACTTAATAGCTTAATAATATTCAGCTGTTAGGCTAACACATAACATGAATGAGTGTACAACATCTCCTCTTCTGGGAGACACACACTTGAACCAAGAGCTAAACCAAACTGAAGGCCACATCACTCCTCAAGATCTCCCTCCAGTCTCCAGAGGGATATTGGCCTTGCCAGTACTGACAGTAATGTGTTGTTTTTGACACCCTTATTCATCCACACATTTTCCTCTTGACTTCTACCACCCCAGAAGTTTCTGGAATCTTAATTAAAACAGAATTGATGGTACAAGTACTTGTCCATGCACATATGTTGTTTAGTAGACACTATAGTATTGCATTTTTTTTTCCTGATGGCATTTTCACAGAAGACCGCATGCTTAATGACACTAATTAATTCACTGGGAATGCTGTCTCAGGCTCATGGGGTTTGCATAGGGCAAGCAGTCTAGTCTAGCATGGCTGTGTCAGGAGAGAGAGACGGGGGCTAGCCTGGCCTTGTCAGGACAGGTGGCAGGAGAAGCGCATGATCTCCAGTAATAGATGGGGATGAAGAGATGGCCATGGCGGGTCTATCTACACTAGCGGGAATGCTGCTGCTATGACTCACTGCTGCTGTCTGTAAGCCCCAGAGGAGCTGAGTGATTACTGGATATGAGGGTAAGAGAGAGATGGAGAGATATGGGAAAGAGGAGAGAGAGAGACAGGTGGAGCAAGACCAAGAGTTTTTACTACTTCTGAATATATCAAACTATGTCAGTATGTGAACTGCTTTGCCATACTGTGATACAGTCATGCCAGTAAAGTGATGATGATTGAGAGAGAGAGAGAGAGACAGAGAGAGAGAGAGAGAGAAGCAGCATGAGCTGGCAGTACTGTACTTCACAGCCAAGCAATTCAATCTATCCAGAATTGATCTGGCAGAAGAAGAGAGAGAGAGAATTTTATTACTTCTTAATATGTCCAGCTGTGTCAATTATATGTGTTGGGAATGCTGCTACTGCTATACACAGCCATGCCAGTAAGCGATCCTGAACTCTCTCTCTCTCTCTCATTCTCTCTCTCACTCACAGAGAGAGAGTGAGAGAGAGAGAGATTAAATCTGACAGAAGGGGGGGTTGGAACATTTTATTATTCTTAAATCTGTTCAATTATGTCAATACATGGAAAGTATTCCTCTACTTTGGCAATACAATAGTAAAGCTGGTATGACTTGAATAAAAAACATATACACATACACTGAAAGGGGGAGGGGGAGAAGAGACTGTTTTGTAAAATGAGATGTGTGAAATATCAGTATTTCAGCAGAAACACATTTTGCCCTTGCGCCTTTGCATGTGTCAACATGATCACTGCACTGACATTGCATTCCGGTTAAAGAAGTAATGGTTAAGATTAAAGAAGTGATTAAGGAAGTGGCCATCCTTCCCAGCCTCAAGCAGTCGACTTCGGCTCTGAATCAATGTGCCTCGCCCCATTCCCCACAGCCCTTTTTTTTCCGTAACTCTCTGCACTTGTGAGTGCTAGCATCGATTAGCTCTCATATTCCATGAGGCGGGTCAGCTGCAGAAAAGTAGGGAGGAAAATGATTACAATACTGTGCACGTGATTTGATGAGAATATGAATGTGGCCAGAAGCTTCTTTTCGGTAAGCAAATATTTCTTTTTTTTTCCCCCTCCCATCCTCTTTTTTTTCCAATTCATTGCCCTCTCAGGTCAGTAGTCCAGCTTGGCTTGAGCACAGTGTTTTGATTTTATTCAATATATGAGAGCAGAAGCAGCCCCAATGCCAAACATGCTCTGTAAACTGTGATAAATAAATACAATATTTAATTTACAGAAACATTTTGATTTATTTGTGACTTTCTGTGCTCTGCTGGTTGATGGATTGAGTTGAACATAAGGCAGGGGGCTAAACTCATTTGTTTATGTTCTGTGTTTGTTACTGTCTATACACTTTTTATTAAATTGTATTCCCAGTAAATAGAAACCTGACAGGAGAGATCATGAACGGCAGCCCAGAAAACCTTATATGAGTGTTTTACTGGGAAATACACCACTCGTATTTTACATACAAGCTACAGCTGGAACATGGAGATTCAAAACCATGACATAAATCTCTATATGCCACTTGCGAGGAAATCAGTGAAATGTTTTGTTAAATTTGGATACATTTTGTTTGTGAATGTGTCGATATAATCAAAAGAAAATCACACGGCTTGAAGATATGAAGTTTATCTTCTCATGTTGAAAAACTCATATTTTTCATTCAAAATACATCCCAGATCTGAGTGAAATATTTAAATAATATTGGCTGGCATTGAGTGGTATATCATATATTCCATTTAGCTAGCATGATATTGAACGAGTTGAAGACGAGTTCAGTATCATGCTAGCTGAATGGAATATATCTGATATACCATGAAAAAAAGCCAGCCAGAAATAATAATAATAATATTATTATTATTATAATACATACACATTTGATGGAACAATTATATATTTTATAAAATGTTAAGAACCACCGATGAACAAAGAAATGCTTCTGCGCATGCGCAGCAGAAAACCTTCTCATTGAATATTTGCATCGGCTCCAACGTGTGACATCATGTTATTTTGACAACCATACAATATCGTAAACCATATTCAATGCTCATTCTCCATTGGGTAGCGTGACATAATACACGTAGGACAAGCGATATGCTTACAATACTGCATGCTGTCAAACCAAATGAATGAAACCTGCTAGAAGGGAATAGGATACATGATTTTATTCCATTGAAAAAGTGTCCTGTATGTATAATAATTAAATAATATTGGCTGGCTTTTCTCATAGTATATCAGATATATTCCATTCAGCTAGCATGACATTGAATGAGTTGAAGACGAGTTTAATATCATGCTAGCTGAATAGAATGTATTAAAATCATTTGTATAATTGAAATAATTAAGCAATGTAAACTTAAGTGTAATCCATATGAAAATTTACAGTAACTCATTCCAAGTATGCAAAGATCAAGGTTCATATTACTAAGTCCCCTTATACATAAATTTAACACTCAAGAGCTCTTGTTGGAGATGCACATTTTCCCCAAACTAACTGGATATTTACAAATAAACCCATCTATATCCAGTTTGATAAATGAGGCCCATTCTTCAGTCCTATTTCTGAACATATTCATCATAGATAACACTGACTAATTGAAGAGGGCAGCATATGCCATATTTGTTGTTGCTGTCATGCAGGTACCACAAATCGGTCTGCTTATTTTTTGTCACATTTGTTGCTCTTGTTGCATTTTTTAAAAATCATTTTAACACTTTAAAAAAAAATCAAAATAAAATTATATATATATATATATATATATATATATATATATATATATATATATATATATATATGCTGTTCAGAAAACAAAACCTCTTTCCTGTTCTGATCACATATACCAAAAATGAATTTTAGCAGTGTGAAAGATATAACCAGACAAGTGTTTGACATATGGTATAAAGTTTGATATTCGATCGTAACTATATAATAATGATGTAAAGTGAAAACGCTGGTTCACTGCTGAACACCCGGCACCCAGCAGAGTCACACCATCAATGTTGTGATGTTGCTTCTGACGCATGGCATGTGGTGTCAAAGAAAGGAATAAATATGTATTTGTAACTGTGATGCATATCTCATTATTGGTATCACTGTCACAAAACAATACAGCAATTTATTGATGTGGCATACACTACGCAATTTAATGGTTCATATGTTATAATATCTCATCTCATTATCTCTAGCTGCTTTATCCTGTTCTACAGGGTCACAGGCAAGCTGGAGCCTATCCCAGCTGACTACGGGCGAAAGGCGGGGTACACCCTGGACAAGTCACCAGGTCATCACAGGGCTGACACATAGACACAGACAACCATTCACACTCACATTCGCACCTACGGTTAATTTAGAGTCACCAGCTAACCTAACCTGCATGTCTTTGGACTGTGGGGGAAACCGGAGCACCTGGAGGAAACCCACGCGGACATGGGGAGAACATGCAAACTCCGCACAGAAAGGCCCTCGCCGGCCCCGGGGCTCGAACCCAGACCTTCTTGCTGTGAGGCGACAGCGCTAACCACTACACCACCGTGCCGCCCTGTTATAATATTATTTTTCTATTTAGGTTGATTTTGTGCCTTTGCAAATATTTTGCTCATCCACTCATCAGGAGCTCTGCTTTTAGGCAATGCCTAAATATCTGTATTAGGTGTAAACATAATCTTAATCCTTATCCAAGGAACATAATCCCTGTCTGAACATAATCTCTTGGGAAGTCAACAGAAGTGTAAATGAAGGCAGTGCATTTTGTAGCAGCCATGTAATGAACAGTATAACAAAAACAAGACATCTGTTTAAAGCAGCAAAGCTAAAGGTTGTTTTAGATTATGTATTGCAAGTAATTAAACTGTATTGGAAAATGTGTAGTCTTCCACACATCATATCTGTGAATGTGGATTAATATATGGTTTGTAATTATAGCATACACAATATTGCTGGTGCTGCTCTCAGTTGTTTATCTTGCTAGATTAACTGAAACAGACCTATTTAACTATCACAATTCTTGGTTTATTCTAATAGGATAACTTTTATTGTATTTTTTGTCAATTTGTTAACCAACATGTTATGAACCTTGTTATGGATTACACTGTCATGTTTTTGTTCTGCCCTACTGCTAAATTTGCCAAGTCATTTTTTTTTTAAACTTGCTACTTTTGGACATCTTTTATGAGCTTAATTGGATACTGCAGCAGTTAAACAAGCTAATGCAGGATTTAGCTGTTTGGCTAACATATCTGTGAGCTTAGCCAAAAGCTAGCTCCTAGATTATCTAAAAATAGCAATGCAACAGCTCTTCTTCTGGGAAGTACACACTCACGCCAAGAAAACAAGGCTGGACAGACATAAAGGTTTTTCCCGTTCAGAGATGTTAAGCCAAGTTAGATTGTTCTTAGATTGCCTTCAGCAAATGGATGGTGACCGTAAGAAGCCATGTGGTTTCAGTAGCCTTGCACTGTTAAAGGAAGACTTAAAATCCAGTAGCAGAGGGTGGGTGTGCACATCAATGGACAAATTAAGTCTTTCCAGCAGTGGTTTATTCTGTCTGAGTTCTTGGTCTTAACTGAACATCACTCCTATGTCCCATTATTAAAACCAGGTAATCCAAGAGAATTTCTGCACTCCCCCCCCCCAGGCCTCAGACATTGTTTGTGTACATGCAAATGTACTGGAATTAAATCTGGGATTCTGCACTTTAATATCATAGCTATTTTTCATTTAAAATTCACTGTGTTGAATTACAAATGCACAAAATATTACTATGTACTGTCCACACTCGGAGTCCATCAATCTTCATTCATTCATTCATTCATTCATTCATTCATTCGCCAGACTAAGTACAAATATGAGCACATATTTTTTGGTACTCACCTATACTGACACTGAAATGGTCATGAACAACCTAATTATAAGTATCATATCAAGACCAAAGTCAGTCCACGCTGGACACATCTGAACTGTGTTTCAATTTGGCCGAGTAGAGCAGCAGCGCTCTTTGACTTTAATCTGTTTTGGCAACTCCAGCATTTACTTATCAGTTATGAGTGGGTTAATTTATATTTTTTTTATGGAGAGAGATTTTGTAGTCTTTAATATTGTTAATTAATGGAATGAGCCTTGTTCAAGAGATTCCAGAATCTTCTGTTGACCACCATGCACGCCCTCAGCCAAGCTAAACAAACTCCATCCATCCATTATCTGTAGCCGCTTATCCTGTACAGGGTCGCAGGCAAGCTGGAGCCTATCCCAGCTGACTATGGGTGAGAGGCGGGGTACACCCTGGACAAGTTGCCAGGTCATGGCAGGGCTGACACATAGAGACAAACAACCATTCACACTCATATTCACACCTATGGTCAATTTAGAGGCACACTCACCTGTTCATTAACTCCTGCAAGATTCCTGTATTAATGTCCCTCAGTTTGCAACTCACACTCCTATCCACTTGATGTAATAAGATGATCAGGAAGGCTGTTCCAGACTCTACCATCATAGTTGCATAGCTAATTATTAACTCTCTCTGTGCAATACTTTATAATGTGCAATACCTCACTCCATAATGTGAAACACAACACATATGCCTCAGGACTGTGCACCTTACACCCTCACCTTTTTTTTTCTTTTTTCTCTTTTTTCCTTCTTTTCTACACGCTGTTTGCACTGTTATTGGAGTTGCTTTTAATCTCATTGTACATGGGTATAGTGACAATAAAGGCATTCTATTCTATTGTTTATAATCATGTTTTATTGCCTAGCAAGTGTTCACTTCAGTTTTGGTTGTTACTTTGTGCTATTAGTAGCACCCCCCACACACACACACACATTACTTGTATTGTAGTTCGTCCTCTTTTTCACACAGTTTGCAGTTTGCTTTGCTTTTATTGCCATTAGTAATCATGAAATAAGCCCAGATGGCTCATTTCGACTTACTTCATATCGTATCACATGGTAATGGAAGTTGGTGTCAGAGCATTTTTCATGAGTACGAGTACCAGGATCAGTACTGATGCATCCCTACATCATAAAATATCACTTTACAAGGCTGAGCTTTACACTGCTGTAGACATCCAGGAGTGAAGTTTGAGCCCTTTTTAAGATTATGAGCTTCACAATGTCTTATGTATGTGGAAAAGGTTTTATGTTATGTCACAGAAGCCGTTTTAGTGTGACTTTCTTTAAAGCCCTTATAAAAGGGAGATGGTGATTCATCCAATATCTTTTTTTTTTTTCCAGCAGAAGTTCAAAGTGTTTGTCATATGCACAGTAAGGACATGCCCTCTTGCACAATGAAATTCTTAGCTTGCTGTCCACCATGAATGCTGATTACAAATAAATAAATAGGTGGAAGAAATAATACAAAGTAATGGCAATATAGTGCAAAATAAAAGCAAAAAAAGAAAAAAAAAACACCCAGTATAGTACAAAATAAAGGTAAACATAGTGCAAAATAGGTAGTGTAATACAAAAATAAGTGGGGGACCCTGCCATTTGTAGACAGAGGGCAGGTTGTTTTTCCTCTCTCCTGCTTCAAAATAATATTATTAATTAAAAATGCAAAACCAGCAGGGTTTAATTTTTGTTCTATATTTATTTTATTTCTTTTTGGTTTGTATATGGTGTATACAATTTTTTACATTTAAATAAGAAATGGGAATTCATCAATGTGGCATTATTCAAATTAAAATTGTACCAATAGAACATTAGTTCTCACAACAGCTGCCCCATATTCCATGTGCAGCTGCCTCAGACATGTTAATCAAAGGAACACTGACAGCAGTACAGAGCCACCACGGTTGCACTTTCAAACTCGTTCAGTCTTTTATCAGGAAACAGAAAATCAGAGCTTTTAAAATGACAAGGGATTTGTGATCAAGTTCAGTCAGCAGTGTTAGAGCCTTGATATTGGTAAACAGTTTGCTCCTCGTTGACTGATAACAGCGCGCACGCACACACACACACACACACACACACACACACATCCACTAAGCAAAACAGAAATATTGGACACAGAGATACAGAATACAGAAAAATACATCACCCTACAGTTAAAACATGGTCCATATTGAGAGTAATAACGGGTAAAAATAGTAGCACACAACATTTAGTGTATTAGCAGAAAGATTTGCAAAAGTTAATGAATCATTGTTACAGAGGTTGAACATAGCAGGTTTGACATGAGAATGCTTATACATTTTCACAGAAAAATGTACAAATACATTGATATTTCTTTTGTTATGAGGTTTACTGTTTTGCTGTGACATGCTATGTGTACAGTCCTTTGTTTACAAATAATTAATTAGTGCTTCCACTTTCAAAATGTGCCATCAGAAGGATGTTTATTCAGCATTTAAAGGATATACGCAAAACCTTTATTTTTAAATAAATTTAATATATATTAAATTTATATAATATATAAAATAATATATAATTAAATATATCAAATAATATATATTTTTGAGAGTTAAAATCGACCGAAAGTTGGCATTCGAGCTGCCCCGCTGAGCCAGCCAGCCCTGAGTGCGTGACATCACAGCGATAACCAGTTTTAAGGCCGAGGCCTTTGATAGCTATAGACCAAAGCCATATCAATAAAAATATATGGTAAAAGTAAGAAATATAGTGGAGGAAATAATTTGATCCCTTGCTGATTTTGTAAGTTTGCCCATTGGCAAAGATATGAACAGTCTATAATTTTAAGGGTAGGTTTATTTTAACAGTGAGAGATAGAATATCAAAAAGAAAATCCAGAAAATCACATTTTATAAAATATATAAATTGATTTGCATTTTGTTGAGTGAAATAAATATTTGATCCCCTACCAACCATTAAGAGTTCTGGCTCCCACAGACCAGTTAGACACTCCTAATCAACTCGTTACGTGCATTAAAGACAGCTGTCTTAAATTGACACCTGTATAAAAAAAAGACACCTGTCCACAGAATCAGATCAATCAATCAGACTCCAACCTCTCCAACATGGGCAAGACCAAAGAGCTGTCTAAGGATGTCAGGGACAAGATTGTAGAGCTGCACAAGGCTGGACTGGGCTACAAAACCATAAGGAAGAAGCTGGGTGAGAAGGAGACAACTGTTGGTGCAATAGTTCGAAAATGGAAGAAATACAAAATGACCATCACTTGACCTCGGTCTGGGGCCCCACGCAAGATCTCACCTCGTGGGGTATCAATGATCAGAGAAAGGTGAGAGATCAGCTTAGAACTACATGGGAGGAGCTTGTTAATGATCTTAAGGCAGCTGGGACCACAATCACCAAGGAAACCATTGGTAACACATTACGCCGTAATGGATTAAAATCCTGCAGTGCCCCCAAGGTCCCCCTGCTCAAGAAGGCACATGTGCAGGCCCGTCTGAAGTTTGGCAATGAACACCTGAATGATTCTGAGAGTGACTGGGAGAAGGTGCTGTGGTCAGATGAGACCAAAATCGAGCTCTTTGGCATTAACTCAACTCGCTGTGTTTGGAGGAAGAAAAATGCTGACTACGACCCGAAGAACACCATCCCCAGTGTCAAGTATGGAGGTGGAAATATTATGCTTTGGGGGTGTTTCTCTGCTAAGGGCACAGGACTACTTCACTGCATTAACAGAAGAATGGACGCAGCCATATACCGTAAAATCCTGAGTGACAACCTCCTTTCCTCTGCCAGGACATTGAAAATGGGTCATGGATGGGTCTTCCAGCATGACAATGACCCAAAACATACAGCCAAGGCAACAAAGGAGTGGCTCAAGAAGAAGCACATTAAGGTCATGGAGTGGCCTAGCCAGTCTCCGGACCTTAATCCCATAGAAAACCTATGGAGGGAGCTGAAGCTCCGAGTTGCGAAGCGACAGCCTCAAAACCTTAATGATCTAGAGATGATCTGCAAAGAGGAGTGGATCAAAATTCCTCTGGACATGTGTGTAAACCTGGTCATCAACTACAAGAAACGTCTGACTGTTGTGCTTGCCAACAAGGGTTTTGCCACCAAATACTAAGTCTTGTTTGCTAGAGAGTTCAAATACTTATTTCACTCAAAGAAGTGCAAATCAGTTTATATCTTTTACCGGTATATGAAGTTATTTTCTGGATTTTCTTTTTGATGTTTTGTCTCTGGGCAGCACAGTGGTGTAGTGGTTAGCGCTGTCGCCTCACAGGAAGAAGGTCCGGGTTCGAGCCCCATGGCCGGCGAGGGCCTTTCTGTGCGGAGTTTGCATGTTCTCCCCGTGTCCGCGTGGGTTTCCTCCGGGTGCTCCGGTTTCCCCCACAGTCCAAAGACATGCAGGTTAGGTTAACTGGTGACTCTAAATTGACCATAGTCAACTTACAAGCAGAACAGCCATTATGAATGTGGGGTAGAGGTTCTGTGGTGTGGTGTAGGCACTGAGGGGCTGAGTCGTAGAAATCCAGACTGAGAGATTGAGTTTCGTGGGAAGGATTTATAATCTAGATTTTACTACAAACTTCAGAATGTCCTCACTGAGTGCAGTGTTCTTAAAAATGAAGACCTTCCATTGACCTTCACACTTTATAACCAAAAGTTTGTGGACACATGACCATGCTGTGAAATAAGCCTTATGGGAATGGCTTTCCACTAGATTTTGGAACGTGGCTGTAAGGATTTGCTCATTCACCCACAAGAGTATTAGAGAGATCATACACTGATATTGGGTGAGGAGGCCTGGAATGCAGTCGGCATTCCAATTCATCCCAAAGGTGTTCAGTGAGGATAAGTTCAGGGCTCTGTGCAGGACGCTTAATTTCTTCAGCCCCAACATTAGCAAACCATCTCTTTATGGACCTCACTTTGTGCAGAGAAGCATTATCCTGCTGGAACATGTTTGGGCCTCTTAGTTCCAGAGAAGGGAAATTGTAAAACTACAGTATACAAAGACAACCTGTACAATTGTGTACTTCCAAATTTGTGGCAATATTTTGGGGAAGGCCCATATTAGGATGTGATTGTCAGGTGTCCACAAACATTTGGCCATATAGTGTATTTATTAGTGCTGTCAAAAATGTCGCGTTATTAACACGTTAACTTGACTCAATTTTAACGGCGATAATTTTTTTATCGCGAGATTAACGATCTGTGACATGTAGGTTTTTCATAAGCTTTTGAAACTGCCAGGAACTTGGAACAGAGACTAACGATAGCAGCTAGACTGTAATGCCACGCCCCGCACAGCCAGAGTCCTCTGCCCTCCCCCGAAGAGCCACGGTGCTCGGCTTAGGTTTTGTTTTCCCATCGGCGGCTCCAGCCCCACTTTGCAGTGGCTGTGACAAGACGTGTTATGCTCTGCAATAAAAAAAAAAAAAAAAAAAAAAAAAACATTGGTACAACCAGTGTTCGAACTATGCCGATATTTTCTGGGGGTCCCTTTTTTTCCCTTGGGGGGGTGCTTGTGCTTGTCTCAGAGCGTGGATCTCCATCGCGCGCTCACTTCGGATATGCAAATGCTTCCCGTTACACACGATTGCTATGTCAATAAACATCATTTTGCCAATATTTTAGAGACCCCCCAACATTTCCCAAATCATGTTTTCAAGGGATCTCATGTCTGTTTCAGGGGATCTCGGATCCCCCGAGTACCCCCGTAGTTCGAACGGTGAGCAAGCCCATTCACTTTTTTATGCTGATAAGAGAATTACATGGTTTTTCATGTGACAAAAATGTGCAATTAAATTGCGATTAATCGCGAGTTAACTATGACAGTCGCGACATTAATCGCGATTAAATATTTTAATCGCTTGACAGCACTAGTATTTATTAATGCAGCTAATGTTATAAAGCTATGCTAAACCAAAATCTAAACAAACTTTATATTAACATCATTAACCACAAATGAAACATTGAGCTCTTTTAGTTTTAGAAAGCTGCCATGAAAAAAAAAAAAAGACAGTTTTTCCTTGTGAGGACCAGCCAAATGTAGACACAAGTTCAACCCCCCACACCCCCCCACACATTTCTCTACTTATTATAAAGCCAGAACTGAAATGAGATCATCAAGTGATCAGGATTCAGCCACCTGCAGGCCCTTGTAAAGCATCTCTTGATTAGTCATTGTTACTAGGCATGCAAATAATTACACATCAGTATTCACAGACAAAATCAGACCATCAGTCATTAATCTTGCTCTGAGATTCTACATGATGTTAAAAGAAAAGGTTCACCATCGTTTTTTTTTTTTTTACATTTACCCCACCTGAGACTTATGATGGGTTGAGGTTATTACTAGTGTGATATGACTTCTCTTTCAGACTGTAGACGTATTCGAAAAGTTAAATCATGATTTATATTAACCTGTTATGAGTCAAAAAGCCAACATGTCAGAACAAAAATGCAAGGTTAGATTTAAGGAAAAAAAAAAAAATCCTTTTAACCCCTTCAATGCCCTTGGATGAGTCATGTACATCATGAAATATTTTACCGCTGTGCCTTATGACGTACGCTACTAGTCATAAACACCTTTTATGTACCTTACATGGCACATTACTTTTACTTCACAGTGGCACATATGAATTACAGTCAATGCCGAAAACATTCTTCTGTCATAAGGCACAGTGGTAAAAGATTTCATGACGTACATGACTCGTCCAAGGGCATTGAAGGGGTTAACAGAACCAACTAAAATTATAGTTCCTCCACTGAGTATGGATGCCATGGTGGGTGAGAGCATTGTTCTGCCATGTAGGGTGTCCAGAGAGTCCAACATGGACCTCATCTTCAAGTGGTTCTTCAATGGGAAACTTGTCGATTTCAGCCGCCATGAACACTGAAATGATTGGAGGGGTACATCTCTAAAGATAGATATCCGACACTCTATGAATGTCTGAGTGCCATAATGCTTTTACATGGTATACAGGTTCTTTCCTGAAAGCTTTAGAATAAAGCAATGCTTTTGTGCATCTGTGGCTGAAAAAACTTCAAGACAATGCTCTTTTGTAGCTCTATTGTTTTCTAGTGATCAGGGACATGGAGAAGTGCTTTGTCTGGCTGCTCAGTGAGGAGAAAAGCACAAATCTGTCTGATTACAGGATTTGATCCACACATAAGACATGAAAAAAAAATTCTCCCAGGAAGAGGGCCTTCATTTTCATTTCTTGCTCATAATCAAAAAATGTGGACTTGCTCGCCAGAAAACAAGTAAACCTAGACATCTTGATTAGCTTTTTGTTATGCATTTAAAGTAATTCATTATTTCATTGCTATGACTGTCTGGCTTTTGTTTCTTAAACACTTTGTTAGGATCCAATTATGGTTATATAGACCCCCTCACTGACATCACCCGAAACCGGAAGTAAACAGACCCTGCGCCATTTTGGAAGACCAACAAACTCGTGATAACGGCAGCGGTATGTGAACCCACGAGAATAAAGTGGAGTGGCAAATGACTTAAACAAATCTGAACTGTTTTATTTATGATTTATTGGCCCAACAGTAGACTTGAAAGAAACCTGTGTGAGACTTGGCAAAAAACTGTGGATATAATGGATAAGTCTGTGCATGATCTGTGGACACTTTGAGGTAAGCAAACACAAGAAATTCAGATTTAAAACATGCTAAATTGGCCTCAAGTTGATAACTGTATGAGGAGCAAGCCTCCCAGACTTCTACAATTTAATAATAATAAAGGATGGTTTGGGGCTTGGTCTCCCTCCTATTATATAAATAAAACATAGTTGTTGTGTAGGCATATATCATAAATACATATGTATAATTTGGATAAATTAACCTAAATTATGGATACCTTAATAGTAACAAAAAGTATTAATTTTTCAACTGAAAAGATATATTATTAAAAGATAAATATCAACAAGATTACCTTGGCCATAACTATGTGTAGGTTATTCTTAATAACAGCTGTAATATCACGAACCAAGCCACTAACAACATAATTGTAAGCCTGTAGCCCTTTGTAGGCTTTCAAGTCATCAGCAGTGTAGGCACTGGGTGTAAACAACAAATAGTTTACAATGTCTGGGTAGCAAACAGATGGCAGAATTGGTGTCCGGTCCTCCTTATGTATCTGACATGGAGAAATAATATAAATCGTGCTGCCTACCAGATTACAGTCGTCTGTTTTATTGTATCAGTACTAGTATCACTTACTATACTCATCAGTCATAGATTAGTCCAGTACAACATGACCAGCTTGCTTTTTTCCATTTGACTGCCGCAAGTTTTTTCAGGCTGGTACAGTCAAAAATTGAAAAAAGTTTTGGCCTACTAAACTAGTCATCGATTCTACTAGTGTATTAATTGGAGTTGACATGAAAACGTTAGGTAAAAACTTTAAACCAGTACAATCTCTTCTTCAAAGTTTCACCAAATGGTTTTATTTATGCAATTTAAAGCTCATAATACTGTATAACTTTGGTTGAGTAAAAACACGGAGCAAAAACATGGCTGAATCCTGAATGACTCCTATTTGTTTAAATAGGGGACTACATAGGCGGCAAAATGTAGTTTCTTTTTCCCTGCCATGGAAGCGCACTTGTATACCGAGGAGGAAAGCAATTTGCATTACAGCCATGAGGCGGCTCGGCTCGGTTTTCCCTTTCGGGCGCTCTCGTTTTCTGTTAGAATTTGGTAAAGAAAAAAATATATATATTATTTACCAGCTTACCGGGTCCATTAACATAAATCTGACAGCTGACAAGGTCGGGATATAAACAAACTTTTGTGTTAAACTGTGTGCTTGGATTCACATAATTTTTTTCTGAGTCTTATCATATGGGTCAAACCCATCAATCACAGCCAGTTTCTCCACATACCGTGCCCTTTCTGCAGCTGGTAATGTACTCACATAACCCGAATTATCATCCATCGTGTCACTTTACTCTCGCTCGTACTTTGTTTTATATTGTGAGTGCATGTACTTGGTCTTCCAATATGGCGCCTAACAAAATCTCGCGGCGCGGTGACGTCATGTGAAAGGGGTCTATATGGAGATTGTTATACTGGAGTATTTCTATCAGTGTTGTCATTTCAATATCAAGTTTCCATCACAAAAATGTTATCTGTCATAAGAACATAATCCTTGTGAATCTGCACCACAGACCGCTCTGTGCGACTTACACCACTAGCAATAGCGATGAAGTGCTTAAATCATTGCCTAGGCTACTGATATAGAGGGTTCCCGCATGACGTCACCGCGCTGCGAGATTTCGGTAGTCGCCATATTGGAAGACCAAGTACACATCTATGCAAGTACATTCATACATAAAACAAACTACACCTGAAATGTAGCCAGGGCCGGTTCTGCCCTAATCTGGACCCGGGTGCAACATCGCGCAACCCCCGCCAAAAAAAAAAAACCCCACAAAAAAACCACAGTCTAAATCAGGACAACCAGTGTTCGAACTACGGGGGTACTCGGGAGATCCGAGATCCCCTGAAAGAGACATGAGATCCCTTGAAAACATGATTTGGGAAATGTTGGGGGGTCTCTAAAATATTGGCAAAATGATGTTTATTGACATAGCAATCGTGTGTAATGGGAAGCATTTGCATATCCGAAGTGTTGTGTTTACATCAAAGATAAAATAAACCGATATGACAACGACTGCTGCTGCCAGGTTGGTTGTTGAGTAGCCTGACGCCTGACTTTTTTTTTTTCTTGCGTGTGGTATCATTGTTGACGCGAGGTTGTTTTTTGAACATGCCAATGCGGACACGATTTCCCCTGATGAGTTATGACTTCAGACGCGATGCGTGTGTGGAGGTGCGGAGTCCGCGTGATATGTGCGCAAGATAGGCTTCTTGTGTTTGGAGATCCGCGCTCCGAGACAAACGCAAGCACCCCCCCCAGGGAAAAAAAGGGACCCCCCGAAAATATCGGCATAGTTCGAACACTGAGGACAACCATCACATAACTATAAACATTTTATATCAACTATTTTAACTAAATGGGCTATAATAAATAAGCCTGCAGGCAGCCACGGCGGGCTGCCTCAGAAAAGTAACCATTCAATGACACAACTGAAAGCCTGCAGCCACGGCGGGCTGCCTCAGAAAAGTAACCATTTGTCCTACCTTAACTCGTTTTGCTTTTTCTGCCTCCTTTTTTGTATTTTCAACCCTGCGTTTATTTTATTTCCTTTTCTGAAAACCCGATTTGTGTCCAGACATTTTGTTCTGCTACCAACGAACTAACTCGTCAGGTCTCGTCTCTCGAGTCCGCGATGAAGGGCAACAATTGATACATTTTTACAAACAACCAATAAACAGCCAATAGGGAGGTTGCAACATTCAGGCTCTCCTTTGCTCACAGACACTCAGTAATGCACTTATTCTCTGTCTCCTGGCAGAAAGCTCCTTGGTTTGCTTGTGTCTCAATCACAGCTGGTATTCTGTAGAAAGACTTCTTTTCACCTTTCCCATCAGCTTTGTTGGAACACCCTAACACAGCACAAAAGTTTACCATTGTAGGTTTATGATGAATCAAGTGCCTCGTGGGTTTAAATTCCGCGCGCTGCCGTTATTTCCCCCTAATCACGAGTTTGTTGGTCTTCCAATATGGCGCAGGGTTTGTTTACTTCCGGTTTCCGGTGACGTCAGTGGGAAGGGTCTATAAAGGTGTTATATTAATTGTGCAAATAGTAAATAGTGGCTATATAAAAAGGTTAATAGGCCAGATAAGACACAAGTTCTTGTCCTTAATCTCAAAAGAATGCTAATGTTACTGTGTGTATCACATGCTAACAATCACTTGAGCTTGTTGTCACCCATGTAAATATGTCTATGCATATAACTTTATTATGTTTTAAATGTCCCTTGCTAGAAAGAAAGAAATCTTTTGGAAGAGATGTGCTTTCCTGGATTAGATTCTGATGAGTTTTGACCAGTTACAAAAATAAGTGCTTCCACTTTTAAAATGTGCCATCAGAAGGATGTTTAATCAGCATTTAAAGGATATATGCAAAACCTTTATTTTTAAATAAATTTAATATATATTAAATTTATATAATATATAAAATTATTTATTTTTATTTATATAAATATATATATATATATATATATATATATATATATATATATATATATATATATATAATTAAATATATAAAATAATATATTTTTGAGAGTTAAAATCGACCGCAAAGTTGGCATTCGAGCTACCCCGCTGAGCCAGCCAGCCCTGAGTGTGTGACATCACAGCGATAACCAGTTTTAAGGCCGAGGCCTTTGATAGCTATAGACCAAAGCCATATCAATAAAAATATATGGTAAAAGTAAGAAATATAGTGGAGGAAATCATTTGATCCCTTGCTGATTTTGTAAGTTTGCCCACTGGCAAAGATATGAACAGTCTATAATTTTAAGGGTAGGTTTATTTTAACAGTGAGAGATAGAATATCAAAAAGAAAATCCAGAAAATCACATTTTATAAAATATATAAATTGATTTGCATTTTGTTGAGTGAAATAAATTTTTGATCCCCTACCAACCATTAAGAGTTCTGGCTCCCACAGACCAGTTAGACACTCCTAATCAACTCGTTACGTGCATTAAAGACAGCTGTCTTAAATTGACACCTGTATAAAAGACATCTGTCCACAGAATCAAATCAATCAATCAGACTCCAACCTCTCCAACATGGGCAAGACCAAAGAGCTGTCTAAGGATGTCAGGGACAAGATTGTAGAGCTGCACAAGGCTGGACTGGGCTACAAAACCATAAGGAAGAAGCTGGGTGAGAAGGAGACAACTGTTGGTGCAATAGTTCGAAAATGGAAGAAATACAAAATGACCATCACTTGACCTCGGTCTGGGGCCCCACGCAAGATCTCACCTCGTGGGGTATCAATGATCAGAGAAAGGTGAGAGATCAGCTTAGAACTACATGGGAGGAGCTTGTTAATGATCTTAAGGCAGCTGAGACCACAATCACCAAGGAAACCATTGGTAACACATTACACCGTAATGGATTAAAATCCTGCAGTGCCCCCAAGGTCCCCCTGCTCAAGAAGGCACATGTGCAGGCCCGTCTGAAGTTTGGCAATGAACACCTGAATGATTCTGAGAGTGACTGGGAGAAGGTGCTGTGGTCAGATGAGACCAAAATCGAGCTCTTTGGCATTAACTCAACTCGCTGTGTTTGGAGGAAGAAAAATGCTGACTACGACCCGAAGAACACCATCCCCAGTGTCAAGTATGGAGGTGGAAATATTATGCTTTGGGGGTGTTTCTCTGCTAAGGGCACAGGACTACTTCACTGCATTAACAGAAGAATGGACGCAGCCATATACCGTAAAATCCTGAGTGACAACCTCCTTTCCTCTGCCAGGACATTGAAAATGGGTCATGGATGGGTCTTCCAGCATGACAATGACCCAAAACATACAGCCAAGGCAACAAAGGAGTGGCTCAAGAAGAAGCACATTAAGGTCATGGAGTGGCCTAGCCAGTCTCCGGACCTTAATCCCATAGAAAACCTATGGAGGGAGCTGAAGCTCCGAGTTGCGAAGCGACAGCCTCAAAACCTTAATGATCTAGAGATGATCTGCAAAGAGGAGTGGATCAAAATTCCTCTGGACATGTGTGCAAACCTGGTCATCAACTACAAGAAACGTCTGACTGCTGTGCTTGCCAACAAGGGTTTTGCCACCAAATACTAAGTCTTGTTTGCTAGAGGGTTCAAATACTTATTTCACTCAAAAGTGCAAATCAGTTTATATCTTTTATATGAAGTTATTTTCTGGATTTTCTTTTTGATGTTTTGTCTCTGGGCAGCACGGTGGTGTAGTGGTTAGCGCTGTCGCCTCACAGGAAGAAGGTCCGGGTTCGAGCCCCATGGCCGGCGAGGGCCTTTCTGTGCGGAGTTTGCATGTTCTCCCCGTATCCATGTGGGTTTCCTCCGGGTGCTCCGGTTTCCCCCACAGTCCAAAGATATGCAGGTTAGGTTAACTGGTGACTCTAAATTGACCATAGGTGTGAATGTGAGTGTGAATGGTTGTCTGTGTCTATGTGTCAGCCCTGTGATGACCTGGCGACTTGTCCAGGGTGAACCCCGCTTTTCGCCCGTAGTCAGCTGGGATAGGCTCCAGCTTGCTTGCGACCCTGTAGAACAGGATAAAGCGGCTAGAGATAATGAGATGAGATGTTTTGTCTCTCACAGTTAAAATAAACCTACAGTACCATTAAAATTATAGAATGTTCATTTCTTTGTCAGTGGACAAACTTACAAAATCAGCAAGGGATCAAATAATTATTTCCTCCACTGTACCATTACCGACTTGCTCAGCTAAGACTGATTTGACTTCATTGATTGTGGGTTGACTCTCATTAAAACAGGATAGGTGTTATAACTTATGCAACATACATGTACATGCATGCATTTTCACTGAAAAAATGTAAAAGGCTAATTAAATAAATCAGATGAACTGAGACAATCACATTCTGAAGCAAATTAAATAATCTTATACCAGTAACTTAAATACACAAGTTACATGTATTAATCTAAATGCAGGTAAACGTGTTGTTTTATATCCAAATGAGAGTCTGAGCTTACCCATCTGTGTTCTTGCTTCTCAAAGGCCGATCTTGTGGCCGATTGTTTTGAAACAATCTGACTTTCAGTTGTTCATTCAGTTCTCCATTAATTCGCTTCTTCCACGTAAGGGCAAGATGGCAGCAATATCCAGTGGCGAAATCAGATGGCTGCTCCACTCATTCTCCATTTTCTCCATATTGCATACTCTGCCATTACTGCTCAGCTCAGGCAATTACTAAAACCCAGGACGGAACAGAATGTCAGCAGTTTTAGCAACAACCACGGGGAGGTAACTGCCTGAGCGATAACTGCCTGAGCGGGATGTCACGTCCCATTCTGTCCTGGGTTTTACCAACAACCCTCGGCTCACACTCTGGGAGAACTGGTGCAACTGAACTTACTTTCCTTTAAAAAAAAAAAAAATGTAAAATAAAATACATGAATAAATAAATACTTTCCTTTTCCTGTAGTTTTCTTTTCTTTTAATTGTTGATACTGGACCCTCTTTCAATACAGGCTTATAGCCAACACTCCTCAACAGATCAGACGTCTTGTACGAGTCTTCAGTAAAATGTGCAGAGCAGAGGAGAGACCACTTCGTAGGCGCCCAATGTCCCTGTAAACTTCTTGCAAAACGCATCCAAATCTTTGCAGTTTGAACATTCTTGGGCCATGAATACAACGTAAATCCACCTTCTGTCGTGTTGCTGCACCATCCAGCAACACATCTATGTGGCATGGCAATAAATTAGCTTAAAATGGAGGACTGGAGTTGCAGTCAGCTCTGTGCTTTAGTATAGCGGAAATGGTGATGAGACCGATAGACTCCCTGCTGTGATGTTACGGACATCAAGGTCATTCACTCAGACCACTACCTATATGAATCACTTTAATCATAAAAATTACTATATTAGATTTATTGTGAACTCTTAAAGCTATTCCTGTGCCATTCTTGAGGTCTCAAAACATTTATAAACGAAAGTGAGGCCATGGCTTTGCGTATCTCCTTTAAGCTGGGAAATATTGATGGATACTAGTGGACACTATTATTTTGGTCTGAGAGTCACAGGTCATAATATAGATCATAGTATATATATATATATATATATATAGGACATTATATATATATATATATATATATATATATATATATATATATATATATATATATATGTATGTCATGGTATAGATAAATAAGAAAAGTAAATGAAAAGAAAGGGAAAGAATACAATAATAAAACAATTTCTGTGCTTTCCATATCAAGAAGTTTTCCTTATTTTGGACTGTATATTGGGTTGTAGGACAATAAAAAGTTGTTTGTTTCCTCCATATTTTCCCATTTAGTGTATACAACGTTTATAAACATAACAGAGATGATTATGTTGGGGGGTATATAAGCAGAAATGAGAAATTTTGTTAAAATGACATTAAGCATAACGATGCCTTACAGCTTTTTTTTTTTTTTTTTTTTAAACTAGGGAACATCTGGTGATCTCATGGTATGTAATGTTCAGCTAAAACACTCTGGGAAATGTGTGCATGGCCCATACATCAATGGACAGTGTCTTGGCTGCAGCTAATTTAATTGTCAGAGGTATATACAGCTCCTCAGATGCACTACAACTCCAACCCCCATCTCCTGTCAAAAACTGATGGAAGAATACACTGATCTTTCTATCACAATGCTCCCCACCAATGAATAATAAAAGATTTTAACCAATGTATGGAGGAGAGTGGGGAAACTTGGGACAAGTTTTCAGCTTTTGTAGATTGTGCGAAATTTTTTGCAGGTAGCATCACATTCATATTGCATTTGAGAGTATTTACCATACCCTCTTACCACAACATTAGTTTCTCAGCTTTTCACATATACTGGCCGTCAGGCTTCACTTTTTCTGTCATTATTTTTTGCAGGGAGACATGCGACATTGAGGGGAGATATGGGACATTATATTGGAAGACTTGGGACATAGTGGGGGGGACATGTAAAATAAAAATACCTCGGTCTACAGGTTTAATTATTTTTTAGTATAACTACACAGGTGATTGTAGAAAATCACGCATGCTGATTGGTCGAGAAATTCGGACTATTTCTTGATACTCACCTCGAGTAACTTGGCAAAATGGCAGCCAATCGCTTTGTCACTGTAAGTGAAAAAGAATTACAAATTATGAAAGAAAATGCTGTTCCTAAAAGCACTAAATATGCTACAAAGTCTGGTCTAAAACTATTCAAACATAAGGCGCAATTGTGATTTATTTTATTGATTTCAAAACAAGGTATTTTATGTGAGTCAGCATAGATAAGTGGCACAAGTCTGCGTACATTACATTTGCATGTCACTTTTGAAGTTTGAAATACAACCCCAATTCCCAAAAAGTTGGGACGCTGTGTAAACTGGAAATAAAAACAGAATGTGATCATTTGCAAATCATGGAAACCCTATATTTTATTGAAAATAGTACAAAGACAACTTATCAAAATGTTAAAACTGAGAAATTGTATTGGTTTTTTTTGAAAAAAATATATGCTCATTTTGAATTTGATGTCAGCATTTCAAAAAATTTGGGATGAGGCATATTTACCACTTTGTTGCATTACCTCTACTTTTAACAACACTGTACATGTTTAGGAACTGAGGAGATCAGATGATGTCTCATTCTTGCCTACAATTTCAATTGCTCAACAGTTTGGGGTCTCCTTTGTTGTATGTTGCGCTTCATAATGGGCCAAATGTTTTAAATGGGAGACAGGTCTGGACTGCAGGCAAGCCAGTTTAACACCTGGACTCTTTTACTCTGGAGCCACACAGTTTTAACTTGTGCAGAAAGTGGTTTGGCATTGTCTTACTGAAAAAAGGAAGGCCTTCCCTGAAAAAGATTTTGTCTGGGTGGCAGTACATTGGTCTGAAACATGTATACAGTACATCATTCGGCATTCATGATGCCTTCCCAGATGTACAAGCTACCTGTGTCATGTGCACGAATGCACCCTCATACCATCACAGATGCTGGCTTTTGAACTGTGCAGTGATAACAAGCCAGATGGTCCCTCTCCTCTTTAGCCTGGAGGACGTGGTGTCCATGATTTCTCAGAAAAAAATCTACTTCTGATTCGTCAGACCTCAGGACAGTTTTCCACTTTGCCTCAGTCCATCATAAAACAGCTTGGGCCCAGAGAAAGTGGTGGTGTTTCTGGATATTGTTTATATATGAATGAATGAACCCTTTATCATCACTGTTGCCAGTGAAATTGACCATCAACCTGTCCTTACGGGGGGGGGAACAGGACAGGAAGACAGGGATAAAATAAAAGGAAACACAACATAAGGAGAGATAAGGAAAAAAGAACACCCCCCCCACACTACGCTCCTGTCAGGAGTACAGTGTGGGAACATTTAAAAAACCTTTGCACATAAGCACACAATAACACAAGTACACTTTAAACACAGGACTTGAGGGGGGGAAAGGGGGGAAAAGAGGGGGTAAGGGGAAGAGGTAGAGGTAACCCAGCGCAAGCAAGCGGCTGTCCGCTCCTGCAGCCATGAAGGCGCTGGTCACGCACCCGCTTATCACACTGGGTCTGAAAATGGCGACCGTGGAAAGTTGGAGAAGGAATGTGAAGAATGCGAGAGCGTCTCCCAGCAGTAACCTTCAGGGGGAAATGTTGCC
Source organism: Neoarius graeffei (assembly GCF_027579695.1). NCBI lineage: Eukaryota > Metazoa > Chordata > Actinopteri > Siluriformes > Ariidae > Neoarius > Neoarius graeffei. The sequence continues at coordinate 43,774,765 of NC_083572.1, forward strand.
TTAGCAACGGCCTTAACCGAGGCCGGTGCTGTCTCAGGGAGCCGAATGTCGATAAGATATAGATTGTTTGGTCTTTCCAGACGCAGTCTTTGCACGTCCACACCGCTCGTCCATATCTGTCCATTCCGTCCATTCTGTTCAAATTGGTCTCCGAAAAACTTATTCCTTGCAAAGCCGAAAGCTTCTCCGAGATAACAGCCATATTGTGGTTCAAGTTCTGAATATCTACAGTCTGAGTGCCGACAGCTTTGCCCACCACTCCAATCATATCGGGCAGCTTTGTGGGGCTTTGAACAGCTGTCACCGTTGTCTGATTTCCTTGATATACCAGGGCAATGCCTAATCCAATCAGCAAAAGTCCTGTAATCATGGTTCCGAATAGGTAGATATCTTCAATGTCCTCCACAGAAAGAATCGCCAGGCACACGACTCGCCACCGCTCCCATGCATCCATCGTGTAACCAGCCGCAAATGTTCCGGCAGGACAGGCGGGTTCCCCCGAACCCAGGCTTTTCGTCGAGAAAACGGTGTCAATTTCGTTAGGAGACCAGTTTATCAATTCCATGCTTTTTTTAGTTTAGAAAGTAATGCGGGAAGAGTCTCTTCAAAAAGTACAGCAGACAAGACAAGACAAAGAAGCACAAGCAGGGAAAAAAAAAAAAAAACAACAACTTGCATTTGTGGATGCAGTAATGAACTCTTTTTTTTTTTTTTTTTTACAGACAATGGTCTTCTGAAGTGTTCCTGAGCCCATACAGTGATTTCTACTACAAACGTGTCTGCTTTTAATGCAGTGTCACCTGAAGGCTTGAAGATCACATTCAATGTCAGTTTTCAGTTTTGTCTTTTACATACAGAGATTTCTCCAGATTCTCTGAATCTTTTAATGATATTATGTACCATAAATTATGTGATCCCCAAATTCTTTGCAATTTTAAATTGAGGAACATTATTCTTAAATTGTTGAGGAATGTTATTCTTAAATTGTCTCTTTACTTCTGAGAGACTCAGCCTCTCTGGGATGCTCTTTTTTTTTTTATACCCAATCATGTTACTGACCTGTTGCCAAAGAAGTTTTTTTTTAAGCATTACACAACTGCACAACTTTTTCAGTCTTTTATTGCCCCCTGCCCCAACTTTTCTGAAATGTGTTGCTGACATGAAATTCAAAATGAGCATATATTTTTCAAAAAACAATAACATTTGTGGCAGATCACAGAATCCAGGGACACATGTCTGCCCGGGGGCATTTTGAGTTATTGACAGAATCAGAAAGTACAGTTTCTAAGCTTTCCAATGATGCCTTCCATGTGGAGATCTGACAATATTTGAAGAATGTGTGGCCTTTTGAAAGTGTATACTTCTTAAAACAGAAAAGGGAGAAAATCGCCCTCAAAGTTTTCCATCTCAGCTACTCTGGGTATAGGGCGGGCACATAATGGTGCTCATTTGCATGACATTAAGGAAAGCCCTACCCCCTACTAGCTAGCACGATGCTACTTGCATGTAAACAAAGATCACCACGTCAATTTTCCTTCCATGCAAAGTATGCCCAACACAATTATGAAGTACAAAAATAAGTCCTAAAGTATACTTTAACGTTTTGTGGTTGAAAAATTACTCACACCGTAAGAAAGAAAGATAGCACGATGATGACACAACTAACACAACACTAGTTTCATGTAAAGCCTCGGTCACAACCGGCCGCATGTGCTCCTACAGCCGGTCTACATGCAAAAACCGCAAGAAACACATGGAGAGCGCGCATGAAACGCACGAGAGTGCGCGTGTGAAAAGCAAGAGCGCGTGCGTGTGATGTGCTGATTTTCGAGCCGCAGACCGGCCGCAGAGGTTCTTCGTCATGTCAAACAAACTCTACGGGCGCTTACGTTTTTTTCAGGTTGCAAGACAAACTTACGGCCAACGCGAGTCTTTCTCCGTGAACCAAAAAAAAAAAAAAAAAAAAAAAAAAAAAAAAAGCAGCGATTTGGGAAACGCCAAAAATCACACGGCCAAAAAATCGTATGTCCGGTTGTGACCTAGGCTTAACCAAACCACAACACTCTCCGTTGCATGCAAAAATAACCACACAGCCTTAGATTAATAAAAACTTACCCCATCAGAAAGAGAAACGGCGCCTTGCACATAGGGCTGGGCGATATGAGAAAAAATTATATCACGATATATTTTTTCAAAATTTTCGATAACGATATATATCACGATATAAATCAAATCACCATTTTTGTATTTTCTTTAATTTTCTGCTCAAAATATGAACATTACAAATTAGTAGTTCCTTCCTAATTAACAAAAATAGCTTAACAAGCCTTCAAGTTTCACAGAACCAAAACAAACTGGATACACATTCTTTTGTTCTTTTTGTTCAAATGAATAAACTGAAAAACAAAAACTATATACCATTGTTAATCATTTGTGCAAATTCTAGCAGCTTTCAAATAAATATAAGACATATTGACGTGTAAACCTTATGCTGCAAGGAGAAAAAAAGTGCAATCCTGTACGTCAGTGTGTTTAAGGTTTTGTGTAACACTTTGTTGTATGTCCGATTTTAAATATCCAAAATACCTCCACACAACCGAAGATCTCTGGCCCTTCTTTTCAACGATGTCCTCCAGGGCAGTGCTCTGACTTTCCTTTTCAGAACTCCGGTCAGTCGGCTTCTCGCTCATTTTTATAATCGCTTTGTTGGAGAAATGCCGCGCTCCTGCAAACTTCACCACAGCCATGCTGTGCGTTGCTGCTACACGTGTGTGTGTGTGTGTGTGTGTGTGTGCACGCAACCTAACTTGACGTGGCTCTCTTCCAACTGATTGGTTACGTGCGGTACTGTTTAGTTATGATTGGCTATTCGCGTGTCTGTCAAAACTTCGGATGAAGTAATTTTATTGAAGGCGTAGGCTTATCGTAGGCATATCGTACGTGTCTAATTTCTAATCGTAGAGATTTTATATCGTGAATAACATCGTAATCGTAAAATCGCCCAGCCCTACTTGCACACACCAATGCCTCCGATGGAATGTAATCCTAGAACGGTCCGTGTATCATCCAATCATTCAAGTATTCCATTCAATCTGGAAAACGAGGTTGCGGTTTTTTTTGCTAGAAATGGTCATCTCCGATGTAAATACCGTGTGTCTGTTTGCTTCACGGTGTGTCAGCTCCTCTGCGCTCTGTTTAGTAACTCATTCCATAGTGAAATCACACGCCTGTATGCAGTTAAGTAGCCATGCGCTCAGCTCGGATCATACAGCTGATTTGCGGAAAAAAAAAAAAGAGACTTAAATCATCATGTGAATGGCCCATATGGTAAATTTACCCACACCCGCCAGCAGGCTACAGTCCTGACAAAAACGAGACAATTTGCAACAAAAAATGTATGCTTTTCCAACAAAATCTATTATCTGAAATACTGATTGCATTCTTCAAGATTTCAACTTGCACATGATGGAAAAAAAACACAAATCACAAATTTCGAAAAAAAATGCTTCTTTTGCGATTATCTCGGATTCGTTTCAGCCGACATGTGTCCCTGGATTCGGTGAGGGGTCACATTTCTCAGTTTCAACATTTGCTTTGGGCGGCACAGTGGTGTAGTGGTTAGCACTGTCGCCTCACAGGAAGAAGGTCCGGGCTCGAGCCCTGTGACTGGTGAGGGCCTTTCTGTGCGGAGTTTGCATGTTCTCCCCATGTCCGTGTGGGTTTCCTCCGGTTTCTCCCACAGTCTAAAGACATGCAGGTTAGGTTAACTGGTGACTCTAAATCGACCATAGGTGTGAGTGTGATCGTTGTCTGTGTCAGCCCTGTGATGACCTGGCGACTTGTCCAGGGTGTACCCTGCCTTTCGCCCATAGTTAGCTGGGATAGGCTCCAGCTTGCCTGCGACCCTGTAGAACAGGATAAAGCGGCTAGAGATAATGAGATGAGAACATTTGCTTTATTGTCTTAATACTATTTTCAATGAAATATGTGACCCCTCACCAAATCCAGGGACATGTCGGCCGAAACGAATCCGAGATAAAATCGCAAAAGAAGCATTTTTTTTCGAAATTTGTGATTTTTGTTTTTTTCCATCATGTGCAAGTTGAGATCTTGAAGAATGCGATCAGTATTTCAGATAATACCGTAGATTGTTTTGTTGGAAAAGCATACATTTTTTGTTGCAAATTGTCTCGTTTTTGTCAGGACTGTAGCCTGCTGGGGGTGTGTGGGTAAATTACCATATGGGCCATTCACATGATGATTTAAGTCTTTTGTTTTGTTTTTTTTGCGAATCAGCTGTATGATCCGGGCTGAGCGCATGGGTACTTAACTGCATACAGGCATGTAATTTCACTATGGAATGAGCAAGCTAAACAGAGCGCAGAGGAGCTGAAAACCGCGAAGCAAACAGACACATGGTATTTACATCGGAGATAACTATTTCTAGCAAAAAAAAAAAAAAAACGCAACCTCATTTTCCAGATTGAATGGAATACTTGAATGATCGGATTATACACGGACCGTTCTAGGATTACATTCCATCGGAGGCATTGGTGTGTGCAAGGCGCCGTTTCTCTTTCTGATGGGGTAAGTTTATTAATCTAAGACTGTGTGGTTATTTTTGCATGTAACGGAGAGTGTTGTGGTTTGGTTAAGCCTAGGTCACAACCGGACGTACGATTTTTTGGCCGTGTGATTTTTGGCGTTTCCCAAATCGCTGCGTTTTTTGTTCATGGAGAAAGACGCGCGTTGGCCGCAAGTTTGTCTTGCAACCTGAAAAAAACGTAAGCGCCCGTAGAGTTTGTTTGACATGACAACGAACCTCTGCGGCCGGTCTGCGGCTCGAAAATCAGCACATCACATGCGCGCTCTCGTGCGTTTCACACGCGCCCTCCGTGCGTTTCTTGCGTTTTTTGCATGTAGACCGGCTGTAGGAGCACGGTCCTTCCGTACGGCCGGTTGTGACCAAGGCTTTACATGAAACTAGTGTTGTTAGTTGTGTCATCATCGTGCTATCTTTCTTTCTTACGGTGTGAGTAATTTTTCAACCACAAAACGTTAAAGTATACTTTAGGACTTATTTTTGTACTTCATAATTGTTTTGGGCATACTTTGCATGGAAGGAAAATTGATGTGGTGATCTTTGTTTACATGAAAGTAGTATCACGCTAGCTCATAGGGGGTAGGGCTTTCCTTAATATCATGCAAATGAGCACCATTATGTGCCCGCCCTACACCCAGAGTAGCTGAGATGGAAAACTTTGAGGGCGATTTTCTCCCTTTTCTGTTTTAAGAAGTATACACTTTCAAAAGGCCACACATTCTTCAAATATTGTCAGATCTCCACATGGAAGGCATCATTGGAAAGCTTAGAAACTGTACTTTCTGAATCTGTCAATAACGCAAAATGCCCCCGGGCAGACACGTGTCCCTGGATTCTGTGATCTGCCACATATAGGCTTTCCATGATTTGCAAATTACATTCTGTTTTTATTTATGTTTTACACAGTATCTGAACTCTTTTTGGAATTAGGGTTGTAAATGATTTTTTATTTGATTTTTTTTTAAATAATCACCTGTGTATTTATACTAAAACAATTGTCCACCTCAGGCTTAGTGAATATAAGTGAATAATAACCTCAACTTTGTCTCAGTTATTATTCACTGATATTCACTTCACCTTCATCGAATAATTATTAATTATTATCAAACTTCTAACATATGAACTGTATCAACACACAATGCTAGTACAGCTATAGAAAAATGTCAGGTTACCCAAACTTGAGACAAAACACTTCCATTCTCAAGAAGGACTGAAATAAGCATAATCCTTGGTACACTCCCACATTTTTCACAAAAAAAAAAAAAAAACTTTTAAACAATTTTATATTTGTAAACCACAAGAAAAAAACCTGTAACATGAACTGTCACAACTCTCCCCATCTGACCATTGTGAAAAAAAAAATCCTTAAATGTTGTATTTTCCCCACAATTGAAATTTTATAAATAATATTATATATGGTACCTCTAGGTTACATACTTTAATCCATCCATTCACCCATTATTTGTTATCCATTATCCATCATACTTTAATTCCAAACAAATTCCAAATTCACCAGCATACATTACACCATAGAATGGAGGCGGACTGCAAAGTAGAAAATACAAGTTTTGTTTGACAAAAATATTTAACTGCACATACCTGGACAAAGCTGCAATGTCTGGCTTCGTGGCTCCAAAATAAGTAGGTTACTCTCAGGGGTAACATCCAACTTCTCTTGTAATCTAAAATCTGATTGGTTAAAATTCATTTATGGGAATACAAACTTTCCCAAATCTCCCCACTCTCTCCTACCATGAGCTGTCAGAAAGCTTAAATGCATCATGCCATAGATTCCACAAGTCTCTGTAACTGAACATGTATAAAAACAGATATACTTATCTCATAAAGATAGACATTTACTGTACATGACATTTATATAAATAATCATTGACTGTTGTTTATAGCTGATGCATTATTGAAAGTATGCATTTAGGGACATCCAAGAACAAGTCCATAAAATAGGAATATTTACAACCCTGGCTTTAATACAACCATTGGATGCAATGTTTCAATAATTATTTAGGGAACAATCTGTGTTGTACTGTTTTTCAGTAAGCTAGGTTATAACTCCCTCCCAAAGCACGAAGACGCAGGGGTTTTCTTTGACGGGTTTAATCTTCAACAATCTTCAAAACTAAAAAACATACACAATACACAATATTAAAATAACGTCATCCAAAGCTAACACACAACTTAAATGACAGACAAGAATGAATAAACAAAATGACAAACAAAGCATTACCTCGGCTGCGTGCACAATGAGAGAAAGTTAGGCTTGATATCTTCAGTTCTTTTAGTCATAAACTTGTGTAAAACGTCTTAATGTCCAACTTTGAGAAGCTTACGTCTCTCACACACACACACACACACACAGCCGAGGTCACGTTTCAAAATAGAAGTCCCGTTTTCAACTCAGGTAAATACCCACATATACCCAAATAAAATAAATATTAATTCTCAAAAATACCCTTTGCACACAAAACACTGATGTACATGCTTGCAACCGTTACACTCCCACCAAATCACATCAACCTTAATGTGGGATTTCCCTGATAAACTGTTGCAAGTCAACTATTAAACATCTCATCTCATTATCTCTAGCCGCTTTATCCTTCTACAGGGTCGCAGGCAAGCTGGAGCCTATCCCAGCTGACTACGGGCGAAAGGCGGGGTACACCCTGGACAAGTCGCCAGGTCATCGCAGGGCTACTATTAAACATCTCATCTCATTATCTCTAGCCGCTTTATCCTTCTACAGGGTCGCAGGCAAGCTGGAGCCTATCCCAGCTGACTGCGGGCGAAAGGCGGGGTACACCCTGGACAAGTCGCCAGGTCATTGCAGGGCTACTATTAAACATGAAATGTTAAATCAAACATTAAGCATTCTGATCTGCTTCAATCAAAGTAATAACCTTGTGTATTGGTCTGTCAAGAAAAATTGTTTTAATTGTAGGTTTACCCTTTGTGTCAAATGATGTGTCACTAACTAACAATCTGACCTTTCTCACCCTAAACTTGTACTCTCATTGGTTCTCTCTTTCAGACCTTTATGTTCTTGGATCAGTCTCTTCAGTCTGGCAACTGCTTGTACTACCCTTGACCAATCAGAAAACTTTTCAAGGTGGTCCAGTAATGACCTGTCTTCCTTTGCCTTTGTATTGAATATCAGGGCCTTCCGAAGCTCAGGGTCACCATCCTTAACTTCTCCCACCTTGCTTTCTCTGTGAGGTAGTTCTTGCTGCCAAAGAAACTGTGGACCTGAGAACCAATTGGAGTTCTTAAGTTGCTCTGCAGTCAACCCTCGAGATGCATGGTCTGCCGGATTTTCCTCAGAGGCAACGTAAGCCCACTGTTCAGGGTTTGTGCTTGACTTGATTCTCTGTATTCGGTTTGCTACGAACACGTGGAATCTCTTGGCATCATTGTTTATGTAGCCGAGAACTACGGTAGAATCTATCCAAAAGTACTCCTTTGGATCTTGGAGCTCCAGCTCGTTTCGGAGCAGGTCACTAACTCTGACTGAAACTACGGCTGCTGAGAGTTCCAATCTCGGTATCGTCATGACTTTAGTGGGGGAGACTCTTGATTTTCCCATCACCAAGCTACAATGAACTTCGTTGGACTCACTCACAGCTCGCAGGTAAGTACATACACCATATTCTGTGGTGCTTGCGTCACAGAAGTGGTGGAGTTCGTACTCTTTCACAGGGCCAAATTGAGAAGGTAAGTAGCATCTCTTTATTTCCATGTCAGATAGGTTAGGTAGGTCTTTAATCCATGACTCCCACTGAGATCTCAGGCTTTCCGGAAGTTCCTCATCCCATCCGATCTTCTCTCTGCACATGTGCTGGAGAATTTGCTTCCCTAGAAGAACGAAGGGGGCCATGAACCCGAATGGATCATACATGGAGGCTACCATTAAGAGCACACCTCTCCTTGTAGATGGATTAGACTTGACTTGAACTCTGAATTTGAATGAGTCAGATGTAATGCACCATTCTACTCCAAGAGCTCTCTCCATATGTGGTAGACGGAGAGCCAGGCCTTGATCTTTGATTGCAGCACGGTCCTCCTCTGGGATGGACATCATCACGTTGTCGCTATTAGAGACGAACTTGTGAAGTCTGAGCTTACTAGTGCCACAAAGCTCTCTGGCTTCCTTGACGAGCTGAATGGCTTCCCATTCCGTGGGAACACTTACGAGCCCATCATCTACATAGAAATTCCTCTGAATGAAGCGGATGGTGTCTTCACCATATAGTCCTTGCCCTTGAGCTGCCAGGTGTTTTAAGCCAAAGTTGGCACAGCCAGGGGATAAGGCCACTCCAAACAGGTGGACTCTCATATGGTAGGTTGATGGTGTAGCCTCCAGGTTACCACTCTCCCACCATAGGAATCGTAGGTAATCCTGGTCTTCAGCTTTCACATAAAACTGGTGAAACATCCTTTTGATGTTGCACATGACTGCAACAAGATCTTTACAGAATCTGCAAAGGACACCCACCAGTGTGTTCATAAGGTCAGGTCTAGTAAGCAGATGGTCATTGAGACACTCGCCTTGAAACTTAGCGGAGCAGTCGAATACGATGCGGATTTTTCCGGGTTTCTGGGGATGATGTACTCCGTGATGCGGAATATACCAGGCCGGACCGCTTTCAGTTTCTTCTTCAGGGATTTTCTCCGCATCACCACGAGAGATAATGTCATGCATGAAATTCACATAGTCCTTGTAGTATGTTTCATTCCTTCTTAGCTTCCTTTCAAGACATTTCAAGCGGTGTACTGCACATATCCTGTTGTCAGGCAGCTTTGGTCTTTCATCCTTAAACGGTAATGGCATTTCAAGGTGACCATCGTCTCTTTGAGACATGTTTTCTCTCAATTTGGACAAGAACTTAAGATCATCTTGAGACACCAGGTCGTCTTCTCCTGTTCTTTCTGAGAAGTCTGACTCCAGGACCTTGATGATGTCTGGATGGGTAATCTCTTTGACTTTGCATCTGTTGACATAGTGAACTTCAGCTTTCAAGTTAACAGAAGAATCAACACTTGGTGTGACTTGCATCACTACTATGCGATGACTGATTCCAATAGCATCTCCGAACTCTACACAAGGATTCCCATGGCCGACTATACTCCACCCCAGGTCAGTACGTTGAGCATAAGGCTGATTTGCTTGACCGGACACGACTTCTCGTGGGAGTAAGGCTTGTGAGCAATTGTAGCCAATGAGCAGACCTACTTCACAGCTCTGCAGAGGCACTATGTGTTCTTGAAGTTGCTCTAAATGGGGCCAAGCCTCAGCTGTTTCTTTCATGGATATGTGAGTTCTGTTAGCGGGAATAAAGTCATGTGTGTAGGTTGGAGGAAAAGTAATCCTTTTGCCTGAGTAAAAGCCTCGAACTTGAAGGTTTCTCACTCTGAGACTGAACTACAGTGGTTCTTGGAGCCATAGTTGAGAGCTTCAACTTCAGTTGTTCTTTCTCTGCATCCAGAGCATCTGCTACTTCGCTGAGCACAAACGTTGTGTCACTCAGAGTCCAACAGAGCATAGACAAGCACCTCATCTGCTGGTTGAGTGGCAGACGAAAGCCAGACAGGAACTATTGCAGCTGTTTGCATAGCAGCTTCATGCTGGATGACTCTGTTTGAAGTACAGGTTGTGACAGTTTCTTTAGACTGCTCAGTTTGAGTCTTTTCCTTATTCTTTTCTTCATTTTGGTTGTTTGACTTGTCTTGACTTTCACTTTGTTTAACTTGTTGTGACTTTTGCTCTCCTTTATCTCTTTCCTCATGCAGACAGGTAGGGTGACGCTCCTTGCATATGCCACAAAGACTCCTACTGCTGCAGTTCTTGGAGAGATGGCCTGCTTCAAGACAACCGAAGCATAGCTTTTCAGCTTGCACAAACTTGACTCTCTCAGAGACTTCTTTCTCCATAAGCCTTTTGCATACATGCAAGGTATGGCCATTCATTTTGCAGAACAGACATGGTTTTGTGGCCTGTTCATTAGAACTTGTGTCTTTGCTTTAACACTGAGCTGCTTTTGCTGCTTTGCCTGGTCAGTTTCACTTTGCTTTAGTGACTGCAAAGACGTAACTGGATTACAGGCAATCTTTGCTTCTCTTGTCAGGAATGTAACGAACTGACTGAAGCTTGGGAACTGGCCACTCTGCTCTTCCTTCTCCATCACCTGCCGGTTCCATCTAGCCATTAGCCAGTCAGGTAACTTTGCCAGAATCTTTCTGTTTTCGTTACAATCATTCAGTATCTCCAGTGCTTTAACATGCACCATGGCTGCTTCACAGCTACAGAGAAAGTCAACAAACTCTCTGAGCTCAGTGCTCTCTTTGGCTCCAATTCTGGGCCATGCTTGCAGCTTGTCTTGGTATGCCTTGGCGACTGTAAATGGGTTTCCATAACGCTCTTCCAGAATCTCCCATGCAGCGACATAGGCAGACTCGGTGCCAAGTAGGAAATATCCATCCAGTGCATTCTTGGCTTGCCTACCTACATATCTACGAAGGTAGTACATCTCCTTCTCCCTAATATTCTTCTGGTCAATCAATGTTTGAAAGGATAGTTTCCAGTCACTGTACTTCAATGGATCGCCAGTGAATATTGAAGGTTCAGGAACAGGAATTCTATTTGCACTTATTGCATCACTAAGCATCATAATGAGCTCTGACGTGCTTGGATTTGTGGATGTTGCTTTAGCTTGTGGAGCTAGAGGTACAGAAGACTGAGGACCTCTTGCAGGATGTGGCAACTGATGGCTAGCTGCCACCTCATGGCTCAAGATGTCAGTAGGCTCTTGTTTGACTTTAGCCCTTGGTCGTACACCTGCATTCTTGCTCGCGCAGCGTTGAGCTCTTTCATGGTTTCTAAATGCTTTATTCTTATTCGCTTTTCTTCAAGCTTGACTTTCATTTGAGCTGCCTCTTCTCTTTTAATTCTCCACTGAATTTCTTCTTCTTCCCTTTCTAGGTGTCACTTCAGGTCTTCTGCCTCTTGAGCTGCCATCTTCCTGTTCGCCTCTGCCTCTAGGTGCTGCAATTCCAATTGTTATCTTTGTTGCTCTTCCAACACTTTCAGAACAGCTTGGCTTGCTGCAGCATCCACAGCAGCTTCTTGGCGCTTGACGGAAGACGTGTTCAAATGCTCTGAGGCGCCCTTCAAGATAGAAGTGACAGAATCAAATTCACTTTTGGTGGCGTTCCAGAGAGACCCTGCCTCCGGCCAATCTGGTTAATCTTCATGTGGGAGCTTCCCACCCAGGTAAGCAGTGGCTTTGGCAACAGTGAAGTTGGACACTTGTACACACAGGTCGACTCTTCACTGTGTGTCTTGGTCTGGTGTTGAGACTCTGCGCAGGTCTTCATAGACACGCTGAACATCTGCTGAGAGGCCTTTGACATCGTGAAGAATATCCTTGAGTAGATCCTCTGCTAGAGGCTTTGCGGACTGTGATAATGAATGCTTACAGGATTTAACAAGTGTTCGCCATTTCTTGTAAATGTAATCAAATCTTTGTTGTAGTGACTTCATTTTGGCTTCTTGCATTGCTTTTCCCTTCTCTGTTAGAGTACGAGTTCGCTCACTTCGTCTCAGCGGCTGCCCTTCTGCTAGCTGAGAACCAACTTCATTGTCTTCAAGAGAACCATCTGGATGTTCACTTCCATCATCAACTTGCCCTACCTTAAGTGTAGACTCACTAGTTTCTAACATAATTAAATAACTAAGTTATTAAATGTAGTAAATGTAAACTTGAATATTAAATGTAAATAAAGTCTTAATGTTTGTAATGTTAAAGTCTAAATGTGTGTAATGTTTTATATTAAATGCTGAATATGAAATGCTTTAACTGTAAATACCTACTCAGATAAATGAATGTAAATAAAGTCTGCATAAAATGTTAACACCTATTTAGATCTGTCTCTTGCATATTTGAATTGAAATATTGTACACTGCAATAGTTCAATAAACCAAATACTGTTCACTGTACTTATTACTAGTAATGTGCTGAAATACCTCAAAATGCACATATAAACTCAAAATGTAGCTTAGACTCAAATATCAGATGGCAAATAGCCTTCACCGTGAATTATCAAAAACACACTTTAAATCGGCACATAAGGACTTCAATATGAAACACCTTCACTCTTAGCTTTAAGGCATTCAACTTCAAACATAAGTGTGTTAACCTTTAACTTAAATCATAAGCTTCAATAAACTCAGAAGCAATACTCAAATGCAAGATATTAGACTTAGAAATCGAGTAGCATTACCACACACCACACTTGAAATCAGCTTCACTTAAATCTTTTCTTAATCCTTTAAAGCATACTTGCAAAGTCCCTTATATGTCCACTCTTGTTAGTGTCCAAGTTCTTTATGTCTTTGCCTTGAAATCGTTGCTGATTCAGTTTGTGTGTTGCTTACTGACACTTGTTCAGTTCGTCAGATCATGTGCATTCTACTCATCTGCGTATCCGCGAGACGACCGCTGCAATGTTCCATGGCCACGAGGAGCGTGCGTGTTCGATGAGCTTCTTGGAACGACCGCTGCAACGCGCCGTGGACACGAGCAGGCTGCGTGATCTTCTTGCTTGGGATTGCTCCACCTCCGACGTCGATGAACAGTCCCGAGTTTTCACTATAACTCCCTCCCAAAGCACGAAGACGCAGGGGTTTTCTTTGACGGGTTTAATCTTCAACAATCTTCAAAAACTAAACCGTGAAAACTAAAAACATACACAATACACAGTATTAAAATAACGTCAGCCAAAGCTAACACACAACTTAAATGACAGACAAGAATGAATAAACAAAATGACAAACAAAGCATTACCTCGTTGGCTGCGTGCACAATGGGAGAAAGTTAGGCTTGATATCTTCAGTTCTTTTACAGTCATAAACTTGTGTAAAACGTCTTAATGTCCAACTTTGAGATGAGCATCTCTCCTGCAGCCGAACACTTCGATGCTTGAGTCCATCCAAAGCTTTGCTGGCCTACATTGGTAGCTTACGTCACACACACATACACACATATACAGCCGAGGTCACATTTCAAAATAGAAGTTCCCGTTTTCAACTCAGGTAAATACCCACATATACCCAAATAAAATAAATATTAATTCTCAAAAATACCCTTTGCACATAAAACACTGATGTACATGCTTGCAACCATTACATACAGGTAGGTCATTTCTTAACATCTAGTAGAAGTCAAGGTACCTGGACTTGCGTTATAAGCTTGCATATGTCCTGATGAAACTAAAAGATAAATAACAAATCATCTTCATTATATTACAAGTCCATTGGTCCTGATGGTGACTGTCTTTTTGAAATCATGTTTTGTAAAAGTCCTGGAGAAAATAAAACCGGGTTTCTCAAAAGACAATGTTGAATTCCCCAAATGAGCCAAAATCAAAATAAAACAGTGGCTTTGCAACCTTTGCAACACTGTATTTTGGAGAAACCATTCTGACACCAAATCAAGTCCATTTATATTCTGAAGCCCTTTTAACCATAAATATATTTTGAGATTTAACATGTCTTTCACCAACTAAAGTTATCCAGTTACTGTAAGTAATTTGCATGGGCAGTGGGACAGTTTACTTGTACAAATTGTGGACATTTTGCATTTGAGTTACAAAGAACATTTTCATGAAATACATCACATGCAAAGTAAGGGGGGGGGGGGGGGGGGGATAATATATACTCAGAAAGACTCCTGAAAATGAACTTGAAACTCCAGTATAACACAGACTAATAGCAGTGAGATAAATGAATCGAAGAGTGTAGACATGACTGTGTGTTCTTTTAATAAGCGCTAGGTCAATGAAAATCTTTTCAGTGACTTGGTTTCAATGTTTTCAGCATCAGATGACTGTGGACTTTACCCAAATAATATTGGGTAACAATTTTGCAGAGCTGTCTGATTTTGCTGAAATATTATTTCGATAAAATTTTTAATTTACATGATTTATAATTGTATTTTCAATTGACAAAAATTGAAAACCTGCTCTTTGGCTATATTAATTTGCTGATCAGCAATCCCAAAGGTACTTTCAGGTTCAATAAATCATGTTGCCAGTGATTGTATTGAGACCCCCCGGTTTTGGAAAAACGCAAACTGCATCTTCATTAAGCCAAATGAACAAAATTGACAAGATGTGCTATTTTGCTCATGTAAAAGATGCAGTCCTCCAAAGATACTAGGAAATCAACTGTCTTTTTTTATAGGTGTTATCAAGTTTATGTTTGCACATATAGTCACCAAGGTCCAAGGGGTTTTCCAACTTTGCCACTTGTGTTATCATCTGAAGTCTTGAAAATACAGTTATTAAGCACTTTATTAGGACCACTACACCTACACGTTTGTGCAATTATCTAATCAACCAATTGTGTGGTAGCAGGGCAATGCATAAAATCATACAGATATGAGACATCAGCTTTGGGTAATATTCACATGGGGAAAAATAAAATCTCAGTGATTTTAATGATGATATGATTGTTGGCACCAGACAAGCTGATTTGAGTATTTATATAACTGCTGATCTCCTGAGATTTTCAAACACAACCGTGTCTCATATTTACTCAGAATGATGCTGTAAAGAACAAACCTTCAGTGAGCAGTAGTTCTGCAGACAGAAACTCCTTGTTGATGGGAGAGGTTAGTGGAAAATTGCCAGATTGGCTTCAGCTGACAGAATGGCTATAGTATCTCATACAACCACTCGGTACAATTGTGGTGCATAGAAAAGCGTCTCAGAATGTTCAACACACCAAACTTTGAGTTGGATGGGCTCCAGCTGCAGATAGTGTGTTCCACTTCTGTCAGCCAGGAACAGAAATCTGAGGCTGCAGTGGGCACAGGCTCACCAAAATTGGACAATTGAAGACTGGGAAAATGTAGCTTGGTCTGATGAATCTCAATTTCCACTGTGTCACACAGATGGTCAGGTCAGAATCTGGCACCAATAGCATGAATCCATGGACCAAACCTGCCTTGTGTCAACAGTCCAGGCTGGTGGAGGTGCTGTAATGGTGTAAGGAATGTTTGGCTGGCATACTTTGGGCCCATTAATACCAGTCATTTATTGCTTGAATACTACAACCTATTTGAGTATTGTTGCTGGCACAAATGTTGTTGCTTTTTACAAACCAAAAGTAATTTCAAATTGGTTTCATGAACTTGACATTGAGTTCAGTGTTCTTCACTGGCTCTCCCAGTCATTGGATCTGAAGCCAATAGAACATCTTTGAATGGGAGTTTCACAGCAGGAAAGTGCACCTGACAAATCTGTAAGAGCTGCATGATGAAATCATGTGAACAAGGACCAGAATCTCAAATGAATGTTTCCAATATCTTGTGGAATACATGTCACAAAGAATTGAGGCTGTTTTGAGAGAAAAAGGAGGCCCTACCCAGTATTGGTATAGTGTTCCTAATAAAGTATTCAGTGAGTGTTTAATATCATATTAACTTCTAGCATATGTTTATTATTTGAATTCCATAATAATGTTAATATTATATTATTATTTTTAATAAAACAACATTGACATTGATTTACAATATGTAATCAAAAAGCATTAAAACACTGACTATAAACTTAAAAAATATATTGTTTCTATACAAACAGGCCATTCCAGTTTTTGACTTAAATGTTTACTCAAATAAACATATACAGCATGGTATATTGCCTTATTGTGTAAGTAGTTATGTATGGCATGACGATCTGTAACACTCACCAACTTAGGCTTAATTTTGTGTCTTAATTCACATGCAGAGGCCATTTATTTGTGTCTCCATTTCTTTAATTCTAATACCTGATTCTGTGCCTGGCCAGATGACATGTGTCATTGTAGTGGGCTTGAGCCTGTGGGTTCAGTGCAAGTTTAGGGTGGCAGCCATGAACAGTGTCGGCATAGGTGAGCCCAGTGCCCCAGCTGAGGCTGCTGTCACTAAGGCAACAGGTACAAATCTCAACACTAAACCCCTCCTTATTTCCTCTCCAACTCTTCTTGAACATAAGAATTCCTTTCCTGTTCCTTTCTTCTTCATTTTGTACCTTTATATTCTCTCCTCTAGAACCCCTGAAGCCCTTTATCCTCTTCATTTTGTCTCCTCTCCATCTCATCTCCCCACCTCTTTTCCTCTCATTTCCTTCCGTTACTAATGTTCCAGGCCCACAGCGATAATGCTGTTTAACTCCATAATTAAATTAAATTTAATTCACTTGGAGAGACTCATCTCGATGGCAGATTAGCCATGGGAAATCCATGATCATTGTTTCCTGTCAGTCATTGCATTTGGCCCCAAATCACCAAATAATCTCCTCACAATTAAGACACAAATCATGCGTGCAACTATCTGATCAACACTGGAGGAAATTTTGCTAAATTGACTGAGAAACAGCACTGATGGTATTTGTGTTTTATGTGGTAGCTGAATAACTATGGATATTTGTACTTCCTGATACTTCAGTCACTCTTTTCATCTGTTTTGATATCAGGAGGGTAAAGATGTAATGCTGTACTTTTTAATCATTTTGATGTGGCACCTTAGCAAGCATGTATTGCTGCTGCTACTAATTTAGCCATAAATGTGTGAAATCTCTACACTCACCATCAAGCGGTAAGAAATGAAAGCATCTATATTTGGCTTGTTTTTCAGAGTTCTATCTTGATCAGAGGAAGAAAATACCATGTCAACTTTAGCACTTAAAAGAGATGACAAAAAAAACAACAGGTTTTGCAGGTGCTTTTATGACAACACTCATCTTAAAGAAGACAAAGTTATTTTGTCATGCAGCTTCAGAGGAATTAAGAATATAGCTGCATACTCCTTTTTTGTTGTTTTTGTATTCTTGTTGTTGATTTTCATTCTTTTTCCAATTTCCTGAGGTTGCTCCATCCAATGTGAGTGGAGGTGGTGGGAGCCATGGTGAACTGGGGATTGTGTGGGAGGTGAGGATGAGTGTACAATCAGTATGAGAATTGAAAGACAAATGTCATTAGAGACCAGTCAAATGAATTACCACTAAAAAGCTTGTACTGAACTGTCAGATTTAGCCAAGTGAAATGAATACATAATTGTTTTTTTTAAATATACTGAAGAAAGAAAGAAAGAAAGAAAGAAAGAAAGAAAGAAATGAACTGGCTACCACTGCTAGATCAAAATAAATAAAAAATAAATAAAAAAGAAGAAAAATTAGTAGTACCACATAAAAATGCAAATAACTGAAATTACTTTGTTTCCCTGATTTTCACTCTAATTTGGTCACCTGCCAATTCATACCCACCAGCCAGTTTTCCTCTATCATACAACAGTTAGGGTGAAGTCTAACACATGCTTCACAGTTGGGATGAAGTCTAAAACATGTTTCATCTAAGACACATGAAGCCATCTTTTCACAAGGCAATGTAACACACAGATAGAAGCCCTCTTCCACACCCATGAACTCACAGACACCCACAATTGACTAGTGTTGCTGTAATTGACAGGTGAGATAAAGTACATCACCCCTCCCACCCAGAGAGCATGGACAATATCACCCCCTTGGCTCCCAGCTACACATGGTTGTGGCACTACTGAGATTTGACGTTGTATAATGTAATCAGAGACTGTTAATATGTAATGGACTTCACTATATAATATTCACATGTCTCTGTTGCTAACTGGCAGAATTAAGTGACTGTCCTTAAATTTAATGCGTATCAATGAGGCTTGTCGTTGTTGTTGTTGCTGGGCAATTCCATGTAAATGTCAACCTCACCATGCAAAAATAAAGCAACATGTAATACATCAAAACCACTCCCAGAGATATCACCTAGGCCTGTATTTTACAGATGTGAATAAGTTGAACCAATTTGTAACCAACCTAATACGTCACTGTCAGTCTTTCTTTCTTATAATGTAAACCCCAAGCTAAAATCAACTTTGATCATGTACAATTCTATATTATTGCCACAAGCCACAGAAATGTATGCTAAAATCCACAAAACAGCAAAACAATAGCCATCCTAAATATTATTTAAGAACTTTGATAGTTTTAGCTGATATTTAGAGAGTTTTTCAAAGGGTTATGGTGGTTAAATTGCTGATTTTCTAAACATATGCCATTAGGGTTGGGCGGTATCCAAATTTTGATACCTTTAAACTGTCTCTGTGTTTTCCCGGGGTATACGGTATTACCGAGAAAAAAAATAATATTTTGTTTCGGCCTACTGTGTAACGTGCGCCTATGCCTCAAATGTACTATTTAAAAGCAGCATAGCGAATTATGTGCATTGTGGTATGGATTAAGCAGCAAAGCGAATTTTGTGCATTGATGAATGGATTAAGAGATATTTCAAAGCATCACGCAACTCTTCCTTCATCTTGAAAATAGCATTCAACTGTCGTTTACACATGTCTGCGTTGAAACGCCATTTGCAGCACTATTTCACCTACTCCATCAAAAAAAAAAGTACACGATGAGCAGGATCATACCCTTTCAAGCATGGGAAATAAAAAAAAGAAAAGAAAAAGAATCAACCAACACCCAAGTCCGTTTAGACTGCGCGATAAACCATATTCTTCAGCGCAAATGAGGCGAACCTAATTCAAATGCGTGATAGCTGCACAAGGCAAAATCATATGGGCCCACGTCATGCCATGGCGGGGAAATTAATAATCAAATGGCCTTACCTTGCTTAAAACGTTGTCTTGATCACATAACTCTTACAATTATTCCACTTAAATCCATACGGTTTAACACACCCAACAAAGATAGCAAGCGCATTGCTAATTCCCACCAGAAACCTAACAGTTTACGCTACGATGTTTTCTTCCGTTTCTTCAGTAGATGACATTTCAAACGTTTATTACCCACATCCCAAATGTCATACGTTATATTATTTTACCTTGTTGTTACTCATGTAACCTACTCAAAACACAACTCATTGGAGAGATCTCGTGGAAGTGGAGTACCCCAGGCTATGGTGTGCCTTAGGGGACATATTAGATTTTTCGTTTGGTTTGAAACCAAAATACTGCCACACTGCCGATGTTGTATTTTTTTTTGCCACTAACTCATTATCTTGACTTGCCATCTTTCAACCGCGGTCTCAGTCTCTCTCTCTTTTTTTTTTATAGATAGGACAGTATAGAGAGACAGGAAATGAGCGGGGGAGAGAGAGACAGGATCGGGAAATAACCTCGGGTCGGAATCGAACTCGGGTCCCCGGATTTATGGTACGGTGCCTTAGCCATCTGAGCCATGACACCCCCGGTCTCAGTCTCTTGCGAAGCTTTCTGTCAGACTCCAAATGTCACGCAGGGTTGCCATGGTAACGACATAAACAACCCTGCACGCGATGAGAACTTCTTTAGGAAATTGATAGAATTAGTGAAAATACGATCACACAGTTATTCGGGATGATCTTCAATTTATTATTTTATATTATGACCTCATGTACTCCATATTTATTTAGATATTATATATTTTTTTAAAATGACGGTAATGAGACCGATACCGTTGGTACTTTTGGATACCTCGGGATACCTTCTTACCGTAATACCGCCCAACCCTATATGCCATGTCTATTTCAGACGCGTCACATCCATAACGGAATTTCGTCACATCCATAACGCTGACTTTTCCTTCCGAAACTCTGCATGAAATACAAAATATTTTAAACAAAGATTTTTTAATATTCACCTTGGACCCCTCTATCAAATGGATCTCTCCATTTCGACATTAGGTTTACAATTTCACAGAGTTTGATAAAAATGTACAGTCACCCAAGAAAAGTGACACTTTTTCTGTCACATCCATAACGCATCTTTTATTGGCATTTTCTGGCATGCCCTAGATGTACTATGGGAATTGTTCTTGTTCTATCACTTCTCCAGTATGGTACAGCCTTAAAATATGCAACACCTGTTTAAATACTGGGAGACAATAAAACATGCACTGGGTCATTTGTTGCCATTTTGAGTTCAAGTGTCACGTCCATAACGCTGGAATTGCTCTGCTGTTGTTTCCTTTTATACAGAAATGTGTCAAACTGTCTGTGGTAACACACAACAGATGCAGTATATCAAGATTATATTGGAAATTGTTGGCTTAATCCTTTGAAATCTAAACGTGAATAAAACTAAAATTGCTTAACTTCAGAACATAATTCAGATTTTGTTAAATCATAAACATTAATAAACAACAAACATTTTCAACAGAAACATAAAACATATGTATTGAACATAAAACAGATCTATCTACAATTCTGTATTTTACAGACACTTTTTTTATGTGCAAAGTCAGCCAGGAGGAAGGGATTTACATTCATGGATGGCCTTGCAAATATTTAATTGTTCAATGTTTTGAACTATCATAAATATTAAAGAGAAGGCTTGTGTCAAGTGACAGGCTAAAAGTGGTTAATATTGTACTATAAATTTGTGAATGACAGTATCATAAAAGCAGGAGGGGACTAAGATATAAATACTTTAATATTTTTATGAGGAATCTGAGAATGTAACTGCAGTCTAAACTGAGCGTATAAGTGTGTGTGCGGGCGTGCGCACACGCGCACACACACACAGTGGTGCTTGAAAGTTTGTGAACCCTTTAGAATTTTCTACATTTCTACATAAATATGACCTAAAACATCATCAGATTTTCACATAAGTACTAAAAGTAGATAAAGAGAACCCAGTTAAACAAATGAGACAAAAATATTATACTCTGTCATTTATTTATTGAGGAAAATGATCCAATATTACATATCTGTGAGTGGCAAAAGTATGTGAACCTTTGCTTTCAGTATTTGGTGTAACCCCCTTGTGCAGCAATAACTGCAACTAAACGTTTCCGGTGAAACACCGGCTTGGAAGACATTTTAGCCCATTCCTCCATACAGAACAGCTTCAACTCTGGGATGTTGGTGGGTTTCCTCACATGAACTGCTCTCTTCAGGTCCTTCCACAACATTTCGATTGGATTCAGGTCAGGACTTTGACTTGGCCATTCCAATACATTAACTTTATTCTTCTTTAACCATTCTTTGGTAGAATGACTTGTGTGCTGAGGGTCTTGCTGCATGACCCACCTTCTCTTGAGATTCAGTTCATGGACAGATGTCCTGGCATTTTCCTTTAGAATTTGCTGATATAATTCAGAATTCATTGTTCCATCAATGTCGGCAAGCCGTCCTGGCCCAGATGCAGCAAAACAGGCCCAAACCATGATAGTACCACCACCATGTTTCGCAGATGCGATAAGGTTCTTATGCCGGAATGCAGTGTTTTCCTTTCTCCAAACATAACACTTCTCATTTAAACCAAAAAGTTCTATTTTGGTCTCATCCATCCACAAAACATTTTTCCATTAGCCTTCTGGCTTGTCCACATGATCTTTAGCAAACTGCAGATGAGCAGCAATGTTCTTTTTGGAGAGCAGTGGCTTTCTCCTTGCAACCCTGCCATGCACACCATTATTGTTCAGTATTCTCCTGATGGTGGACTCAGGAACATTAACATTAGCCAATGTGAGAGAGGCTCTTCAGTTGCTTAGAAGTTACCATGGGGTCCTTTGTGACCTTGCCGACTATTACACACCTTGCTCTTGGAGTGATCTTTGTTGGTCAAGCACTCCTGGGGAGGGTAACAATGGTCTTGAATTTCCTTCATCTGTACACAATCTGTCTGACTATAGATTGGTGGAATCCAAACATTTTAGAGATGGTTTTGTAACCTTTTCCAGCCTGATCAGCATCAACAATGCTTTTTCTGAGGTCCTCAGAAATCTTCTTTGTTTGTGCCATTATACCATACACTTCCACAAACATGTGTTGTGAAGAACTAGAGACCAGTGGTAAGCAGTGACACATGGAAAGTGGGGTGAATACGTTGCATGGTAAGTGGTAATGCCAGTCTGATGGAACATGGATTGATTACCTTGCTGATGAGGAAGGGTCCTAGGTATCTGGGCGCCAGCTTGCGGGAGATGGTTCTGAGTGGCAGATGGCACATGGAGAGCATGACTCGCTGCCCCACCCAGTAAGTGGGTGCCTTAGAGTGGTGTTTGTCAGCCTGCCTCTTGGATGCTTGGGTGGAGCAAATGAGTCTTCTCCAAGCCGATGCCCACATCCTCCTCCTGATGCCGCATATGAAGGTCTGGGCTGAGGGTATGGCGACCTGCTCCTCTTGGTTGGGGAAGAGTGGTGGTTGGTAACCTAGGGAGCACTGGAAGGGCGAGAGGCCTGTGGCAGATGAAGGGAGAGTTTTGTGAGCGTACTCGACCCAAGGTAAGTACTTACTCCAAGAAGCGGCATCCCTGGACGTCATGCACCTGAGTGCCACCTCCAAAGCTTGATTCGCCCGTTCTGCCTGGCCACTGGTTTGAGGATGGAACTCTGAGGAGAGGCTACAGGAGGCCCCGATGAGTTTGCAGAAGGCCCTCCAGAATTGTGCAGTGAACTGAGGACCCCGGTTGGAAACGATGTCAGTGGGGAGTCCGTGTAGGTGGAAAACATGAAGGATGAGTAATTTGGCAGTTTCTTTAGCTGTGGGAAGCTTGGGCAGAGGGACGAAATGGACTGTCTTGGAGAACTGGTCAATAACTGTGAGGATGCATGTGTTGCCACCTGAGTTGGGGAGTCCTGTGACGAAGTCCAGGGCAGTGTGAGACCAGGGTCGATGATGAATCAGGAGGGGTCTTAGCAGGCTGACGGGGGGGGGGCAATTGGCTGTCTTGTTCTGGGCACATGTGTCACAGGCTGCCACAAACTCCTGGACATCTTCCTTGATGGATGGCCACTAGAAGCGCTGTTGGATGAGTGCTAGGGTTCGAGCAGCTCCAGGATGACAAGCCAACTTGAAGCCATGACCCCACTGTAGCATCTGGGTTCACACAGAACAGGGAACAAGCAGATGGTTAGGTGGTATGTTGCTTGAGTTACCTTCTCCGGGGTCCTGCTCCAGGGCCTTCTGCACCAATGTCTCTACCTCAAGTAGGGTGGCCCCCACTAGACAGTGTGGAGGGAGGATGGTTTCAGGCATACTAGACTCCTCCTGGCGGCCAGAGAATATCCTGGACAAGGCGTCGGGCTTGCCGTTCTTGGAGCCTGGGTGGTAGGAGAGTGTGAATTGGAAACGGGAGAAGAAGAGAGACCATCGGGCTTGCCATGAGTTAAAGCATTTGGCAGATTTGAGGTATTCCAGATTCTTGTGGTCGGTCCAGACGAGAAAGGGAAGATCCAACCCCTTGAGCCAGTGCCTCCACTCCTCTAAGGCTAGCTTGACGGTTAACAGCTCTCTGTCGCTGATGTCGTAATTTCATTCAGGAGGGGACAGCCGGCGAGAGAAGAAGGAGCAGGCGTGGACCTTGTTATCATTGGCCTTTTGGGAGATGATGGCTCCGACCCCAGACTCAGAAGCGTCGACCTCCACGATAAACTGTTTTGTGGGATTGGGTATGGTGAGAATGGGTGCTGTGGTGAATGTGTGCTTGAGCATGGAGAAGGCTCTCTCTGCTTCCTCCCCCACTTGAATGAGGTCTTAGTCAAGGTTAAAGCTGTGAGAGGTCTGGCCACTGTGCTGAAGTTGCGGATAAAGTGCCTGTAGAAATTAGCGAATCCCAAGAAATGCTGGAGCTCTCGTCACGAGGATGGGATGGGCCAGTCAGCGACTGCCTCAAGCTTGAGGGGGTCCATCTGGATCCTAGCTGGGGAGATGATGAACCCCAGAAACGAGACAGAGCTTTGGTGAAATTCACTTTTCTCCAACTTGATGGATAGCTTATTTTCTAGCAGGCACTGGAGGACCTGCCAGACGTGGCCCCGATGTTCCTCCAGGGAGCAAGAGAAGATCAGGATGTCATCCAGGTACATGAAAACGAAGATGTTGAGAAAGTCCCTCAGGACGTTGTTGACAAGTGCCTGGAAGACTGCGGGCATGTTGGTCAGGCCGAAAGGGACCACGAGGTACTCGTAGTGATCAGTGGTGGCATTGAAGGCCATCTTCCACTCGTCCCGCTCCCTGATCCTGATGAGATGGTAGGCATTGCGTAAGTCCAACTTGGTGAATGTCTTGGCTCCCTGGAGTAGTTCAAAGGCCGTAGTCATAAGCAGTAGCGGATAGTGGTTCTTGACTGTGATGGCGTTGAGACCTCAATAATCAATGCATGGGCGGAGCGACAACTTCTTATCCACGAAGAAGAATCCAGCCCCTGCTGGGGAGGAAAAAGGGCAGATGATCCCAGCTGCCAGAGACTCAGAGATGTACTTCTCCATAGCTTGCCTTTTGACAGGAGACAGAGAGTAGAGTCGTCCTTTGGGTGGCACTGTCCTGGGCAGGAGGTTGATTCCACAGTCATAGGGTCTGTGAGGAGTGAGGGACACTGCTTGGATCTTGCTGAAAACAAGTCTTAAGTCCAGGTATTCCGAAGGCACATGAGAGAGGTCGGGAAACTCACTGGCTGGAGGCTGTGGTGGTCTGGCGGGAGGCAGAGCGGAGTTCAGGCAGGAAGCTAGGCAGGAATGGCTCCAGCCTAGGATGGTGTTATTGGCCCAGTTTAGGTGAGGGTTGTGCAGTGTTAACCAGGGTAATCCTAGGATGATGGGTACGTGGGGGTTGTTCATGACATAGAGCTGGATGGTTTCTGAGTGGTTACCAGAAATCCTCAGGGTGAGCGGGGTGGTAAGGTGGGTGATGGTGGTCAAGCCGGTGCCATTGAGTGTCAGGACTGTGAGAGGGACGTCGAGGGTGAGTAGCGGAATTCCCAGACGTTTGGCAGTGGCGGAGCAGATTAGGTTCCTGTCTGCCCCTGAGTCAATGAGGGTCTGGAGATGGTGATGCTGGTTGTCATGGATAATGATGACAGGGAGTAATGGTCGATCAGCGGGGGGCTGGTTCCGAGGGTTGCCCACCAGGTCCTCTCGATTCACTGGTGGGACTCGTCCTTTTAGCAGGCAGGCTCGGCAGGTGTGTCCTCGCTGACCACAGTAGAAACAGGACCCTGTGCTCCACCGGTATTGTCGTTCCTCCACTGACACCTGTACCCAGTCTACCTGCATAGGTTTGACGGACGAGGCAGGAGGTGAAGCTGGGGCGGGTCTTCTCTCTCCTCCATTGCTGGATCTGGGCGTTGATGTGGTTGGCGAGGTCCACGAGACTGGAGAGGTCCGATGGCAGTTCCCGTGATACCAGCTCATCCTTAATGATGTCAGACAAGCCATGCAGGAACGCGTCGACCTGGGCATTCTCATTCCAACTGCACGATGCCGCCAATGTCCGTAACTCGATGGCATAGTCTGAGGCAGACTGTGACCCCTGCCACAGCTCCATAAGTTCCCTAGCAGCCTCCCGGCCGGACAGAGAGCAGTCAAAAGTTCGCCTCATCTCTTGGGAGAAATCTTTGAAACAGGAGCAGAAGGGAGAGTTGGCGTCCCGCACCACTGTTCCCCACTCCCTGGCCCTGCCAGTGAGTTGTGTGATGATATATGCCACCTGGGAGCATTCTGTGGGGAAGGTCAGAGGTTGCAGCTCCATGATCAATGAGCATTGAGACAAGAACGATCTACAAGTACCTGGCTCTCCATCGTAGGGCTGAGGCGCTGGGAGTCTCAGCTCGTGGGAAAAGGCAGTGGCAGGAGCTGAAGTTGGAGACTGCTGGGCAGAGGTAGGCATGGCTTGATAGCAGAGATGGGACCAAGTCACACATGTGCAAGTCTCAAGTAAGTCTCAAGTCTTAACCTTCAAGTCCCAAGTAAGTCCCAAGTCTTTTTTGTCTTGGGCAAGTCAAGTCAAGTCAAGTCAAGTCACAGGCTATGTCAAGTCAAGTCAAGTCACAGGCTATGTCAAGTCAAGTCAAGTCCTATAATAAGTCAAGTCAAGTCCAAGTCAAGTCACCTTAGGCATATTGGCGTAATTTTAGCAGCAGAATATGAATTTAATACATTGAAAAGGCAATACATAAGTAAATGTCAGTAAACTTCCCTGGCACATGTGCCCAACCTGTTAAATATTCGCATTTTAAATACTCATTCTGTAAAATACATAAAACAAAACAGTAATAATGTCACAAAGTTATTTATTGATGGCAAAACTGATTGCAAGATTGAAAGCCAACTAAGTTTCTCACATTGTCATCAGCCAACAAGAAAAATAAACAGAGAATTGGCATTCTGTTATGTGCGTAGTTAAAAGAGGGTAGGACGACACCTTGGGTTAACAGGGCATGAGCTCCTCCAATCTCTAATCACGTCAGATGAGATGATTATTATTAATAAGATACACGTGGAGAAACCTGAAGTGACTTCGATGTATGTTTGCGCCAGTAAAAAAAAAACAAAGGATAGAGAAATGTGTCAGACATAATTTAGGTCTCAAAAAGAAGACCTGTTCGCCTGTGCAAAAGTGACATCATCTTACCCCATATGACAAGCTACAGAGGTGTGTGTAAAAGTGCTCTCTCACTCTCTGAGGCTGCCTCAGCCTGTGCGGAGCAGGGACATATAGAACGACTTTGGCGCGGGAGTCTTGGTTCCCACTATAATAGATTGTTATGAAAATAAATGTTAAATGAAATATGCATCCCACGCATTCCTTTCCACAGGAACTTTGCTCACAACGTTTCGGTCGTGGCTAACGCGCTGTCCTCCTTACCACAAGTGCAACGTTTCAGGAACAATACGGAAAAGACAGTGCGCGGGATTCATCTTTCCTTGAACAATTACCCAGAGACTTTTTAAATTACCTCACTGGGAAATATCCAATGCACCTGTTCAGTTACAGAGTTGTGCTCTCTAAATTGTAGTCATTCAAACCATTGTTTTGGCGGCCTGGTAGCCTGATATACTAAATGTAAATTCATGGTTTGGATGACTGCACAATTTATTTTCGTAACACTGTGTTACAGCGGGAACCGAGACTCCCGCGCACAGTCAGCCTATTTTGCAGAGTTTAGTATTGCTGCTAGCCTGTATTCAAACAGCGAGTGGCATGCCGGTGAATCCAAATCATGGCGCTTTTTTCAATAGTGCATGATAGGCAGTGGGACGGAGTTTTCTTTTGTTTTTTGATCGGATAGTGTGATGAAAAAACTGTGCAGGTTGCTGCACTGCTATTTCAAACGGCTATGATAAACTCCCCTGCCTCTATGCCCTATGGACAGTCTGGCTAATGTACACGAACACACTTACACGAATTTGTACTGCTCATGAACATGTACATGTTCACAAGCTGACCATTAGCTTAACCCTGAAACAGAACAACAGGGTAGGAAGCTGCTTATGTTATTCAGCATCACGACTGCAAAGTGCACAATCAACTTACTACTACTGATATACAATATCATTAAACTTGACGTAACTACATTGCTTACCAGCATTCACATAAGAATTTCACAATAATAAACTGAATCCCTAGCTACATCTGCAACGGCTAAAATCCTCCTACCGCTCACTCTCGTGGCTAACATTGGCTAACGAGGAGTTTAGCTGCTATCACCAAATAACAACACATTAATAAACTTACTGGGCAGAATGGATCTTCAAATGCCGGACAAAATTGGAGGTCGTGGTCTGGCTGTCAGAAATCGTCACGTTGCAAATCTTGCACTGCGCCGTTCGTCGTTTACCTTCTAGGCAGTAGCCCTTGAAGCTGAAAGTGATTACTCTTGGGATGGCTGACATGATGATATGATGTGAAATCTGTGAACACATCGTGGCATGGGGCGTGCCGGTATATAGCCCGCGCAGAGAGCGTGCCTGATGGACAGGGCGGTGACAACGCAACGGCAGTGCAATCAAAATTACTGAAGTATGTGCATATTACATTTTATTTTCACAATAAAAACACGATGGAAATAACACTCAAGTCACTCAAGTCATCGTGTGTCAAGTCAAGTCAAGTCCCGAGTCTTAAACTTCCAAGTCCGAGTCAAGTCTCAAGTATTTTCATGTTTTGTCAAGTCAAGTCACAAGTCATGAAAACAGTGACTCGAGTCGACTCGAGTCCAAGTCCCCAAGTCTCAAGTCCCCACCTCTGCTTGATAGTGCTGCATTTGTGTGGTGAGGAAGTTGAGGGAGTTGGACAGGGTGGCGATGTCCTGTGTAATCTGTTGGAGGTCTTGCTGATGGGTCCCGAGGAGAGTCCCTTGCTGCTGGATGGCTGTTCTCAGATGGGTGAGTTCCGCTGGATCCATGTTGGCCAGAACGTACTGTTAGGGGTCATGAAGGTGTGGTGGGATAAGGATCCACAAGCAGAACACAGACAGTAATAAAATAAATAGAGAGATTTAATCCAGGGAAAAGGGCGTGGCACAAGGGTAAACAAAGGGGACAAAAACAAATGGCAAAAATAATCCAGATAACAAGAGACAGAAAACTAGACAGAAAGACGAAACAGGCAAGGACAAAAAAATGCGAGGACAAAAAAAAAAACAAGAAAAAAAATCCTAATGCAAAAAAACATGAACTAGAATAAACCCTTAGTGCAAAAATCATGAATTAGAATAAACCCTTAGCGCAAAAACCATGAAATAGAAAAATGAGCTTGAGCAAACCACCATGAAACATAACAGAGGCACAGAAACGGCTAGAAGCAAAGCGAGATGTTCTGGCAAAGTTCCTGTCTGAGAATGGCGTTTTTATAACAGCAGAGAAAACCAGGAAGTGAATGCAGGCATGAAGGAATTCCCATTCCGGATTCGGATCAGTGCTGGTGTGAGAGATTCGTAATCTCCAGAGTGGATGTCCAGAGTGGAGCATGACAGTTTCTGACCTTGCTCTTTGCACAGTGAGATGTCTCAGAATTCCCTGAATCTTTTCACAATATTATGTACCAGTACTTTAGATTTTGAAATACCTAAATTCTCTGCAATTTTGCATTGAGAAATGTTCTTTTTGAATTGACTAACAATTCTCTCATGAATTTTGGAACAAAGGGCACAGCCCATCATGTTTGCAAAGACTGAGCTTTTGATGAATTCTCCTTTTATACCCAAGCATGATACCCTCACCTATTATGAATTAACATGCTTATTATGGAATCTTTCAAAATGGTGTTCCTGGAAAGTCCTATAAACTTTTCATTCTTATTTTACCTCTAGCTCAACTTTTTTTTGAGTGTGTTTGTTATGGGTGGCGAGATGAGTCATTCCATGCCAAATCAACAAGAGGTTATGCTCGACCATCTCATATTTCAATGAAATTTGGAGGGATCAGAGATACTATTAAAAGAAGTTAATCCCCAAAACTTGAGCTTCCTATCACCAATAGTTTCAGAGATACAGGCATTTGCATTTTTCGATTTTTTTGTTTTTTGCTCAAAACATACATATTTCAAAGTGCAAAATAATCTTTATTATGCAAGATAGAAACCTAAAATTTTGCACAGAGAGACTCAATGTCTTGTACTATAAGCTTCAACTTAGAATTTCAATGGTCATTGTATATTAGATGGTGATTTTAACAAGGAAATTAAAAAGACAAATTTGCATTTTTTGCATTTTTAATTCATTCTGGAAGTTTGCCTGTGGCAGTAATGCTTAAACTAAGAATGTTATTCAAATCTACACAGAAATATCTACCAATTTCAGTTTTACCAAGTCTCCACTATTCCTAGTTTGTCTGTAATAGGGTTTTGAAATTCGCCGATTTCTAAAACATGCCATTTTCAGTAGCAAGAAATCCAATGTGGGATAGCAGTTAGGAACTTGTAAATTTTTTTCAGTAATCCCCAAGACCCATATTTTATATTTCCAAATTTTTGTTCTGTGTCTCTCAAGTATTTTTAAACTACAGGGGTTTAAAAAATCCATTTTCACCAAATTCAAATTTTTGATATATTTTCATATAACTGATATTTGAGGGTTAATAAATGCTTCAATAAGGCTCAAGTAGGTTAGGAGACATGTTTCTTCCTCAATTTTAAATAAAATTTCAATTAATGCTCAGTATTAATTATTTGTAAATTGATTTTAATCTAAGACTGTGTAACATTAGCAATCAATGACCAGCTATTGTGTACCAGTCAACAGCCAGCCTTATCAATATCAACACAGCACAATAGGTGACCTTTGATACCAGAACAGGTGGCTCATATCTTATAGTTTTAGAGTCTGTAAACTGCATACTTGTTCAGATAACATTACATTGCTTGGATTATATTAAATACATTGTAATACAGAGCACTGAGAAAATTTACCAATGTTATTAACTGAATGTGTTTCTTTGCAAGGATTGGATATTTTGAATAGTTGACTAGGGAATTTAATTGTAGTTGCTTTCAATTTGAGATCAGTATAAATGAGTTTGTTCTTAGACATCTAGAAATGGCTGAACTTCCTCCCTGTTCTATAGGAATTGGACTAAAGAAAGATTCTGACTGCCATAAACTAACATACAACAGAAATTGTAAGTTAAATACACTCTCTCAGTATAGTTTGGAGCAAATTTCATTAATTAAACAGAGAACTGAACTTGAGAACATTTCAAGCACAGACACAGTATGTCTGCATCATGAGAAACTGTTTCTGATGAAATATGAAGAGCTACAGAAAAGTTGTTGTGATCCATATGAAAGGCACAAGAAAAAAGTTAAAACAGAATTACGTTCAATTCTTCCTGAAACAGCAGATTCACTTTCACAATTGATAAATAAAAATATTAAACCTGGACAAAAATTGTGTTCTAAAATGTTCACAGAGAGTGAAAGAACATTTAAGCCAAGCAGATTCAGCAGGTTCTACAGAATCAGAACAAGAGAGCATGTGTGTAGATGTGGATCCAACATACACTGGTGAGGTAGCTGAATCACTTGACAAAAGCCTTGTGTCAATTGGTGGCTCTCCACTGAAAATTGCCAAGTATAGCTAGCCTGGCAAGCCAGACTAAATGTGAATATTTAGTCTGGTCTCGGTCGTAGACATTTCCGAAGGGTGTGGGAGGAACAACCCGTTGTCTTTCAAACTGTCTCTGTGCGTATAGGCCAACGCTCTGACCAATCAGCGCAACAGTGACTGTGACGTAGTCAGAGCGACAGAAAGCAGTGGGTGAGGCCTTGAAATAAATAATTTTTCAAAATGCGTATTAATTAATAAACAGGTTCTAGATATTAAGAAGTTTGGAGATAATGACCACAAGTTTGGAGTCTGTACCACATACTTAACATACACTCATTTTTTTTCAAGTGTTTTTCAAGGGTTTGCTTAAACTGTTTTTGAGAGTTTTTATTTAGTGGTGTTTGGTGAAATAATTTCCCTTAAATTTAAAATAACGGGAAAATAAGAAACAATCAAAAAGTAATGTTTCAAAGCTGTTTATTAATTCTTCGTACTGCACAAACTAGCCCCATCCTTTTGACTACCAGCGGAGCCAGCTGGTAGATCAGACTTTTGCCATAGTCGGTCAGCAAAACAGTGAAAACGTCCTTCTTGAAAAGGAATGAGCGGAAAGCCTCTTCCTGCTCATGTTTCAATGAAAACTCCAAGTCTAATTCTTCTAAAACTGATTCCAAAGTGGAGTCAAACTAGCGCTGTTCACTAGCCGTAGCCATCTTTCCTGTTGTGCTTTCTCCAGCATCGTGCAGCCTTGTCGTCACTCCTGCAAAAGCCCGCCCAAGGAATCCAAACAAAAACCTTGCATTGTGATTGGCGGGCACGATTTGATGTCCGGGGTGTTTTGTTGATATGGTGCGAGGTTAGACCCACTCATAGGCAAAAATATTTTTGGCCGCTAGGCGGGTGGGTCTAGTTTACTAGGCTAAAGTATAGCCACAAACAGAAAGCTGCAAATGGCAAAGCAAAGCTGCAACAAGTAGAAGAAACTTTACGTTCTAAAATGAAATTTTATTAATTAATGAAATTTGCTCCAAACTATACT
This sequence comes from Neoarius graeffei, assembly GCF_027579695.1. NCBI lineage: Eukaryota > Metazoa > Chordata > Actinopteri > Siluriformes > Ariidae > Neoarius > Neoarius graeffei. The sequence goes on from NC_083572.1 coordinate 43,807,245, forward strand.
GAGAGAGTGTATTTAACTTACAATTTCTGTTGTATGTTAGTTTATGGCAGTCAGAATCTTTCTTTAGTCCAATTCCTATAGAACAGGGAGGAAGTTCAGCCATTTCTAGATGTCTAAGAACAAACTCATTTATACTGATCTCAAATTGAAAGCAACTACAATTAAATTCCCTAGTCAACTATTCAAAATATCCAATCCTTGCAAAGAAACACATTCAGTTAATAACATTGGTAAATTTTCTCAGTGCTCTGTATTACAATGTATTTAATATAATCCAAGCAATGTAATGTTATCTGAACAAGTATGCAGTTTACAGACTCTAAAACTATAAGATATGAGCCACCTGTTCTGGTATCAAAGGTCACCTATTGTGCTGTGTTGATATTGATAAGGCTGGCTGTTGACTGGTACACAATAGCTGGTCATTGATTGCTAATGTTACACAGTCTTAGATTAAAATCAATTTACAAATAATTAATACTGAGCATTAATTGAAATTTTATTTAAAATTGAGGAAGAAACATGTCTCCTAACCTACTTGAGCCTTATTGAAGCATTTATTAACCCTCAAATATCAGTTATATGAAAATATATCAAAAATTTGAATTTGGTGAAAATGGATTTTTTAAACCCCTGTAGTTTAAAAATACTTGAGAGACACAGAACAAAAATTTGGAAATATAAAATATGGGTCTTGGGGATTACTGAAAAAAATTTACAAGTTCCTAACTGCTATCCCACATTGGATTTCTTGCTACTGAAAATGGCATGTTTTAGAAATCGGCGAATTTCAAAACCCTATTACAGACAAACTAGGAATAGTGGAGACTTGGTAAAACTGAAATTGGTAGATATTTCTGTGTAGATTTGAATAACATTCTTAGTTTAAGCATTACTGCCACAGGCAAGCTTCCAGAATGAATTAAAAATGCAAAAAATGCAAATTTGTCTTTTTAATTTCCTTGTTAAAATCACCATCTAATATACAATGACCACTGAAATTCTAAGTTGAAGCTTGTAGTACAAGACATTGAGTCTCTCTGTGCAAAATTTTAGGTTTCTATCTTGCATAATAAAGATTATATTACACTTTGAAATATGTATGTTTTGAGCAAAATGCAAAAAAATAGAAAAATTCAAATGCCTGTATCTCTGAAACTATTGGTGATAGGAAGCTCAAATTTTGGGGATTAACTTCTTTTAATAGTATCTCTGATCCCTCCAAATTTCATTGAAATCTGAGATGGTCGAGCATAAATTTGTCAGATATTTGTTGATTTGGCATGGAATGACCCAGATGTGGTGAGTTTGGATCCAAAAACAGAACACAGACCAGAAAATCCAAAAAATAAAAAATGATTTAATTGAAGTCAAAGAGTAAATTTTAGGGGAGGCCAAGTCTTGGTCGGCCAGGCTCCCTAAGGGGATGACACCCTAGCTTGTATCCGTAGGGGCTGTGAAGGGGGAAACCCTGTTTCAGCCCTAGCAGCAAGTGGCGTATAGCCCCTGGTCATATTATTTGGCTTGGGTTGACTCCCCAAGTCATCTTATCTTATATTGTCACATTACAATTAAGAAAAGCCTCGAAATGGACTGATATAATGGTGACAACCCCTGCAAGAATTGACCAAGATTATGGAATTGTGATCCAATTTATTTTACCTTTAGTGATTTTGTTCCTTATTTGTGGTTATATTCACCCAAACCCAGGTCCTAAGCAAAATGAATTCACTGCACGATTTACGAACAGGGGCGGCACGGTGGTGTAGTGGTTAGCGCTGTCGCCTCACAGCAAGAAGGTCCTGGGTTCGAGCCCTGGGGCCGGCGAGGGCCTTTCTGTGTGGAGTTTGCATGTTCTCCCCGTGTCCGCGTGGGTTTCCTCCGGGTGCTCCGGTTTCCCCCACAGTCCAAAGACATGCAGGTTAGGTTAACTGGTGACTCTAAATTGACCGTAGGTGTGAGTGTGAATGGTTGTCTGTGTCTATGTGTCAGCCCTGTGATGACCTGGCGACTTGTCCAGGGTGTACCCCGCCTTTCGCCCGTAGTCAGCTGTGATGGGCTCCAGCTTGCCTGCGACCCTGTAGAAGGATAAAGCGGCTAGAGATAATGAGATGAGATGAGATTTACGAACGTTAGAGGTTTACGCACCAATTGGACATACCTGGAACATGATCTTCTTTCAACACTTCCTCACATTTATTGTGTATCAGAAACTTTTCTGAATAGTAAGGTTGATGACGAGATGCTGGTGGTACCTGGTTACTCCGTTTTCAGAAGGGATAGACCCAATGACTCTGGTTGGGGCGGGCTAGTAGTGTATTGTAGTGAAGCTCTTACCATTACAAGAATGTCTGACTTTGAGAACCTTCACCATGAATTTGTTTGCCTGGAACTACTCCTCCCAGGACGTAAGATTTATATGTTTTGTGTCTATCGGCCGCCATCAGACGATGACTCTTTGTATGATGTGTTCTCATCTCATTATCTGTAGCCGCTTTATCCTGTTCTACAGGGTCGCAGGCAAGCTGGAGCCTATCCCAGCTGACTACGGGCGAAAGGCGGGGTACACCCTGGACAAGTCGCCAGGTCATCACAGGGCTGACACATAGACACAGACAACCATTCACACTCGCATTCACACCTACGGTCAATTTAGAGTCACCAGTTAACCTAACCTGCATGTCTTTGGACTGTGGGGGAAACCGGAGCACCCGGAGGAAACCCACGCGGACACGGGGAGAACATGCAAACTCCACACAGAAAGGCCCTCGCCGGCCCCGGGGCTCAAACCCAGGACCTTCTTGCTGTGAGGCGACAGCGCTAGCCACTACACCACCGTGCCGCCCCCTGTATGATGTGTTATCTGAGAATATTGACAATATCCAAGAATTCCACCCAAGATCTGAAATCATTGTTCTTGGGGACCTGAACGTCCATCATGAAGACTGGTTAGGCAGTAATAAGACTGACGTGCATGGAGAATGTGCATATGAATTTGCCATTTTGAATAACCTTCATCAACTTGTTTTAGAGCCTACTAGGCTTAGTAAGGATGGAAACTGCTCCAAATTAGATCTCTTCCTAACTAATTCTCCAGATAACCATGTTGTCACCGTCAGTGCACCTCTTGGGTCCTCCGACCATTGTGTGGTAACTTCTGTGGCAAACTACAGACTTCCAACACAGAGTAAATCAGGCAATCGTAAGACCTGGTACTATGACAAAGCTGATTGGGATGGTATGCGCTCATATTTGGCCAATGTTAGTTGGACTTCTCTCTTAAAAGACCGAAGTGCTAATGCAGCGTGGTCCTGTGTGAGAGATAAGATTAGTGAGGCTATGAACATTGTTCATTCCTTCCAAGACAACCAAACATCGGTATTCTGATAAACCCTGGTTTAATGAAGATTGCAAATTAGCAGTTCAAAGGAAGCAAAATGCATTCAAAAGGTGGCAAAATGACCAAACAAAGGACTCCTGGGCTTTGTATATTAAGTCCAAGGCAGAGTGTCAGCGTGTTGTGTGCCGTGCTCATGTGCAGTTTTCACAACACTTACAACAGAATCTCAAGCATGTAGACAATAAGCAATGGTGGAAGCTTGTCAAAACAGTGACTGACAGCAGTAAATCGTCTTCTGTTCCTCCATTAGTGAGCGATGGTAAAACTTTCAGTGAGGCAAAAGACAAGGCTGAGTTGCTGAACAAGACTTTCACTGCAAATGCTCACCTCAACGACAATGGCAAGACTCCCCCGAACTTATCACCCAAAACCAGTGGAGTTCTTTCCTCTCTGAAGTTCTGGCCCAAAACTGTTCTCTGGAAACTTTGTAATTTGGACACCTCCAAGGCCAATGGCCCAGATGGAATATCGGCAACAGTACTTAAGAAATGTGGCCCCGAACTTGCCCCAGCTCTTGCCAAGCTATTCCATATATCTTTTGACACACAGACAGTTCCCTCCGACTGGAAAGCTGCTCATGTGATAGCTGTACCTAAAAAGGGAAACAAGAAAGATCCCTCCAACTATAGGCCCATATCATTACTGCCGATAATATCCAAAGTCATGGAAAGTATTATCTGTGATCACATTCGTAAACATCTTGACATGTACCGGCTTCTCTGTGACAGCCAGTATGGTTTCCGAGAGAAGAGATCAACAATCGACATGCTTTCATATATTACCCAGTGGTGGAACAATGCTCTTGACTCTCAGAGAGAAATTAGAGTTCTTGCCCTGGACATTAAGAAAGCCTTTGACCGTGTTTGGCACTGCAGTCTATTGTCCAAGCTGACCTCCACTGGTATTCAAGGTGACCTGTATGGCTAGATCTCATCCTTTCTAGCTGACAGACACCAATTTGTTGTACTAGACGGATTTACCTCTTCATCAGTGCCCATAACTGCCGGAGTTCCCCAAGGCAGTGTTTTAGGGCCCTTACTTTTTCTCATTTTTATTGATGACCTTGCATCTCACTTAAAGAATGACCTTCATCTATTTGCAGATGATTCAACTCTACATGTCGTTATAAAAATCCCAGCCTGAGAAACACCTGTGCTGAGAGCCTACAATGGGACCTGGACAAAATAGACAAGTGGACCTCTGACTGGTGTATAACATTCAATGCAGGTAAAACTGAGGAGATGATTATAAGTAGGAAACGAGAACAGACCCATCCTTCTCTCTACTTCATGAACAAAGAGCTAAAGCCCACACAGAGTATTACTCTCCTTGGTGTCACCATCACCAATACTCTAACTTAGACGCCATTCATCAAAAGCCTTGCCAAGAAGACGGCTAGGAGGTTATACATCCTTGGGCGTACAAGAGACCTTCTCCCTCTTCAGGCTCAGATAACAGTACCGTATATAAGGCGTATATTCGTCCCCTCATGGAATATGCTTCCCCAGTATGGAGCGGTGCTGGCACAACGGCTCTAAAGCTGCTAGACAGACTCCAGAGGAAAGCTGTACGCCAACTTCACATTAGGGACCCACAACAGGCTGGCATTTTCCCCTTGGACCACAGGAGGAAAGTAGCCAGTCTCAGTACCTTCTACTGGCAATTCTTCCTGCAACCCTCTGAGGAACTTGTAGGAATTCTGCCGACCCAAGTTACTGGAACACGAGTAACCCGTTCAACTACAAGTGGTCACCCATACCTTGTCAATGTGCCAAGATCCAACACTTCATTTATCTTCATATGTACCAAGGACAAGCAGGCTGTGGAACTCACTGCCAGCCTCAGTTTTCCCTGTCATTGCAAATGTGAACACTTTTAAAACTGCAGTTAACAGATTCCTCTTAAACTCTTCTTAATGTTACTTTGTCATATCTACATGTATATCTACTGTTTTAGAGGTAATGAAATGCGGATGACAATGTTCAATGTAACTTCAAGGCAAGATTGTGATGTGACGCATTCTTTTTTGTTTTTTGCTATTATGTTTTGTATTATTTTGATTTAATGTATGAGCCGCTTTTCATCTTTAATGATGGCAACACCAGACTCTTGTTGGACCTGATTAAAAAAAAAACAACAATAAAAATAGCAAAAATAATCCAGAAAAAAAACAAGACAGGCAAGGACAAAAATGCTAGCATGAAAAAACATGAAACATAGTCCTGACAAAAAACTGGAGACCAAAAAACGTAGCACAAAAAAAAACATGAAAAATGACAAGACGTGAGTGCAAAAAACTGTGGCAATGAACACATGGGCGTCACCACCAATGAATGTGAAGGGGACGTGTCCCCTTCACATTTCATAATTCTTCGTTTGGACCCCCCCCCCACATTTAACATAAAATATTAGTTCACACGGTGCCATTTCTATTGCTTTGTGAAAGAATCCATTCCACTTGAACGATAAGAGAATACACATACCACTGAAAATCCACTCCGGGTTTTCCGGGCGTTACCTACAACAACTCACCGCACGCAAGTGAAGTGAGTCTCAGTGCAAGCAGAGAAATTTTGGTGCAAGGTGCAGGCTGCTCGAAAGTGGAGTGGAACATGCAAACTCTGCACAGAAAGGCCCTCGCCGGCCACGGGGCTCGAACCCGGACCTTCTTGCTGTGAGGTGACAGTGCTAACCACTACACCACCATGCCACCCTTAGATGTGTAATAGTTACTTAAATTAAATACTTTAAGTAATGGTAAAACACAGACTATTAATAAGAACAGTATAAATACCTGTGTCATTGTTTTTAACCATCTCTTATTAGTCAGTGTTTCCATTTATGCATTACATAATGTGATATTTAATTTACTTTAAGTGGGTTTGTGGAAATTATTTGTATTTGAGAGTATAAATGAGATCCTTTAAGACTATCCATAAATTGATCTATTGCAATCATTATTTGGATTTATAAAATTGTGGCAGCGGGGGCATGGTCAAGCGTCGGTCTGTGACTGGAGGGCGGAGTCAGGGAAGGTAAATGGCAGAATCACTGCACCTGATGTGAATTAATGTGTTTGTGTGTCTTCCCCAGTGACCGCGCCCTATATAAGGAGAGAGAGAGAGAGCAGAGGAAGAGAGCTCTCTCCCCAACCAGATGACTTGTGTGTGCACGTGCGTGGCTGGGAGAGTGAATATTACACTGAAAAGTGCAAAATAAAGAGTTTTTGGGAACTCAGTTCTGGCCTGCCGTCCTTCTGTGCTCCACCCACCCATCCGAATTGCAACAGTGGTGCTGAAACCCGGGATCGGAGCACAGAGAAGAACAGCCCCATGGAGTCCTCCCCCTTCGCAGACCTGGTCCACACCCTCGCCACGGCCAAGCAGAGCCAGCACCAGGCGCTAGTCACCCTCCGGAAGGAGCAGGAGCAAAGGTTCGAGGCCCTGGTGCTGGCACAGCAGGAAGATCGTCAGGCATTCCGGCACCTTCTCGCGTCGGCAGGGTCCACTACCTCCACCGCCACGGGCCCTCCCCACCTCACCTTAATGAAGATGGGCCCGCACGATGACACCGAGGCCTTCCTCACGCTCTTTGAGCAGGCAGCAGAGGCCTCGGGCTGGCCGGTGGAACGGTGCGCCTCTTCCCACTGCTAATGGGTGAGGCGCAGTTGGCCGCGCTACAGCTCCCCACCGACAGCCGGCTGGTTTACGCAGACCTCTGCCGGGCCGTCCTCCAGCGTGTGGGGCGCAGCCCCGAACAACACCGACAGTGCTTTCGTGCTCTGCGCCTGGAGGAAATCGACCGGCCGTTCACGTTTGGCCAGCAACTCCGGGTCACCTGCTGGCAGTGGCTGAGGGCTGACAACCGCGATGCCGTGGGAATCGTCAATCTGGTGGTACTGGAACAGTTCATCGCCCGACTACCTGAAGGGACCGCGGAGTGGGTCCAGTGCCATCGTCCGGCGTCACTGAATCAGGCCATCGAGCTGGCAGAGGACCATTTGGCGGCTGTTCCGACGGCAGGACAGCAGATCTCCTCTTCTCCCCTCTCTCTCTCTCCCCCTCCCCTTCTGTGTCTCGTCCTCACCCTGTTCCCCCACCACGGAGGCGGGGGCTGGCTCCGCCCCAGCCGGCCCGCCGCACCCGCGATGCCCTCCCGTTTCCCGCTTCCGTATCTGTCTCTTCCCCCCCTCAGGTGAGTGAGCCCCAGAGCACCGGTGCAGAGAGAAAGCCCAGGCTGGTTTGCTGGCGCTGCGGGGAGCCGGGGAACCTCCAGCAGCAGTGCTCGGCAATGGAGGTGGTCATGGTGGTCCGGATCCCCGATGTGCCAGGAGCCGCCCTCGATCAGGCCGGAGCGTATCGCATACCGGTGAGTGTCCAAGGGGATACATATTAGGCATTGGTGGACTCTGGCTGTAATCAGACCTCAATCCACCAAAGCCTGGTGCAAGACGAGGCATTGGGGGGAGCACAATTGGTGAAGGTGTTATGTGTGCATGGGGATGTTCACAACTACCCTTTAGTGTCAGTCCACATTCTTTTTCGAGGGGAAAAATTTAGTGTAAAGGTGGCGGTTAATCCTCACCTTACCCACTCGATAATTTTGGGGACTGATTGGCCGGGATTTCGGGAGTTAATGAGGCATTTAGTGAAGAGTGGGGCCTGCTGTAGTTCAGCAGGGGGAGGTCCCGGTGTTGCATTGGTGGGAGCAGCTGTCACGGAGCCGTCTACGTCATCTCCGCATCAGAGCAAGGAACCACAGGCTCCTCCTCCTTCTCTCGGGGAATCCCTCATGGATTTCCTGTTAGAACAGTCGCAGGACGAGACTCTGCGGCATGCGTTTGACCAAGTGAGAGTAATCGATGGTCAAACGCTCCAGCCAAACGCCACCCCGTCCTTCCCCTATTTCTCCATTATGAGAGAGAGACTATACCGAGTGACGCAGGACACTCAGACTAAGGAGCCGATTACTTAGCTTTTGATTCCAAAGAGCCGCCGGGAATTGGTATTCCAGGCAGCTCACTTTAATCCCATGGCTGGACACTTGGGGCAGGATAAGACGCTAGCCCGAATAATGGCCCGGTTCTATTGGCCAGGGGTTCGCGGCGATATCCGTAGGTGGTGTACAGCATGCCGCGAATGCCAGTTAGTAAATCCAGCGGTCATTCCAAAAGCGCCTTTGCGCCCGCTGCCATTAATCGAGACCCCGTTTGAAAGAATTGGAATGGATCTCGTCAGGCCATTAGATCAGTCAACATGAGGGTATCACTTTATTTTAGTTCTGGTGGACTATGCAATGTGATATCCGGAAGCAGTGCCTCTTCACAATATCTCAGCACACAGTATTGCGGAGGCGCTCTTCCGCGTTATCTCCCAAGTTGGAATCCCGAAAGAGATTCTGACTGACCATTAAGCCTCCACGGGGTTCTCCCCATTCGAATTATTATATGCGCGTAAGCCGTGCGGCATCCTAGATGTACTGCAAGAAAATTGGGAGGAGGGACCTTCCCTGAGAAAAAATGAAATTCAATACGTTATTGACCTGCGCACAAAACTCCATACACTCACACACCTAACCCAGAAGAATTTGAGGCAGGCCCAAGAACGGCAAACCCACCTGTACAACAGAGGTACGCACCTTAGGGAGTTCGCACTGGGAGAAAAAGTACTTGCACTGTTGCCCACATCGAGCTCCAAATTGATCGCCAATTGGCAAGGACCCTTTGAGGTCACATGGCAAGTCAGGGACGTTGACTATGAGGTGAGGCGAACGGACAGGGGTGGGGCGCTACAGATTTACCACCTCAATCTGCTCAAACTCTGGAATGAGGAGGTCCCCATGGCATTGGTGCCGGTGTTTCCAGAGAAGGTGGAGATGGGGCCAAAGGTTCAAAAGGGAACATTGACATCGCGTACCTCTCCGGTCCCCTGTGGAGACCATCTCTCCCCGACCCAACTCACGGAGGTTGCCCAGTTGCAGACCGAATTTTCGGACATGTTCTCGCCCCTGCCCTGCCACCCCGGCCTCATAGAACACCACATCGAGACACCCCCGGGGCTGGTAGTGCGCAGTAGAGGTCTGCGCGGGACAGAATTTTCAGTCCTGCTCCCGCCCGCTCCCGCATTGTGCAGTCCCGCTCCCGCCCGCTCTCGCAAAGGATTATGATTTTCAGTCCCGCTCCCGCCCGCGCCTGCCATATTTTATCCCGCTCCCGCCCGCAAATCCCGTATGATGCAGACGTTCACGTTATTTCTCACGAAAGTTCTTGTCATTGGCTTGGGGAATTAAACATGCTGAGCTTAGCTGAGCTCTCCACTGACTGATCCTTCACCTAGCGCACGTAGCGAGGGTGTGCTTTGCCAGGCGGCATGTGCAGCTGAGGCTTTACAGAGATACCCAACACACCTACCAAAATCTACAGTGGATATTAAGCATATTGTACATTGCACATAGCTTATGTCACTCCTCACATTTACATTCTAGGAAATACAAGTAGGCCTATAAGAAATTAATACAATTTAAAGACACAGCGTGATGGTGCCCCACCCCCTACTTTGAGTGGATTTGACCATAAATATCTACAGCTCATGTTCAGGGGTGTGTTTCCCAAACAACTAACCAAGTTAGCATTAAACCAATATGGTACGATGCAAGTTTGAACTAACATCCAAAAAACAACTGTTTCCCAAAGCTGTATGTGGCAGTGGGGGCGTGGTCAAGCGCCGGTCTGTGACAGGAGGGTGGAGTCAGGGAAGGTAAGTGGCAGAATCACTACACCTGATGGCAATTAACCTGTGTTTGTGTGTCTTCCCAGTGACCGCGCCCTACTTAAGGAGGGAGAGGGAGAGCAGAAGAGATCATCTCCGGACTAGACGCTGACTGTGTGTGTGGCTAGCCCATAGAATTGTTCACTGAAAAGTGTGGCAATAAAGCCTTTTGAAACCCTGATCTCTGTCCTGCCGTCCTCTGTGCTCCACCCACACCTCGTGAACCGTTACAGTGGTGCTGAAACCCAGGACCAGAGTGGAGCACCAGCAGATCAGCCCCATGGAGTCCTCCCCGTTCGCCGACCTGGTCCACGCCCTCACCACGGCCCAGCAAAGCCAGCACCAGGCGCTCGTCACCTTCTGGAAGGAACAGGAGCGATGCTTCGAAGCCCTGGTGCTGGCCCAGCAGGAAGACCGCGAGGCATTCCGGCACCTCCTCGTGTCGGCGGGGTCCACCAGCGCTCCGGCCACGGGCCCGTCTCCCCTCACCGTTACCAAGATGGGTCTACAGGACGACCCTGAGGCTTTCATCACGTTATTCGAACAAGTCGCAGAAGCCTCGGGGTGGCCAATGGAGCAGCGCGCTGCGCGCCTTCTCCCCCTCCTAACGGGAGAGGCGCAGCTGGCCGTGCTACAGCTCCCCGCCAACCGCCGGCTGGCCTACGCAGACCTCTGCCGGGCCGTCCTCCAGCGCGTGGGGCGCACACCAGAGCAACAGCGCCAGCGCTTCCGCGCTTTGCGCTTGGAGGAAGTCGGCCAGCCGTTCGCGTTTGGCCAGCAGCTCCGGGATGCCTGCTGGCGGTGGTTGAGGGCCGACAACCGCGACGCTGAGGGGATCATCGACCAGGTGGTGCTGGAACAATTCATCGCTCGCCTACCAGCAGGAACCACAGAGTGGGTCCAGTGCCACCGCCCGGCGTCGCTGGATCAGGCAGTCGAGCTGGCGGATGATCATTTGGCGGCTGTTCCGGCGGCAGGACAGCAGACGGCATCTTCTCTTCTCTCCTCTTCTCTCTCTCTCTCTCCCCCTCCTTCTGTGTCCTGTCCTCGCCCCATTCCCCCACTGCGGAGATGGGGGCCGGCTCCACCCCAGCCGGCCCGCCGCACCCGCGGTGCCCTCCCGTTTCTCCCTTCTGTGTCTGTCTCTCCCCCACCTCAGGTGAGTGATCCCCAGAACACAGGTGCAGAGGGAAAGCCCGGGCCAGTTTGCTGGCGCTGCGGGGAGCCGGGCCATCTTCAACAGCAGTGCACGGTAATGGAAGTGGGCGTGGTGGTTCGGATCCCCGACGCGCCAGAGGCCGCCCTCGATCGGGCCGGAGCGTATCGCATACCGGTGAGTATTCAGGGGGCTACATATCAGGCGTTGATGGATTCTGGTTGTAATCAGACCTCAATTCGCCAAAGCCTGGTTCAAAACAAGGCATTGGGGGGAGCACAGGGGATGAAGGTGTTGTGTGTGTGCACGGGGATGTTCACCGCTACCCTTTGGTGTCAGTTCACATTTTTTTCAGAGGGGAAAAAGCCATAGTGAAGGCGGCGGTTAATCCTCGCCTTACCCACTCTTTAATTTTGGGGACTGATTGGCCGGGATTTTGGGATTTAATGACACATTTAGTGAGGAGTGGGTCCTGCCATTTAACAGGGGGAGGACCCGGTGTCGCTTTGGCGGGAGCAGCTGTCACAGAGCCGTCTACATCATCTCCGCGTCAGAGTGAGGAGCCGCCGGCTCCTCCTCTCTCTATCGGGGAATCCCTCGCGGATTTCCTATTAGATCAGTCGTGAGACGAGACTCTGAGACATGCGTTTGACCAAGTGAGAGTAATCGATGGTCAAACGCTCCCGCCGAACGCCACCCCGTCCTTCCCTTACTTCGCGATTATGAAGGATAGGTTATACCGAGTGACGCAGGACACTCAAACTAAAGAGCGAGTCATGCAACTTTTAATTCCGAAGAGCCGCCGGGAATTGGTATTCCAGGCGGCTCACTTTAATCCCATGGCTGGACACTTAGGGCAGGATAAAACACTAGCCCGAATAATGGCCCGATTCTATTGGCCGGGGATTCGCGGCGATGTCCGTAGGTGGTGTACGGCGTGCTGCGAATGCCAGTTAGTAAATCCAGCGGCCATTCCAAAAGCGCCTTTGCGCCCTCTACCGTTAATCGAGACCCCGTTTGAAAGAATTGGGATGGATCTCATCGGGCCATTAGATCGGTCAGCACGAGGGTACCGCTTTATATTAGTTCTAGTGGACTATGCAACGCGATACCCGGAAGCAGTGCCTCTTCGCAATATCTCAGCACGCAGTATTGCGGAGGCACTCTTCCGCGTTATCTCCCGAGTTGGAATCCCGACAGAGATTCTGACTGACCAAGGCACCTCGTTTATGTCACGTACACTGAACGAACTGTATGGGTTATTGGGTATTAAGCCGATCCGCACCAGTGTGTATCACCCACAAACGGACGGTTTAGTTGAACGGTTCAACCGCACCCTCAAGAACATAATTAAAAAATTCATAAGTGAGGACGCACGTAATTGGGATAGATGGCTCGAACCCTTGCTTTCTGCAGTGTGAGAGGTCCCCCAAGCCTCCACGGGGTTCTCCCCGTTCGAATTGTTATACGGGCGTAAGCCACGCGGCATCCTAGACGTGCTGCGGGAAAATTGGGAGGAGGGACCTTCACCAAGTAAAAACAAAATCCAATGCGTTATTGACCTGCGCGCAAAACTCCACACGCTCACGCACCTAACTCAGGAGAATTTGCGGCAGGCCCAAGAACAACAAGCCCGCCTGTACGACAAGGGTACGTGCCTTAGGGAGTTCGCACCGGGAGAGAAAGTACTCATACTGTTGCCCACATCGCGCTCCAAATTAGTCGCCAAATGGCAAGGACCCTTTGAGGTCACACAGCGAGTCGGGGACGTTGACTATGAGGTGAGGCGGACGGATAGGGGCGGGGTGCTACAGATTTACCACCTCTACCTACTCAAACTCTGGAACGAGGAGGTCCCCGTGGCGTTGGCGTCGGGGGTTCCAGAGAAGGCAGAGCTGGGGCCGGAGGTGCAAAAGGGAACATTGGCATCATGTACCTCTCCGGTCCCCTGTGGAGACCACCTCTCTCCGACCCAACTTGCGGAGGTTGCCCAGTTGCAGATCGAGTTTTCGGACGTGTTCTCGCCCCTGCCCGGCCGCACCAACCTCATAGAGCACCACATTGAGACGCCCCCGGGGGTGGTAGTGCGTAGCCGCCCTTACAGGTTACCCGAGCACAAGAAAAAAGTGGTTCGGGAAGAACTCGAGGCCATGCTCGAAATGGGCATCGTCGAGGAGTCCCACAGTGACTGGAGCAGCCCGGTGGTCTTGGTACCCAAGGCCGACGGGTCGGTCCGGTTCTGTGTGGACTATAGAAAAGTCAACGCGGTGTCTAAATTTGATGCGTACCCAATGCCTCGTATTGATGAGCTGCTCGATCGGCTAGGCACGGCTCGTTTTTACTCGATGCTGGATTTAACAAAGGGTTATTGGCAGATCCCCTTGACTCCATTATCCTGGGAAAAAACGGCCTTTTCCACACCGTTCAGCTTGCACCAATTCGTCACACTTCCGTTTGGGCTGTTTGGGGCACCTGCTACGTTTCAGCGGCTGATGGACAGGGTCCTCCGCCCCCACGCCACCTATGCGGCCGCATACCTCGATGATATCATCATTTATAGTAATGACTGGCAGCGGCACTTACAACACCTGAGGGCCGTCCTTAGGTCGCTGAGGCGAGCGGGTCTCACAGCCAACCCAAAGAAGTGTGCGATTGGGCGGGTGGAAGTATGGTATCTGGGCTTCCACTTGGGCAACGGGCAGGTGCGTCCCCAAATTAACAAGACAGCAGCAATTGCGGCCTGCCTGAGGCCCAAGACCAAAAAGGGGGTGAGACAGTTCCTGGGGCTGGCTGGCTACTATCGTCAGTTTATACCTAATTATTCGGACGTCACCAGCCTGCTGACTGATCTCACTAAAAAGGGGGCACCAGATCCGGTCCAGTGGACGGAGCAATGCCAGCGGGCTTTCTCTGAGGTAAAGGCTGCACTGTGTGGGGGGCCACTATTACACTCCCCTGACTTTTCTCTCCCCTTTGTGTTGCAGACCGATGCGTCGGACAGAGGGCTGGGGGCAGTTTTGTCCCAGGAGGTGGAGGGGGAGGACCGCCCCGTCCTGTACATTAGCAGGAAGCTGTCAGTGCGTGAGGGGCGCTACAGCACTATCGAGAAGGAGTGTCTGGTGATCAAGTGGGCGGTCCTCGCCCTCCACTACTACCTGCTGGGGCGCCCTTTCACCCTCTGTTCGGACCACGCACCCCTCCAGTGGCTCCACCGCATGAAGGATGCCAACGCGCGGATCACCCGTTGGTATCTGGCACTCCAACCCTTCAATTTTAAGGTGGTCTACAGGCCGGGGGCGCAGATGGTCGTGGCGGACTTCCTCTCCCGTCGGGGGGGGGGGAGTCGGCTGCAGGCCAGACAGCCGCCCAGCCTGAGTCGGGCGGTGGGGGTATGTGGCAGCGGGGGCGTGGTCAAGCGCCGGTCTGTGACAGGAGGGCGGAGTCAGGGAAGGTAAGTGGCAGAATCACTACACCTGACGGCAATTAACCTGTGTTTGTGTGTCTTCCCAGTGACCGCGCCCTACTTAAGGAGGGAGAGCGAGAGCAGAAGAGATCATCTCCGGACTAGACGCTGACTGTGTGTGTGGCTAGCCCATAGAATTGTTCACTGAAAAGTGTGGCAATAAAGCCTTTTGAAACCCTTATCTCTGTCCTGCCATCCTTTGTGCTCCACCCACACCTCGTGAACCGTTACACTGTAGTACCAACTTGGTCTGAACCAAGTTGATTTGAACCAACACAGTTCAAACCACGATGTTTTCAGATGTGTTTGGATGGTCTCGTTTATTGTCGGAATTCAGAGAAACAACCCGAAGTTGGCTGACAGTGCGAATGGCATTTCACCTTTAAATGACCGTTAAGCCAAATTTGGTGCATCCATAATCTTCCCCTGATGCTTGCAACTTGGTGTAGATGTTCATTTAGACTAATATAAAATTGCAATACCCCTCATTTGGAAATCACGTGTAAACAAAAGGCATCTCCATAAATTAAAGCATCATATACTAGTTTTGGCTATAAGGCTATTTGCCCTGATTAAAAATAGCTAAGCAAACTGCTGTGAGATGGCACAGATAACGTTATGTAGATCTACATGTTGTGTATTTATAGGTGGCATTGTTAGGTTTATTGTAAGTTTATTGTTTAGACTCTGACATTCTGCTGACACATTCCAAGTTGAGTGCTGCATGCGCTCATGATTGACAGCTCTCGCTTTGATTGACAGCTCTCGCTCTGTGCACTCGCACTCCCACTTCCAAGAATGAACAGGTGAATGCGCATTCTCTTTGCGCACTCGCACTCCCACTTTCTTTTTAAAGCAGCACTTACTTCTGAAGCACTGTGAGCTTCACTAGAGGAGCTCTGCTTCTGCCATGATCAGAGATCTCAAACACGGAAGAGCGGAAAGGAATCGGAAACGTATGCGAGATTAGACCACATCCGCAAATTTAGCTATATTAAAATGTTTTTATTAATGCCAAACAGAGGTGGAAAAACCCGAGTGCAGAAAGTAAAAACCTTGCCACATTTTTGCTCCAGCCAATTCAATGAACCAGCTGATCCTAATTACCACATCCCCTAAGCCAGGTTGATGAGCTAATTGGTGAAATCACCTGTGTTGAGAGCACAGGCAGAAGGAAAACCTAAGCAGGACTTTTACTTTGTCAACCCAGTTTTTCCACCTCTGATGCCAAATAAAATATCCAGCACAAATTATATATGATAGACATAAATTAATAATTTATAAATTTTATTTTAAACACGTTTTTAGTTAGCGGGACTGCAGCTTATCACCTCTCCCGCCCGCTCCCGCATTGTGCACTCCCCCTCCCGCCCGTGCCCGCAATGAGCTTTCAAAATTTGTCCTGCGCTGCACTGCTTTGCGTCGGGTCCCGCGGGACTCCCGCGGGAGTGCAGGGCTCTAGTTTGAGCCACTGAATAAATAATAAAAAAATTAAATACTGATGTAATATAAAATGGCACCTTTTGTGTAAACAAATCTTTACAGAGTTGACTTTCTTGCTTTATTGTCAAATTTAAAATATAAATAGTGAAAGATAAACAAACAGAACATAATTAATGAATGAACTGATTGATTGCTTGATTGACTGAATAAATAATGGGTTGCCTTTTTCCTTACCTCATATCCTGAGATTGTGGATTTGCTATGGCTTGACAGGATGGGATCCCAGAAAACCTGAAGTTCTGAGGAGGAAAGACTATGTGCCCACACTTTAGTTAGGGGCTATAGAGGGCTCTGGGAAGACAACAAGCAGGAAACCAAAATTAATTCTGAACTACACCACCATAGACACCACACAAATTGTTAAAAAAGGTAAAATCTAATAACAAGCTACTATACATGTTGCAACATATAAGACGTTTAAATGTCATGACCTAGGTAGTATAAGATTCTATCTGCATTCATATAGAACCTTATAATGTTCACTAAGGTGAATTGTGTGAGTAGTCATTATGCAGCCAATTTAAAAGTAATAAATTGTGTAAATACTCATACCTTTACCCAACATTCTTATCTTTTTTCTTTCTCTCTGAAGATAGGCTTGATAAACAATTTTAAGCACATAAGGCTTTCAATTGAGCATTTAAACAGTTCATTTATTTTCTATAAGTGCTCCTCCAACTCCATGTCATGTTTACAGCCTATGAAGAAGCATTGTGCCCAAAGCAAGAGTATGCCCAGGATGGGTCACCAATCTATTGCAAAGCCTCATACATCCATGTGCACACAACAATGGGAATTTACGTAGTGTCGCCAATCAGTTTATAAGCATGTTACATGACATGGCAAACTCCACACAGACAGCAACTGTCCCTGTAATCTGGAGCTCTGAGGCAGCAATACTACTTAAATAATTCAAAATTAACTTCTAAATGCTATATTTTTCTTTCCTGGATGATACAATCATAAATGCTTAATATTTAAATCAGTATAAATTATTTTTATGTCAAGAGAATTGACATAAATATTTACTCAACCTTCATCCCCTGAGTAGACAAGAGATACAGGGGTATAGGGTCCTTCTCCAATGCTGTTGTACACTCCCACCTTCACCTTGAATTGTAAGAGTGGAGGAAAGCTGTCATTTTTAAACACATATTGGGATGCATCCTCTGAGGGCACCACACTGTGCATTCAGACCAGAGAACTAAGTAAACGAAAGGCTACCACGTATCCAAATTTTCCTCCATTCTGTAGTTCTTCCAAAACAGGCTAAAGTTGAAAGAGAATGTAAAAAAAAGAACGTTAATACTTCTAGATGCTTAAAAAAACAGATTAACACAAGAGCTTCATTCGTGCAATTAGCTGAGATTATCTTACATAATTTAAGGATGACAGGAAAAAGCCTCTTGTTCTTTTCTTGTCATTGTCATGTCTTCCGAGATAAGCTGAAAAGCTGTGATTACTGGTCTGTCAATCTGGTACTTAAGCTCTCAAAACATGTGAAATGCACCATTTTTAAAAGCTTACTTGCCTTCACCACAAAGGCGAACATATGGCATGACAGTCAGTGTGTTTAGGGAGAAAATCACTTGACAAACTTTGTTATTTCATAGGTTCCTTACACAAAGCCTTTCCCAAATATGACTCTCTATTTCTATCTTTATTATGATTTCTGTAGGGAGCAGTTGCACACTGTAAAAAGTAAACCGCAGGTGGTAAAGAAGGCAGTTGGACTTGCTTGAAATTCTTGAAGATGTTTCATCTCTCATCTGAAAGGCTTCTTCAGTTCTGTCTGACTAGTGGGGAGTTCCAGGTATTTATCCTCTAGTGTACTGTTTCCCAAAGACTGGGTCGCGACCCTCATGTGGGTCGCGAAAGACTTTTTGTGGGTTGTCTCACATGTTTCCTTAGTGGTCATCCAGCTGTCTGCATATGACCTCAAAATAGCTGCCAGTTTAAAAGCTACACCTCCGCCTGTGATGTTTCTGTACAGTTAAAAAAATAGCAGCTATTAAAATTACAGACTGTGTATTAAATAGGTACAGTATTCTTTGTCTTGTCTTTCTCCACAAAAGCGCAAAAAGCCACTGTTCTAAAACCGATTAAACACAAGCACTTGAAAACATTCTAATCCAATTAACACCAATACTGTAGCAAGAAGCACGCAACAAGTTCTAATCTAATTAAAACTTTCAATGATGTTGCAAAAGACAAGGCCGATTGTGGAACCTACAGTATAGGTGGTGATTGCTTTCCCGCAGTCTCACTTTAGCAAAGCAGAGACCTTCTCTGCGTTGTTTGAGCTGTTTCTGTCGGCATGTGAACATGCATCATTGAGGATTCTGGATTTTTATTTATACACATTGCTAAAAGCAAGGTAACAAGGTTGGGCAGGGGGTGGGCGATCCAGCCCAATTTTCACAAATCTGTTTTTTTTTTACCTGGCCCTCCGCTCAGTTCTGACTGCATTGCGGACTGAGCACTTTTGAATTCGACTATTTCGCTTGCTCCCGCAAACTGACAATTCATTGTATGCAGAATAGCCTATGGATTCACAATTTTATCGAGCTGTGGCTGCATAGCTGGGCCCGGTATGTTGCATTGAAATCAGTGGAATCAAATACTGGCAGAGCAGTGCTCAGCGCTTTGCTGGAGCCGATGTGCGGAGGACATTCGGAAACAATTCGAATAAAATCTGGCAACCCTATGTATACAGTTCTGTCACGTGAGAGGGCTAGTACGAATCATGAATTTGTGTATGAGTGTTCTTGCAATTAGTTTTAAAATTGCCTAAAGTTGAGAATGCTTGCTTGGCTCTCAAAAAACAAGGGGAATGTTGATGAAACATCAAAGGTCAGTGCAGCTCAAGGTGAGGGAAGTCAGGGGGCAATCAATGAAGCTAATACCAATGCTAGTATTGAAAATGCAGAAAAAGAGGCTAGCAGTGTTAATGCTGTGCAAGGATCGGAGCCCCCAGCAAAAAAGAGAAAATCAGCAGCAAGGCCTTACAAAGACTATTTTTTGAATTATGGTTTTGTCAATTGTGCTGCTCATGGGCACCGCCAGGGGGGGAAAGGTTAGAACAATTCTAGGGGCCCAGCACTGCCATGGGGCCCTTTAAGGGGCTGATAATATGCTTTTAATGATTTTAATAAGACTTTTGAAATAACAACAATGCAATATTCCATCTGGTAAAATGAGCTAATTGAACAAGGTTGTCTATGTCTTGAGTTCTTCAACATATTGTCATTTAACCCTCCCCCTTTTGCGAAATGGTACGGTCCAGTTCTGGTAGAAGCGCGATGCATTAAATCTGTGTGCTGATCAGTGCAACGCTACTTGCTGGCAAGTTGCTGCTGTGTCGCGGTGCAGCAGCCAGCCAGCCAGCCAGCAGTGGAGTGCGTACAGTCTATGATCGCTAAATATGAAGAGTGGCTGTCAAAAACGGAAAGAAAGGCAGCTGAAAGCTGAGTGGGACCAGAGAGGCAGGCAACTGGTCACTCAGTTTTTCCCAAAGAAAGGTAGCTATCACTCACATGTGTGTTCAAAATATTAGCGAATGGTAAATGAACAGTATGAACGTGGTTGGATTAGCCTATCAAGAGAACACTTTTACAGTTTGTATAGTGACATTTTTTCCATTTTAATAACTGAACTGACTTGTGTGATAAACAAGATGAAATATTATGTTATGCTGGTGCTAATAACTAGTGCTAAAAACCAGTTTCATAACTAATGGGGTGCCCTAAATATGCACAGATCCAGCCTCAGGGGGACCTCCGCCCTACCAAACCACTGAACCCCCCCTTTGGAGAAGGAGGTAAGCAGCAATACAACCCATAAATGCTTTAGGATTGAAGTTTTTAATGAGCAAGCGCCATATACAGTTTGCTAGATTAAGGTGTTGCTAATAACGGACACACTCCTGGTCCATGGAGGGGCAACCAATAGTCTAACTCTGCTTACGCTCAAATTTCTGTCTAGACACACTTTGCTTTGAACATATTCCCTTTTTGCAGAACAGTACACACAGCTTTCTACCTAACACATAACAATCCATGGGATTTCCATAGGTATTTTGATGCTGGGTAGAAAACTTTTCCTATGATTTATTAGCAGTCGCATCACACATTTCACTACCAATTGTCCTAGCACAAGAAGGCATGTGGCAAAATCTTGAATTTTCATTTGTGATTGTAAATGCACCAGAATTAGTCACTGACTAGTTTTCATCTAGTCCCTGGTAGGTTAATACATAAAATGTAATAAAGTCACAAACTCAAGGTCCATGGGCTATCAAAAGTCAAATAATGACAATAGTGCAATTGTGATGAGGGTGGGCAAAGTTGGGGGGCCCAAAATTCTAATCTTTCATGGGGCCCAAAATTTCTGACGGTGCCCCTGGTGCTGCTCCTAGCCACGATGCAAGGCCAATGTGTTATCTGCAGCGAAAAACTGGCCAACAAAAGTCTTAAACCAACTAAACTTAAGAGGCATCTTGAAACGCTGCACCCAGATTTGGTGGACAAGCCCTTAGATTTTTTTCAAAGAAAGGCACAGGAGATGAAAGCATCAGTCGACATTCTACAAAAAAATGTCACGTTGAACGAAAAAGTCCAACTCGCCTCTTACAAAGTTGCTCACCATGTGGCCATGGAGAAACAACCACACACCATAGCAGAGAAGTTAATTTTGCCTGCCGCAATTGACATGGTCAGCGCTGTTTTAGACGAGAAGTCGTCTGAAAAATTAAAAAGCATTCCCTTGAGCAACAACACTGTATCACAAAGAATACATGACATTGCAGACAACTTGGAAGAGCAGCTTGTTACCCGACTAAAGAAAGCAGGATGTTTTTCAATGCAACTGGATGAGAGCACAGACATCGCAGACTGCGCCACTTTGCTGGTGTATGTTAGATATGCATGGGAAAATGAATTTTTGGAGGACTTGTTGTGTTGCTTGAATATCCCAACGGGAACCACAGGAGAAGATATATTCCGTGTCTTGAATGACTACATGGTAAAGTGTGGACTTGAGTGGGGTAACTGTGCAGGTGTAACTAGCGATGGGGCAGCAAATATGAGGGGCAGGAAAAGCGGAGTTGTGGCATGAATAAAGGAGGCAGCGGGGAAGGAAATTACATGGAACCATTGTTTCATACATCGCCAGGCACTGGCATGCAAGGGTATGCCCCCTGCCCTAGAGAAAACACTAAGCGAAGTTATTCACATTGTAAACTTCATTAAGGCCAGCTCACTTAACACCCGACTGTTCGATCAATTGTGCACTGACATGGGAGCCGAACACACGCACTTACTGTTTCACACGGAAGTGCGCTGGTTGTCCAAAGGCAGAGTTTTAACAAGATTTTATGAACTGAGACATGAAATCCATGCCTTCCTCATCCAGAAAAAGTCCCATCTTGCCAAATTGTTCACTGACGATTGGCTTCTCAATTTGTTGTATCTGGCCAACATCTTTTCATTGCTCAACGAACTGAACCTGAAATTACAAGGATGGCATGACAATGTTTTCTTTAATTGGAAAAATGTCCAGGCTTTCCAAAAGTCATTGAAGCTGTGGCTTGCAAGACTCAGAAGGCCAGACCCAAGTTACTACATGTTCCCCACTATGCTGCAGCATGTAGAAGAACATGATGTCATGAGCACACACGTGAACCGCCTCTCTGTGCTTATTCAAACTCATCTCACTGCGCTGAGAGATTTGATTGCTATTTTCCATCAGAGAGGTTTTCCGTCCTGGGTGATAAAAGATGGATCCAAAATCCCTTTGAGTTTGAGAGACCCAAATCTTTGCTCGAGTTGACACCTAGTCCTGCAGAAGAAGCTGAGTTGCAGCTCAGCTGCGATCGCACTCTGAAAAGACTGTTCGAGTCTGTGACCTTATCATCATTCTGGATAACAGTTTCAGCAGAATACCCTGTCCTCAGTAGGACCAGTATTTCGATTCTCATTCCATTCACCACAACCTACATGTGCGAATTGGGATTTTCTGTCTTCACAAAAATGAAGACACAGCACAGAAACAGACTGAATGCTGCGCCTGATATGCGTGTTGCGCTCTCCTCCTGCAACCCAGACTGGAGCGCACTACAAAAATGCAGACAGGCCCATCTATCCCATTAGCGGATAATGTAAAAATAAGCAATCTTTATATAGCCTAATTATTTTATTGACTATTTTGGTATTTTTGTTTGTTTTTTGTTTGTATTTTCAAGAAATGGGCAACATTTAATGTTTAAATGGGTTACTTGTGGATGATTGTTGGTTCAATTACTGTTTAAATCTTGAATAATAGGCTACTAACTGTTCAGATGATGGATTGTTCACTGAATAAAATATACTCCTTAATGTTCAATAATGGTCAAGTACACATTTATTTCTTGATTTACTTATAATGTCCACTGACTTGGGTCGCGAAGGTTTCTGACTTCTAAAATGTGGGTCCCCAGAAAAAAAACTTTGGGAAACATTGCTCTAGTGGACCAAAAGCAACCCTAAGGAGAGTCATTGAGATCACATTGGTCGTTGATCCTCTCAGTCATCCTGTTGGTGTTAGGGTCACTGGAGGCCGGGTGTGAATGGTGTTAGCAGCCTAGAGGATTTTTAGAGTGATCTGTGGGTTGTTGGCTGTCTCTGCCATCATGTGAGTCATTGAAGTCAGCTGAGTCTTGGTGTGGATGTGTATTCACTTTTCTGGGAAGTGTGCGAAGGACTGAATTGTAGGTGGCTGATAAGTGGTGTCTCAGACCACCTCCTCTGTTCAGTGATGGTTGTTTCAGGTTGAAAAAGATGGCTTCTTTTAGTCCTCTTTCAAACCACCAGTCTTCTCTGACTAAAATTCATACATTGCAGTCCTGAAACAAGTGTCCTTTGTTATTGAGATGAAGATAAGACTGCAGAGTCCTAACTTGAGGAACTGGCTCTCTTGTGTTGAGCCATGTGCTTGTGACGCGATTGTTTTGTTTCTCCAATGTACAGGTCTGCACATTCCTCACTGCACTGAATTGCATACACTACATTGTCCTGCTTGTGTCTTGGTATTCTGTCCTTAGGGTGGGCCAATTTCTGCCTCAGAGTGTTACTAGGTCTGAAGTGTACAGGGATGTTGTGTTTGTAAAAGATCCTCCTGAGTTTCTTAGATAGTCCAGAAATATAGGGAATGACAATGTTCTTGCATTTGTTGCTGTTTTCTTCCCTGTCCGTTATGTTTCTTTTTCTGGTTTTGATGAAAGCCCAGTTGGGAAACTTGCACTTCTGAAGTGCTTCCTTGATGTATTTTTGCTCCTTCTCTTTTCCCTCTACCACTGTAGGAATGTTCTGAGCCCTGTGATGTGAGGTCCTAATGACCCCCAATTTGTGTTCCAGTGGATAGTGAGAGTCAAACAATAGGTACTGGTCTGTGTGTGTGGGTTTCCGGTAGACCTTGATGCTCAGGCTTCTGTCTTGTTTGATGTGTATGCTGCAGTCCAAAAAAGCTAGGTTATTCCCACTGATGTCCTCCTGAGTGAACTTGATGTTGATATCCACTGCATTGATGTGCTCTGTGAAGGCTTCAACCTCATGGGTTTTGATTTTTACCCATGTGTCATCCACATACCTGAACCAGTGGCTGGGAGCAACTCCTGACAAAAAATTGGTCAAGGCTTTGTTTTCCACTTCTTCCATGTATAGATTGACCATTATAGGGGACCCATTGTGGATCCATGCTCCTGTCTATAGAAACATTTGTTGAACTGGAAATATGTGGTGGTCAGGCAGAGGTCAAGCAGTGTGCAAATGTGGTCCATACTGAGGTTTGTTCTGTCCCATAAGGTGTTGTCTTGAAGAAGTCATTTTCTAACTGATTCAACTGCTTCTGTGGTGGGAATGCAGGTGAAAAGACATGTGACATCATAGAAAACCATGGTTTCATCTGAGTCTAGCTTTAGGTCTGCAACTTTAATGGCAACATCTCATCTCATCTCATTATCTCTAGCCTCTTTATCCTTCTACAGGGTCACAGGCAAGCTGGAGCCTATCCCAGCTGACTACAGGCGAAAGGCAGGGTACACCCTGGACAAGTCGCCAGGTCATCACAGGGCTGACACATAGACACAGACAACCATTCACACTCATGGTCAATTTAGAGTCACCAGTTAACCTAACCTGCATGTCTTTGGACTGTGGGGGAAACCGGAGCACCCGGAGGAAACCCACGCATACACGGGGAGAACATGCAAACTCCACACAGAAAGGCCCTCGCCGGCCCCAGGGCTCGAACCCAGGACCTTCTTGCTGTGAGGCGACAGCGCTAACCACTACACCACCGTGCCGTTAATGGCAACATCTTGGGAGTTATTGATGTGATGTGGTGTGTTTCCAACAAGGGGAGCCAAGATGGTGGCTCGGTGTTTGGCAATATTATAGGTGACCGAGTGTATGCTGCTGCTGATGGGTCTGAGTGGAGCTCCTTCCTTGTGAATCTTGGGGCATACATAAATGAGAGGAATGGCTTCCCCAGGGCTGCGATGACCTGGTGACTTGTCCAGGGTGTACCCCGCCTCTCGCCCATAGTCAGCTGGGATAGGCTCCACCTTGCCTGCAACCCTGTAGAACAGGATAAGCAGCTACAGATAATGGAGTGATGGATGGAAGGGCTTCCCTGGGGTACAGTCTGTAGTATGGAGTTCGGTTGATGGCATGGTCCTTTTCTCGTTGTTGTAGGCGACTCACAACTTTCTTTTTGTAACTGCTGGTGGGATCCCGCCTCAGGGTTTCATAGCTGGTTGTGTCGCTGAGGAGACTGGTCATTTTTGAGTGGTAGTTCACTGTGTTTAGCACCACTGTGCATCTCCTTTTGTCAGCAGGAAGGATGGTGATGTTCTGGTCTCTTTGAAGTGATGTAAGAGCCCTCCTTTCTTGGATATTGAGGATGAAGGGGGGTGTTTTCGCACTGGCGAGGGCAGCTGATACTTTCAGTCTAAGTTGTTCTGCCTCTGTGTTGGTCAAATTGTTGTTTCTGATGGCTGACTCTGTGGCTGTGATGAGATCTACCACTGCTGCTCTGGTGAAACTGCAAAGTTTAGTCCTTTGGATCAAAAATACTTCTCTGGTCAGGTGAGTTCCCTGTCTGATAAGTTCTTCACCCACTTCTCTTGGATGTCAGGTTGTATTACCTGGCCAGATTTCTTCCTCCAAGTCAAATCAAAACCCATGAGGTGGAAGCCTTCAGAGAGCACATCAATTCAAGATTCAAGATTCCTTTACTGTAACTGCACCATACAGTACAGTGAATGAATGAATGAATGAATGAAGGCTTTATTTCAAACATGTCAAAGTAGTACAAAACAGAAGAGAAAAAAACAAACACAAAAAACAAAAACAAAAGAACAAATAAAAACACTTAATTCAATGAAAAACAATGGAAACAATATTAACTTAACATGTTTGAAAAGGAGTAGGAAGAAGCATTAGCTTATTTAATCCTACCCCCTTTCCAATTAATTAATAATACTATTTACTATTTACTTCCTGTGTGTGTATATATTATTTATTATTTATTTATCTTTATTGTTATTATCATTTTTATTTACTATTTTTAAATCACCTACTCCTGAACACAAGTAATTAAACATATTTGCCTGTACCAACAAAATAGAAAATAAACAAAGTAAATAAAAAATATGTGCAAACTAGACAGGGACACTCTAACGAGTGCAAACCCCGCCTTTTCCCTATTAAAATACATTGGGCGAAAATTTCGAAGTTCTGCCATGACCTTGACCTTTGACCTCCAAAATTTAATGGTTTCCTTCCTGGGTGATTTGCAACACATGTACAAAATTTGGTCCAAATCGATCCATTGGTTCTTGAGATATCTTGCAGACACACAGACAGACAGACAGACAGACAGATACACACACACACAGACTGACGCAGGTGAAAATAATAACCCCTCCGACTACTGTCGGCGGGGTTAAAAACCCTAGTGCTCGTCCCACCCTTCTTCCACCCTGTACCTAGTGAATACCATGTGTTTGTACCGCTGTTTGAATATACTCATGCTTGGACATTGCTTCAGCCCCTCTGACAGTCTGTTCCACAATTTCACTCCACATACTGAGATGCGGGCAGCACAGTGGTGTAGTGGTTAGCGCTATCATCTCACTGCAAGAAGGTCCGGGTTCGAACCCCGTGGCCAGCGAGGGCCTTTCTGTGCGGAGTTTGCATGTTCTCCCCGTGTCCGCGTGGGTTTCCTCCAGGTGCTCCGGTTTCCCCCACAGTCCAAAGACATGCAGGTTAGGTTAACTGGTGACTCTAAATTGACCGTGAGTGTGAATGGTTGTCTGTGTCTATGTGTCAGCCCTGTGATGACCTGGCGACTTGTCCAGGGTGTACCCCGCCTTTTGCCCGTAGTCAGCTGGGATAGGCTCCAGCTTGCCTGCGACCCTGTAGAACAGGATAAAGCAGCTAGAGATAATGAGATGAGATACTGAGATGCGATGTGTTTTTAAGGTTGTGCGAGCAAAAAGATGTTTAAAGTTCATTTCCCCCCTCAAATTATATCCCCCCTCTTTCTGAAAAAAAGTTTTTGAATGTTGACTGGAAGTAGGTTGTTTATTGTTCTATACATGATTTGTGCTATTTGAAAATGAACCAGATCTGTGAGTTTTAGTATTTTTGATTTTAAGAATAAAGGATTAGTATGTTCTCTATAACCAGTGTTATGAATTGTCCTTATGGCTCTTTTCTGCAGTATAATCAGCGGTTGTAATGTACATTTATAAGTATTGCCCCAAATCTCTACACAGTAATTTAAGTATGGTAATATTAGTGAGCTGTAAAGAAAGTGGAGTGATTTGTTGTCCAGAAAGTGTTTTGCCTTACTCAGTACTGAAATACTCCATGATGACAGTTTAGTTTGTACATGTTTTATGTGGGATTTCCATGTTATTTTATCGTCCACAATTACACCAAGAAATTTTTTTTCATGTACCCTTACAATATCAACCCCATCTACATGTATTAGTGCTTGAGTATTCCTTTTACAATTCCCAAATAACATGAATTTAGTTTTATTAAGGTTTAAAGATAATTTGTTCCTGTCGAACCACTTCTTTAATTTAGACAGTTCTGCAGTGATCATCCCCAGAAGATCCTGTAAATTCCCCCCTGAACAAAAAAAATATTTGTCATCTGCAAATAAAACTAATTTTAATAACTTGGAAACTTTGCAGATATCATTTATGTAGAGAATGAACAGTTTTGGACCCAATACTGACCCCTGAGGGACACCACAAGCAATGTCCAAGCATGAGGAAGTGTAATCTCCCAACTTCACAAACTGTCTCCAGTCCCTTAAATAACTTTTCACCCAGTGCAAAACTATCCCCCTGATCCCATACCATTCCAGTTTATTGATTAATATGTCATGATTGATTGTGTCGAAAGCTTTCTTGAGGTTGATGAATATTCCAATTGCGTACTGTTTGTGATCTATAGCGTTAGTGATTTCTTCAACTGATTCCATTAATGCTAGTGATGTTGAACTGTTTGATCTAAATCCGTATTGACTGTCAGAGAGTAATTTATGCTTATCCAGGAATTTGTCTAATCTGTTGTTGAATATTTTTTCTAGAATTTTTGAGAATTGTGGTAATAAAGAAACAGGCCTGTAGTTTGTGAAGTGGTGTCTATCCCCAGTTTTATACAGCGGCACAACTTTAGCTATTTTCATTTTGTTTGGAAATTTGCCAGTTTGGAATGATAAGTTACAGATGAAAGTTAATGGTTTTGAAATTCCCTCAATGACCCTTTTCACAATTTTCATATCAATGTTATCACAATCAGTAGATGTTTTAATGTTTACAGTTTTTTACAATATCAATTATTTATTTTTCTTCCACTGCTGTGAGGAACATTGAGCTTTGATTTCTATCTATAAGATTATCATTCCAATCCTGCGATGACGATGGATCAGGGATTTTTTCTGCCAGGTTTGGTCCAACACTTACCAAAAAATGGTTAAAACTATTAACTATATCATCTATATTGTCTTTCTTAATGTTGTTATCTATAAAGGACTGAGGGTAACATTGTCTAGAGCCATTTTTGATTATATTATTTAATAAATCCCATATTCCTTTAATATTATTTTTGTTTTATTTAATATTTCATAATAGTATTCCTTTCTGCTAGCTCTAATAATATTGGTTAACTTATTTTTATATTTTTTATATTTATTCTCTGCCTCTTTAGTTTTCTGTTTTATGAATTCTCTATATAGCGTATTTTTCTTTTTACAGGCATTTTGTAATCCCTTGGTGATCCATGGTCGATCCGTGTATTTATGTTTCCTGCTATATTGTTTAATTGGACAATTTTTGTTATATAGTGATGTAAATATCCTCAGAAATGTTTCATATACATTGTCAATATCATTATTCTTGTATATAGCGTCCCAGTTTTGCACTATAAAGGCTCACACTATACATTGTATTAATGAATTCGTCAGTCATTTTATGCTTCTTAGGATTTAAAAAATCAATATTAAAATCACCACAGATGAAAATAACTTTCTGATTCATCCTCGAAAAAGATGCCTCGATCCAGTCCTTGAATAAGTCCATACTAGAACCTGGTGTTCTATATATACAGCTGATTATTACATTTGTGTTTTTTTTCTGTACAGATTTCAATAGTTATACATTCTAACAGATTGTCAATTGCAGTTGAGATATTTTCCAATATCCTATAATCTAAATTTTTGTCCACATATTCAGCCACACCTCCTCCGCCTTTGCTCTTCCTGTTTATATAGTTCAGTTCATATCCATCCATCTCAAAATCCATCCCCTTATCAGCGTTGATCCAAGTTTCTGATATTGCAATAATTTTGAACGGTTTTGTAAACTGACGTAGTCCTTTATGTTATTAAAGTTTGCATACATGCTTCTGCTGTTGAAATGAATTATGGATAATTTGTTAGTTCTAACGGTCTGATTCTATTGTTCGTTTGTGTAATAATAGCAGTTGTCATTAATATTGAAAAAGAAGTTGTTGTCCAGATCTATATCGTTTTCTATATCCAGTAAATTATAATCGGAATATTGAAAGGTTTTTAGCTCCATATTGTTATGATCAGGAATCCTTTGAGATGTGCCATCATAACTCCAGATGCAGGTGAATGAGTTATTTCCGACGATGTCATAGTTGTGTGTTGTAAATAATTCATCATACTCCTTACAGTCTGGTTTATGGTGATTATTGGTACCTGTCCAGCTCCTCCATGGTCTTGATGACCACAATCTTGGCTTGCTCTGGCATTCCGTTAAGCTTCATGAATATTTTACAATTATTGGTCCATGTGCTTTGAATCTTTCCCTGTCTTTTCAAGTTGCGTGCCTTTCTTGCGATGTCAGAGTTTCGTTTTATGAGATGCTCATTTATGAAGACGTCTGTGTCTGTCCCTTCCAATTTCCTTCCCAGTTTCAGCAACGCAGTCTTGTATTTTCTGTTTATGAATCTCATGATTACGGCCGGTGTATTTCTGTCATTTCTCCGGGGCAAAGTATGGCATGCCTCCACGGTGTTTAAATCCACTTCAATTCCCTTTGAGTGGAGGAAAGCAGCCACCTGTTGCTCTGTCGATCGGTGAAATTGAAGCACACAATCCAGTCAGTGTATTCAAACAAACACTTTGTATTAAGGGTGGAAAAAGTCAGATCTGTATAAGATAAACATTCAAGTAAAAATATAAACAAATTTATACAAGATAGATAGATAAGTCAATAAAAATGATAAACGTCTTTTCAAGAACTGCTTAAAAGAAAGTAGAGTAGAGCGGGGTAATACGTCCCCATGGGGTAATATGCCCCCGGCCTGTTTTACCCAAAATAACCACCAGATGGCACAAAGTTACATTTCTATTGTTGCTATGGACTGGCTTGACAATGGGGATATACAAATATCCACTGTGGATCGCATATCAGCAACGCAGCGGAGAGAAATCAAATTTCATGATAAGTGATATAATTTTCAGATATCAGTAACACTGTATTTAGATAGCTGCTATTTCGTCAGATATCACAGCTGTGTATGTGGTATGAGTAGACAAGTCAGTATTTAAAAAAAATACATTAGGTATAAAAAGTTGAATCACATTTTGAAAGTAAGACCCTTTTTTGTAAAAGTGTAGTCTGTGGGATAAAACGCCCCCTTAATGGCGGGGTAAATGGCCCCCAGGGGGCATCATTTCCTTTTATCATAATTACTGTATTTCATACATTTCTGAATAGCAGATACATAGTTTTTAATAACATCTCGCTTACCTGGTTGAGTAAAGCAAGTAATTTGAACTTAATATTAAAAATAATTGAAATAAAAAAAATTGAAATTAAAATGCGAAATATAATAAAATAATGCATCTATTCATTAATTCAGGGATATTTTCTTGTTTCTTTCACATTATAGGCTTAAATAAACACTTTTGCTATCCAAACAGCTTTTTTTGAGTGAGGGGGCCTATTGCCCCACCTCAGGGGGCCTTTTACCCCACTGGGGGGGTAAAAGGCCCCCTTGGCACAATGTTTGTTTTTGTTAAAAAAAAAAATTAAGTATTAACTTTAGGCAAACTTTAGGTGGCATTATTGTTCATGTCACTGTTGTCAAAAACTATGATTAAAACTAAACACATGGTTCATTTCAACTTGGAGAAAAACTGAATTTTCCTTAAGGGGGGCTTTTTCCCCCACTCTACTCTACTACAGCTTTGGGAAACAGTCGTTTTTTGGATTTTAGTTAGTTCAAACTTGCATCGTACCATATTGGTTTAATGCTAACTTGGTTGGTTGTTTGGGAAATGCGCCCCTGAACGTGAGCTGTAGATATTTATGCTCAAATCCACTCAAAGTAGGGGGCGGGGCACCATCACGCTGTGTCTTTAAATTATATTAATTTCTTATAGGCCTACTTGTATTTCCTAGAATGTAAATGTGAGGAGTGACATATAAGCTATGTGCAATGTACAATATGCTTAATATCCACTGTAGATTTTGGTAGGTGTGTTGGGTATCTCTGTAAAGCCTCAGCTGCACATGCCGCCTGGCAACGCGCATCCTCGCTACGTGTGCTAGGTGAAGGATTGGTCAGTGGAGAGCTCAGCTAAGCTCAGCATGTTTAATTCCCCAAGCCAATGACAAGAACTTTCGTGAGAAATAACGCGAACGTCTGCATCATGCGGGATTTGCGGGCGGGAGCGGGATAAAATATGGCAGGCGCGGGCAGGAGCGGGACTGAAAATCATAATTCTTTGCAGGAGTGGGCGGGAGCGGGACTGCACAATGCGGGAGTGGGCGGGAGCAGGACTGAAAATTCTGTCCCGCGCAGACCTCTAGACTGTGAATGGTTGTTTGTCTCTGTGTTAGCCCTGCATTAGATTGGCAACTTGCCCAGGGTGTATGCTGCCTCTTGCCCAAAGTCAGCTGGGATTGGCTCCATCTTCCCCTGTGACCCTGATGGATAAGTCATGTAGATAATGTATGGATAGTCCACTGTAGCTACACTTTACCATGAAATCAAATCATTAAAATATAAGATTTCAATTTAAAAACTATTAATGTTACAGTAATGTGCGAATCAATTTAACATATCATGCTTGAAACATCCATGTATCATAGCTCATATAGGTTATGAAAAATATAAACATTTTTAAGTTTTCTAAGTAATAAATGGTATCACATTCATGGAATCACTTTTCTATCTGCCAATTATGTTCTTTGTGAACTGAATTATATTCTTATGAGGCTGATTTTACTCATAATTACATGTGATATCTTCAGATTTAGTCTGTGTCTATGTGTCAGCCCTGTGATGACCTGGCGACTTGTCCAGGGTGTACCCCGCCTTTCGCCCGTAGTCAGCTGGGATAGGCTCCAGCTTGCCTGCGACCCTGTAGAAGGATAAAGCGGCTAGAGATAATGAGATGAGATGAGATCTTCAGATTTAGCCAAGCAAGGGAAAAAAAAAAACCTTTAAATGCTTAAAATGCACCTATCTTTCAGTCTGCCTTTCAAATGACTTAGCCTTTATCACAAGTACACACAACTCAAAAGTGTTATCCCCAAAATAAAGTGTGATGTCATGACAGTATATTAATGGGTCCAATATCATTAACATTGGACATCATGGTATGTCTCATAACTAATCATCAGTACATCAGTCTGTTATCAATCCTCTATTCTAACTATAGGTGCTGTTGTGGGAGGAGGGCTCATTAGAGAGTGAGGCACTGAAGGAAAGGGTCAAAATAGGCCCAGCTCATATCACAGCCCTGAAGGGTAACACACTGTATCTCACAACAGAGCTCACAACAGTGGTGGAGTTGGACCTGCCAGTGCTGCCATCAACATGAATAGAAAGAGCCATCAACATGAATACAAAGAAACTATGTGAGTATCTGAAGTTTTTTAATGCAACTAAAACAAATTAGACTTTTTCAATTTTTTTTTCAAAAAAATATGATGCATGTCTCATTTTGTCACACATAAATCTCGTGTTACTCTTTTCTTTTGAAAAAGAAATAGCACAAGTGTTTTTGTTTGTTTTTACAATAACCTCAAATAGATTTTCTTCAGCCACAAAACCTACAAAATGTCTCCTTTTTTATTCAAAATTTCTATCTTCTACATGTTTTTCTAAAACATTGCTTTAGTAGCTGATTTCTAATGAATGTACGTTGTGTATACACTTCTGTTCCACTACTCTAGCTGCAGTAAATGCCAAAATGATTAAAGTAGGCCACTGTTCATTAGCATACTGTTACTGTCCTTTGATAAATATGCAGCAGAGGCAGACAAAAGCAGGTGGGTTCAGTCATTTATACTGCCGACATCTCTTATACGTCTCTTGATAAATGTGGCTCTAAAGCATTGTTTGTGCAAATATCTCTTCACATTTTTTCATTCATTCATCTTCAGCAATCACCTTAATGATCCACTGCCTATTCCAGAAGCACTGGGCACAAGGCAGGAAAACATCCTAGATAGGATGTTGCTTGCATACTCATTCACACTTAGGGATAATCCAGAGTAAACAGTATGCCAACTGGCATGTTTTTTAGTAGGTGGGAGGAAACCTGAGAACCCAGAGTAAGCTGCAGACAAACAATTAGTTGAACTCAGGATCAAACCAGGGACTCTGGATCTCTCAGGCAGAGCTACATTAGGCAGCGGCTCAACCATGCTGCTCCTCTTATTTGTGGAATTAAAAAAAAAAACTTATCAACTGCAACAATAATGGAGTCATTATGTATTAACAGCATTGAAACCATTCTCTATTTAATTATCTGTGTATTTTAAAAAAAGTAGACAAGAACTAATCAGTGGAATGATCATACTGAGTTGATAGGATCCTCCATCTTCCCATGTAGCCTTTGTTAAAGCCCCAAGCACATTTAAATGGAAGCAGAGCTTAATCAGATAAACTATGACATCTCAGTAGGTAAAAAAAAATAAAATAAGATGGATAACTAATTTGGGTTAATAGACTAAGCAGGTAATTAAAGCCAGATTCAGACGAAGCTCTCCCAATTTCATACTCTTTCAGTACTACTTAGAAATTGGTCTTTTTTTTAATGTATTGTGTTATCAAACATAAAGAGAACACAGGCTGCTGAAACATCCATCCATCCATTATCTGTAGCTGCTTTATCCTGTACAGGGTCGCAGGCAAGCTGGAGCCTATCCCAGCTGACTACGGGCGAGAGGCAGGGTACACCCTGGACAAGTCACTAGGTCATTGCAGGGCTGCTGGGACAATTCAATTAAATTCTCGTATTAGGGAATATTAGAGATTGAGGAATATGGTGACATTAGTTTAAATAATTTTGAATTACTTCCAGGGTTTTTTTTATATCAAGTGAGTGAGCACACTTAAAATACATGCAATGTGATCAAACATTTTTTAGCCTTGTTTCTTTTTAATGTTAATCAGAAATGTTGTCGCATTACTTTCTTACTGAACATTCACATTAGATGTAATAATAGTCTCAATTTCCAGGCGACTGTATGGCCTGAATCTGTATGGCCTCAACTGATAAAATGTTCCGTGGATGGCATACAATAAACAGTAAATGTGCAGTGTTTACAGCATGATTGCATTGTTATAAAACATTCTTTACATGCAGTAACTGCAGAACTGTAAGATTAGTGTATTCTCTCTCTCTTTCTCTCTCTTTCTCTATACATATGCTGACTACATTTTGGACAAGTATTCTAGTAAATGTTTTCTGAAAATGTTTGGAACATAAAAGTGAAATTGAAACACAAGGTTTCCTAGTGAAAAAAAAAAGTTTTCTATGATTCAAACAAAAAATAGGTTTAATGTGAATGAATTTAATCATTTATAAATGAAAAACCCAGACTATAAAATGGCACATGATTTCATCAATAAACTTTGAAAAACATAGTTACATTGATATTACTTGGGTCCAAACTACATTACACAATGTTTATTTTTCAGCTCCAAGCCAGCTTCCAGGGAATATTGAGTGGAACTTGACAAACTCCAAGATTTTTTTTTTTTTGCACTGGCAGCATGAGATTGGGAACACTAAGTGAGCGTCACTTCCATCTTCCTCTTCCTTTGGCGGGAAAATTCAGAAAGGCAGTGAGGCGAACAGCTGGCTGTGCTAACAGCTGACGGCGAAAGCTGGTTGTCCCAGCAACTTGCTACCAGGCTATATGGGCCCAAAGAAGATCCCCACTGCTGAGGAAGTCGATGACATAAAAAAGTCACTCAACTTCATAACTGAAGAAGTTTCTGCTGTCAGGCTGCAGCAGAAGAGCATATTGGACTTGGTGGAAGAGGTGAAAACGCTGCGGATCCAGAATGTGGAGAAGGATAAGCGGATCGCCGACCTGGAAAGCCGAGTGGCCGACCTGGAGCAATACTCCAGAATGAACGACGTTGTCGTCACCGGGCTCCAGGTAAAACCTCGGTCATACGCTCGGGCAGTGACCGCTATCAGCGGGGAGGAGCCCAGGGAGCTGGATGTGAGCTCCACGGAGCAGCAGGTAGCTGCTTTCCTGCAGTCCAGGGGAATTCACCTGGACTGCGATAACATCGAGGCTTGCCACCCGCTACCAAGAAGGAACACCAGGAGACAAACAGACCATCATCATGAGATTCATCAGCCGGAAACATAAAGCTACACTACTGAAACAAGGAAGAAAACTGAAAGGGACAAACATCTACATCAATGAGCACCTGACAAAACGCAATGCTGACATCACCAGAAAAGCATGACATCTGAAGAAGGAAAATAAAATTCAATCTACATGGATCACCAACTGCAAAGTATTCATTAAGCTGAACGGTACACTGGAGGAGGCGAGAGTTCTGGTCATACGAAACATCGAGGACTTGGACAAATACCAGTGATGCTATCGGGACTGTACGGTAATCAATACCGACGTGACACTACACCAAACCCAGCCATGACACACACCGAAATAACTCCTTCATCCATTACCCGGAACACTACTCGGCTCACGCAAATGCTTGTTGATTATGAAAACCTGGAACTGAAACCACATCAATTCACTGACCATAAACTATTGGATACAGAAAATTACATAGACCCGGACAATAACTTTTTTTCAACCATTAAGGACAATTGCCACTATTACACAGAGGAGCAGTACAATCAGTCCACTCAGGCTGTGGGAAAATTATCAATAATACACTTCAACAGCAGAAGCATGTACGCTAACTTCAAACACATCAAGAAATACTTAAGTCAGTTTACTCATCCATTCAACATAATTGCCATAATGGAGACCTGGATTGACCTGGAGAAAGGAGTGGATTTTGAAATGGCTGGATATGAATTTAATTATATAAACAGGAAAAATAAAGGTGGAGGAGTGGCGGTGTATGTGGACTGTAATTTGAATTATAAGTTAATAGATGGCATGACAACAGTGATTGATAACTTATTAGAATGTTTAACAATCGAAATTAATATTGAAAAAAGTAGAAATGTATTAATTAGCTGTATATATAGAGCGCCAGAAACTAGTATAGAGGCGTTTAAGGACTGGGTAGAAAAGACATTTACAGTAGATAATAAAAAAGTTATCTTCATTTGTGGGGATACAAATATTGATCTGTTGAACCCTAATAAGCACCGTATGACTGAGGAATTTATTAATACCATGTACAGTATGAGTCTCCACCCAAAAATTACCAGACCCACCAGAATTACTGACCATAGTGCTACCTTAATAGATAATATATTTACCAATGATATAGATAATAACATTATAAGTGGAATATTAATCAATGTGATCATCTACCAGTTTTTACAATTTATGACTGTAATCATAAGAGAAATGTGACAGACCATAAACTTAAGTATAGAAGAGTTAGGACTGAGGAAGCCATGTTTGCATTAAATAATGATTTATTAATACAAGACTGGGAATCAGTTTATATAGAGAATAGCATTGATAGAGCATATGATAACTTTTTAGGTATATTCAAATTATTATATGATAAAAATTGCCCACTGAAGCAATATAGTACAAAACAAAACTATAATGACCAACCTTGGATTACTAAGAGATTACAAAATGCCTGTAAGAAGAAAAACACTCTATATAGAGAATTTATTAAATTAAGAACCAAAGAGGCAGAAAATAAATATAAAAAATATAAAAACAAGTTAACAAGTATCATAAGGATATGTAGGAAGGATTATTATGGTAAATTAATATATAATAACAAAAATAATATTAAAGGAATATGGAATATATTAAATAGTATTATTAAAGATGGTTCTGGACAAATACATTACCCTAAATACTTTAATGACAAAGGTATCGAAAATTATAACATGGATGTAGTTGCTAATAGTTTTAATAATTTTTTTGTTAATGTTGGACCAAGATTAGCTCAAAATATCTCTGATTCAGTTACAAATGATGATTGTATAGATAATATTATAAAGAGGAATTCTTGTTCTATGTTTCTTACACCAGTAGATGAGAAGGAAATTATTGATATAGTTAATAAATGTAGTAATAAAATATCCACAGATTGTAATGATATTGATATGAAACTAGTGAAAACTATTATGGGGGGATTTCTAAACCATTAACATACATCTGTAACTTGTCATTTCAAACCGGTACATTTCCAAGCAATATGAAAATAGCAAAAGTAATTCCATTGTATAAATCTGGGGACAAA
Source organism: Neoarius graeffei (assembly GCF_027579695.1). NCBI lineage: Eukaryota > Metazoa > Chordata > Actinopteri > Siluriformes > Ariidae > Neoarius > Neoarius graeffei. The sequence goes on from NC_083572.1 coordinate 43,844,791, forward strand.
CACAACTTCACAAATTACAGACCTGTTTCTTTACTTCTTCAATTCTCCAAAATTCTTGAAAAACTATTCAATAACAGATTAGATTAATTCACTGAAAAATACAAACTACTCAGTGATGGTCAATATGGATTTAGAGCAAATAGATCAACAGAGATGGCACTAATGGAATCAATTGAAGAAATCAGTAACTCTGTAGATGATAAGAAACATGTCGCTGGGATATTTATTGATCTTCAAAAAGCTTTTGATACTATTAATCATGATATATTAATTAACAAGATGGACCAATATGGGATAAGGGGAGTTGTATTAAATTGGATAAAAAGTTATTTGAGCAACAGGACACAATTTTTGAAGTTGGGTGACTCTGTCTCAACTCGTTTGAATATTGATTGTGGTGTCCCTCAGGGGTCAGTATTGGGTCCTAAACTGTTTATTCTTTATATAAATGATATGTGCAATGTTTCAAAGATATTTAAGATGGTATTATTTGCAGATGACACAAATATGTTTTGTTCTGGAACAAATTTACATGAGTTAGAAAACATAATCTCTTCAGAATTGTGCAGGTTAAAAAGTTGGTTTGATCGAAATAAATTATCATTAAATCTGTCTAAAACAAAAATCATGTTATTTAATAATTATAAAATAGATAGGGCAATAAATGTACAGGTAGATGGTGTTGATATTGAAAGAGTTTCTAATAATAAATTTCTTGGGGTAATAATAGATGATAGGATTAATTGGAAATCACATATAAAATACATACTAATGAAACTATCAAGAAGCATATCTGTGTTGAGTAAATTCACTCCGCATTCTTTACTGTTCCCTGGTTTTACCGTACTTAAATTACTGCTCAGTGGTGTGGGGAAATACGTATAAATGTTCACTTCATGCAATAACTATACTTCAAAAAAGAGCTACAAGAATAATTCATAGTGCTGGTTACTGAGATCATACTAATTCACTATTCTTAAATTCAAAATGTTTAAAATTCAGGGAAATTATAGAATATAAAACTGCCTTAGTAATGTACAAAGTAAGGAGTTATAAAGTACCAAGGAATATCCAAATAATGTTCTCGGATAGAGAGGGGGGCTATAATTTTAGGGGGAAATTGAAATTTAAAATTCGCAGTGCTAGGACAACGTTAAAAATGTTCAATATCTCTATTTGTGGAGTAAAGCTATGGAACAGTTTGAATGTGGAGCTCATGAAATGTACAACTATAAACCAGTTCAAAAAAAGGTATAAGGAACAGATCTTTATGAGGTATAGGGAGGAGGGATTACAATAATATGCTATTGATAATATAAGTGTATATATGTGGGTATGGGTACATTCGGATATATTATATAAAAAGTGAGTATTTGTGTATATATATATATATATATATATATATATATATATATATATATATATATATATATTAGTGCATAATTGTATATAATATATAAGCATAATGCATAATCATGATATGGGCATCTGTGTACATATGGATGTGTATAGTTATATGTATGCACTGTATATATGTATTGTGTGTATATATGCATAGCATAAGTATTTGTATATATATGATTTGATTTGGGCGATATTATACCATGTTGGTATGTCTTGGTATGTTGGTATGTTTTTTTGTTGTTGATTTTGCTTTCTTTTGTATATATAATTTATTATGGTGGAAAGTGACGTTTGATTTACGGTGGTATAGAGGGTTAGGATTTGATAAGTTATTTACTTCTTTCTAATCCTTTCCGAACATTATTATGTTATTGCCTTGTGGCTACGCTATTTTGTTTATGATGATGTTTTGATGATTGCATTTTTTATTTATTTACTTATTTTTTGTTTGTTTTTATATCTTCTTTACTGTTCGGAATAAAGCAATCAATCAAAAATCAATCATGTAAAGGCAATGGACAATGAATCTGAAGTAACAGGTTACAAGGTGAGATTTGTTCTTTGTTTAGTCCTTCTATATGCTGTGGAATACCACAGTATGAATTAATATTTACAAAGTGAAATCTGCCTCTTATACACTGTCATTATTTTAGAATTTGGTTAACTTTAATCTGTTTTTAACTGAATACACCTACACAGCATAAACACATTTTGTTGCCTGAACATCAGGAATTCTTTTGACTCAGTCTTTCCCTTTTAGTGATTTTTGCAGTGACACCAAACCCATTAGTGTTTTATGCACTGCAGTCTTGGTACCTTATGTGTATGCCTTGATTTTTATCAGCTTTTTAATCAGAATTCACACTCTGGTGCTTGCTAATCAGGTGACCTGGATAGTCTTAGTTAAAGGAAAGCCTGCTGGCTCTGGAATCAGGTAAAAGAGCCAGCAGTGTGTTCTGTGCTTTTGACCAATTCAAAGCCAATGCTAAAATGAGTCGCAGCAATTATTTAAACCTCAGGATTAGTTCAGCTATAAGCTTGCTTAAGCTGTGTGATGGGTTTGCCATCTCACTCAAACAGTCTGGTGTATGTTCCCCCAGTGATACAGGGAAATTTATATATATATATATATATATATATATATATATATATATATATATATATATATATATAAACATGAGGAACACATGCAAACACAGTGATCCTACATAATCCCAATCTTCTGGTTTAAAATTAATTCACTAATACCATACTGACTTTAGATCATACAAAATTTTCATTTTAATAATTTGTTTAGAGAGTCATTTTAAAATAATCTCTTCACTGGGAGTTATAAATGTGGTCTGAGTGGAGCTCAGCATATTTTAAAAATATATTTCAGAGAGACCCAGTCAGCACAATGGCCTGCTGTGCTCAAAAAGAGCAGTGTTAGTCATTGGCACATATGAACTGACACAAACCAAGAAAATGAAAAGTGAGTGGAAAGTAAAAAGCACAGCACTGCACTTTTTTTCTTTTTTGAATCCATTAATTAGATGCTGATTTGTACTGACTAACTAAGAAAGGCCTTTACGGTGGGGTGAAAGTAGCTGGAATGCTGTGAGCTACATGCTTTACTAAGCATCACTTTCCAGTATTCATTTGTAATCCAGGCTGCTTTCAGAGCAGAACTTGTATAATGCAATCAATAGCTACAAATTATCTCACCCATGCAGGCAAGAATGGATATCAGAAGCCCAGGTCTTTGTTTTTCGTCTGTCCGTATAAAGAAGAATTATAAATGATTTATGGATTTTTTCCCCTAAGAGCACCTCAAATTGCTCAGCATACTAATCATCCTTCTAGTGTGCTGAGAATTCACTTTTAAGTTTTAAGCACTTTTTCCAGTAGACATTGTCACAAAGTCATTAGAAATAAGCGTTGCCCATGCCTCAAGGTTAAAAAAAAAAGACAAATGAAAAATATCTTTGTGCTTTCCTCACCATATTGGAGGCATGGATAATGGAGTCATAATCTATCCATCCATGAGCTATACTGCTTATCCGTCAGGGTCATGGGGGAAGCTGGAGCCAATTCCAGCTGACTTCAGGCGAGAGGTGGGGTGCACCCTACGCAGATCAGCAATCTATTGCAAGCCTAACACAGAGATGAACAACCAAGTCCACATTCACACCTGTGGGCAATTTAGAGTAGCCAGGTGACCTAATCCGTATATCTCTGGACTGTGGGAGGAAACCAGATCACCCGGAGAAAACCCACACAGGCTCAGGGAGAACATGCAAACTCCACACGGAAAGGTCCAGTCAGCCATGAGGTTTGAACTCAGAACTTTCTTGCTGTGAGGTAACAGTGCTAACTGTTGCATCACTGTGCTGCCCAGAGTCATAATCATATTTGTTACTGTCTTGTGTATCTATGATTATTAAGCGGTCATTCTGCTCATCTCTTCCAACAGGAATGCCAATATTTGAAGTGCTAGTCTAACAAAAATTACTTCATAAATTCCCGGGTTTTCTGTGTGTGATATGCTCAAATAGGTTGCAAAATTCACTAGTAAATAAAAAAAAGTTCGATTTTTTTTTTGCATCTGAATTCTATTCCAAAAATCACTAAAAGCTTGGCCACCATTATTAGATTGCAGCGATTTACAGGTCAGCAGCGCTGCATGTGTGACGTCATATGCGCCACTGCCTTCTTTTGTGTCCACACAGACTCTATACTATTCTCTGCAGTGGCATGCGTTCTTGATACTGATTCTTTAGAAAAAGACAACGAAAGTTGAAGACCCTTTCTATTTTGTGTTACAACGTTAAGTAGAGTTGTCTGTGTGTGTGTGTGTGTGTGTGTGTGTGGGGGGGGGGGGGGGTCGGTCAGCGCACAATTGCCGTTTTTTTTTCACTAAAATCACTGTATCTCTGCAACCATAAGACATTTTCAAAATTCCTAAACCTATGATTTTCTTAAGGTGTCCCTTTACAAAGAGCTGATTTTAAGGTGAATTGAACCTGTTTGAAATTTTAAGGAAAAGTCCCTAGAATAATCATGGAATTGGCATGAAGAAAAAGGCCATTGCAAGATTAATTTGTAATTTCTCACTCTGTGATAAACTTCCCTGTGTATTTCTGAATCTTGTCATTGTCTTTTTGTCCACTGAAACATGTGCAACGTTATACTGCATCTAAAAACATGATTTAAATACCAAATGAATGGACACACCATCCTGTTATCTCTCTCAACTAACTCATTTTTTCTGTATTTATAGGCACTGAAAGAGATTCTTTCACAACATGAGCAAAATATAAGCTGTTCAGTTAATACTGTATCTTCAGGTACTAGTAACACATCATATCCATCTTCTGTCAAATACTACCTGTAAACAAAATAAACTATCTAAACACATACATGTCAACCTATACGGAATGTCCGTATTTTATACGGATTTGATTCAATAAACGTAGTATATGGGCGTACAAATAAAGTTATACGGATTTGTAACGGTTTGAACGTGTGGGTGGAGCACAGAGGACGGCAGGACAGAGATCAGGTGTAACCAAAGGCTTTATTGCCACACTTTTCAGTTTTAACAATATACAGTATGTTCGGCACACACAGAGACACACACTAGCGTCTCGTCCGGGGATGAGCTCCTCTGCTCTCGCTCTCCCTCCTGAAATAGGGCACGGTCACTGGGAAGACACACACAAACACAGGTTAATTGCTGTCAGGTGTAGTGATTCTGCCACTTACCTTCCCTGACTCCGCCCTCCTGTCACAGACCGGCACTTGACCACACCCCCGCTGCCACATACCCCCACCGTCCGACTCAGGCCGGGCGGCCATCTGGCCTGCAGCCGACTCCCCCCCCCTTGACGGGAGAGGAAGTCCGCCACGACCATCTGCGCCCCCGGCCTGTGGACCACCTTGAAATTGAAGGGTTGGAGTGCCAGATACCAACGGGTGAGCCACGCGTTGGCATCTTTCATGCGGTGGAGCCACTGGAGGGGCGCGTGGTCTGAACAGAGGGTCAAAGGGCGCCCCAGCAGGTAGTAACGGAGGGCAAGGACCGCCCACTTGATCTTGATCGCCAGACACTCCTTCTCGATCGTGCTGTAGTGCCCCTCACGCACTGACAGCTTCCTGCTAATGTACAGGATGGGGCGGTCCTCCCCCTCCACCTCCTGGGACAAAACCGCCCCCAGCCCTCTGTCCGACGCATCGGTCTGCAACACAAAGGGGAGAGAAAAGTCAGGGGGGTGTAAAAGTGGCCCCCCACACAGTGCAGCCTTCACTTCAGAAAAAGCCCGCTGGCATTGCTCCGTCCACTGGACCGGATCTGGTGCCCCCTTTTTAGTGAGGTCAGTCAGCGGGCTGGTGACATCCGAATAATTAGGTATAAACCTATGGTAATAGCCAGCCAGCCCCAGGAACTGCCTCACCCCCTTTTTGGTCTTGGGCCTCGGGCAGGCCGCAATCACTGCCGTCTTATTAATTTGGGGACGCACCTGCCCGTTGCCCAAGTGGAAGCCCAGATACCGTACTTCCACCCGCCCAATCGCACACTTCTTTGGGTTGACCGTGAGCCCCGCTCGTCTCGGCGACCTAAGGACGGCCCTCAGATGTTCGAGGTGCCTCTGCCAGTCATTACTATAGATGATAATATCATCCAGATAGGCGGCCGCATAAGTGGCGTGAGGGCGGAGGACTTTGTCCATCAGCCGCTGAAACGTAGCGGGCACCCCAAACAGCCCAAATGGAAGGGTGACGAATTGGTGTAAACCAAATGGTGTGGAAAAGGCCGATTTCTCTTGGGATAGTGGAGTCAAGGGGATCTGCCAATATCCCTTCGTCAAATCCAGCGTCGAATAAAAGCGAGCAGTCCCAAGTCGATCGAGCAACTCATCAGTACGAGACATCGGGTTCGCATCGAATTTAGACACCGCGTTGACTTTTCTGTAGTCCACACAGAACCGGACCGACCCGTCGGCCTTGGGTACCAAGACGACCGGGCTGCTCCAGTCACTGTGGGACTCCTCGACGATGCCCATTTCGAGCATGGTCTCAAGTTCTTCCCGAACCACCTTTTTTTTGTGTTTGGGTAACCTGTAAGGGCGGCTATGCACTACTACCCCCGGGGGCGTCTCTATGTGGTGCTCTATGAGGTTGGTGCGACCGGGCAGGGGCGAGAACACATCCGAAAACTCGGTCTGCAACTGGGTGACCTCCGTGAGTTGGGTTGGGGAGAGGTGGTCTCCACAGGGGACCGGAGAGGTGTGTGATGCCAATGCCCTCTTTTGAACCTCCGGTCCCAGCTCCGCCTTCTCCGGAACCACCGACACCAACGCCACAGGGACCTCCTCATTCCAGAGTTTAAGCAGGTTGAGGTGGTAAATTTGTCGTGCCCCACCCCTGTTCGTTCGACTCACCTCATAATCGACGTCCCCGACTTGCCGTGTGACCTCAAAGGGCCCTTGCCACTTGGTGATCAATTTGGAGCTCGAAGTGGGCAACAGTATGAGTACTTTATCTCCCTGGGTGAACTCCCTAAGGAGTTCAGGCTTGTTGTACAGGCGGGCTTGCCGTTCCTGGGCCTGCTGCAAATTCTCCTGAGTTAGGTGGGTGAGCGTGTGGAGTTTTGCGCGCAGGTCCATAACGTATTGAATTTCATTCTTGCTTTGTGAAGGTCCCTCCTCCCAATTTTCCCGCAGCACGTCTAGGATGCCGCGCGGCTTACGCCCATATAATAATTCGAACGGGGAGAACCCCGTGGAGGCTTGGGGAACCTCTCGCACTGAGAACAACAAGGGCTCGAGCTTAAGAATTTTTTAATGATATTTTTGAGGGTGCGATTGAACCGTTCTACTAAACCGTCCGTTTGTGGGTGATACACACTGGTGCGGATCGGCTTAATCCCCAATAACCCATACAGTTCGCGCAGTGTCCGTGACATAAATGTAGTGCCTTGATCAGTCAGAATCTCTTTCGGGATTCTGACTCGGGAGATGACGCGGAAGAGCGCCTCTGCAATACTGCATGCTGAGATATTGCGCAGAGGCACTGCTTCCGGGTATCGCATTGCATAGTCCACCAGAACTAATATAAAGCGGTACCCTCGTGCTGACCGATCTAATGGCCCGACGAGATCCATCCCAATTCTCTCAAACGGGGTCTCGATCAGTGGAAGAGGGTGCAAAGGCGCTTTTGGAATGGCTGCTGGATTTACTAACTGGCATTCGCGGCATGCCGTACACGACCTACGAACATCGCCGCGAATCCCCGGCCAATAGAATCGGGCCATTATTCGGGCTAGTGTCTTATCCTGCCCTAAGTGTCCAGCCATGGGATTAAAGTGAGCCGCCTGGAATACCAATTCCCGGTGGCTCTTCGGAATCAAAAGCTGCGTGACTCGCTCTTTAGTTTGAGTGTCCTGAGTCACTCGGTATAACCTATCCTTCCTAATTGCGAAGTAGGGGAAGGACGGGGTGGCGTTCGGCTGGAGCGTTTGACCATCAATTACTCTCACTTGGTCAAACGCATGTCGCAGAGTCTCGTCTCGCGATTGTTCTAATGGGAAATCCACGAGGGATTCCCCAATAGAGAGAAGAGGAGCCGGCGGCTCCTCACTCTGATGCGGAGATGACGTAGACGGCTCTGTGACAGCTGCTCCTGCCAAAGCGACACCGGGACCTCCCCCTGTCAAATGGCAGGACCCACTCTTTACTAAGCGGGTCATTAACCCCCGAAATCCCGGCCAATCAGTCCCCAAAATTAAAGAGTGGGTAAGGCGAGGATTAACCGCCGCCTTCACTATAAATTTTTCCCCTCTGAAAAAAATGTGCACCGACACCAAAGGGTAGCTGTGAACATCCCTGTGCTCCCCCCAATGCCTCGTCTTGAACCAGGCTTTGGCGAATTGAGGTCTGATTACAACCCGAATCCAACAACGCCCCTTGGATACTCACTGGTATGCGATACGCTCCGGCCCGATCGAGGGTGGCCTCTGGTGCGTCGGGGATCCGAACCACTGCGCCCACTTCCATTGCCATGCACTGTTGTTGAAGGTGGCCCGGCTCCCCACAGCACCAGCAAACCGGCCCGGGCTTTCCCTCTGCACCGGTGTTCTGGGGCTCACTCACCTGGGGGGGGGGGGGAGACAGACACAGAAGGGAGAAACGGGAGGGCACCGCGGGTGCGACGGGCCGGCTGAGGTGGTGCCAGCCCCCGTCTCCACGGTGGGGGAATGGGGCGAGGACGGGACACAGAAGGGGGGGAGAGAGAGAGAGAGAGAGAGAGAAGAGGAAAGAAGAGTAGACACCATCTGCTGTCCTGCCGCCGGAACAGCTGCCAAATGATCCTCTGCCAGCTCCACTGCCTGATCCAGCAACGCCGGGCGGTGGCACTGGACCCACTCCGCGGTTCCTGCGGGTAAGCGAGCGATGAACTGCTCCAGCACCACCTGGTCGATGATCCCCTCGGTGTCGCGATCGTCAGCCCTCAGCCACCACCAGCAGGCGTCCCGGAGCTGCTGGCCGAATGCGAACAGCCGGCCGACTTCCTCCAAGCGCAGAGCACAGAAGCGCTGGAGCTGCTGCTCTGGCGTGCGCCCCACGCACTGGAGGACGGCCTGGTGGAGGTCCAAATAGGCCAGCCAGCGGTTGGCGGGGAGCTGTAGCACGGCCAGCTGTGCCTCTCCTGTTAGGAGGGGGAGGAGGTGCGCTGTGCGCTGCTCCATCAGCCACCCCAAGGCTTCTGCGACCTGTTCAAATAGCGTGATGAATGCCTCAGGGTCATCCTGCGGGCCCATCTTGGTGACGGTGAGGGGAGACGGGCCCGCGGCCGGAGCGCTGGTGGACCCTGCCGATGCGAGGAGGTGCCAGAACGCCTCGCAGTCTTCCTGCTGGGCCAGCACCAGGGCTTCGAAGCGCCGCTCTTGTTCCTTCTGGAGGGTGACGAGTGCCTGGTGCTGGCTTTGCTGGGCCGTGGCGAGGGTGTGGACCAGGTCGGCGAACGGGGAGGACTCCATGGGGCTGATCGGTTGGTGCTCCACTCTGGATCCCGGGTTTCAGCACCACTGTAACGGTTCAAACGTGTAGGTGGAGCACAGAGGACGGCAGGACAGAGATCAGGTGTAACCAAAGGCTTTATTGCCACACTTTTCAGTTTTAACAATATATGTTCGGCACACACAGAGACACACACTAGCGTCTTGTCCGGGGATGAGCTCCTCTGCTCTCGCTCTCCCTCCTTAAATAGGGCGCGGTCACTGGGAAGACACACACAAACACAGGTTAATTGCCGTCAGGTGTAGTGATTCTGCCACTTACCTTCCCTGACTCCACCCTCCTGTCACAGACCGGCGCTTGACCACACCCCCGCTGCCACAGGATTCTTTAAAAAAACTTCAATATTTATTTAGAGCTATAACCAATTCCCACGATGATAAAAGAGCACATAACATTTACAAATGTACTGTACACTACAGAAAGCACAAACAGCCAGTAAAGAGTCTTATGAAATTGCGCGTTATCTTGTGGTAGCGAGACTTCGTTCCACTTTTGATCATGCGCACACCACATTGCGAGAATCCCGCCAACTGGGAAGTAACATTTTGTTTGAAACGCGTATTTCCACCTGAGCGACTTTCAATAGCGACTGAAAAGATTCTGAATGGGCACTCCGGCAAGATCAACACAGACACTTGCTGTGACATGCAGCTTTGTGAGGTATTGGTGCAGAGTGCTAAAAAAAGCTGTCATGGAGTACAATTCAGAACATTGGAGTGACACATTGTGTTTTTGTCGAACATTGGAGCTTTGTATTCATTCTGAAGGTTTATTGTTATTAATATTGAATAAAAAGTAACTTGGATACATCATTGTTAATTATCATTCAAATTTTAGGTAAATTATTTTAATTTGCATCTTATACGGATTTTATAAAGGAAATACGGATTTTGGAGGTTGGTTATACAGGTTTGATTGACCAAGGTTGACATGTATGTAAACAACCACTTTCTTCTTTCGGTATTTCATCCGAGTGTGCTATAGCCAAAACAGCCAAAGCATCTGTGTCTACTGTTGTACAAATAGCAGCTCCTCCTTCTTCAAATACTGCATAACCGGCACAAACAGAAACAAGCCTTTCCACCCTCTCCTTCATCTTCAGCATTGGAATTTTAGTAAAAAATAAGTAACGGTGATTGCGTGCTGACCCTCCTGCTGCCACATGCGTGTGCGCGCGCACACACACACCTCTACTTAACGTTGTAGCACAAAATAGAAAGGGTCTACATGGTCCTAACTGGTACTGTTAGAACCAGAAAAGGTTGTAGTTTTATACACAACTTAGTTTTGGTGGTAATGCATATGACACAATGCGCCAGCTACTCCTGCCAGCACTGAAAGTGATAGTAGAACGGCAGCTGCAATTATCGACAGTCCATAATTATCGACGCCTTTTCAGATTTACCAATAAAAAAACAATTTTGCAAAGGTGAGTTTCAGTTACAACAGTTATGATTGGTTAATTAATCAACTGGAATACACCCCCCCCCCCGGCCCTTTGATCTTGTCGTCTGATGACACAGCTTGTTAAATGAGATGGAATGTTTTTCAGCACGATCGGTAATTTGAGGAAAACCCGGATGTTATCATCGCAGGTAAACATGGTGGAAAGATCATGCACATGTTTGTGGGGATACAAATATTGATCTGTTGAACCCTAATAAGCACAGTATGACTGAGGAATTTATTAATACCATGTACAGTATGAGTCTCCACCCAAAAATGACCAGACCCACCAGAATTGCTGACCATAGTGTTACCTTAATAGATAATATATTTACCAATGATATAGATAATAACATTATAAGTGGAATATTAATCAATGATATTAGTGATCATCTACCAGTTTTTACAATTTATGACTGTAATCATAAGAGAAATGTGACAGACCATAAACTAGGTTCTTTGAAACTTTACTTATCAAATTCACCGATATTTCATGATATCCTTGTCAAAACCTACTCTTTCATTTGACAGTCACCATTTTGTATCTAAACATGCGTTTGAGAAGTCATGTGAGGTGTTGATAAGAGTGATCACTTTCACCGGTGTCCACCATTATCGACACCCTGTGGAATTAAGTGACATTTACAACTGTTATGTATCGATCTTTGTGTAACATTGTTGAAGGAGATTAAGTACTTTAAAAAAATAAAAGTGCTGTGATTTATAATATACTATAGTTTTTTTCTGATTCATAACAGAATGGATTGCTTATAGAGTATTTGGAACCCTATTGCAATAAATAGAATTAGACCAGAATTAAATTCCTAGCATATAAAAAATTACATGCTTGAAATATTTAGATTTTTCTGTTCCATTCAGATTTTTTTCCAGTTTGTTGCAAATATCTACCACATATTACAATATCAGTAGACAGTTTATATTTTTAGATGTAAAAATATAAAGTTTTGGTTCAAGGAATGACATGCGAACTTTGACCTGGATTTTCATATGGTTATAATGTCAATTGACTGCTGACATTTATTGGTAAACTACAAAACTAGAAATTAATACAAACAACAATGAATGATTAACAAAATGTGATCTATGAAAATACTTAGAAAGTGGAACAAAAATATTTTCTGACACAGGTTAAACATTATCAGCTAATTTGTTTACAAACATTAGAATTGCTTCCTCATTTACGTAAGCACAGACATCGCTATATTTATATAAAATATATTTTGTACTAAATATAAGTCTATGTAAAATAAATTTTAAATAAAAACTATGTTTTGTTAACGTAATACCACATACTTATGATTTTTTTAAAAAATAAATAAAGATCGATAATTGTGGAACGGTGTCAATAACTGTGGACAAAGGTGTCAATACTTGTGGAACGGTGTCACGTGATCTGATATGCCAAATAATTGGGAATCAACTCTTTTTTTTCCCCCCCAGTGGAAATTTGAGTAATTATTCATGCACAATTTACATATTGAAAGCCTTTTCTACTTGTGCAATGGCCAAAAGATCATTAAAGTGTCGATAATTGTAGCTGCCACTCTGCCTAATTACTGCCATTATTTAGCTTTGTATAAAACTTCAGAACTGCTATCAGTTAAAAGGATAAAAGACTAAGGACAACTAATAAATTCAAGCAACAGGCTAAACACAAGCTTGACACTTACTGTGTGGTGAGTTCTTTGGGATGGTGTTTCTGACTTCTGTTTCCAGATCGTAGGAACTGCGCCACGTACCAGATGTCGCTCAAATCCTATGTGAATTTTCCTCACAAATGTATCTTTTTCAAAATGTATGGACCAGACACCAAACCATCCTGTTGGCTTGAAGTTACCTTTCTTTGTCCGTACAAATCGAACCCATTCATTCCGTAAGTGTCCTGCCAACTTTGGCCTATAATGGATCAAAATTCCGCTTTTTTTTATTGGCTACACTTGAACAGCCTTGAAGGACACACCTCTTAGGAGACATACTTTGGTTTTAGCTTTGGAATGGAATAAATAAAAAAAAATGTTAAAAACGTGCTACACTTTGCAAAGCAAACAAAGCCAGAAATGCCACAAACTTTCAATCATTATGCATATGACATCACTTCCTTTGAATTAACAGTAACTTACCAGGAACGCATTCATGTAATGGTGGACTCAAAAAGCCAAACTTTACCAACTAAATAGAACATGTTCCCAGCCTTGTATTAAAAAACAATTTAGATAGTAAACTATTTAACATGTCTAGTTTTATAAGGTATAATTTCCAGGGGTGATGCCATTTTCATAAGACTAGCACTTTAAAGAAAACATAAAGGCAAGGAATATTTTCCTTTTTACTCTTGAGTCTCTTGAATACATTCTTTTTGATATCTTTTTGAAGGTAGCATCAACATTTCATGGTCGTGTATGGAAGCAGTTTGTTCACTTCTTTCATACAAGTAACCATGGGATATTATTTAGCACTCTTTGGCTCTCTTATTTAAACGTTACATATTAAGTGTTACATGTTAAACCCTGTTTGACAGGGTAAGTATTACTGGAGTCATACAAGACATTAGTCCATCTGAAGCTTTCATGTGAGACTACACATGCAAACATTTTATTATTAAAATATTATTTACCTTCTATAAAATGACTAGTAGAAATAACCCCAGGTAACAGACATATATCCCATCCAAACTGAAATGTTGGTAAAGACTCCATTACAGTTTCTGCAAAGACACAGGAAGAACTTATTATTTTCTATTGTGCCCTGCCAAAACCAAAATGAAACCAAACAAACACAGAACAATAAAATATTACAGCAGACATCTGTCTAGAAATTCCATAATGTCCAAATCATATTTTATAAGTATTTGCCATAGGAAGTTCTTTCAGAGGAAGTTGGTGTTTTAAATGCTTTTTCCAAGCCTAAAATTGAAGAGCACTGATTTACTGAGGCGGCACGGTAGTGTAGTGGTTACTCACAGCAAGAAGGTCCGGGTTCGAGCCCCGTGGCCGGTGAGGGCCTTTCTGTGCGGACTTTGCATGTTCTCCCTGTGTCTGTGTGGGTTTCCTCTGGGTGCTCCGGTTTCCCCCACAGTCCAAAGACATGAAGGTTAGGTTAACTGGTGACTCTAAATTGACCGTAGGTGTGAGTGTGAAATCTATGTGTCAGCCCTGTGATGACCTGGCGACTTGTCCAGTGTGTACCCCGCCTTTCGCCCGTAGTCAGCTGGGATAGGCTCCAGCTTGCCTGCGACCCTGTAGAACAGGATAAAGTGGCTAGAGATAATGAGATAAGATGAGATGAGATGAGATGAGATGAGATGAGATGAGACAAAGTACTTTGTATTTGCTGCATCTTTCAGTTCTTTTAAATCAAGGCTGAATACTTTCTTCTTTGCCGCTGCCTTTTATTCAATCAAATTTGAGGCTTTTGTTTATTTCCTTGCTCTGCACTGTATCTTTTATTCTTGTATTTTATCTGTCTTATTCTATTTTAGCTTGTTTTTTTCTCTAATCTTACTATTTTTAATTGTACTCGAATGTCCGTTTATAATGTGTTTCTTCCTCCGGCCATTCACCTCCAAAGCACTTTTTTTTCCCCTTCAGCCCGACCACAGTGCATGATGGGATATATTGCTTGGTTAGTGACCATCGGTTGCACAGTCCTTTTCATGGTGCATTGTGGGATACTATGAGTCCACTATATAGGGTGTAATAATTCTCACTGTACATTCGGACAGCACTACAAAATGGCGAACTCACTATATACAGTAGTCCACGATATAGTGAGTAGTGAGTGATTTTGGGCACAGGGCATGTCCTATAGTGTACCTAGGTATTATCATGGGTGGCTGGTGTCATGTCTTTGCGGGCTCGAGCGCCCCACTTTCGTCCATGCGCATGAAGCGTGCAGCATGTGCACCCTTGGGACAATTGGTTCGTTGCAAACACCTGTTGCTGATTGGAGCACAATCAGCACGTGCGCATCAAAGGACGCTGACTGCACACTCACTTTGTGATGTATTAACACTTATGATTGTATCTGTCTCCGAGGTCATGGTTGTTCCTTGCCATGGTTTCCGAGCTCTAGTTTATGTTTTGGTTGCGGTTTTGTTTGTTTCAGTTTGTGAAGCTGAGTGAACCAGCACCAGCAGTGGTCATAAGAAAGCACACACTGAATGGTATGAAGCGAAGCTGTAGTTTGTACTGTAATGAGCCGAGCACTGTAGATTAACACAGCCAATCAGTGACAATCACATCAGGTGATTACAAAGAGTGACAAACCCCTGAGATTGTATTTTCCATTTGGATGAATGTATTCTACCCCATTTCAGTGATGCATCTATGAGACATCATTGGCAGTTGTGTCGTGAACATGAATTTAATGTTTACACTATCATCCTTTTTCTCAATAATGTGTTTAGAGGAGAAAGTAAAAGTATACTGAATAAGCAACACACTGTCAAAGTCTAATCAAAGTACAAATTACTGGACAAGACAGGCAACAGAACTGTAAAATATGTGGGTGTTTTTTTGTTTTTTGTTTTTTTTTGGGGGGGGAGGTTATGTATGTATGTATGTGACGTTTTTAGAACTTTCACTGTTTACTGTGCTTCCTATTTGGAGGCAATACATGAAGCTACTGGAGCATTATCTCATCTCATCTCATCTCATCTCATTATCTCTAGCCACTTTATCCTGTTCTACAGGGTCGCAGGCAAGCTGGAGCCTATCCCAGCTGACTACGGGCGAAAGGCGGGGTACACCCTGGACAAGTCGCCAGGTCATCACAGGGCTGACACATAGACACAGACAACCATTCACACTCACATTCACACCTACGGTCAATTTAGAGTCACCAGTTAACCTAACCTTCATGTCTTTGGACTGTGGGGGAAACCGGAGCACCCAGAGGAAACCCACGCAAACATGGGGAGAACATGCAAATTCCGCACAGAAAGGCCCTCGCCGGCCACGGGGCTTGAACCCGGACCTTCTTGTTGTGAGGTGACAGTGCTAACCACTACAACACCGTGCCGCCCTACTGGAGCATTATGGGTAAAAAAAAAAATATATATAGAATTTACTAATGCAGCTACCGTACCTATCTGGAAATTAGAAATCCTGCTTCACAAATCTGCCACAGTGTTAAAACAACAATAAACACTGCAGAGGACAATGTACCATATTGCACACTAGATTTTTTTCCCCCATTATGCAATTCTATACATTATAATAATCAGCTGCGACAATGGGGCGGCATGGTGGTGTAGTGGTTAGCACTGTCACCTCACAGCAAGAAAGTCCTGGGTTCAAGCCCAGCGGCCGACAAGGGCCTTTCTGTGTGGAGTTTGCATGTTATCCCCGTGTCTGCATGGGTTTCCTCCGGGTGCTCTGGTTTACCCCACAGCCCAAATACATGCAGGTTAGGTGAATTGGTGGCTCTAAATTGACCATAGGTGTTTCTATGTGTTAGCCCTGCGATGACCTGGTGACTTGTCCAGGGTGTACCCTGCCTCTCGCCCACAGTCAGCTGGGATAGGCCTGCAACCCTGTAGAGGGTAAGCAGGTACAGATTATGGGTGGGTGGATGCACGCGCGCAGATAGAGGGGGGGACGGGGGGGGATTCGTCCCACCCAGATTTAAATTCACCTCGTTCGGTCCCCCCCACTCATAGGGAGGAAAAAACGTCTATGCTGTCTTTCTTTGCATAAGGCAAACCTCACGGAAAAATCAAAAGACTAATTACCATAAGGTTTATTGAGGTGCACAGCAGTGTATACATAGTTGCAACTGCGCAGACTGCACAGGTTGCGAGCTCGAGCTTGGTTGCTATGGTTACCCATAACAAGTTTGACAGGCATATCAGGGACAGCGCCTCCTAGTTCAGGACCCCAACACGGCATGATGAAGGGTGCCAAAAGGCAGAAAACGATTGCATCATTTTTTCAAAAAAAAAAAAAAACGACTGTAAGTAAACTGTGCCTTACTTTATCATATCACCTTGCAATTTTTTGATAGTCTGTTCAAAGCAATGTCGTAGTGAAAGTAAAATCGTACGGAGTAGAGATGCCTTTCTGGTAGCCTCCTTCTTTCGGTGGTAGCCTGTAGATACAGTGCTCAGAAGGCAGTTTTAATGTTTAATCTGGCGTTCCCTGCCATAATTTCAGCGAGCATATTGTTTCATAAGGAAGCTTTGCAAAGAGTTGTTGACTGACTGCCACTCACGCAACACACAGGCATAGTTAGAAAGTCAGGATGCACTGGTTTACACTTTACACACACACACGTAGCCCAGCCTCTTGCTATGTTTAACAGTTGGAACTTAGCGGTTTTAAAACTAGTTTTGCAATTTCTGCGCGTGATGATAATGTGTAAACTTTGGATTTCCATAGGCTATGTTAAAATGTTATCATTGTCCTGGCCTGCAGGTAGTTCCTGGTGATGGCAGTGAGGGAGGTGAAATAACATGTATACACACTAACGTTCAAAAGTTTGGGGTCACCCAGACAATTTTGTGTTTTCCATGAAAAGTCACACTTTTATTTACCACCATAAGTTGTAAAATGAATAGAAAATATAGTCAAGACATTTTTCTGGCCATTTTGAGCATTTAATCGACCCCACAAATGTGATGCTCCAGAAACTCAATCTGCTCAAAGGAAGGTCAGTTTTATAGCTTCTCTAAAGAGCTAAACTGTTTTCAGCTGTGCTAACATGATTGTACAAGGGTTTTCTAATCATCCATTAGCCTTCTGAGGCAATGAGCAAACACATTGTACCATTAGAACACTGGAGATAGAGTTGCTGGAAATGGGCCTCTATACACCTATGGAGATATTGCACCAAAAACCAGACATTTGCAGCTAGAATAGTCATTTACCACATTAGCAATGTATAGAGTGTATTTCTGATTAGTTTAAAGTGATCTTCATTGAAAAGAACAGTGCTTTTCTTTCAAAAATAAGGACATTTTAAAGTGACCCCAAACTTTTGAACAGTAGTGTGTGTGTATATATATATATATATATATATATATATATATATATATATATATATATATATACACACACACACATACATTATATATATATATATATATATATATATACAAAATGGGGCGGCACGGTGGTGTAGTGGTTAGCGCTGTCGCCTCACAGCAAGAAGGTCCTGGGTTCGAGCCCCAGGGCCGGCGAGGGCCTTTCTGTGTGGAGTTTGCATGTTCTCCCCGTGTCCGCGTGGGTTTCCTCCGGGTGCTCCGTTTTCCCCCACAGTCCAAAGACATGCAGGTTAGGTTAACAGGTGACTCTAAATTGACCGTAGGTGTGAATGTGAGTGTGAATGGTTGTCTGTGTCTATGTGTCAGCCCTGTGATGACCTGGCGACTTGTCCAGGGTGTACCCCGCCTTTCGCCCGTAGTCAGCTGGGATAGGCTCCAGCTTGCCTGCGACCCTGTAGAAGGATAAAGCGGCTAGAGATAATGAGATGAGATGAGATACACAAAATGGAATCATTTGCTGACAGCTCAGTCCCCCCCAGTTCAAAAATCCTATCTGCGCCCCTGGGTGGATGGATATGACAATGAGTTTGTTAACTTTTTTCTGAGACAGTAACTGTTCTAAACTTTTACTCAAGGGGAAGAATTCTGTGTGCCTCTCTATAAATGTTTTGGATCTTAGTGGGGGGGGAATATATGAGCCCCTAAGAACCAGGGCGGGCCATCCCACATTTTTTTGATTTCGAGAAATTTCAATTTAAAGTTTAAGTTTTGTTGCATCTCTGAAGTACAGAATTTAACAAAAACTAGAATAGAAAGACATCACTAGTAAAGGTAAAAATTTTATGAATTACACTTATATGCCCCACCTCATAGACCCTCTAACTCATTTTTTTCAAAAATGTGGGATGGCCCGTATATATATATATATATATATATATATATATATATATATATATATATATATATACGCTTATCCTGTACGTGTGTGTGTGTGTGTGTATATATATATATATATATATATATATATATATATATATATTATACACTACCATTCAAAAGTTTGGGGTCACTTTGAAATTTCCTTATTTTTGAAAGAAAAGCACTGTTCTTTTCAATGAAGATCACTTTAAACTAATCAGAAATACACTCTATACATTGGTAATGTGGTAAATGACTATTTTAGCTGCAAATGTCTGGTTTTTGGTGCAATATCTACATAGGTGTATAGAGGCCCATTTCCAGCAACTATCACTCCAGTGTTCTAATGGTACAATGTGTTTGCTCATTGCCTCAGAAGGCTAATGGATGATTAGAAAACCCTTGTACAATCATGTTAGCACAGCTGAAAACAGTTTAGCTCTTTAGAGAAGCTATAAAACTGACCTTCCTTTGAGCAGATTGAGTTTCTGGAGCATCACATTTGTGGGGTCGATTAAATGCGCAAAATGGCCAGAAAAATGTCTTGACTATATTTTCTATTCATTTTACAACTTATGGTGGGAAATGAAAGTGTGACTTTTCATGAAAAACACAAAATTGTCTGGGTGACCCCAAACTTTTGAACGGTAGTAAATATACCTGTGTATGTATATATATATATATATATATATATATATATATATATACACACACACACACACACACACAAACACACACACACAACCCCGATTCCAAAAAAGTTGTAAATAAAAATGGAATGCAATGATGTGGAAGTTTGAAAATTCCATATTTTATTCAGAATAGAACATAGATGACATATCAAATGTTTAAATTGAGAAAATCATTTAAAGAGAAAAATTAAGTGATTTTAAATTTCATGACAACAACACATCTCAAAAAAGTTGGGACAAGGCCATGTTTACCACTGTGAGACATCCCCTTTTCTCTTTACAACAGTCTATAAACATCTGGGGACTGAGGAGACAAGTTGCTCAAGTTTAGGGATAGGAATGTTAACCCATTCTTGCCTAATGTAGGATTCTAGTTGCTCAACTGTCTTAGGTCTTTTTTGTCGTATCTTCCGTTTTATGATGCGCCAAAGGTTTTCAATGGGTGAAAGATCTGGACTGCAGGCTGGCCAGTTCAGTACCCGGACCCTTCTTCTATGTAGCCATGATGCTGTAATTGATGCAGTATGTGGTTTGGCATTGTCATGTTGGAAAATGCAAGGTCTTCCCTGAAAGAGACGTCGTCTGGATGGGAGCATATGTTGCTCTAGAACCTGGATATACCTTTCAGCATTGATGGTGTCTTTCCAGATGTGTAAGCTGCCCATGCCACATGCACTAATGCAACCCCATACCATCAGAGATGCAGGCTTCTGAACTGAGCGCTGATAGCAACTTGGGTTGTCCTTCTCTTTAGTCCGAATGACACGGCATCCCTGATTTCCATAAAGAACTTCAAATTTTGATTCGTCTGACCACAGAACAGTTTTCCACTTTGCCACAGTCCATTTTAAATGAGCCTTGGCCCAGAGAAGACGTCTGCGCTTCTGGATCATGTTTAGATATGGCTTCTTCTTTGAACTATAGAGTTTTAGCTGGCAACGGCGGATGGCACGGTGAATTGTGTTCACGGATAATGTTCTCTGGAAATATTCCTGAGCCCATTTTGTGATTTCCAATACAGAAGCATGCTTGTATGTGATGCAGTGCCGTCTAAGGGCCCGAAGATCACGGGCACCCAGTATGGTTTTCCAGCCTTGACCCTTACGCACAGAGATTCTCCCAGATTCTCTGAATCTTTTGATGATATTATGCACTGTAGATGATGATATGTTCAAACTCTTTGCAATTTTACACTGTCGAACTCCTTTCTGATATTACTCTACTATTTGTCGGTGCAGAATTAGGGGGATTGGTGATCCTCTTCCCATCTTTACTTCTGAGAGCCACTGCCACTCCAAGATGCTCTTTTTATACCCAGTCATATTAATGACCTATTGCCAATTGACCTAATGAGTTGCAGTTTGGTCCTCCAGCTGTTCCTTTTTTGTACCTTTCACTTTTCCAGCCTCTTATTGCCCCTGTCCCAACTTTTTTGAGATGTGTTGCTGTCATGAAATTTCAAATGAGCCAATATTTGGCATGAAATTTCAAAATGTCTCACTTTTGACATTTGATATGTTGTCTATGTTCTACTGTGAATACAATATCAGTTTTTGAGATTTGTAAATTATTGCATTCCGTTTTTATTTACAATTTGTACTTTGTCCCAGCTTTTTTGGAGTCGGGGTTGTACATATAGCCGCTTATCCTGTACAGGGCTGCAGGCAAGCTGGAGCCTATCCCAGCTGACTGTGGGCGAGAGGCAGGGTACATCCTGTACAAGTTGCCAGGTCATCGCAGGGCTGACACATAGATACAAATAACCATTCATACTCACACCTATGGTCAATTTAGAGCCACCAGTTAGCCTAACCTGCATGTCTTTGGACTGTGGGGGAAACCCACGCAGACACGGGGAGAACATGCAAACTGCACACAGAAAGGCCCTTGTCAGCTGCTGGGCTCAACCCCAGGACCTTCTGGCTGTGAGGCGACAATGCTAGCCACTACACCACCATAGATCATGCAGCAAGACAACGACCCTATGCACACAAGTCGTTCTACCAAAGAATAGTTAAAGAAGAATAAAGTTAATGTTTTGGAATGGCCAAGTCAAAGTCCTGACCTTAATCCAATTGAAATATTATGGAAGGACCTGAAGCGAGCAGTTCATATGAGGAAACCCAGCAACATCCCAGAATTGAAGCTGTTCTGTATGGAGGAATGGGCTAAAATTCCTCCAAGCTGGTGTGCAGGACTGATCAGCAGTTACAGGAAATGTTTAGCTGCAGTTATTGCTGCACAAGGGGGTCACACCAGAAACTGAAAGCAAAGGTTCACATACTTTTGCCATTCACAGATATGTAATATTGGATCATTTTCCTCAATGAATAAATGATCAAGTATAGTATTTTTGTCTCATTTGTTTAACTGGGTTCTCTTTATCTACTTTTAGGACTTGTGTGAAAATCTAATGATGTTTTAGGTCATATTTATGCAGAAATATAGAAAATTCTAAAGGGTTCACAAACTCTCAAGCACCACTGTGTGTGTGTGTATAACTCTTCAGTATAGGAACAAAGTAACCCCATAAACCATCCATCATCATAGATCCCAAATCATATCATACAATTTTCAGAGCAGACCAGAACACAGGTTTCTCTGGTAAAACAAAGGGTGGTGGAATCTTTTTTTTCTGTAAACTGTGGCTGGTGCAGTGATGTGTCACTGATCCTGCAACACTGTTCTGACCTGGAATCATTTTTCATTAACTGTAAACCCTTCTACTCCCCCTGTGAGTTCGCTTCATTTATTCTGGTTGGTGTTTACATTCCACCACAGGCCAACGTGCAGAACGCACAGCACATGATGGCCGACCAGACACTGGTCGTGGAGCAGACTAACCTTGACTCCCTAGTTATTGTCCTTGGTGACTTTTACAGAGGTAACCTCAACCACGAACTACCCAAATACAAAGAGTTTATTAAATGCATGACCAGAGAGGAGAATATTTTGGATCACTGCTACACTACAGTCAACATTGCCCATCACGCTGTCCCCCATGCTGTACTGGGCCACTCTGACCATGTCATGGGCCACCTGATTCCTGCATACAGGCAGAAATTAAATTTGAGGAAACCTGTAGTGAGGATATCAAAAATGTGGAGCAATGAGGCTGCAGAGAACCTTCAGGCCTGCTTGGACTGTACAAACTGGGATGTGTTCAGGACTGCTACCAATAGTCTGTATGAGCACACAGAGGCTGTGACAGCCGATATCAGCTTCTGTGAGGACTGCTATGTTCCATCACAAACCAGGTTGAGTTGCAATAATGACAAACCCTGGTTCACAGATGAGCTCAAACAGCTAAGGTTGCAAAAGGAAGAAGCATTCAGAAGTAGGGATCGGAACAGATTTAAAGAGTCTAAGAACAGGTTTAGCAAGGTGGTGAGAGAAGCTAAACAACTGTACTCTGAGAAACTCCAACACCAGTTCTCAGTCAGTGACTCTGCATCTGTCTGGAAAGGGTTCAGACAGATCAGTAAATACAAACCTTCAGCTTCCCACTCTGTTCATGACTTCTGCCTGGCCAACCAACTAAATGAGTTCTGCTGTTGCTTTGAAAGACAATGGGACTGTCCTAATATCCCCCGTGACTCCACACTCCAGCCCACCACCCCCACTTCTACTGCTGCCAGGGCCTCTCTACAACCTCTCAACCTGGAGGCCCCTCCACCCACTACCACAGCCTCAACTTTCTCCATGATGTAAAGGGACATCAACAAGCTCTAAGAAGCTAAACCTCCACAAAGCAGCAGGTCCCGGCTCTGTCTCACCATTTACCCTGAAGCACTGTACTGATCATGTTAGGGTTTTGCTGGGATTCGAACCTGGTTCGCTGGTGTGATAATCCAGCAAACCCCCACTAGGCCACCAGGGGGATGAATCAAATGCAGAGGCGTGAGGCGGAAGTAGAAAAAGTATCAAAAGGTTTATTTACAATATTTACACCATTTACAATCCAAGGCAAAAACAAAAAGTTCAAAGAAACAAAGAGCCAAAAAAAAAACATAAAAGAGGCAAAAATACAAATGCTCAGAGGATCCAAAAATGGTAAACACAAAGTCCAAAATGTCCAAAAGAAAGCAAAGTACAAAAACCACAAAGACACGGGCGAGGAAATCGGAACAGAGGTTACTGGAGCTAAACATAACAGCACAAAGACTCCGTGACAAGAGGACTGAACTCAGGGGTATAAATACACTAATTAAGGACAGGGCAGGGCAGGAAACCGGCAATAAGACAAAAACAAAAACACAGAACACAGTGGTGACCTCTAGAGGCCCAAAACAAACATAGCCAGAAAAGGAAATAACAGTGGCCTCTAGAGGCCAAAAAACAGTCCCAGTCCTAACAGGACCCTCCCCTCTAGGAGCATCTCCTGACTTTCCCAAAACGATCAGGATGGGCCGAATGGAAGTCCCGACAAAGTTCTTTATCGAGTATGTCCCGAGCTGGGACCCAGCAGTGCTCCTCAGGGCCATAGCCCTCCCAGTCCACAAGATATTGGAAGCCCCCATGAACCCGGCAGGAGTCCAGCAGGCGGCGCATGGTGAACACAGTCTGACCCTGGAAGATGCGGGGGGTTCCTAGGGGCAGGGGCATATGTGGACATTAGTACGGGCCGCAACAGGGAAACATGGAATGTGGGGTTGATCCTTAGCATACGTGGTAACTGGAGCTGGTAGGAGACAGGGTTAACTCTGTGTACAACTTTGAAGGGGCCAATGTAGCGAGGAGCAAGCTTGCGGTTCTCCACCCACAGCGGAAGGTCCTTGGTGGACAGCCAAACCTGCTGCCCAGGGCGGAAAGTGTGGGCAGGTCTCCTATGGTGGTTGGCCTGAGTCTGGTTGGTACTGGAGGTCTGGATGAGTGTCCTCCTGACCTTGCTCCAGGTCTTGCGACACCGTCTCACGTAATGGTTGACTGAGGGCACCCCAGCGTCCTCCTCCTGGTCCGGGAACAGAGGTGGCTGGAACCCGAATTGGCACTGGAACAGCGACAGCTTGGTGGCCGATGACTGCAGGGTGTTGTGGGCGTACTCTGCCCATGGCAGCCAGGTGATCCACGATGTCAGGTTATCCATAGCCAGGCCTCGCAGGGTGGTTTCCAGGTCCTGGTTGAGCCTCTCCGTCTGGCCGTTGGACTGGGGGTGGAACCCAGAGGAGAGGCTGGCAGTGGCCCCGATGCTCTTGCAGAAGCCGTGCCATACTCGGGAGGAGAACTGGGGCCCCTGGTCAGAGACGATGTCCTGAGGGAGACCAAAAACTCGGAAGACCAAAAACTCGGAAGACATGAGTGAACAACAATTTAGCAGTGTCAAGGGCAGAGGGGAGTTTGCACAGTGGAATAAAGCAGCAGGCCTTGGAGAATCTGTCCACTATGACCAATATGACAGTGTTACCTTGAGACTCAGGGAGACCCGTGATGAAGTCGACCACCACGTGGGACCAGGGAAGCCGGGGAATAGGCAGAGGATGCAGGAGACCCTGGGGATGCTGTCGCGGGTTCTTGCTTCTGGTGCAGACCTCACAGGACAGGACGAATGACCTCACTTCCTTCTCCATGTTAGGCCACCAGAAGCATCTTTTCAGGAAGTTCAGGGTCCTCCAAGCTCCCGGGTGGGCGGTGAGAAGGGAAGAGTGACCCCACTGGAGAACCTTGGCCCGGGCTTCACGAGGGACGTACAGGAGGCCCAGTGGCCCCGTCCCAGGATCAGGGTCCCGGCGTTGAGCTTGTCGAACGGTCTCCTCAATACCCTAGCGGACAGGGGCCACAATCCGGGATATAGGGATGATGGGCCCAACTTCACTCTCCCTGTTGTTGGGCGAGAACAGCCTGGAGAGCGCATCCAGTTTGGTGTTCTTAGAGCCCGGGCGGTATGATAGGGTGAAGCTGAAAGGTGAGTTGACACTGGGTAAGGAACTCTCGACACTCACTGTGCTTGCCATCATACCTCTGTGGTGCAGGAAGGCTGGGTTCGCAAGGTGAAGAAGGCAGCATAGCAGGAGGCACTGGAGCAGGAGCGGATGGTGGAGCAGGAGCAGGCGGAGGAGATGGGGGCAGAGAAGTCAGCTGTGCCAGGGTTCTCCCAATCTGCTGAAGCAGTACCTCGTGGCAAACAAGGGTCTCACGTTGGCTTGCGAGAGTCCATCCATGAGTGTCCATGGTGGATCCGAGGCGTGTTAACGCAGCCATCATTCCCTGAAGGTTGGCTGGGTAGACAGATGAAGAAGCCTCTGCTGAGTCGGTCATGATGTAGTCTTTCTGTTAGGGTTTTGCTGGGATTCAAACCTGGTTCGCTGGTGTGATAATCCAGCAAACCCCCACTAGGCCACCAGGGGGATGACTCAAATGCAGAGGCATGAGGCGGAAGTAGAAAAAGTATCAAAAGGTTTATTTACAATATTTACACTATTTACAATCCAAGGCAAAAACAAAAGTTCAAAGAAACAAAGAGCCAAAAAACCAGAAAAGAAGAGGCAAAAATACAAACGCTCAGAGGATCCAAAATGGTAAACACAAAGTCCAAAAAGTCCAAAAGAAAGCAAAGTACAAAAACCACAAAGACACGGGCGAGGAAATCGGAACAGAGGTTACTGGAGCTAAACATAACAGCACAAAGACTCCATGACAAGAGGACTGAACTCAGGGGTATAAATACACAAACTAATTAAGGACAGGGCGGGGCAGGAAACAGGCAATAAGACAAAAACAAAACACAGAACACAGTGGTGACCTCTAGAGGCCCAAAACAAACATGGCCAGAAAAGGAAATAACAGTGGCCTCTAGAGGCCAAAACAGTCCCAGTCCTAACAGATCAGCTGTCTCCGGTGTTGACAGACATCTTCAACACCTCACTGGAGATATGTCAAGTGTCAGCCTGCTTCAAGGCCTCCACCATTATCCCTGTCCCCAAAAAGCCAAGAATCACTGACTACAGACCCATTGCCCTGACTTCTGTAGTTATGAAATTGAGCACCATGTGCTTTATTACCTTAAAGCCATCATTGACCCACTCTTGGACTCCGTGATCTGCAGATGATGCTGTCAACATGGCTCTTTGTTTCATCCTCCAGCACCTGGACTCCCCAGGAACCTATGCTTGGATCCTGTTTGTGGATTTCAGTTATGCTTTCAACACTATGATCCCAGTTCTTCTGCAGGACAAGCTCTTACAACCGAGTGTGCCTGACTCCACCTGCAGGTGGATCACTGATTTCCTGTCTGACAGGAAGAAGCATGTGAAGCTGGGAAAACACATCTCTGACTCCCGAACCATCAACACTGGATACCTCCAAGGCTGTGTCCTTTCTCCTCTACTCTTCTCCCTGTAAACCAACAGCTGCACCTCCAGTCATCAGTCTGTCAAGCTTCTCGAGTTCACAGGTGACACCAGCCTTACTGGACTCATCTCTGATGAGGATGAGTCTGCCTTCAGGTGGGAGATTGACCATCTGGTGTCCTGGTGCAGGCAGAACAACTTAGAGCTTAATGCTCTAAAGGCAGTGGAGCTGATTATAGACTTCAGGAGGAGCTCTGTCACACCATCTCCCATCACCCTGTTTGACTCCCCAGTAATCTCTGTGGAATATTTCCACTTCCTGGGCACTATAATCACTTCAGGACCTCAAGTGGGAGACAAATACCTTTCCCTCACAAGAAAGCACAGCAGAGGATATACTTTCTGTGGCATTTGAAGAAGTCCGATATGCCAAAGACAATGATGGTGCACTTTTACACTGCCATCGTCGAGTCCATCCTCACCTCTTCCATCACTTTCTGGTATGCTGCTGGCACTGCTAGGGACAAGGGCAAACTGCAGCACATCATTTGGTCTATTGAGAGGACGATTGGCTGCAACCTTCCATCTCTTCAGGACCTGTATGGGTCCAAGACCCTGAGGAGAGCAGAAGGTATTGTGACTGACCCCACTCACCCTGGCCACAAACTTTGTGAATCACTCCCCTCTGGTAGGAGGTTGCAGTCCATTCAAACCAAAACCTCATGCCATAAGGCCAGCTTTTTCCCCACTGCAGCTGGCCTCATTAATAAGGTTAGAGAATTAGGGCAGTGGGCATGTGCCATCCTTGACCGCCATGCAATGGAGTAGTAAGGCATCTCCTTCCCTTCAATAGGCTGGGGTGGTACCTTGAGCAAGCACTAGCAAACCCTCACTCCCCTTGGTCAGGGTTATGACCAAAGACTGGACTCGGCAGACAGCATAGAGGAGACCACCACCTGGTGGTTCAATGGGCAGGAAGGCAGACCCAGCAAAGCATTTGTGGAGTGCGATCAGGGCACAGTACAACATGTAGAACACTGTTGGCCATCCACTGCATCCCAACCTAGCTCCAGCCATCTTGATTCTGTCTTGACCCTGGTCCCAGTTAGGTTAGGACAAGAGAGTGAGGCTGATGGCTGTGCAGCTCTACCTCACTCTAATCCAAGTCATCCAAGTCAAATTCAAGTCCTGTGGTGATGGGCATGTGGTGAAGCAGCAGGTGCAGAAACATTGGAAGCTGTAGTCATGAACCTGCACAAAGATGGCCCCAGGCATAGGGTCACTCTCTGCTGGAACAAAGCAGCAGCAGAGTTTGGCAGCCCCCTGGGTGTCTGAGCAGCCCTGTTTAGGATTCACTCTGCTCACCTCCATGGAGGAAGGGGCTAGAAAAGGTGCCCCAAACAGGTGCCTCACCCTGGCCAGCACACTATGGCTGGCAGGGACCCCACTCAACAGTTGAAATACAACAAATAAGAAAATAAATAAGATAGTGAAGGTACTCAACATTGGCACGTGGAACGTGTGCCCTCTACTGGATAACATAAAAGCAGACAGGTCAGAGAGAATTTGCTGCACTAATCTCGCTCGCTACAATGTGGACATAGCTGCCCTCAGCAAAACATGTCTAGCGGACAAGGGCCAGCTTATGGAACATGGTGGTGGTTATACCTTATGGAATGGTCATCGCAGCACTGAACGGGGGGAGGCAGGCATTGGATTTGCTGTAAAGTCCCACCTTTCCCAGAAATTTACTTGGCTATTTATTTAACTCATTGCACATACAGTGGTGCTTGAAAGTTTGTGAACCCTTTAGAATTTTCTAGATTTCTACATAAATACGACCTAAAACATCATCAGATTTTCACACAAGTCCTAAACATAGATAAAGAGAACCCGGTTAAACAAATGAGACAAAAATATTATACTTAGTCATTTATTTATTGAGGAAAATGATCCAATATTACATATCTGTGAGTGGCAAAAGAATGTGAACCTTTGCTTTCAGTATCTGGTGTGACCCCCTTGTGCAGCAGTAACTGCAACTAAACGTTTCTGGTAACTGTTGATCAGTCCTTCATACCGGCTTGGAGGAATTTTAGCCCATTCCTCCAGACAGAACAACTTCAACTCTGGGATGTTGGTGGGTTTCCTCACATGAACTGCTCGCTTCAGGTCCTTCCACAACATTTCGATTGGATCAAGGTCAGGACTTTGACTTGGCCATTCCAAAACATTAACTTTATTCTTCTTTAACTATTCTTTGGTAGAACAACTTGTGTGCTTAGGGCCGTTGTCTTGCTGCATGACCCACCTTCTCTTGAGATTCAGTTCATGGACAGATGTCCTGACATTTTCCTTTAGAATTCGCTGGTATAATTCAGAATTCATTGTTCCATCAATGATGGCAACCCATCCTGGCCCAGATGCAGCAAAACAGCCCCAAACCATGATACTACCACCACCATGTTTCACAGATGGGATAAGGTTCTTATGCTGGAATGCAGTGTTTTCCTTTCTCCAAACATAACACTTCTCATTTAAATCAAAAAGTTCTATTTTGGTCTCATCCATCCACAAATAGCCTTCTGGCTTGTTCATGTGATCTTTAGCAAACTGAAGACGAGCAGCAGTGTTCTTTTGGAGAGCAGTGGCTTTCTCCTTGCAACCCTGCCATTCACACCATTATTGTTCAGTGTTCTCCTGACGGTGGACTCATGAACATTAACATTAGCCAATGTGAAAAAGGCCTTCAGTTGCTTAGAAGTTACCCTGGGGTCCTTTGTGACCTCGCCGACTATTACATGCCTTGCTCTTGGAGTGATCTTTTTTGGTCGACCACTCCTGGGGAGGGGAACAATGGTCTTGAATTTCCTCCATTTGTACACAGTCTGTCGGACTGTGGATTGGTGGAATCCAAACTCTTTAGAGATGGTTTTGTAACCTTTTCCAGTCTGAAGAGCATCAACAATGCTTTTTCTGAGATCCTCAGAAATCTGCTTTGTTCGTGCCATGACACACTTCCACAAACATGTGTTGTGAAGATCAGACTTTGATAGAGCTCTGTTCTTTAAATAAAACAGGCTGCCCACTCACACCTGATTGTCATCCCATTGATAAAAAAAAAAAACCTGACTCTAATTTCACCTTCAAATTAACTGCTAATCCTTGAGGTTCACATACTTTTGCCACTCACAGATATGTAATATTGGATCATTTTCCTCAATAAATAAATGACCAAGTATAATATTTTTTGCCTCATTTGTTTAACTGTG
This sequence comes from Neoarius graeffei, assembly GCF_027579695.1. Classification (NCBI taxonomy): domain Eukaryota; kingdom Metazoa; phylum Chordata; class Actinopteri; order Siluriformes; family Ariidae; genus Neoarius; species Neoarius graeffei. The sequence continues at coordinate 43,874,872 of NC_083572.1, forward strand.
TTCTCTTTATCTACTTTTAGGGCTTGTGTGAAAATCTGATGATGTTTTAAGTCATAGTTATGCAGAAATATAGAAAATTTTAAAGGGTTCACAAACTTTCAAGCACCACTGTATATTATGTTATAGCTTGCTATTTGAATAGACCTAGTTGTGATTATCATGTTAGTCGCTGCAAATAACTCTGTTAATCACCCTGATCATTTGGCAGCTTATGGGCAACTGATCCAGCATTTTTTGTTGTTGTTGTTTTTGCTTGATAAACTGAAAGTGCAGTCACAGAAAGCATAAATGTTGTGTTTACTGTTGGTACTTTTCTCAAATTACTGGACAATATTTATTTCACTATTATGTGTAATGTATCCATGAGATACTAAAAATCAACGACATGCAGTGGTAATGTGTGCAGTGGTGTAAGCTATCTTATTATGCATAAATTTGCTATTTTGAGTTGTCAAATTAATAAAATTATGCTAATGCCCTCCCAACCATTCTTCTGGTTTAAAGGGTAAGCTTACCAACCATTTATTTGCTACAGTTACAGCTGCAATTAATAATACAGTGTAAATTTGGTCCTTGAGCAAAGCAATGGTTCAGATTAAGATGCTGTCTCTTCTGATATCCTCTGTATGTCCTCTGTGTGAAACACAGGGATGTATCAATCAATCAGTCAATTGTCATTTATGGTTTTATATTAGTCTTCACTGGCATACCACTGTTTTTTTAGTGTATTTACAGCCCAAAACATGAATTTCAGTGAGACATAATGTGGTTGCTGTCAGACAGTAGTATATGACTTAATGCTATTCCTTGTTTGAGTCAATATAATGCATAAATAACTAAATAAATAAATAAATAATCAACTTAAGTTCAAGGACAGAATGGTTCCCATTTTACCACCCACATAACCTCACAGTTATTTTGTGGTGCAGTAATAGCTCAGTAGATAAGACACTGGACTTCTAATCAGCACCACCAAGCTGCTGCCACTGCTGAGCCCATCGAGGAAGGCCTTTAATCCTCAACTGCTCAGTTGTATACATGAAATAAAAATGTAAGTCGGTATAATACAAACATGGATTGTAACCATGACAAAAGAAGCATGAATACTGATTAGGCTTGGCTTGTATTTACAGTGGATATAAAAAGTGTACACACCCCATTAAAATAATAGGTTTTTCTGATGTAAAAAAAAAATGAGACCACGATAAATAATTTCAAAACTTTTTCCACCTTTAATGTGACCTATAACCTGTACAATTCAATTGAAAAACAAACAAATCTGTTGGGGGGGGGGGGACAAAAAAAAAAGTACAATAAGCTTTAAGTGTACACACCCTTAAACTAATACTTTGTTGAAGCACCTTTTGATTTAATTACAGCATTCATTCTTTTTGGGTACACACCTGCCATCAATTAAAATGACTGATTAACCCCAAATAAAGTTCAGACATTTACTCAGTTGCATCCTCCAGCAAAAGCCATGGTTCACAGACAGCTTACAAAGCATCAGAGGGATCTCATTACAGAGGACCCTAGTGTGTTGTTTTGCCAAAGGCTTGGGGTCTACAAACAAAGTCATGCTGTGTGTGTGCATGTTAAGTGCAGCGTAATATTAGCCACTGATGATCAGGATCCTGGGGACCCCGGCCATAGTGGCCTGTTTGTCTCTGTTTCCATAGGCATAACTCCAGCAGAGGTGCACCCCAAATTGGCGGGAGTTCCAAATTCCATTTGGGCGAAGGGTAAACATGATGTAGGTCTAATAAAGAATGCTGAACCAGTGGTGATCACCCCCAAATCAGATTTCAGGCCTAAACAGACCCAGTACCCACTCAAACCAGAAGCAATCACAGGTATAAGACCAGTCTTTGATTCGTTGCTGAAGGCAGATGTAATTGTCCCTTGCCAGGACTCTCCAGTGCGCACTCCTATTTTTCCAGTTAAGAAGGCAAGAAAACTGTCCCAGCCCGATGAGTGGAGCTTTGTCCAAGATCTGCAAGCAGTCAATCCTGCAGTTGTTCCACGCACGCCTGATGTCCCTAACCCATACACCATTTTGGGCCAGGTGCCCGCTGATAGTAAGTGGTTTTCCGTGGTGAACCTAGCAAATGCGTTCTTTTCTATTCCTCTACATAAAAATAGCCAGTACTGGTTTGCCTTTATGTATGATGGTCATCCATACACTTTCACTCATTTGTGCCAGGGTTACTGCGAGTCCCCAACCATACACAACCAGTGCCTCAGAGACAGCCTCGTTTTGTTAACTTTGTCACCAAGATCAGCTTTGCTGCAGTATGTTGACGATTTAATGATTTGTGCCCCAACTAAAGCTCAATGTGAAGATGACACCGTAACACTACTGCGACACCTCGCTAAGGAGGGTCATAAGGCTAGCCTCACAAAATTACAGTTTGCAAAACAGAAGGTGCATTTCTTAGGGCATGACATCACAGGGGAGGGGAAAATGCTGTCTGCGGACAGAGTTTCAGCTATTCAGAAAATTCCCAAGCCGATCACTGTGAAACAAGTTTTGTCATTTTTGGGTATGTGTTCCTATTGCAGAGCATTCATTCCGAATTATTCCATCCTGGAAAGCCCAGTGAGAGAGCCTATGCACGGTTCGTCCCTCACTGCTTCGTCACCTGTCGTATGGACACTAGAGGCTGAAGAAGCATTCCTGGCCCTAAAAGGTGCCCTGCAGACCACACCCACACTGGGACTGCCTGACCCCAATAAACAATTTGTTCAAACTGTAGATGAAAAAAAGGGTTTTATGACCTCTGTTCTTTTGCAGAAACACGGGAATAGATTGAGACCTGTAGCCTACTTCTCCAGCAGGCTGGATCCAGTGGCGGCTGGACTTCCTGTTTGCCTGCGTGCAGTTGCTGCAGCTGAAAAGGCGATAACTGCTTCCAGAAATATTATGGGGTATTCTAACCTCACCGTTTTGGTCACATGCTGTCTCCCTGCTTCTGTTGGAAAAAAAAAAGACGTCACATTTGTCAACACAGAGATGGTTAAAGTATAACACTGTCATACTTGATATGCCTAACATCATTGTGAAATGTTGTTCTGTTCTGAATCCTGCCTCTCTTCTCCCTACAGAGGATGATGGAGAACCACATGACTGTGTTGCTCTCACTAACGATTTTGTTCCCCTAGGGCAGACTTAAAGAGCGACCCTTTAGGAAATCCAGACATGGTCCTCTATGTGGATGGTTCAGCCTTCAGAGATGGGAAAGAACAAAGTAGGTTTTGCCGTAGTCTCAGATCACGAGGTCCTCAAGGCGTCATGTCTGCCCTCAAACCTGTCAGTGCAGGCCGCAGAGCTCTGTGCTCCTATTGAGGCATGCAAATTGGCTACAGGGCAATCTGTCAATGTTTTTACGGACAGTAGGTACGCATTTGGTGTTGTGCACGATTTTGGCACCATTTGGAAACACAGAAATTTTCTCACTAGCACAGGATCTCCCATTGTACATCATAAACTGGTCTCTGAGTTGTTGGATGCTATTCTACTCCCTAGAGCCATTGCTGTGTGTAAGTGTGCTGCCCATACTAACAATACTGATCTTGTGTCTCAAGAAAATGCCAGGGCGGACGCGGCAGCTAAGTGTGCAGCCTCAGCTTCCAGTTCACCCTCTAACCTTGCTTTTCCTCAGGTTTCTACCTCCTGTTTATAGCTAGCGGACCTTCAGAGCACTGCCACCCAGGATGAGAGACGAGTCTGGAAACAGGCCGGCTGTATCTTTGCAGACTTGGTCTAGGTTTGTCCCTCGGGCCGTCCCTGTCTACCAAAACACATGTTCCCATTCTATGCAAAATTGGCCCATGGGCTCACCCATGTGTCAAAAGGGGGGATGGTAGCAGAAGTAACAAAGAGATGGTTCACAAAGGGGTTTTCAAATTATGCTGCGAAATTTTGCAAGCAATGCTTGATATGCGCACAACATAATGCAGGTCAAGGTATCAAACTAACTCAAGCAGCACACCCAATACCAGACAAACCACTTAATCACCTCCAAATGGACTTCATTGAACTGACACCTAGTGAAGGGAAAAGGTATTGCCTGGTAATAGTTGACATGTTTTCAAAATGGGTTGAAGTATTCCCCACAGCTAAACAAGATTCAGAGGCGGTAGTCAAAGCACTCCTGAGAGATATAATTCCTAGGTGGGGTATACAGTACCTAGCAAAATCTCAAGTGACAATGGAACACCCTTTGTTAATGCAGCCCTAAAGAAAATAGGAGCATTCCTAGGGATAGACATGAAACAACATTGTACCTACCATCCTGCCAGTGTGGGAGCAGTAGAGAGGGAAAATGGGTCCCTTAAAAATAAACTAAGCAAAGCTTGTGCAGAAACAGGGCTAGGATGGACAAAGGTCCTCTCTGTAGTACTCACACAAATGAGGATGCAAAGTAGGCCTAAACATGGGTTAAGCCCATTTGAAATTTTGTTTGGACGAGTACCCAATACGGGGATAGGGCCAGCTCAAGGAACACTGGCGGACACCACACTGTGTGATGATGCAATGTTGAATTACTGTGTAATGTTGTCCTCTGCTTTGAAATCTATCCACAAACAAGTAAAAGAAGCACTTCCCAAACCTGCTGAGGGACCTCTGCATGATCTACAACCAGGGGATTGGATACTGGTGAAGGACTTCCGACGAACCAAGTGGAACAAGCCATGGTGAAATAGCCCATTCCAGGTCCTGCTCACGACCCCAATGGCAGTGAAGGTCACAGGCAGAGTGACATGGATCCATGCTAGCCACTGCAGGAGGGTTCCTGAACCGGCTGAGCAGGAGGAAGAGGAAGGCCTAAGTGACCCAGACGCTGACTAAAGCTCGTGAGGAAGAAAGGCATCACTGCATGGAACAGTGCGAGTATCACATCAATCACACATGCACCCTCAATAGAGAAGAGTATTTCAGTATCTAGTCAGTAAACTGGTTTCAGAAGTCCCGAGTTTCTCCAAGCCCCAGTGAGGTGGGACGAGGGCTGATAGGGCGTGCCCACCCTCTGAGCACCAATACACGTCAAGAAGGGCAAGGGTTAACTCGGAGACATAGTTAACATAAAATGAAGGGGGTAAATCATTATAAGCTAGGTCCAGTCGTGGGCCTGAGCATCCTGATCCTGCTGGGGCTAACAGGAGGATTGGTGTGGTGGTTGATACAGGGAACCCAGGCTGACATGGAGTCAAAGAAAGACAGCTGGTGGAGTTGGTTTAGTGGATGGAAGACTCTTATTCTATCCACCATACCAGTTCTGGGCTTAGTGATTGTGATGCTATGTTTGCTCCCTGTTTTCTGTCAATGTTGTATGTCTGTGTTTCAGAGGCAGCTGACAAATATTGGTTACCAGATAGTGAAAATAGACCCAGACAACTTGCCTGACTGGCCTCCAAACCCACATGAAGACTATAACCCACCGTTTGATGACATCAGCACAGCTGACATGCAATTAGCCCTAACTTAAAAACACACTCATTTGTGGTTGTTTCCTGTTCTATTGTTTCCTGATCAATGTATATAGCTTGCTAGCATTAACTTAAGATGTCTATGTCTTACAAAAACAGCCTTAGCATTATCCCTGTATACTCAATGACGTGTTAAGTCGAATCTCTCTGAGAACTCCTATCACTGAAATTGTGTACATTTCTTTCTTTTAGCAATTATTATCCTGTAGGATAAAAATGGGGAAATGTGAGGGAAATGTAGTGGATGAACATTCCTATTCTCTGTGTTTCTGTGTGTTGAGCTCAAGTGGCCTAGTGTACTGAGAAAGTTGTTTTTCCCATGTTGTAATCGCCTTTCTGTGGCCTTGGTGGTGATAAGCAGGGTGCCTGAGTTCTCCCTAACTACGCATCTGCCTGCACATACCAGAGCACGCCAGGTGCACTCATTAGCAAAGCTTCATAGAAAATCTTGAGCCAATCACGTACAGATGCGAGCAGTAAGCGAATGCCTTTAGAGTATAATAGATAACAGCCACTAAAACACAACTCAGAGTGCGCATACTCTCGGCATCATCAGAAGTGGTGTCTTCTTCTCTTCTTCTTCTTTTTCCTTTCCTATTTTATATATCTGTTTTACAGTGGGGCAAAAAAGTATTTAGTCAGCCACCAATTGTGCAAGTTCTCCCACTTAAAAAGATGAGAGAGGCCTGTAATTTTCATCATAGGTACATTTCAACTATGAAAGACAGAATGAGGGAAAGAATCCAGGAAATCACATTGTAGGATTTTTAATGAATTAATTGGTAAATTCCTCGGTCAAATAAGTATTTGGTCACCTACAAACAAGCAAGATTTCTGGCTCTCACAGACCTGTAACTTTTTTAAGAGGCTCCTCTGTCCTCCGCTCGTTACCTGTATTAATGGCACCTGTTTGAACTCGTTATCAGTATAAAAGACACCTGTCCACAACCTCAAAACAGTCACACTCCAAACTCCACTATGGCCAAGACCAAAGAGCTGTCAAAGGACACCAGAAACAAAATTGTAGACCTGCACTAGGCTGGGAAGACTGAATCTGCAATAGGTAAGCAGCTTGGTGTGAAGAAATCAACTGTGGGAGCAATTATTAGAAAATGGAAGACATATAAGACCACTGATAATCTCCCTTGATCTGGGGCTCCATGCAAGATCTCACCCCGTGGGGTCAAAATGATCACAAGAACGGTGAGCAAAAATTCCAGAACCACACGGGGGGACCTAGTGAATGAACTGCAGAGAGCTGGGACCAAAGTAACAAAGGCTACCATCAGTAACACACTACGCCGCCAGGGAATCAAATCCTGCAGTGCCAGACGTGTCTCCCTGCTTAAGCCAGTACATGTCCAGGCCCGTCTGAAGTTTGCTAGAGAGCATTTGGATGATCCAGAAGGGGATTGGGAGAATGTCATATGGTCAGATGAAACCAAAATAGAACTTTTTGGTAAAAACTTAACTTGTCAAGTTTGGAGGAGAAAGAATGCTGAGTTGCATCCAAACAACACCATACCTACTGTGAAGCATGGGGGTGGAAACATCATGCTTTGGGGCTGTTTTTCTGCAAAGGGACCAGGATGACTGATCCGTGTAAAGGAAAGAATGAATGGGGCCATGTATCATGAGATTTTGAGTGAAAACCTCCTTCCATCAGCAAGGGCATTGAAGATGAAACATGGCTGGGTCTTTCAGCATGACAATGATCCCAAACACACCGCCCGGGCAATGAAGGAGTGGCTCCGTAAGAAGCATTTCAAGGTCCTGGAGTGGCCTAGCCAGTCTCCAGATCTCAACCCCATAGAAAATCTTTGGAGGGAGTTGAAAGTCCGTGTTGCCCAGTGACAGCCCCAAAACACCACTGCTCTAGAGGAGATCTGCATGGAGGAATGGGTCAAAATACCAGCAACAGTGTGTGAAAACCTTGTGAAGACTTACAGAAAATGTTTGACCTCTGTTATTGCCCACAAAGGGTATATAACAACGTATTGAGATGAACTTTTGTTATTGACCAAATACTTATTATGGTAAGTTCCCTATGGGTGGGTGGAGCACAGAGGACGGCAGGACAGAGATCAGGTGAACAAAAGGCTTTATTGGCACACTTTTCAGTTTAACAATATTTCGTAACAGAGAGAGAGACTGACACACACTAGCGTCTTGTCCAGGGAAATTCTCCTCTGCTCTCGCTCTCCCTCCTTAAATAGGGTGCAGTCACTGGGAAGACACACAAACACAGGTTAATTACCGTCAGGTGTAGTGATTCTGCCACTCACCTTCCCTGACTCCGCCCTCCTGTCACAGACCGGCGCTTGACCATGCCCCCGCTGCCACATACCCCCACCGCCCGACTCAGGCCGGGCGGCCGTCCGGCCTGCAGCCGACTCCCCCCCCCTTGACGGGAGAGGAAGTCCGCCACGACCATCTGCACCCCCGGCCTGTGGACCACCTTGAAATTGAAGGGTTGGAGTGCCAGATACCAATGGGTGATCCGCGCATTGGCATCTTTCATGCAGTGGAGCCACTGGAGGGGCGCGTGGTCTGAACAGAGGGTGAAAGGGCACCCCAGCAGGTAGTAACGGAGGGCGAGGACTGCCCACTTGATCGCTAGACATTCTTTTTCTATGGTGCTGTAGTGCCCCTCACGCACCGAAAGCTTCCTGCTGATGTATAGGATGGGGCGGTCCTGCCCCTCCACCTCTTGGGATAACACCGCCCCCAGCCCTCTGTCCGACGTGTAGGTCTGCAACACAAAAGGGAGAGAAAAGTCAGGGGAGTGTAATAGTGGCCCCCCCACACAGTGCAGCCTTTACCTCAGAGAAAGTCCGCTGGCACTGCTCCGTCCACTGGACCGGATCTGGTGCCCCCTTTTTAGTGAGATCAGTCAGCGGGCTGGTGATGTCCGAATAATTAGGTATAAACCTATGATAGTAGCCAGCCAGCCCCAGGAACTGTCTCACCCCCTTTTTGGTCTTGGGCCTTGGGCAGGCCGCAATCACTGCTGTCTTATTAATTTGGGGATGCACCTGCCCATTGCCCAAGTGGAAGCCCAGATACCGTACTTCCACCCGCCCAATCGCACACTTCTTTGGGTTGGCAGTGAGACCCGCTCGCCTCAGCGACCTAAGGATGGCCCTCAGGTGTTGTAAATGCCGCTGCAAGTCATTACTATAAATGATTATATCATCCAGGTATGCGGCCGCATAGGTGGCATGGGGGCGGAGGACCCTGTCCATCAGCCGCTGAAACGTAGCAGGCGCCCCAAACAGCCCAAAAGGAAATGTGACGAATTGGTGCAAGCCGAACGGTGTGGAAAAGGCCGTTTTTTCCCGAGATAATGGAGTCAAGGGGATCTGCCAATATCCCTTCGTCAAATCCAGTGTCGAATAAAAGCGAGCCGTGCCTAGTCAATCGAGCAGCTCGTCAATACGAGGCATTGGGTACGCGTCGAATTTAGACACCGCATTGACCTTTCTATAGTCCACACAGAACCGGACCAACCCGTCGGCCTTGGGTACCAAGACCAGCGGGCTGCTCCAGTCACTGTGGGACTCCTCGACGATGCCCATTTCGAGCATGGTCTGAAGTTCTTCCCGAACCACCTTTTTTTTGTGTGTTCGGGTAGTCTGTAAGGGCGGCTACGCACTACCACCCCTGGGGGCGTCTCTATGTGGTGCTCTATGAGGTTAGTGCGACCGGGCAGGGGCGAGAACACATCTGAAAACTCGGTCTGCAACTGGGTGACCTCCATGAGTTGGGTCGGGGAGAGGTGGTCTCCACAGGGGACCGGAGAGGTACGTGATGCCAATGTCCCTTTTTGAACCTCCGGCCCCAGCTCCGCCTTCTCCGGAACTACCGACACCAATGCCACGGGGACCTCCTCGTTCCAGAGTTTAAGCAGATTGAGGTGGTAAATCTGTAGCGCCCCACCCCTGTCCGTCCGCCTCACCTCATAGTCGACGTCCCCGACTCGCCGTGTGACCTCAAAGGGTCCTTGCCACTTGGCGATCAATTTGGAGCTCGACGTGGGCAACAGTACGAGTACCTTATCTCCCGGAGTGAACTCTCTAAGGCGCATACCCTTGTTGTACAGGTGGGCTTGCCGTTCCTGGGCCTGCTGCAAATTCTCCTGAGTTAGGTGGGTGAGCATGTGGAGTTTTGCACGCAGGTCCATAACGTACTGAATTTCGTTTTTACTCTGTGAAGGTCCCTCCTCCCAATTTTCCCATAGCACATCTAGGATGCCGCGCGGCTTACGCCCATATAATAATTCGAACAGGGAGAACCCCGTGGAGGCTTGGGGGACCTCTCGCACTGAGAACAGCAAGGGTTCGAGCCACTTATCCCAATTACGTGCGTCCTCACTCACGAATTTTTTAATAATATTTTTAAGGGTGCGGTTGAACCGTTCTACTAAACTGTCCATTTGTGGGTGATACACACTGGTGCGGATCGGCTTAATCCCCAACAACCCATACAGTTCATTCAGTGTACGTGACATAAACGAGGTGCCTTGATCAGTCAGAATCTCTTTCGGGATTCCGACTCGGGAGATGACGCGGAAGAGTGCCTCTGCAATACTGCATGCTGAGATATTGCGCAGAGGCACTGCTTCCGGGTATCGTATTGCATAGTCCACCAGAACTAATATAAAGCGGTACCCTCGTGCTGACCGATCTAATGGCCCGACGAGATCCATCCCAATTATCTCAAACGGGGTCTCGATGAACGGTAGAGGGCACAAAGGTGCTTTTGGAATGGCCGCTGGATTTACTAACTGGCATTCGCGGCATGCCGTACACCACCTACGGACATCGCCATGAATCCCCGGCCAATAGAATCGGCCCATTATTCGGGCTAGTGTTTTATCCTGCCCCAAGTGTCCAGCCATGGGATTAAAATGAGCCGCCTGGAATACCAATTCCCGGCGGCTCTTCGGAATTAAAAGCTGCGTGACTCGCTCTTTAGTTTGAGTGTCCTACGTCACTCTGTATAATCTATCCTTCATAATCGCGAAGTAGGGGAAGGACGGGGTGGCGTTCGGCTGGAGCGTTTGACCATCGATTACTCTCATTTGGTCAAACGCATGCCGCAGAGTCTCGTCTCGCGACTGCTCTAATGGGAAATCCGTGAGGGATTCCCCAATAGAGAGAGGAGGAGCCGGTGGCTCCTCACTCTGACGCGGAGATGACGTAGATGGCTCTGTGACAGCTGCTCCCGCCAAAGCGACACCGGGACCTCCCCCTGTCAAATGGCAGGACCCACTCTCTATTAGGTGCGTCATTAAACCTCGAAATCCCGGCTAATCAGTCCCCAAAATTAAAGAGTGGGTAAGGCGAGGATTAACCGCTGCCTTCACTATGAATTTTTCCCCTCTGAAAATAATGTGGACCGACACCAAAGGGTAGCGGTGAACATCCCCATGCACACACAACACCTTCACCCCTTGTGCTCCCCCCAATGCCTCGTTTTGAACCAGGCTTTGGCGAATTGAGGTCTGATTACAACCAGAATCCACCAACGCCTGATATGTAGCCCCTTGGATACTCACCGGTATGCGATACGCTCCAGCCCGATCGAGGGCGGTCTCTGGCGCATCGGGGATCCGAACCACTGCGCCCACTTCCATTGCTGTGCACTGCTGTTGAAGGTGGCCCGGCTCCCCGCAGCGCCAGCAAACCGGCCCGGGCTTTCCCTCTGCACCGGTGATCTGGGGCTCACTTACCTGATGTGGGGGAGAGACAGACACAGAAGGGAGAAACGGGAGGGCACCGCGGGTGCGGCGGGCCGGCTGGGGTGGTGCCGGCCCCCGCCTCCGCGGTGGGGGAATGGGGCGAGGACGGGAAACAGGAGGAGGGGGAGAGAGAGAGAGAGAGAGAGAAGAGGAGAAAAGAGAAGATGCCATCTGCTGTCCTGCTGCCGGGACAGCCGCCAGATGATCCTCTGCCAGCTCGACTGCCTGATCCAGCGACGCCGGGCGGTGGCACTGGACCCACTCCGCGGTTCCTGCTGGTAAGCGGGCGATGAACTGTTCCAGTACCACCTGGTCGACGATTCCCTCGGCGTCGCGATCGTTGGTCCTCAACCACCACCAGCAGGCGTCCCGGAGCTGCTGGCCGAACGCGAACGGCCGGCCGACTTCCTCCAATCGCAGCACACGGAAGTGCTGACGCTGTTGTTCTGGTGTGTGCCCCACGCGCTGGAGGACGGCCTGGCGGAGGTCCGCGTAGGCCAGCCGGCGATCGGCGGGGAGCTGTAGCGCAGCCAGCTGTGCCTCTCCCGTTAGTAGGGGAAGGAGGCGCACCGCGCGCTGCTCCATCGGCCACCCCGAGGCTTCGGCGACCTGTTCGAACAACGTGAGGAATGCCTCAGGGTCATCCTGCGGGCCCATCTTGGTGACAGTGAGGGGAGACGGGCCCACGGCCGGAGCGCTGGTGGACCCCGCCGACACGAGGAGATGGCGGAACACCTCGCGATCTTCCTGCTGGGCCAACACCAGGGCTTCGAAGCGCCGCTCTTGTTCCTTTCTGAGTGTGACGAGCGCCTGGTGCTGGCTTTGCTGAGCCATGGCGAGGGCGTGGACCAGGTCGGCGAACGGGGAGGATTCCATGGGGCTGCTGGGTTGGTGTTCCACTGTCCCGGGTTTCGGCACCACTGTGGTAAGTTCCCTATGTGTGGGTGGAGCACAGAGGATGGCAGGACAGAGATCAGGTGAACAAAAGGCTTTATTGCCACACTTTTCAGTTTAACAATATTTCGTAACAGAGAGAGAGACCGACACACACTAGTGTCTCGTCCAGGGAAGTTCTCCTCTGCTCTCAGCCACCTTCAATGCAGCCATCAGCATTCTGATTTGGATTCTATTATGATCCATGAGAGGATAAATACTTGATACTCCCTATTAGACAGACAGAACTGATGATGCCTTTCGGACGAGAGGCGAAACGTCTTCAAGACTTTTCAAGCAAGTCCAGTTGCTCTCTTCTACCAACCACAGATTACTATGTACCTGGACGACTGAGTATCTTCACAGATACCATCAGGTGTAGTGATTCTGCCACTCACCTTCCCTGACTCCGCCCTCCTGTCACAGACCGGTGCTTGACCACGCCCCCGCTGCCACACTTATTTTCCACCATAATTTGCAAATAAATTCTTTAAAAATCAGACAATGTGATTTTCTGGATTTTTTTTTCTCATTTTGTCTCTCATAGTTGAAGTATACCTATGATGAAAATTACAGGCCTCTCATCTTTTTAAGTGGGAGAACTTGTGCAATTGGTGACTGACTAAATACTTTTTTGCCCCACTGTATATGATCTACTATAATAAATAACTGAAAAGGCAACTGCTAAGCGTTCTGAAGTGTTTATTAAAAGTTTCCATTACAGTATTCATCCCCCTTCATATTTGTCCTGTTTTGTTGCATTACAAGATGGAATTAAATGGATTGTTGGAGGATTAGCACCATTTGATTTACATAAGGTGCCTACCATGAAAAAAAGGTGCCAGTTGTTGTTTTATTGTGACACAAACAATAATTAAGATGAAAAAACAGAAATCTGGAGTGTGCATAGGTATTCACCCCCTTTTGTATGAAACCCCTAAATGAGAGCTGATCCAACCAATTCACTTCATAAGTCACATTATTAGTTATCTGTGGTTGGTTGAAGAGAGCAACTGGACTTGCTTGACGATTCTTGAAAACATTTTGCCTCTCCTCCGAAAGGCATCCTCAGTTCTGTCTGACGACTAGGGAGTATCCAGTATTTATTCTCTCATGGATCATCGTAGAATCTGAATCAGAATGCTGATGGCTGCATTGTGGGTGGCTGATAAGTTGTCATAGACACCCACCTCTGTTCAATGATGGTCGTTCCAGGTTGACAAAAATGAACGATCCACTCTGGCTAAGATGTCTGCCAGTTTTCTGGAAGTCCTCTCATACTCCCGCACCAGTCGAAGGGATCTCATCCCAAAGTGCATAGAAACATATCTGTGAAGAAACTCAGTCATCCAGGTACATACTGTAGTAATCTGTGGTTGGTTGAAGAGAGCAACTGGACTTGCTTGACGATTCTTGAAAACGTTTCGCCTCTCCTCCGAAAGGCATCCTCAGTTCTGTCTGACTACTAGGGAGTATCCAGTATTTATTCTCTCATGGATCATCATCATAGAATCCGAATCAGAATGCTGATGGCTGCATTGTGGGCGGCTGATAAGATGTCATAGACACCCACCTCTGTTCAATGATGGTCGTTCCAGGTTGACAAAAATGAACGATCCTCTCTGGCTAAGATGTCTGCCAGTTTTCTGGAAGTCCTCTCATACTCCTGCACCAGTCGAAGGGATCTCATCCCAAAGTGCGTAGAAACATATCTGTGACGAATCTCAGTCATCCGGGTACATAGTAATATGTGGTTGGTTGAAGAGAGCAACTGGACTTGCTTGAAGATTCTTGAAAACGTTTTGCCTCTCATCCTAAAGGCATCCTCAGTTTTGTCTGACTAATAGGGAGTATCCAGTATTTATCCTCTCATGGATCATCATAGAATCCGAATCAAAATGCTGATGGCTGCATTGTAGGTGGCTGATAAAAGATGTCATAGACACCCACCTCTGTTCAATGATGGTCGTTCCAGGTTGACTGGCAGACATCTTAGCCAGAGTGGATCGTTCATTTTTGTCAACCTGGAACGACCATCATTGAACAGAGGTGGGTGTCTATGACATCTTATCAGCCGCCCACAATGCAGCCATCAGCATTCTGATTTGGATTCTATGATGATCCATGAGAGAATAAATACTGGATACTCCCTAGTAGTCAGACAGAACTGAGGATGCCTTTCGGAGGAGAGGCGAAACGTTTTCAAGAATCGTCAAGCAAGTCCAGTTGCTCTCTTCAACCAACCACAGATTACTATGTACCTGGACAACTGAGTTTCTTCACAGATACACATTATTAGTTGATTAAGATCCACCTGTGTGCAATCAAAGTGTCACATGATCTGTCACATGATGTCTGTATAAATCAACCTGTTCTGGAAGGACCCTGACTCTGCAACACTACTAAGCAAGCAACAGGAATACCAAGGAGCACTCCAAACAGGTCAGAGACAAAATTGTGGAGAAGTATAGATCAGGGCTGGGTTATAAAAAATATCCCAAAATTTGAATATCCCAGGGAACACCATTAAATTAATTCTAGCAAAATGGAAAGAATATGTCACCACTAAAAACCTGACAAGAGAAGGCTGCCCACCAAAACTCACAGACCAGGCAAGGAGAGCATTAATCAGAGATGCAACAAAGACACCAAAGACAGCTTCTATTCTACTGCTGACCCCGGGCAGATGTGGCAAGGCCTGTAGCACATCACAGACTACAGGACCACCACCAGCACCATCAGTTCCACAGACAGACAGCTGGATGACCTCAACACTTTCTGCACCCGCTTTGGGACCTCCAGCTACAGTGCAGAGAGGAGGCACACACACCTGGACCACCCAACCCCCCACCACCACCAACAGTCTCATCAGGTCAGGTACTCAAAGCTCTAAGGAAGATCAACCCCAGGAACGCAGCAGGACCAGACAACATCCCTGGGCAGGCCCTCAGAGTATGTGCCAATGTGCTGGCTGATGTTTTCACCACTATCTTCAACCTTTCCCTCAGCCAGAGCACTGTTCCCTCCTGCTTCAAGACCACAACCATTGTCCCTCTTCCCAAGAAGAGCCCACCCACCTGCCTGAATGATTACAGGCTGATATCACTCACTCCAATCATCTCAAAGTGCTTTGAGAGAGTGGTACTGGCCCACATTCAGAGCAGTATACCGGAAACCCTGGACCCCTTTCAGTATGCCTACAGGCCCAACAGGTCCACCTCAGACACCATTGCTGCTGCCCTCCATTATGCCCTCTCCCACCTGGAAAACAAAGACTTTTACATCAGGATGCTCTTTTTTTGACTACAGCTCTGCCTTCAACATGATCATCCCCCACAAACTCACCTATAAACTGTCCACACTTGGTTTGCACCCCACCCTCTGTGACTGGCTCCTCGACTTCCTGACTGGCAGGCCCCAGACTGCCAGGATTGGCAATAGGACTTCAACCAGCATAATCACAAACATTGGCACCCCACATGGATGCATCCTCAGCCCCATCCTCTACACCCTGTTCACCCACGACTGTGTCGCCTCCCACAAGGACAACATCATCCTGAAGTTCGTGGACAACACCGCAGTGATAGGACCCATCACTGACGGAGATGAAACGGCCTACAAGAGGGAGGTGGCCAGTCTGGTGTCATGGTGTGAGGACAACAACCTCACCCTCAACATGGACAAGATGAAGGAGATGATAGTAGACATGAGGAAGGAGAGGAGACCTCATCAGCCACTGTTCATCTGGGAGCTTGAGGTGAAGAGGGTGAGCAGCTTCAAATACCTGGGTGTTCACATCAGTGAGGACCTCACATGGACACTTAACACCACACAGTTGGTTAGGAAGGCTCAACAGTGACTGTACTTTCTGAGGAGGCTGAACAGAGGTGGGGGTCTAAGACATCATTTGTCAACCATCTACAAGGCGGTCTTGGACACTCTTCCCAGACGGCTGGGTGTATGCCAGGACCCAGCTGTTTTCGGTGACTCACAGGAGGACAGAGAGAGTCAGATTGCCATTGATCACCCTAACGGGCCATCCTTTGATCACCCTAATGACTCGCTGTTCACACCCAGCCTCCAGTGACCCACACCAATATGATGCCTCAATGACACCTTAGATGAGCTGGTCATCAGAATTCTGATTCTGATCCAGGAGAGGATAAATATCTGATACTCCCTATTAGTCAGACAGAACTGAGGAAGCCTTTTGGACGAGAGGTGAAACGTTTTCAAGAATCTTCAAGCAAGTCCAGTTGCCCATTTCTACCACCCACAGTTTACTATGACCTGGATGATTGAGAATATTCACAGACATGCTGAGGAAGTTTGGTATGTTGCCCAAGATCCTCAGCAACTTCTACAGCTGCATGATTGAGAGCATCCTGACCAACTGCATCACTGTGTGGTACGGCAGTGCTATAGCTATGGACCACAAACGCCTGCAGAGGGTGGTGAAGACTGCTGAGAGGATCACCAAAACTCCACTGCCCTCTCTGCAGAGCATCTACCACCGCAGAGTCCACAGGAGAGCTGCTTCCATCCTCAAAGACCCCACCCACCCCCCAGCACAGACTGTTCACATTTCTACCCTCAGGCCCGAGGTACAGAAGTGTGAAATGTAAGACTGTCAGATGAAAGAACTCTTTCTTTCCCATAGCCATCAGACTCCTGAACAGCTGACAGGAGTCTATAACCATGGACTACCCCCATGTAAACTGTCCTTGACTGTTTACATCTGTTTACATTTGCTTGCACATGACTGCCCTTTTTGCTGCTGTTTACTTGACTGTTTACATCTGGTTACATTGTTTGCACATTTGCACATTACTGCCCTTTTTGCTGCTACATCTGATCATTGCCTTATTTTTGTATTACACTACCTATTTTGCACTACATTTACCTTTATTTTGTACTATACTGGGTGTTTTTTGTTTGCTTTTGTTTTGCACTATATTGCCTTTACTTTGTATTATTTCTTCCACTTATTTATTTATTTATTTGTAATTGGCATTCATGGTGGACAGCAAACTAAGAATTTCATTGTGCAAGAGGACATGTCCTTATTGTGCATATGACAAACACTTTGAATTTTGAAAGATGACACTGAAGGAGCTGCAAAGATCCACAGTGGAGATGGGAGTATCTGTCCATAGGACCATTTTAAGTGCAAACCCAACACCCTGAGAACACCATTCCTACTGTGAAGTAGGGTGGTGGCAGCATCATGCTGTGGGGATAGTTTTCATCTGCAGGGACAGGAAAGCTGGTCAGGTCTGAAGGAAAGATTGATGGCACTAAATACAGGGCAATTCTGGAGGAAAATCTGTTTGAGTCAGCCAGAGGTTTGAGACTGGGACGAAGGATCATGTTCCAGCAGGACAGTGACCCTGAATATACTACTAAAGCTACACTGGAGTGGTTTAAGGTAAACATTTAAATGTCTTGGAATGGCCTAGTCAAAACCCAGACCTCAATCCAATTGAGAATCTGTGGCATAACTTGAAGATTGCTGTACACCAGGGGTGTCAAACCTGATCCATAAAGGGCCTTGTGGCTGCAGGTTTTCATTCCAGCCATGCAGCAGCACACCTGATTTGGCTCATTCAATCAACTGAACTGTCTTCACACAGTCAAATACTTGCAGCCACACCCACCCTTGATTAAATTGGCCCCAAGTCCTCCCTGTAGACATTCATTTTGTTATGGAAATGTGGCTGTTAGTTACCTTACAGCTTAGAAATGAAATCTTACAATGCCTGTTGAATGTTGAATCTCTGCATCTTCGTTCCTTGGAGAGGAGCTTCTTTCACCACAAAATTCTTGAGGGAACTGAAGCGATAGTCCATGTGCACTGAGGTATTTATCCATCAAACAATTGTCTGGTTGCAGTCACATGAGTCGTTATGGTCACATGGGACATTCACATGTTCACATTTTAGAATAGAATGTGTTTTTATTCCTCATTCTCACATTCACACAGAAGTAGCCAACATGACTTCACCACTGAAGTGTGAAGTGTGTGAAATGTGACCTCCTCACCCCACACACTGCCACTAACAGCCTCATTACCATAACAAAATGAGTGATTAGTGTATTGGGGAAAAGCGGTCGGGCCAAATGGCCCCTATGTGGGTCTTCTAGGTAGACAGAAAGATGCTGGGACTGCTAGTGTTAAAGGGTGGGTGTGTCAGTTGATTGAATAAGCCAAATCAGGGTGCTGCTGCATGGCTGGAATGAAAACCTGCAGCCACACGGCCCTTTATGGATCAGGTTTGACACCCCTGCTGTACACCAATGCAATCCCTCTAACTTGAAAGAGTTGGAGCAGTTTTGCCTTGAGGAATGGACCAAAATCCCAGTGTATAGACGTGCTAAACTAATAGAGACATACCCCAAGAAACTTGCAGCTGTAATTGCAGCAAAAGGTGGCTCTACAAGGTATTGACTTTGGGGGTGAATAGTACCTATGCACACTCCAGATTTCTGTTTTTTTTTTTTATTAATAAATTTGTTTTTATCATCTTGATTATTGTTTGTGTCACAAAAAAAACAATTTCACCTTTAAAATGGTAGGAATGTTGTGTAAATCAAATGGTGCTTAACCCCCCCCCATCCATTTTAATTCCAGCTTGTAATGCAACAAAACGACAAACATGAAGGGGATGAATACTTTTGCAAGACACTGTATATGACTATTATAGTAGAGATATATTGTAATTATGTCACGGACATGAAAACGAAATGATATTGATCTGCAGGTCTTCTCTCTCTCAATGCTGTGAAGTGCATTAATTCCAATACCACCTTTGCCAATACACTAAGATAAGTGCATGATTATCAGATCATTTTAAATTGTTTTATGACTATTCAGATGATTATTCAACTGGAAGTTTTATGGTCATATAATATGAATATATTGGTGATACAATATGGGTGGCACAGTGGTGTAGTAGTTAGCACTGTTGCCTCACAGCAAGAAGATTCTGGGTTCGAGCCCAGGGGCCTCTCTGTGGGGAGTTTGCATGTTCACCTGTGTCTGCGTGGGTTTCCTCTGGTGCTCTGGTTTCCCCCACAGTTCAAAGACATGCAGATTAGGCTAAATGGAGGCTCTAAATTGACCGCAGGTGTGAATGTGAGCTTGAATGGTTGTTCGTCTCTATGGTGGGGTTTACATTAGACCGTATCAGCGGATCATCAGATTAACGTTTTTAAAAATGATTAGCATGCACACAGCAACGCCAATACATGATTCACGTGCACACAGCAACGCCAATACACGGATACGCTAATCACATGACTAATTAGACGGCACGTAAGTTGAAATGTGTAAATGTGTAATGTGTAAATTTCTCCTCAGCGGCTCGGCTCCGCAGGCATCCTGCGCTCCAAATCACTCCGCCCTGAACAGCGAGTGTCCTCTGGAGGGTGCGCACTCCCCGGCCCTGCGCAGCTCACAGAGCGCGCGAGTGAAGCGCACGAGCAGTGATTCAGGACTGAGCCGCTGTGTGTGTGATCCCAGTGCATATCGGGCATGCGCAAGTCACTTACCACTTGCAAGTGGAAGGATGGCAAGCCTAAAGACAATCATAACTACACAATGGGCAGTATTTGCATCAGTATTTGCAGTATTTTCATACTTTTATACTCTTTAATGAAAGGTGATACAAGGCGGAAGTCCGCGCCGTTTTTCAGCAGTCACGTCACATGACCAACGCCAGCGAATCAGGAAGGTGGATGTCACAGTGACGTTGTCCAATGACGACGTCAGCTAGAGCTCAGCACAGCGTATCTGCGTATCCTCAATGTTTACACAGCACCGGACCAGACACGAACTGGGTTGAATACGTGGGCCCTGGAGGATTCCCGTTTCCCGGCGTTTCCCGGCATTTTAATGTGAACGGACAGTGCATCCGCGAAGAAAATGAGACAGATACGGTCTAATGTAAACTTGGCCTATGTGTCAGCCCTGCAATGACCTGGTGACTTGTCCAGGGTGTATCCTGCCTCTTCCCCATAGTCAGCTGAGATAGGCTCCAGGTTGCCCAAGACCCTGCACAGGATAAGCGGTTACGGATAATGGCTGGATGGTTATGTATATTTTATTAAACATCAAACATGTTTATATATATATTCAGTGGCAGAGAGGTGACAGAACTTTTTGCTCAGTAAACTCACGGACCATACATCTGAGTCGGAAATAAAAACAGCTTGTGTGAAATATTCCACTATATCTACTGAGTATTTATTTGAATGCTTGCCATCTTGTCAATTTGACATCATTTCAGCTGTATTTGTTAAACTGTTTATCTTTGTCCCTTGCCTCTATAATCTGCATTTGACAGAAAAAAAAGAAAAAAAAAAGTCTTGCCACATTTTCTATTTGTTTTTGGCTTAAAGGTAGGTGCTTGTCATAAAAAGTCATGGTCTGGATGCTATTTAACATCTCTAATCAAGACATTTCTCACTACTTTGGAGGCATAAAATGTATGCAGATAATTTTACTAACCTGAATGGTTTGCCCAGAAAATCAACATAAGCACCTGTGTAAGCTCACGAACATTTTCCCCCTCCTCATTATTGAGGTGTCTTCTGAAACAACTTTGACTACAGCTCTAGCTTACATGCATAAATAAACAAAAAACAGTATATATTTTTGTGAATCTAATATCTATAAAGTAAATACATGTATCAGTAAATGACTGTGTATACTGTTCTGCAATGTCCAGCAATCACAGCATACACTTTTGACTGTTCTCAGTTGATAATAATAATAATAATAATAATAATAATAATAATAATAATAATAATAATAATATGTATTTGGAGCATATAAACAAAGTCTCTATGCTCTTACAAAAAGAAAATAGAAGGAAATTAAAACACTACCACACCAATAAAAATTATGAAAAAAGTAAATATATGTATTTAAGTAAATATATGTATTTAAAAGCAGTTGCAGTCAATAACTCAAAGTGCAACAAACCGAAAACGTCGCACCCTAGGTCTCCGAATACAACTGCCTCAAACACCTTAAAACTTTAAACCTATCATATAATATGATATAATATAACCTATAAATTTATATATATATATATATATATATATATATATATATATATATATATATATATATATAAAACCTTTTAAACCTATAATAATGTAATGTAATATAACCTATAAATAATGTACTAATATTAAATGATAATAAGATAACTATCATAAAAATTTTCCCGTTGTTAAATTTTCTCATTGTTGAATTACAAATCTATACGATAATTTCTATAAAATGACTATATTTATATTAAGTGAAATATAACTGAAATAAATGCATTTTTAGTGAGGTCTTGAAGCTGCTAAAGCTTTTAGATTGATGTAAGTTATATGGAATTCTGTTCCATAGTCTTGGTGCAGCATTTTTAAAGGCCCTCTCTCCAGTCTTTGATCTTGTGGGAGGCTCTACCAGCAGATTCTGTGTAGAAGAACGCAGTTTGCGACCAGACTTGTATTCTTCAATTCTTCAAAATTGATTATCCCTGTTTGTAAAACAAAATGTATTGTACAGATTTATATCATAAATGTTTGAGGGTAACTATTGAACTGAACATTTTATTTTGAGTAGTGTTCATGGCTTCAATGTTTTAGTGTGAATTACTATAAAACATGGGTATCATTTTGAGTAATGTCTTTTATGAATAAGCAACTGAGTGAATCTGTATTTTCCACTCTAATAACGTAGCAGTTTTGGATCTGTTGGCCCAAAATAAAGTAGTAAATGACCAATGTCTCACTGAATATCTTTAGGATGTGCATGGGACTACTTTATCAATGCAACTAATTTTGTGTAATATTTTACTTCTTTTTGTTTCCTATTAATTGCAACTTTGCCAGTATTGTTAGAAAGTATCTGTTGAACTAAATGTAGATGTGAGGAAGCAAAGCCCCAGTGGAAATATGTGATAAGTAGAAAGGGCTGATGTGCATGCATATGCTGTCAAGTTGTACATAATACTAACATTGTCAACTATTTTCAATGATTATTAATAATCAATAGCATTTTCTGGTCTGTTGACCCAAAATAAAGCTGTGAATGAGGGAATCCTTACTGGGCATTTTTGGTATGTGAATAGGACTGTTGTGGCTGCCATCTCCTCCCTCACTCAAAGCTTTGAAGAAGAAACCTTTGTTTGTCACATGCACACTTCAAGCACAGTGAAATTCATCCTCTGCACTTAACCCATCTGAAGCAGTGAACATACACACACACACACACACTCAGAGCAGTAGGCAGCCACACCAGAGCACCTGGGGAGCAGTCAGGGGTCAGGTACCTTGCTCAAGGGCACCTCAGCCCAAGGCCACCCCACATCAACCTAACTGCATGTCTTTGGATTGTAGGGGAAACCAGAGCACCCGGAGGAAATCCACGCAGACATGGGGAGAACATGCAAACTCCACACAAAAAGGGCCTCACCAGCCACTGGGTTTGAACCTGGAACCTTCTTGCTGTGAGGCAACCGTGCTAACCACTACACCACCGTGCCACCACAGTTGAAAGACAACTGATCTGCATCGGATTCAATGTTGTATCTGCAGGAATTGTATTTGTAACAAATAAATAAACATTTTAGTAAAACATACAATTCCTATTGAACTTTTACTCCTGTTGCATTTCAAGGCAATCAGTTTGCATGCTTAAATTAAATTATTTAGTTAAATAATAAAATTTTCAGTGAGTGATATCAAAAGAACCTGTGTCCAGTTCAATGATTTTAACATAATTGTGTAATTAATTTTAAGATGAAGATGTCTTAACTCAATCATAAGATATGTTTGCAGAGAAGAGAAGTTGCATGAGCTGATTACTCCTACTGTATGTTATGAAAATCCCAAACTTTTTGCATGATGTGAACAATGCCCAATATAAAAAAGTGGTGAATTTATTAATTACATATCAATCTTATTCAAATAGTGTCGTGGTAAAGGTTAGCTCGATTAAAATATCTTGGTGCAGAACATCTTATACAGAACATTTGAATGACTGTTTTATGTGCTCCATATATACAGTGGATATAAAAAAGTCTACACAGCACTGTTAAAATGGGTTTTGTAATGAACAACAGCAACAACAAAAATCCAAGTTAAATAAAAATGAAAACATTAAAATAAATAAATACATGAAAAGTTGTGCAGAGCACAATACTTGTGAAAATCACAAAGAAACACAAGTTATGACCGATTAGGTGTTTTTACAAGATTTGACCTTGGTGATCTTCACCTTTGACCTTGACTCACCAAAAACTGATGATGTCTTTGAGTGACCCTAGTGAGTTGTCCTGTGCATTTTGGCGAAGATTGGTCAAGAAATGATGACACTACAGCACCAACAAACAAACGGACAGATTAACATGCAAAAATATCCAAGTTTGGCAAGCAATGAATAAATAAATGAATGAATAAATAAATAAAAGTGAAAAATAAAACCTGGTTGCATAAGTGTGAATACCCTCATATAATTTGGGATGTAGCTGTGTTCAGAGTGAACCAGTCACATTCAATCTCGTTCAAATATAATTATCATGCAGCTATCAATTAAATTATTCTCACTAACCCCAAATAAAGATAATTTGTTTCTGAAGGATTTTCTTTTTTCTTGGCTCCATCTAACTACTGAAGACAGTTCTTTGGTCCACAAAGAACTTATAAAGCCTGTATGGGTTCTCACTTTTGAATTGTATCAATCAGGAGAGGGGTGGAAAATAAGATAGCTGTTAGCATATGATCCATTAGCATGTTAGGATGCTAGCTATTAACATGTTAGCTGTTAGCATGCTAGCTTTTAGCATGTTAGCTTGTTAGCATTAGTATGCTAGCTGTTAGCATTCATATGTCAGCATGCTAGCTGATAGCATGTTAGCATTAACAGGTTAACAGGTTAGCATTCACATGTTAGCATGTAACCCTGTGATGACCTGGCGACTTGTCCAGGGTGTACCCCGCCTTTCGCCCGTAGTCAGCTGGGATAGGCTCCAGCTTGCCTGCGACCCTGTAGAACAGGATAAAGCGGCTAGAGATGATGAGATGAGATGTTAGCATGTTAGCCTTAGCATGTTAGCTGTTCTGCTACAACTCGGCAAGCACACTTTGCATTTTCTCTGTCAAAATGCAGTCTAGTTGTAGCTTGGAATGTTGTAAGATTGCAGAATCAGAATCAAGTTTATTGCCAAGTACATTCTCACAGACAGGGAATTTGCTTTGGTGATTGGTGCTTGAACAGTTAAGATAGGAGAATTGAAAAAAAAAAACCATAAGTAGTTATATAAATAGAATAAAAAATAAGAAGGATTTAAAATATACAAATTTGAAAAGTGGACATATTTAAGGGATATGTGCATGGGTTGTTTTGAAGTCCAAGCTGTACAGTATGTCCTGGAATATGCAAAAATAGATTACATGATGAAGATGAAGAAGAGTCATGACATGAATGTATGAGAAGAGAATACAGTGGTGCTTGAAAGTTTGTGAACCCTTTAAAATTTTCTATATTTCTGTATAACTATGACTTAAAACATCATCAGATTTTCACACAAACCCTAAAAGTAGATAAAAAGAACACAGTTAAACAAATGAGGCAAAAAATATTATAGTTGGTCATTTATTTATTGAGGAAAATGATCCAATATTACATATCTGTGAGTGGCAAAAGTATGTGAACCTCAAGGATTAGCAGTTAATTTGAAGGTGAAATTAGAGTCAGGTTTTTTTTTAATCAATGGGATGACAATCAGGTGTGAGTAGGCAGCCTGTTTTATTTAAAGAACAGAGATCTATCAAAGTCTGATCTTCACAACACGTTTGTGGAAGTGTGTCATGGCACTAACAAAGCAGATTTCTGAGGATCTCAGAAAAAGCATTGTTGATGCTCTTCAGGCTGGAAAAGGTTACAAAACCATCTCTAAAGAGTTTGGATTCCACCAATCCACAGTCTGACAGATTGTGTACAAATGGAGGAAATTCAAGACCATTGTTCCCCTCCCCACGAGTGGTCGACCAAAAAAGATCACTCCAAGAGCAAGGCATGTAATAGTCGGCGAGGTCACAAAGGACCCCAGGGTAACTTCTAAGCAACTGAAGGCCTTTTTCACATTGGCTAATGTTAATGTTCATGAGTCCACCGTCAGGAGAACACTGAACAATAATGGTGTGCATGGCAGGGTTGCAAGGAGAAAGCCACTGCTCTCCAAAAGAACACTGCTGCTCGTCTTCAGTTTGCTAAAGATCACATAAACAAGCCAGAAGGCTATTGGAAAAAATGTTTTGTGGATGGATGAGACCAAAATAGAATTTTTTGGTTTAAATGAGAAGTATGTTTGGAGAAAGGAAAACACTGCATTCCAGCATAAGAACCTTATCCCATCTGTGAAACATGGTGGTGGTAGTATCATGGTTTGGGGCTGTTTTGCTGCATCTGGGCCAGGACGGGTTGCAATCATTGATGGAACAATGAATTCTGAATTATACCAGCGAATTCTAAAGGAAAATGTCAGGACATCTGTCCATGAACTGAATCTCAAGAGAAGGTGGGTCATGCAGCAAGACAACGGCCCTAAGCACACAAGTTGTTCTACCAAAGAATAGTTAAAGAAGAATAAAGTTAATGTTTTGGAATGGCCAAGTCAAAGTCCTGACCTTGATCCAATCGAAATGTTGTGGAAGGACCTGAAGCGAGCAGTTCATGTGAGGAAACCCACCAACATCCCAGAGTTGAAGTTGTTCTGTCTGGAGGAATGGGCTAAAATTCCTCCAAGCCGGTATGAAGGACTGATCAACAGTTACCAGAAACGTTTAGTTGCAGTTACTGCTGCACAAGGGGGTCACACCAGATACTGAAAGCAAAGGTTCACATTCTTTTGCCACTCACAGATATGTAATATTGGATCATTTTCCTTAATAAATAAATATTTTTGTCTCATTTGTTTAACTGGGTTCTCTTTATCTATGTTTAGGACTTGTGTGAAAATCTGATGATGTTTTAGGTCATATTTATGTAGAAATCTAGAAATTTCTAAAGGGTTCACAAACTTTCAAGCACCACTGTATAATAGATATATAATATATAATATATATAATATAATATAATATATTATAGCTTGCTATATGAATAGACCTAGTTGTGATTACTTTTTTCTTGGTCATTATAAATCTTGGCAAAATGATATCTGAATCAGAAGAAGGCAATCATTCAAATAAACATCTCGGAGTGTAATATTACACTCCGAGATGTTTATTTGAATGATTGCCTTCTTCTGATTCAGATATCATTTTGCCAAGATTTATAATGACCAAGAAAAAATTAGGGAAGTGTAAGCACTGTGCAAACCTTTCACTCAGTTTCATCTATATACCATAGATGTCTGGTGAGTCTTCACTCATTCATAGCCTCATTAAGGGTTAATGGACCTAACCATGCTAATGTTGAAAATGTCCACAACCTCACACTGAGTCAGCAGATGAAAATGCTCATGCTGTTAATAATTAATGTAAGGTTGCTGCAGCTCCATGAACACATTTACCTTGCTCCACTCATTCATCTTGTTGGATCTAAAAATGCTAAAGCTAATACCTAATTGAAAATGGTAGAGTTAGAGTTAGCACTATATAAGTTTGTTACTTTGGCTACGGCAGCTCCATTCAGATATCAAATATATTGAATAAGATTAATTTTTACTCACCCTCATTTTGGGCCAATGGAATCAACACTACCAATGTTGCAAACAATTAATGGAGCATTGTAAGTTAGATTCAGCATTCATCCAGAAATAGCTCATTCCAGATTCCTAAGATGGACAGTCAGCAAGAGAGGATTTAGTCTTTCCCCATTTTGGTTCAACAGATCCTAAATTCTAATATTGCTTAGTGAGTATAACAAAGCATCTAACTCATATAAATGAATGTGTACACTTACAATACATGTGCTATTTCATCTAACTAATAGGATATATACTTCATATTTGTTTCAGATCTGAACTCAATGTGCTACTTCAGCTCTGATGCAAACAAGATGGTCCATATCCATGAAGTAGCATTTCTTATGCTATCATGGCTGCTTCTGTAGAATTTTTCCCTTTGATTAGCACAAGCTGAAAAGATAATTAAAAACTGAATACTATTTAAGAGGAATATACAGAATGTGGAAATAATTTATTTTTGTCATAAGCCCAAAATATTGATCGAGACACATATTCCTATGTGTGTGTGTGTGTGTGTGTGTGTTTTATTTTCTTAATTATTGAAGAACTTGTGCTTCATCCTTCATCTGTTTAGAGTGAACTGCTGGAGTGTTGCATAGGTTTTATTTGTCAGTTTCAACACAAGAAAAATATAAGAATCACTTCTACGATGAAATGTAGCATATTTTGGCCTGAAAACAACATATAATAATAGAATGCTGTATTCTGTGAAGAGGTCCCCTGGCTCTTCATTAGATTCCTGCTGTTTGACTTATACACTACTACTCTCCTGTCAGTGCAGATGTAAAAGAGCATGAATGTGTTTTTGGCACTGTTTGAGTAAGTCTTTAAAGTGTTACAAAATGCCTGATAAACAGTTGACATCTGTAATAATCAGACATTCAACCTTGATTATGCAATAGAACACTGAAGGTGTGTGTGCATGTGAGTGAGAGACAATCTGTCTAACCAAATTCTATCATAATTTCTTTGTTGCTTTGTGAGAGTCAGACTGATAATGATCTAAGAAACCTTACCCTTATTTTTAATGCAGTCATTTTCCCTGGAATTATGTGGTCTGGGGTATGTCTGCTTGAAATCTCAATAGAATTCTGTTCATCATTAATCTTTAGATGAAACCAGCAAGGCTTTCTTTGAAGGTACAATATTTAAAAAAAAATGGGGTTAACCATTGTTATCTTGTAACTGGCAAATTATATACTTTGTCATGGAAAATTCATGTATCTTACAAAATGTTTCAAACCTGTTGCCATCCATCCATCCATTATCCATTTTCAGCTTGTAGCTACAATTACAGTTGACCCAGGACATGAATTATGATTAATGTTTAATGGTTTACAACCCCGATTCCAAAAAAGTTGGGACAAAGTACAAATTGTAAATAAAAACGGAATGCAATAATTTACAAATCTCAAAATCTGATATTGTATTCACAATAGAACATAGACAACATATCACATGTCGAAAGTGAGACATTTTGAAATTTTATGCCAAATATTGGCTCATTTGAAATTTCATGACAGCAACACATCTCAAAAAAGTTGGGACAGGGGCAATAAGAGGCTGGAAAAGTTAAAGGTACAAAAAAGGAACAGCTGGAGGACCAAATTGCAACTCATTAGGTCAATTGGCAATAGGTCATTAACATGACTGGGTATAAAAAGAGCATCTTGGAGTGGCAGCGGCTCTCAGAAGTAAAGATGGGAAGAGGATCACCAATCCCCCTAATTCTGCACCGATAAATAGTGGAGCAATATCAGAAAGGAGTTCGACAGTGTAAAATTGCAAAGAGTTTGAACATATCATCATCTACAGTGCATATCATCATCAAAAGATTCAGAGAATCTGGAAGAATCTCTGTGCGTAAGGGTCAAGGCCAGAAAACCATACTGGGTGCCCGTGATCTTCGGGCCCTTAGACGGCACTGCATCACATACAGGCATGCTTCTGTATTGGAAATCACAAAATGGGCTCAGGAATATTTCCAGAGAACATTATCTGTGAACACAATTCACCGTGCCATCCGCCGTTGCCAGCTAAAACTCTATAGTTCAAAGAAGAAGCCGTATCTAAACATGATCCAGAAGCGCAGACGTCTTCTCTGGGCCAAGGCTCATTTAAAATGGACTGTGGCAAAGTGGAAACTGTTCTGTGGTCAGACGAATCAAAATTTGAAGTCCTTTATGGAAATCAGGGACGCCGTGTCATTCGGACTAAAGAGGAGAAGGATGACCCAAGTTGTTATCAGCGCTCAGTTCAGAAGCCTGCATCTCTGATGCTATGGGGTTGCATTAGTGCGTGTGGCATGGGCAGCTTACACATCTGGAAAGATACCATCAATGCTGAAAGGTATATCCAGGTTCTAGAGCAACATATGCTCCCATCCAGATGACGTCTCTTTCAGAGAAGACCTTGCATTTTCCAACATGACAATGCCAAACCACAAACTGCATCAATTACAGCATCATGGCTGCGTAGAAGAAGGGTCCGGGTACTGAACTGGCCAGCCTGCAGTCCAGATCTTTCACCCATAGAAAACATTTGGCGCATCATAAAACGGAAGATACGACAAAAAAGACCTAAGACAGTTGAGCAACTAGAATCCTACATTAGACAAGAATGGGTTAACATTCCTATCCCTAAACTTGAGCAACTTGTCAGTCCCCAGACGTTTACAGACTGTTGTAAAGAGAAAAGGGGATGTCTCACAGTGGTCAACATGGCCTTGTCCCAACTTTTTTGAGATGTGTTGTTGTCATGAAATTTAAAATCACCTAATTTTTCTTTTTAAATGATACATTTTCTCAGTTTAAACAGTTGATATGTCATCTATGTTCTATTCTGAATAAAATATGGAATTTTGAAACTTCCACATCATTGCATTCTGTTTTTATTTACAATTTGTACTTTGGTCCAACTTTTTTGGAATTGGGGTTGTACATTTTTTTTTATTATATTATTAATAAAATACAAATCCACACACTTGAAGTCTGTGCAATGATTTCTTTACTGAGATAGCAAGCTTTCGGTCGCTAGACCTTCATCAGGCAGAGTGCATAGTCCAACAAACAGTGCTGAGTTAATACATCTTAATTAGGAGCACCTGTAGTCAGTGCTGCAGCCACTCTGTGTCAGTAGAGCATCATGGGAAATGTAGTGAAAATAATCATGAAACATATACAAAAAAGAAAAAAGAACAAGTCCATGCTGTGTACACATCAGGCTCCCGCCATCATAAAACAAAGCATAAACAGTTCAACATTCAATAAACAATTCAGAATTAAATAAATACACTCATGTCAAAATCCTCGTTTAGACCTGATGGTTGTAGTGCTTCTAATGTATATATCCAAAAGAGTTCCAGTTGGCATAACTTCTTGTCAACGTCACCCCCTCTGTGTAAGGTGACTTGTTCTATACCTCTAAATCTGAGTGAGGAAACAGGATGTGACTGATCATTAAAGTGACAGGCAACAGGATAGTTTACATCTTTCCTCCTAATAGAACTCTTATGTTCGCTAATTCTTTGTTTCAGAGGGCGGATGGTTTTACCTATGTAAATTTTGTCACATGGACATGTTAACATATAGATGATATTCTTTGTGTTACATGTGATGATCCCCCTGATTCCAAAGGTTTTCCCAGTTCTAGGGTGCTTAAAAGTGTTTGTTTTCACTGAGTTGTGACAATGAGCACAATTTCCACAGGGATAATTCCCTTCTCTAATGGGAGTTAATAGAGTCTGTTTTGGAGGAGGTAAGATGGTACCGTAGCTCTGACCAATTTATTATGGAGGTTTGGTCCTTGTAGTATGTTCCCTATGTGTGGGTGGAGCACAGAGGATGGCAGGACAGAGATCAGGTTCACAACTCAGCTTGATTGCCACACTTTTCAGTCTAACAATATGCAGTTACTAACACAGACACACACACAACCGGCGTCTGGTTTAGGGATGAGCTCCTTCCGCTCTCGCTCTCCCTCCTCATATAGGGTGCAGTCACTGGGAAGACACACAAACACAGGTTAATTGCTCTCAGGTGTAGTGATTCTGCCACTTACCTTCCCTGACTCTGCCCTCCTGTCACAGACCGGCGCTTGACCACGCCCCTGCTGCCACATACCCCCACCGCCCGACTCAGGCCGGGCAGCCGTCCGGCCTGCAGCCGACTCCCCCCCCCCCCTTGATGGGAGAGGAAGCCCACCACGACCATCTGCGCCTCCGGCCTGTGGACAACCTTGAAATTAAAGGGTTGGAGCGCCAGATACTAACGGGTGATCTGCGCGTTGGCATCTTTCATGCGGTGGAGCCACTGGAGGGGTGCGTGGTCCGAACAGAGGGTGAAAGGGCGCCCCAGCAGGTAGTACCAGAGGGCGAGAACCGCCCACTTGATGGCCAAACACTCTTTCTCTATGGTGCTGTAGCACCCCTCACGCACCGACAGCTTCCTGCTGATATACAGGATGGGGCGGTCCTCCCCCTCCACCTCCTGGGACAAAACTGCCCCCAGCCCTCTGTCCGACGCATCGGTCTGCAACATAAAGGGGAGAGAAAAGTCAGGGGAGTGTAGAAGTGGCCCCCCACACAGTGCAGCCTTTACCTCTGAGAAAGCCTGCTGGCATTGCTCAGTCCACTGGACCGGATCTGGTGCCCCCTTTTTAGTGAGATCAGTCAGCGGGCTGGTGACATCCGAATAATTAGGTATAAACCTAGAATAATAGCCAGCCAGCCCCAGGAACTGTCTCACCCCCTTTTTGGTCTTGGGCCTCAGGCAGGCCGCAATTGCTGCTGTCTTATTAATTTGGGGACGCACCTGCCCGTTGCCCAAGTGGAAGCCCAGATACCATACTTCCACCCGCCCAATCGCACACTTCTTTGGGTTGGCTGTGAGCCCCGCTCACCTCAGCGACCTAAGGACGGCCCTCAGATGTTCGAGGTGCCGCTGCCAGTCATTACTATAGATGATGATGTCATCTAAATACACAGCCGCATAAGTGGCGTGAGGGTGGAGGACTCTGTCCATCAGCCGCTGAAACGTAGCGGGCACCCCAAACAGCCCAAACAGAAGGGTGATGAATTGGTGTAAACCAAACGGTGTGGAAAAGGCCGTTTTTTCTCGGGATAGTGGAGTCAAGGGGATCTGCCAATATCCCTTCTTCAAATCCAGCGTCGAATAAAAGCGAGCAGTGCCGAGTCGATCGAGCAACTCATCAATACGAGGCATTGGGTACGCGTCGAATTTAGACACCACGTTGACTTTTCTATAGTCCACACAGAACCGGACCGACCCGTCGGCCTTGGGTACCAAGACCACCGGGCTGCTCCAGTCACTGTGGGACTCCTCGACGATGCCCATTTCGAGCATGGTCTGAAGTTCTTCCCGAACCACCTTTTTTTTTGTGTTCGGGTAGCCTGTAAAGGCGGCTACGCACTACCACCCCCGGGGGCGTCTCTATGTGGTGCTCTATGAGGTTAGTGCGACCAGGCAGGGGCGAGAACACATCCGAAAACTTGGTCTGCAACTGGGCGACCTCCGTGAGTTGGGTCGGGGAGATGTGGTCTCCACAGGGGACCGGAGAGGTACGTGATGCCAATGTCCCTTTTTGACCTCCGGCCCCAGCTCCGTCTTCTCTGGAACCACCGACACCAATGCCACGGGGACCTCCTTGTTCCAGAGTTTAAGCAGATTGAGGTGGTAAATCTGTAGCGCCCCACCCCTGTCCGTCCACCTCACCTCGTAGTCGCCATCCCCGACTCGCCGTGTGACCTCAAAGGGTCCTTGCCACTTGGCGATCAATTTGGAGCTCGACGTGGGCAACAGTACGAGTACCTTATCTCCCGGTGTGACCTCTCTAAGGCGCGTACCCTTGTTGTACAGGCGGGCTTGCCGTTCCTGGGCCTGCCGCAAATTCTCCTGAGTTAGGTGGGTGAGCGTGTGGAGTTTTGCGTGCAGGTCCATAACGTACTGAATTTCGTTCTTACTTTGTGAAGGTCCCTCCTCCCAATTTTCCCGCAGCACGTCCAGGATGCTGCGCGGTTTATGCCCGTATAATAATTCGAATGGGGTGAACCCCGTGGAGGCTTGGGGGACCTCTCGCACTGAGAACAGCAAGGGTTCGAGCCACTTATCCCAATTACGTGCGTCCTCACTTACGAATTTCTTAATAATGTTTTTGAGGGTGCGGTTGAACCGTTCCACTAAACCGTCTGTTTGTGGGTGATACACGCTGGTGCGGATTGGCTTAATCCCCAGTAATGCATACAGTTCGCGCAGTGTTCGTGACATAAACGAAGTGCCTTGATCAGTCAGAATCTCTTTCGGGATTCCAACTCGGGAGATGACGCGGAAGAGTGCCTCTGCAATACTGCATGCTGAGATATTGCGCAGAGGCACTGCTTCCGGGTATTGCGTTGCATAGTCCACCAGAACTAATATAAAGCGGTACCCTCGTGCTGACCGATCTAATGGCCCGACGAGATCCATCCCAAGTCTCTCAAACAGGGTCTCGATGAACGGTAGAGGGCGCAAAGGCGCTTTTGGAATGGCCGCTGGATTTACTAACTGGCATTCGCGGCATGCCGTACACCACCTACGGACATCGCCGTGAATCCCCGGCCAATAGAATCGGGCCATTATTCGGGCTAGTGTTTTATCCTGCCCCAAGTGTCCAGCCATGGGATTAAAGTGAGCCGCCTGGAATACCAATTCCCGGCGGCTCTTCGGAATTAAAAGCTGCGTGACTCGCTCTTTAGTTTGAGTGTCCTGAGTCACTTGGTATAATCTATCCTTCATAATCGCGAAGTAGGGGAAGGACGGGGTGGCATTCAGCCGGAGAGTTTGACCATCAATTACTCTCACTTGGTCAAACGCATGCCGCAGAGTCTCGTCTCGCGACTGCTCTAATGGGAAATCCGCGAGGGATTCCCCAATAGAGAGAGGAGGAGCCGGCGGCTCCTCACTCTGACGCGGAGATGACGTAGACGGCTCTGTGACAGCTGCTCCCACCAAAGCGACACCGGGACCTCCCCCTGTCAAATGGCAGGACCCACTCTCTACTAGGCGCGTCATTAAACCCCAAAATCCCGGCCAATCAGTCCCCAAAATTAAAGAGTGGGTAAGGCGAGGATTAACCGCCGCCTTCACTATAAATTTTTCCCCTCTGAAAATAATGTGGACCGACACCAAAGGGTAGCGGTGAACATCCCCGTGCACACACAACACCTTCACCCCTTGTGCTCCCCCCAATGCCTCGTTTTGAACCAGGCTTTGGTGAATTGAGGTCTGATTACAACCAGAATCCACCAACGCCTGATATGTAGCCCCTTGGATACTCACTGGTATGCGATATGCTCCGGCCCGATCGAGGGCGGCCTCTGGCGCATCGGGGATCCGAACCACCGCGCCCACTTCCATTGCTGTGCATTACTGTTGAAGGTGGCCCGGCTCCCCGCAGCGCCAGCAAACCGGCCCGGGCTTTCCCTCTGCACCGGTGATCTGGGGCTCACTCACCTGAAGTGGGGGAGAGACAGACACAGAAGGGAGAAACGGGAGGGCACCGCGGGTGCGGCGGGCCGGCTGGGGTGGTGCCGGCCCCTGCCTCCGCG
The DNA here is from genome assembly GCF_027579695.1 of Neoarius graeffei. Taxonomy (NCBI): domain Eukaryota; kingdom Metazoa; phylum Chordata; class Actinopteri; order Siluriformes; family Ariidae; genus Neoarius; species Neoarius graeffei. Next base: position 43,909,391 of record NC_083572.1, read on the forward strand.
GTGGGGGAATGGGGTGAGGACGGGACACAGGAGGAGGGGGAGAGAGAGAGAGAGAAGAGGAGAGAAGAGAAGATGCCATCTGCTGTCCTGCCGCCGGGACAGCCGCCAGATGATCCTCCGCCAGCTCGACTGCCTGATCCAGCGACGCCGAGCGGTGGCACTGGACCCACTCCGCGGTTCCTGCTGGTAAGTGGGCGATGAACTGTTCCAGTACCACCTGGTTGATGATTCCCTCGGCGTCGCGATCGTTGGCCCTCAACCACCGCCAGCAGGCGTCCCGGAGCTGCTGGCCAAACGCGAACGGCCGGCCGACTTCCTCCAATCGCAGCGCGCGGAAGCGCTGGCGCTGTTGGTCCGGTGTGCGCCCCACGCACTGGAGGACGGCCTGGCGGAGGTCCGCGTAGGCCAGCTGGTGGTCGGCGGGGAGCTGTAGTGCGGCTAGCTGTGCCTCTCCTGTTAGCAGGGGGAGGAGGCGTGCCACGCGCTGCTCCATCGGCCACCCCAAAGGCTTCGGCAACCTGTTCAAACAACGTGAGGAATGCCTCGGGGTTGTCCTGCGGGCCCATCTTGGTGACAGTGAGGGGAGACGGGCCCGCGGCCGGAGCGCTGGTTGACCCCGCCGATGCGAGGAGATGCCAGAACGCCTCGCGATCTTCCTGCTGGGCCAGCACCAGGGCTTCGAAGCACTGCTCTTGTTCCTTTCGGAGTGTGACGAGCGCCTGGTGCTGGCTTTGCTGAGCCGTGGCAAGGGCGTGGACCAGGTCGGCGAACGGGGAGGATTCCATGGGGCTGCTGGGTTGGTGCTCCACTCCCGGGTTTTGGCACCACTGTAGTATGTTCCCTATGTGTGGGTGGCGCACAGAGGATGGCAGGACAGAGATCAGGTTCACAACTCGGCTTGATTGCCACACTTTTCAGTCTAACAATATGCAGTTACTAACACAGACACACACACAACCGGCGTCTGGTTTAGGGATGAGCTCCTTCTGCTCTCCCTCTCCCTCCTCATATAGGGCGCGGTCACTGGGAAGACACACAAACACAGGTTAATTGCTCTCAGGTGTAGTGATTCTGCCACTTACCTTCCCTGACTCCGCGCTCCTGTCACAGACCGGCGCTTGACCACGCCCCCGCTGCCACAGTCCTTTTTTGCGAACAAAAAGAGGTGGATCCTGAAAAAGTGCAAACAAGACTGGATCTGTGGTTAGAATATGCCAGTGTTTCATAATTGTTTTTTTGATAATGTGGGCCTAGGGAGTGTATGTAGTGATACAAGAGACTGAAAAGTGTCTTTCTTTTTTAACACTTTTTTTCAAAAGGTCAGCTCTGGACTTAGAAAGAGCATTGTAATATACTTCATCAACACACTTAGCAGTATAACCTCGTTCTAGAAACCGCTGTTTCATTTCTACTGCCTTCTCTATAAAATCTTTGTTAGAGTGGCAGAGTCTTCTTAATCTATAGAATTGGCTTTTAGGTAAGCCATTATTTAAAGCTCTAGAATGGGCACTAGTAGCTAAAAGAAAAGTATTGCAGTCAATTTCTTTCTTGTATAATGATGTAATAAGGCTCCCATTACTTAGCATAATCCACATATCTAGAAATGATACACGTGATTGATCAGAATCTAGAGTAAATTTTAAATCAGAGTTACAACTATTCAGATATGTACCAAATGCACACAGTTCTTCACTAGTTCCTTGAAACACACAGAAAACATCATCCAGGAAACGATACCATTTAAGGATTTTTTGACTATAAGGGTTTACATCTGGTTTAAAGACAAATTTCTGTTCAAAAAAACCCACATACAGGTTGGCGTAATCTGGAGCAAAAGTGGAGCCAATAGATGTCCCTTTAAGTTGTAGGTAGAATTCCTCTATAAATCAAAAATAGTTTAACTTAAGAACCATAGAGGCCAATTCAATAATAAAGTGACTTGGGGGGAGGTCTGTACGGTCTTGAAGGTAGAAACCTAAGGCATCTAGTCCCCTGTCATGTGATATGTTTGTATAGAGGCTTTCTACATCTAAGGTAACTAATAATATGTCAGCAGGTAGATTTGTGATCTCTGAGATCTTATTTATAACCTCAGTAGAATCCTTGACATATGATGGAAGTTTGCAGACATATGGCTTGATGAAGTAATCCACAAAATTAGACAATGGTTCTAAAAGAGAGTCATTGCTAGCCACGATAGGCCTTCCCTTAGGATTGACCAAACTTTTATGGATTTTGGGCAACATATAGAATACAGGAGTCACAGGATGTTTACAGAAAAGAATGTTCATTTTTAGATATCCAGTGCATTCTCAAGGCATTATCTGTGATATCCATGATCCTCCTCTGAAAATCTTTAGTTGGATTGGCACTTAGCCTTCTGTAGAATTCTTCATCATTAAGTTGACGATAGGCCTCTTTTTTGTAATCAGCCATGTTCTGCACAACAATTGCGCCACCCTTGTCAAACACTTTTAAGCACCCTAGAGCTGGGAAAACCTTTGGAATCAGGGGGATCATCACATGTAACACAAAGAATATTATCTATATGTTAACATGTCCGTGTGACAAAATTTACATAGGTAAAACCATTCGCCCTCTGAAACAAAGAATTAGCGAACATAAGAGTTCTATTAGGAGGAAAGATGTAAACTATCCTGTTGCCTGTCACTTTAATGATCAGTCACATCCTGTTTCCTCACTCAGATTTAGAGGTATAGAACAAGTCACCTTACACAGAGGGGGTGACGTTGACAAGAAGTTATGCCAACTGGAACTCTTTTGGATATATACATTAGAAGCACTACAACCATCAGGTCTAAACGAGGATTTTGACATGAGGGTATTTATTTAATTCTGAATTGTTTATTGAATGTTGAACTGTTTATGCTTTGTTTTATGATGGCGGGAGCCTGATGTGTACACAGCATGGACTTGTTCTTTTTTGTATATGTTTCATGATTATTTTCACTACATTTCCCATGATGCTCTACTGACACAGAGTGGCTGCAGCACTGACTACAGGTGCTCCTAATTAAGATGTATTAACTCAGCACTGTTTGTTGGACTATGCACTCTGCCTGATGAAGATCTAGTGACCGAAAGCTTGCTATCTCAGTAAAGAAATCATTGCACAGACTTCAAGTGTGTGAATTTGTATTTTATTTACTCAAAGTTTTCACTTAATCCTGCACCTTGTCACAGATGAGTGGTGACCTTTGATTTCTTTACCTATTATATTATTAATGAAAGAATTGTGAGACCATTTTCCATTCTGATGTTGAAGTCCAACATTATTATATTTTATTTTATTTTATTTTATTAGTATAGGGATCTTGTTCAGTTGCCTTTAATGTGGTCATTGTTGGTTTTACTGCAATTATTCCAGTTTGTTAAACAGTTTACTACATTTGTATTAATGGCTTAATTGTCTCTGTGAGATATAACAGGAGCATAATAAAATTTCATATTGAAATTATAATCTTTGAATTTCACAGCCAGCAAAAACAACATACAGTGACACTTCAAGCCATTGTTTACCTTTCTCATTGTTAACATTGCTATCAAAATCTTCTCTCTATATCCTACTATGTTGATTGGTTCATATTTCCTACCATCAATGTCCTACTATGTTCATCGGTGACCTAAGTTTTCAAACTTAACTGCACTGAGATTGGTGGATCAGCCTAGAAGGAACATTCTGGCTGTTTAACTGATAGACTGAGCCTCAACATTGCTGTCCATTTAAAAGTTGAACATTTTGCTAATGTAAATGCTTTTTTTGATTGATCTTAGGAAATATTCTAATAATTTGAGATACTGGATTTCTGATTTCATGAACTATAAACCATAATCATCAAAATTAAAAAAGGCTTGAAATATTTCTTTTGCGTGCAACAGATATATAATATATAACAGGTTACATTTTTGAATAAAATTACAAAAAAGGAGCTTTTTCACAATATTTCAATTTTTTTTGAGATGCAAGTGTATATATATATATATATATATATATATATATATATATATATATATACACACACACACACACATATATATATACACACACACAGAGGGTGTTTAAAAAAATTGATATTATTTGAGATGTAAATATACCAGAAACTACATAGTCTAGGCAAATGAAACTGAACAGGCTTAATGTTGAGCAATATAAGATTTATTCCTCAAAATTTGAATGAGAAATTCAAAAGGTACAGTGGCATGCAAAAGTTTTGGCTGACCACCAAAAGGCATAAAGGTAAAGATGACATTTCTTTTCAGCATTTTCTGCAAGATTTGTGCATTATTTTTGTTTTGTACAATTGGAGAGTGAAAAAAGAAAAGGAACACCATGGAAAAGTTTGGGCACCCCAATACATTTGAGTTCTCAGGTAACTTTTACCAAGGTTCCAGACCTTAATTAGCTTATTGAGCTGTGGCTTGTTCAAATTCTTCATTAGGAAAGGTCAGATGATGCAGATTTCAAAGCTGTATAAATTCTCTGACTCCTCAAATGTGTCCCTAAAATCGACATCCATGGGGTCCTCTAAGCAACTCCCTTGCATTCTGAATAATAAAATAATTGATGCACACAAAGCACGAGAAGGCTACAAGAATGTAGCAAAGTGTTTTCAGGTAGCTGTTTCCTCAGATTGTAATGTTATTAAGAAATGGCAGTTAACAGAAACAGTGGAGATCAAGGTGAGGCCTGGAAGATGAAGAAAACTTTTTGAAAGAACTGCTCATTGGATTGCTAGAAAGGCAAATTAAAAACCCCTGTTTGACTGCAAAAGACCTTCAGAAAGATTTAGCAGACCCTGGAGTGGTGGTGCACTGTTCTACTATGCAGCGACACCTGAACAAATGAGACCTTCATGGAAGAGTCATCAGAAGAAAACTGTTCCTGCATCCTAGCCACAAAATTCAGCATCTGAAGTTTGCAAATGAACATCTAAATAAGCCTGATGCATTTTGGAAGCAAGTCCTGTGGACTGATGAAATCAAAATAGAACTTTTTGGCCACAATGTGCAAAGGTATGTTTGGAGAAAAAAGGGTGCCAAATTCCAAGAAAAGAACACCTCTCCAACTCTGAAGCATGGGTGTGAATCGATCATGCTTTGGGGTTGTGTTGCAGCCAGTGGCACAGGGCACATTTCATTGGTCAAGGGAAGCATGGATTCAAATAAATACCAGCAAATTCTGGAAACAAACATCACACCATCTGTAAAAAAGTTGAAGTTAAAAAGAGGATGGGTCCTACAATAAGATGATGATCCAAAACACACCTCAAAATCTACAGTGGAATACCTCAAGAGGCACAAGCTGAAGGTTTTGCCATGGCCCTCACAGTCCCCTGACCTAAACATCATTGAAATTCTGTGGATAGTGTTTACAAGCTGTGATACTTGCCAAAGGGGGTGTTACTAGGTAATAACCATGCAGGGTGCCCAAACTTTTGCTTCAGGCCCTTTTCCTTTTTTATCATTTTGAAAATGTAAAAGATGAAAATAAAAAAAATTGTTTTTGCTTAAAATATAAAGGGAATGAGTCATCTTTAACTTTATGCCTTTTGGAGATCATTTCATCTTCAACTTGCTTAACTGTTCACAGTAACAGCAATTTTGACCAGGGGTGCCCAAACTTTTGCATACCACTGTATGTGGATTCCACGAACGATTTCACAAATTTTCAATATGTGCACTGCCTGAGACACGGCACTGAACAACATGCAACTTGTAGGGTTTCATTCGCAAATGTTTCCTCAGGACACACCAAATTGTCATTGGAAGAATATGGGTCTCCAGGCTTGCTCTTCTTATGGACTTCTTGGGGCTTCACAAGAGTTTTTCGCGAACCCGCTCGACCATCTCTTCTGATGCTGATGGTCATCCAGATCCTTTTGCCCTGCACAGACAGCCTTCCTCTTTGAGCTTTTTGTGTCATGTCCAAATCTGCATTTCAGTTGGTGCATTTTTAGAGAATTCTCTCATAAATGCACACTGCACAGTCTTGTTTGACTCTGTTCGAGCATACTCTAACACACAACCTTTCAAAACCTAAACAATGCCTTTTCTTTTCCAGTGAATGGCATTTCTATACCTAAAAAGATAAAAACAAAAAAACATTAAACATAAAATTTTGACCTGTTTCCACACATGCTGTTAAAAATTGAGGTCAATTGAATGAGGATTGGCAAAGTTATTAGATTGTGAAATTATATCAAATAAACCACACACACTAGCCATTAAAGTAAAAACACTGATGGGTAAAGTGAATTGCATTTATTATGTTGTTACAATGGCACCTGTTGGGATATATTAAGCAACAAGAGAACAGTCCATACATGTCAAACTTTGGTCGAACAAACCTGTATAACTAACCTCCAAAACCCTTATTTCCCTTATAAAATGCAAAATAAGTAATTTACCTAAAATTTGAATGATAATTAACAGTGATATATCCCAGTTACTTTTTATTCAATATTAAAAACAGTAAACCTTCAGAATAAATACAAAACTCCAGTGTTTGACAAAAACACAAAGTGTCACTCTAATGTTCTGAATTGCACTCCATGGCAGCTTTTTTAGCACTCTGCACCAATGCCTCACTAGGCTGCATGTCACAGCAAGTGTCAGTGTTGATCTTACACTGCAATAGGCAGGTCAGTGTGTCTGCATTCAGGTTCTTTCTGCTCTGTGTGTATCTTCCTGACTTGAGAGAAAACTCATTGATTATTAAAATGCTATCTGACCTCGCTTCGATTCAAAATTAAGTAAGAAATATACTTTGCTTCTCTGCAGTATCAAACTGTATTTGACAATGATTCACTCTCAAATGTACACTTCCAGACATGCGCACATTGTTATACATTCACTAAAAGTGATAAACTATTGCCAATGTTTGGTTGCGCGGCAAGTGTAACAATTTAACCTGAGACAGGAATCTAGTCTATGAAATCTTAGTGTGAAGGTTGCTGCGTGACCCGACACTAGAACCAATTAAGACTGACACTAATCCTATCACTCATGTCAGCGAAGCAGAAAGTTGTATAATCGATGTTTATCAGAGTCCAGCATTCACACATGTGGTATGAGACAGGATTGCTCACAATTTATTTTCTGATGAAACAGTTGTTTGACATTTGACTTTTGGTGAGAAATTCCCATATTAGATAAACATACGGTGGCACGGTGGTGTAGTGGTTAGCGCTGTCGCCTCACAGCAAGAAGGTCCGGGTTCGAGCCCCGTGGCCGGCAAGGGCCTTTCTGTGTGGAGTTTGCATGTTCTCCCCGTGTCCGCATGGGTTTCCTCTGGGTGCTCCGGTTTCCCCCACAGTCCAAAGACATTCAGGTTAGGTTAACTGGTGACTCTAAATTGACCGTAGGTGTGAATGTGAATGGTTGTCTGTGTCTATGTGTCAGCCCTGTGATGACCTGGCGACTTGTCCAGGGTGTACCCCGCCTTTCGCCTGTAGTCAGCTGGGATAGGCTCCAGCTTGCCTACGACCCTATAGAACAGGATAAAGCGGCTACAGATGAGAGATGAGATGAGATAAACATACATGGCCATATACGGTAGGTTCATTTTTGTTGAAAATCTGTATGAATTATGGCAAAACTGTATAATTTGACATGTATGATAGTTCTCAAAGTTGATGTGTTGAAAGCAGGAAAAATGGGCAAGCGTAAGGATCTGAGTGACTGTGACAAGGGCCAAATTGTGATGGCTAGATGACTGGGTCTGAGCATCTCCAAAATTGCACAGCTTGTGGGGTGTTCCTGGTATGCAGTGGTTAGTACCTACCAAAAGTGGTCCAAGGAACAACCAGTGAACCGGCGATAGGTTCATGGGTGGCCAAGGCTCATTGATTTGCATGGGGCACAAAGGCTAGCCCATATGGTCCAATCCCACAGAAGAGCTACTGTAGCACAAACTACTGAAAAAGTTAATGCTGACATCTTTCTGTTTTAGCCAGCATTAACTTCTTCAGGAGTTTGTGCTACAAAATATTTTTAACATGAGAAGATAAACTTCATATCATATCTTCATGCAACCTTGTAATATTCTTTATATTATATGGACACACCCACACAAAAAAACTCACAAAACACAACAACCACAAGTTAATCAAAAGAATTCTAATTTTGAACCGGTTCGCCATTTTGACAACACACATCTAGTCAGCAGGAAAACACTGGGAATGAAGTCACCAGAGTGAAATATCGGAAAATATGTCACTCAGATAGGCCATGTATTTTGTATGAAAAATGTGAGTTTTAAATAAACTTCATATCTTCAGGCCAACATGTGATGTTCCTTTTATGATATAGATACATTCATAAACAAAAAGTACTCAAATTTACAGAAACAATTCATTGATATCCTAATGAGTGACACAGATTTCTATCATGGTTTTGGCTCTTCATGTCCCAGATGTAGCTTGTATGAGTGCCATATTTCCCAGTAAAACACTGATGTCTACACAAGTTTTATATATACATTTAAGTCTGAACATCGTTTTGACTAACCCTGTGTGTGTGTATATATATATATATATATATATATATATATATATATATATATATATATATATATATATACACACACACACACACACACACACACACACACACACACGTCTTGTCATATACGGTATATGACAAACAAGTGTGTATACACACACACACACACACACACACAAGTGCATCTCAAAAAATTAGAATATTGTGAAAAGTTCAATATTTTCCATCAGTTATTTAAGAAAGTGAAAATGTTATATATTATAGACTCATTACACATAAACTAAAATGTTTCAAGCATTTTTCTATTTTAATCAGTATGGCATACAGTACAAAAGCATAAAAAACCCATCTCAAAATATTAGAATATTTCATTTCGAGTTTGAGTAAAACAGTATGAACACAGTGTATCTCTCGGTCTAGTTCAGTACACACAATCACAATCATGGGGAAAACTGCTGACTTGACTGTTGTCCAGACGATGATCACTGATGCCCTCCACAAGGAGGGTAAGCCACAAAAAGTCATTGCTGAAAAGGGTGGCTGGAAAAGGTGCACAAGCAACAGGGATGGCCGCAGTCTTGAGAGGATTGTCAAGAAAAGTTAATTCAAGAACTTGGGAGAGCTTCACAAGGAGTGGACTGAGGCTGGTGTCAGTGTATCAAGACCCATCACAAACAGACATCTTCAAGAAAGGGGATACAACTTTTGCAATCCTAATATCAAGCTACTCCTGAGCCAGAGACAATGCCAGAAGTGTCTTATCTGGGCTAAGGAGAGAAAAAAATGGACTGTTGCTCAGTGGTCCAAAGTCCTCTTTTCAGATGAAAGTACATTTTGCATTTAATTTGGAAATCACAGTTCTAGAGTCTGGAGGAAGAGTGGAGAGGCACAGAATCCAAGGTGTTCGAAGCATACATGTCAACCTTTGGTCAATCAAACCTGTATAACCAACCTCCAAAATACTTATTTCCCTTATAAAATCCTTATAAGATGCAAATTAAAATAATTTACCTAAAATTTGAATGATAATTAACAATGATATATCCCAGTTACTTTTTATTCAATATTAATAACAATAAACCTTCAGCATGAATACAAAGCTTCAATGTTTGACAAAAACACAAAGTGTCACTCTAATGTTCTGAATTGTACTCCATGACAGCTTTTTTAGCACTCTGCACCAATACCTCACTAGGCTGCATGTCACAGCAAGTGTCTAGCTGTGTTGATCTTACACTGCAGTAGGCCAGGTCAGTGTGTCTGCATTCAGGTTCTTTCTGCTCTCTGTGTGTATCTTCCTGACTTGAGAGAAAACTCTCTCACAGTCAGCATTACTGTGGAGTAAACAGAGCACTGCCTAACTTGAACTAAAACTCCCACTACCTTGTGTTTTCTCTCTTTTCCAGTTGTTGGCATATCAGTTTTTGAGTGCGCAAATACTGTCATCAGTGGCTGAGTTTGCGTTTGGCTTGCATTCCACTGATGTTTAGTTTTGATTTGAAATGTTCTTTCACATCATACACTCCCGATGCTGCAACTTTGATGTCACGCACACAGTGTGCAGTGTGCATATTCTTCGTTTTTGGAGGCTGCCGGTTGGATTATGCCATTGAAAAAGGTCCTTCCATTCAGGGTGTCGTGTCAGTTTTGTTTGGTTATTTCTGTGCAATTTCCCCAACTTGAATAAAGGATTGTGGCATCTGGTGGAGGTTTAGGGTAACTGGACTTCACTCAAAGGATTCAACAAGACAACTGTTTCTGTTTCCTCTTTTTTTCTCTTTTTATTAAAAGTTCAAGGCACATCCATAAAATTGCAATGGTAGGTAGATGGTAGAAACAGTTAACAGGTCTTTAGCTCTTTAAGTCTTTAGTTCTCTCTTTAGCTCTTAACACTTTTCCTTTAGCTTTGTCTTTAATTATTTTCTCTTTAGGTGAAAAACCTTTGAAAATATAAAAATAGAAAAACCACAACAATTATTAACAGTTAAAATGCAAAAATGCAATGCTTCTGTGCAAAATACGCATGTAGAAATGCACTATGCAAATATGCCTTAAATACTTATGCAAAATAGACATATGAGAATAAATATTTTAAACTACAAACCAGATAACACTTAAATATGACTGTAGAAAAATAAGATTTAACTACTTAGTATACACATTAAAATCACAAGGAAATAAACAACCAGAAGAACCAATACAACCACACAAGCCATAGCAGTATGCTCAATTTGGCCATTCACAGCTGCTTTAAGTAGCCCACAAATCCACTGCAACTACCAATACCATATAATGCAGATAAATATTGCAATGAAGGAATCTGTGCCCAGGTTTATACTTAACCACACAACAATAAGACACCAACAGTGGAGTACAAACACTACACTGCGTGTATTCAAATAGAAAGCCCAACACCCAACACTGTTGCACGGCCACGCATTGTCAAAACAAATACCAAACACAGAGATGCAGCACAATAAATAAGTTGCAGTGATCTCACTTTCAAACACACACTTTTTTTCCAGTTTTCTAAACACACATTTTTCCCCTGTGTTTCCCAAATGTAAACAAACACCATTAAAAACCAGCTTGACTTTACACAGGGAGAAACCTACCACTGTATTGTGTTTTGAATTTCTTTGTCGGAGTGCCCATTCAGAATCTTTTCAGTCGCTATTGAAAGTCGCTCAGGTGGAAATTCGCGTTTCAAACAAAATGTTACTTCACAGTTGGCGGGATTCTCACAATGCGGTGTGCACATGATCAGAAGTGGAATGAAGTCTCGTTACCACAAGATAACATGCAATTTCATAAAACTCTTTACTGGTTGTCTGTGCTTTCTGTGGTGTACAGTACGTTTGTAAATGTTATGCGCTCTTTTATCATCATGGGAATTGATTATAGCTCTAAATAAATATTGAAGTTTTCTTAAAGAATCCGTATAACTTTATTTGTACGCCCGTATACTACGTTTATTGAATCAAATCCGTATAAAATACGGACATTCCGTATAGGTTGACATGTATGTTGAAGTCCAGTGTGAAGTTTCCACAGTCTGTGATGATTTGGGGTGCCATGTCATCTGCTGGCAGACCCGTTGCAACAAGGTAGGCAGACTTGGCAATTGCCTAGGGCCCCAGCCCTCGAAGGGCCCCCGCTGCCGAATGACTGGTTATGTATTCAATAGCAATGACAACTTTTTGAGCGCGGCAGCGCAGCGCCTAATGACACTTGTTGAAATACCCTAGTTCCAAGGGGGGCCCCCTAATGCACAACAGCGCCTCCCTACATGCTTTGGCCAAAAAGTGCAATGACAGTCTGTTGTCAACCCCTCAATGCCCATCTCCGTCCAGTCAAGTGGTTGCAGAGCTCCGCGGCAAAAAAAACCAAAAACAAAATCAAATATGAATCGAAATTACCCCTCAGGGAGCCAGAAGAGAAAGAAGAAAAGGGAAGAGGAAGACAGAAAAAAACAAGACACTGGTAAGTGAGAATGTACACACTCATTAATACCAAGCGGGTCGACAAGCAAATTTGGTAGCTAGCTTACGTTAATGGTAGTTATCTTGTAGACAGTGTTTATAACAGTGATGTAAATGTTGTCATGCACAACAGGCTTACAAACTTGCAAGGACTGGCTAAAAATTCTAATATGTGCCACACAAATAGGTGAAAGACTGTCAACTTCTCCCAGATTAACTTATTGTGTTTATCAAAATGTCATAGTCAGAGTTAGTTTCAGCGAGCTGCATGGCTTTCATCAGAAGTAGCTAGTGTGTCGTGAGCATGAATGGAGTAGGACAGGGGATGGCTCACAAGAAAGCTCTTTTTTTACATAAATAGGCTACGTTTGTGACCTTGGTCGGATATTAATGCAGTAATTCAGCTAAGAAACCCAAACTTTCTGCAAGGAAGCCCTGCTGCTATCAGCATGGCTAATGGCTATGACATGGCAAGTTTGCTTCGCTTGTGTCTCTGTATTGTTTTTGCTTCCATGATTCTAGTTGTGTATTCTTAAATTTTTATGTGTTTTTCTATACCTTTTGCACTTTTCTGTGTGTGCTGGTTCTTATTAAGATTCTTATTCATGTTTGTAATCATTTAATCACCATTTGAAGTTATTTCTACTTGTGTATATACTGTAAATATTTAGTGTTGTGTTATTTGCACATTTTATATTACTTTGTCTTATTTTCATATATATATATATATATATATATATATATATATATATATATATATATATATATATATATATGTGTGTGTGTGTGTGTGTGTGTGTGTGTATTTTGTCTATTCTTGTCTTTAATTGGGTTTGATAATTATTTATAATAATGTAAAGAGTTCATTTATTAAGTAAAAATCGTAAGAATGATTACAATATGTGTGATGTTTATTTATTAAGTCTTCAGTGGGTAGGCAGCCATAAGGCTTTTCGTCGAGGGGGGGATAATTATGGGCCTCAGATCCCCCTTTGCCTAGGGCCCCCAAATAGCTTGAAACAGGCCTGTCTGCTGGTGTTGGGCCACTGTATTTTATCAAGTCCAAAGCCAACAGCCATCTTCCAGGAGATTTTAGAGCACTTCATGCTTCCATCTGCTGACGAGCTTTTTGGAGATGCTGATTTCCTTTTCCAGCAGGACTTAGCACCTACCCACAGTGCCAAAACTACTACCAAATGGTTTGCTGACCATGATATTACTGTGTTTGATTGGCCAGCCAACTTGCCTGACCTGAACCCCATAGAGAATCTATGGGGTATTGTCAAGAGGAAGATGAGAAACACCTGACCCAAAAATACAGATACGCTGAAGGCCACTATCAAAGCAACCTGGGCTTCAATAACACCTCAGCAGTGCCACAGACTGATCACCTCCATGCCACACCGCATTGATACAGTAATTCATGGTAAAGGAGCCCCAACCAAGTATTGAGTGTAAAAATGAATATACTTTTCAGAAGTTGGACATTTCTGTATTGTAAATCCTTTTTTTGATTGATCTTAGGGAATATTCTAATAATTTGAGATACTGGATTTCTGATTTTCATGAGCTATAAGCCATAATCATAAAAATTAATACAAAAAAGGCTTTAAATATTTCACTTTACATGTAATGAATATAGAATATATGAAAGTTTACCTTTTTGAATTAAATTATGAAAAAAAAAGGAACTTTTTCATGGTATTCTAATTTTTTGAGATGCACTAGTATGTGTATATATATATATATATATATATATATATATATATATATATAATACACACACACACTTGTTCGTCTCTCTCTCTCTCTCTCTCTCTCTCTCTCTATATATATATATATATATATATATATATATATATATATATATATATATATATATATATATATATAAAGACATACACAAGTTTGATATTAAAATATGAAACTGGGTTGAAGTCGGTGTGTCAAATAAGGTTTTTATGATCAGGACTTTGTTGGAGGGGAAAAAAAAAGAAAAGATGTGCAAGTATATTTCCTGGTGCACTGAAGAATAAGCTTGTCAGAAACACAGCTGAACATGGCTGTAATCTCCCGAGACCTGCTCCAACTTACCAGAGTGCTGGGGGATTTAATTGTAAGTAGTAGACCATCCAAAACCTAGAGCATGTGTAATAGGAAGCAAGAAAAGTCTTCTGGCACAATTTCCCATTTTAAAATTATCCTCTTCCTCATCCTCTTAAATTAATGGCTTCACTGGAGCCCATGCAGCTTTTTGAAAAGTAAGACAATGAATGGTCTCTTATTTAATAGGTTTGGGCAGCTGATAGGTCCATTTAGTCAGACAAAATGGCTAAAATGCACCTTTCTTCATTCCTCATATGTATTCACCTAGGATTTTAGTACTGACAAATGTTTAAGTCCATGGTTTTGTGAGATTATATGTTTATGTAACTATACATTTGCTGAAACATCATGCTGCACCAATGACTTTTATACACCAACTAATCTCAGCATTTGCATGGTTCTGGGTTTTTCATAGCATTTGTGTTAAGACTGCCCCACTCCCATCAATAATACTATTGATAATAGCTGCTTTTGTCTCAGACAATATTTTCATTTTAGATGGATATCTGTTCACTCAAGTAGGGCATATTAAAAATTCTGCCTGGCAGCACTGTAATGAATCTTATGCAAAAATGAAAAAGGCTGAATTCTGTCCTGGAATTTCTCACAGATTGCCATAGCAGTATGTGGGAAGCACCTTGACTCAGGGGAACCTATGGCTATTGGAATTAATCATTATGGTGATAGAATAGGGCTGTCATAGTTCATTTTGTTGGTGGTGGGATGCCACTGAGGAGGGACCAGTGAGATAATAAATGGTTTAGGAGTTATGCATATTAAGTGGGAGAGCTGAGAAGGCAATCTAAGGCACCAGGAAAGGGCATGAAAGATTGCACAGCCTAGTTAGGGGATTGAGAGTGGGAAAAGATGTAAGACTAGATCACTCCAACCTCTTGGGAGAAGTGACATAAAGCATATATAGATAAGGACACTGCAGGTCCAGTAATGTCTGAGCTAATGGTGTATAAAATTTAACTGCCTTTGTAATAAGATGTACAAAACTGAATATAGTTTCAAACATTTTTAATTCATATTTATTTTATAAAATGTCTTCACCATAACACAGCATTACAATTACTTTTATGCCCGTGTTCATTTTAGTTTGGAGAAAAAAAGACTTTCATTTTTTTTCAATGAGTCATTGCTAATCAAGGTAAACAGTTATGTATTTTTAAAAAATCTCTTTAAAATTATCATCTCATTTTCTCTCAAGCATGCGCAGTTTAGTCTGTCATGTTACAATTTTTTCCCCTTAATGTCTATGAACAACTATTTCTCTTTTTTTTAATTTCAGGTATTGTAAGTCAAATAATCAACTGCACTCACAGTTATATGTTCACACTGATCATGAAAAAAAAAATATTTATTAAAATATGAGCCACTGAAAAGAGGTAATGACAAATCAAGACCTATGATGTTGTCTGTGTGTCATATGATATCTTTCACATAGACATATCAAATAGAATTAATAGAATTAAGTTTGTAGTAGTATTACCATCTACAACTGTGGTGAGCAGAAAAAGCATCTCAGAATGCACAACACATTGAACAACAACCCAGACAGACAGACAGACAGGGCGGCACGGTGGTGTAGTGGTTAGCACTGTCACCTCACAGCAAGAAGGTTCTAGTCCAGCGGCCGATGGTGGCCTTTCTGTGTGGAGTTTGCATGTTCTCCCCGTGTCTGCGTGGGTTTCCTCTGGGTGCTCCGGTTTCCTCCACAATCCAAAGACATGCAGGTTAGGTTCATTGGTGGCTCTAAATTGACCGTAGGTATGAATGTGAGTGTGAATGGTTGTTTGTCTCTGTCAGCCCTGCGATAACCTGGCGATTTGACCAGGGTGTACCCCGCCTCTCACCCATAGGCAGCTGGGATAGGCTCCAGCTTGCCTGCAACCCTGTAGAACAGGATAAGCGGCTACAGACAGTGGATGGACAGACAGACAGACCAATTATTTTTGCAGGTCAAATAACCGATCATTCATCTTGCTCTCTCTTACAGAAGCAGTAACTTGTGACCATAGATTTTAGTGGGGGAGGGTAACATTAATAAAAACATATATTCAAACAAAATTGAGAGGCTATCACATATGCTATAGGCTACTATTTATAATTTTTAGAATAACTATGCAATAGGCAGATAAGTTTTCACACGTCTTATAATCTCGGAGCTCATTTTGAAGATTTGTACATTTGCACTTGTTTAACTGTGTTTAATAAAGCAGTTGTGTTTCCTGCTGCAGTGTGCAAGGTGCAAAAATAAGAGCTAATATCATTAACCGTTGTCAGGTTTCAAGAAAATATCCAACTCCGCTACCTCCCCCCCCCAAAAAAAAAAAACAACAACACAATGCCACACACACACACACACACACACACACACACACACACACACACCTCAAAAACCTGAAACTATCCCCACTATTAGCACCTGTTGCAGTTTACCCACTTTGGACCACTAAGCGCAGTAATAACTCTATGGTGCTAAATGGGGCAGAGTACATGCTGTGCAACATTAAGAAAGACAAGCAAATCAACTGAATGTTACATTAAATCTGTCAAATTGTTATTTACTCAAAAAAAGAAAATTCATATTTCAATATAAATGGAAATGTATGGAGTTGTGATTGAGGACTGTATTATCAACTCATATACAATCCCCAACAAAAGTATTAGGACAGCAATTTATATCCCCCCCCCCTCATTTGTTTAATATTTGGCTGCATATCCTTTGCTTGCAAGTGGGCTGGTGACCCACTGACATCACCTAACTGTTGCATTCTTCTTTGGTGATGCTTTTCCAGGTTTGTACTGCAGCATCTTTCAGTTGTTTTTCTTGATGGGATTCTCCCTGCTTTCTCTTCAGGAGGTGAAATGTATGGTCAATTGGATTAAGGTCTGGAGACTAACTTAGCCAGTCTAAAACCTTACACTTTTTCCCCTGATGAAGTCCTTTTTTTGTTGGCAGTGTGTTTTGGATCATTGTCAAGCTGTGTGATGAAGTTCGTCTAAATTAGATTGGGTGAATTTCTCTGTAAATTGGCAGACAATGTTTCTGGACTTCTGAATTCATTTTGCTGCTACCATCTCTCCAATCAGAGATTTATTACACTGGTGCTGAAACCTGGGACACGGATGTGAACTGCCACCATGGAGTCCTCACCACTTAAAGAACTCATCCATACCAGCACTATGTGCAGTGATCAGGAGCAGTGCTTCAAGGCCCTGCTGCAGGTCCAGTAGGAGGACTGCCAGGCACTCTTGCATTTCATCACACCCACAGTCAGCGGGCTTCCTCTAGGTCACCTTGATGAAAATGGGGCTGTATGATGACCCCGAGGCCTTCCTAGTGTTTTTCAAGCAAGCCACAGAGGTATGGACATAGCTGGACGAGGAGTAAGCATCTTTCTTACTGCCAATCCTCACAGGTGAAGCCCAGCTTGTGGCCCAGCAACTGCTCACTGAAAACAGGCTAGAGTATGCCAACCTGAAGCATGCAATCCTACAACAAGTTGGCCATACCCCTGAACAACACCATCAGCCCTTGTCTGCTTTGACCCTGGAGGAAGTAGGCCAGCCATTTGCATATGGGCAGCAGCTCCAGGGTGCCTGCCAGCAGTGGTTGGGGGCAGAAGACTGCAACATTGAAGAGGTGATTGACACAGTCACACTGGAGCAGTTCATCACTCGGCTGCCAAGAGGGACAGTGGAGTGGGTCCAGTGCCACTGCCTGGCATCACTGGATCACGCGATTGAGTTGGCTGAGGACCATCTGGTGGCAGTTCCAGTGGCAGGCAAATGTCCTGCCTCTTCTCTCTCTGTCTCTCATCCTGCCCCCTCCTCCCATTCCATACTTCCTCCTATCCCCTCTCTGTACCACAGAAGTGGGGGCTGACTCCCCTACAACTAGCTCCCCAAGCCCATGGTTTCCCTCCACCTCCTCCCCTTATGCTTCTGTGTCTTCCCCCCAGGTGAGCGATCCTCATGCTGCCAGTGCAGCAGTGAGGCCTGGGCTGGTGCACTGGCATTGTAGTGAGCCTGGACACTTCCAGGACCAGGACATGGAGGTGGGAGCAGTGGTCTGAATCCCTGATGCACCAGAGACTGTCCCTGTTCGAGCTGGAATGTACTGTAACCCAGTGAGTATCCAAGGGGTTACACATCACGCTTTGGTGGATTCAGGCTGAAATCAAACTTCAATTTACCAAAGCTTGGTGTGGCAGTGGGGACGTGGCCTAGCATTGGTTTCTGAATGGAGGGCATGGCCAAGGAAGGTGAGTTGCAAAGTCAATGCACCTGTGCCTAATTAATATTGTGTGTCTGTGTTGCAGTGACAGAGGATAGAAAAGGAGGGAGAGAGCAGAGAGGGAACTCTCCTGACCAGAACGCACGTGTGTGTGTGTGTGTGTGTGTGTGTGTGTGTGTGTGTGTGTGTGTGTGCACCCGCACATGTGAGACTGGGAGTGTGTGTGATGCTGAAAAGCAGAAAATAAAGAATGTGTGTGAACATCAATTCCCTCCTGCCATGCTTATGTACTCCTCCCTCATCAGGGAACTGTTACAGTGGTGCCAAAACCCTGGACTACAGAAGGGAACCACAACATGGAGTCCTCCCCATTCCAAGAGCTCATCCATGCCCTCACTACCACCCAGCAGAAGCCGCATCAAGCGCTGACCGCCCTCCGGAAGGAACAGGAGCAACTCTTTGAAGCCTTGATGCTGGCCCAGCAGGAATATTGGCAGGCATTCTGGCATCTGCTCACATCGGCAGGGGCTTCAACCAGCACCACAGCGGACCCTCCTCGTGCCACCCTCACGAAGATGGGCCCACAGGATGATCCGGAAGCTTTCCTCACTCTTTTTGAGCAAGCGGCCAAAATGTGGGGTGGCCATTTAAGCAGCACGCAGCACGCCTCCTCGCGCTTCTGACTGATGAGGCACAGCTTGTGGCACTGCAGCTCCCCGCTGACAGCCGGCTCAGATACGCCGACCTGAAGAAAGCCATCCTGCAGTGTGTTGGCCGTTCCCCGGAACACCACCACCAGCGCTTCTGGACACTAACATTGGAGGAGGTCGGCCGGCCGGCCGTTTGCACTCGGCCAGCAACTCTGCCAGCGGTGGCTGAGGACGGAAGACTGTGATGCTGACCGGATCATCAATCTGGTGGCACTGGAACAGTTCATCTCTCATCTTCAGGAAGGAATGGAGGAATGGGTCCAGGGTCATTGCCCGGCGTCACTAGAACGAGCCATCAAATTGGTGGAGAACCATCTGGAGGTGGTTCTGATGGCAGGCGGATGAGGTGCCTGTCCTCATGTTCTCTCTCTCTCCCTCCCCCTGTCCCACCTCTCTCTCTCTCTCTCTCTCACATACACACCCTGTTCACCCACTGCAGAGGCAGCAGCCGGCTCCTCCCCAGTCAGCCTGTTGCACCCATGGAGTCCTCCCATCTCCCTCTTCATGTCTGTGTCTTCTCCCCCTCAGGTGAGTGATGCCCATAACACTGGTGCAGAGGGGAAGCCTGGGCTGGTGCGCTGGCACAGCGAGGAGCCAGAGCATCTCCCAAGCCAGGGCTTTGCAATGGAGGTGGGAGCTGTGATCTGCATCCCTGACACACTAGAGACCGCCCCATATTGCATAACAGTAAATGTTCAAGGGGATACATATCATGCGTTGGTGGATTCCAGTTGTAAATCAGACCTCAATCCACCAAAGCCAGGTGTAAGGTGAGGCATTGGGGAGAGCACAAGTGGTGAAGATGTGTGTGCAAGGGGATGTTTACAATTATCCTGTAGTGTCTGTCCATATTCTATTTCGGGGCCAAAAGCATAGAGTTAAGGTGGTGGTTAATCCTCATCTCACCCACTCATTGATTTTGGAAACAGATTGGCCAGGGTTTCGAACTTTATTGGAATACATAGTAAGGAGTGGGTCCTGACATAAAATGTCATGAGGGGATCATGGTGTGGCATTGACTGGAGAAGCTGTCACAGAGCCGTCCACATCACTGCGTCAGGACGATACGAGGAGTGAGGAGCAGCCCTCCCCTCCTCCCGCTCTTGGAGATTCCCTTGAGGATTTCCCTTTCGAGCAGTCACCTGACAAGACTCTGTGGCATGCGTTTGACCAAATGAGAGTAATCGATGGTCAAACTCTCCAGCCAAATGTGGCACCCGTCTTCCCGCACTTTGCAATTATTAAAGATAGACAGTATCGAGTGATGTAAGACACTCAAACCGGTGAACAAACAACTCAGTTGTTAATCCCCAAGAGCTGTAGGGAACTCATCTTTCATGTGGCTCACTTTAATCCCATGGCCGGACACTTAGGGCAGGATAAAACACTAGTCTGAATAATGGCCTGGTATTCACAGGGACATTTGTCGGTTCTGTGCGGCGTGCTGTGAATGCCAATTAGTAAATCCCACAGCCACTCCAAAAGTGCCTTTGTGCCCTCTCCCTCTAATTGAGATCCCCTTTGAAATAATTGGTATGGATCTTGTCGGGCCATTAGATCAGTGTTCTGGTGGATTATGCAATGTGATATCCAGAAGCGGTGCCTCTCCACAGTATCTCAGCATGCAGTATTGCGGAAGTGCTCTTCCATATTATCTCTTGGGTTGGGATTCCAAAAGAAATCCTGACAGACCAAGGTACTTTGTTTATGTCATGCACACTGCGCAAGCTGTATGGGTTATTGGAGATTAAATCCATCTGCACCAGCATTTATCACCCACAAACGGATGGTTTGGTAGAGACGTTCAATCAAACACTTAAAAATCTAATTCGGAAATTTCTAAGTGAAGATGCACGTAACTGGGATAAATGGCTCGAGCCCCTGTTATTTGCAGTACGAGAGGTCCCACAAGCCTCCACTGGATTTTCCCCATTTGAATTATTATATTGGTGAAAGCCACATAGCATCTTGGATATGCTATGGGAAAATTGGGAGGAGGAACCTTCACCGAGTAAGAACGAAATTCAATACTTTCTTGATCTGCGTGCAAAACTCCACACACTCACTCAGGCACAAGAATGAAATTCAATATGTTCTTGATCTGCGTGCAAAACTCCACACACTCACTCAGGCACAAGAACGTCAAGCCCAGCTGTACGACAGGGGCACGCGCCTTAGAGAGTTTACTCCAGGAGACAAATTACTCATGTTATTGCCCACGTCAAGTTCCAAGTTAGTCGCCAAGTGGCAAGGGCCCTTCAAGGTCACACAGCGAGTCAGGGACGTTGACTATGAGGTGAGGTTAATGGACAGGGGCAGGGCTCTACAAATATACCACCTCAACCTATTAAAGCATTGGAATGAGGGGGTTCCTGTGGCATTGGCAGTTCCGGAGAAGGCGGAACTGAGGCCAGAGGTAAAAATAACCAAAACCACAACCCAAACCACTCCAGTCCCTTGTGGAGACCACCTCTTACCAGCCCAACTCACAGAGGTAACAAAGTTGCTGGAGGAATTTTCTGACATGTTCTCGCCCCTTCCCAGCCACACCCATCTCATAGAACACCGTACTGAAACGCCTCCAGGGGTGGTGGTGCATAGCCACCCATACCACTTACCCAAACACACACACACACACACAAAAAAAAGGTGGTTTGGGATGAACTCAAGGCCATGCTCAATATGGGCATAATCGAGGAGTCACACAGTGACTGGAGAAGCCAGGTGGTCCTGGTATCCAAGGCCAACGGGTCAGTCCAGTTCTGTGTGGACTATTGAAAAGTCAATGCGATGTTCATATTTGACACATACCCAATGCCTCATATTGAGGAGTTTCTTGATCAGTTAGGCGCGGTTCACTTTTATTTGATGCTGGATTTGACAAAGTTATATTGGCAGATCCTCTTGACTCCTCTATCCCAAGAGAAAATGGCTTTTTCCACACTATTTGGATTACACCAGTTTGTCACACTTCCATTTGGGTTGTTTGGGGCTCTCACTACATTCCAGCGGCTCATGGACAAGATCTTCCGCCCCCACACCACCTATGTGGCAGCCTATTTAGACAATATAAATTACGTATATACAGCAGTGACTGGCCACAGCACATAGAACACCTTAGGTCCATCCTAGAGTTGCTGAGGCAGGCGGGTCTCACAGCCAACCTGAAAAAGTGTGCAATTGGGCTGGTGGAAGTATGGTATCTGAGTTTCCACTTGGGTCATGGGCAGGTGCGCCCCCAAATTGATAAGACCGCAGAGATTGGGGCCTGCCCTAAGCCTAAGACCAAAAAGGGGGTGAGACAGTTCCTGAGGTTGGCTGGCTACTATCGTAGGTTCATACCAAATTATTTGGATGTCATCAGCCCACTGACTGATCTCACTAAAAAGGGAGCACCAGATCCGGTCCAGTGGACGGAGCAGTGCCAACAGGCTTTCACCAGGGTAAAGGCTGCATTGTGTGGGGGGCCGCTCTTAAACTCTCCTGACTTCTCTCTCCCCTTTATTTTGCAGATGGACGCATCGGACAGAGGGCTGGGGGCCATTTTGTCCCAGGAGGTGGAGGGCGAGGAATGGCCCATGCTGTACATCAGCTGCAAGCTCTCGATGTGTGAGAGTCAGTACAGCACCATCAAGAAAGAGTGCTTGGCCATCAAGTGGGTGGTCCTCGCCCTCCAGTGTCTCCACCACATGAAAGATGCCAATGCGTGGATCACCTGTTGGGGTCTAGCCCTCCAGCCATTTAAATTCAAGGTGGTCCACAGGCCAGGGATGCAGATAGTAGTGGCAGGCTTCCTGTCCATTGGGGGGGGGGTCCGCTGCAGGCCGGATGGCTCCCTGGCCTGAGTCAGGCGGTGGGGGTATGTGGCAGCAGGGGCATGGCCTAATGTCAGTTTGTGAATGGAGAGCAGGGCCAGGGAAGGTGAGTGGCAAGTCAATGCACCTGTGCCTAATTAATGTTGTGTGTCTGTGTTGCAGTGACAGAGGATAGAAAAGGAGGGAGAGAGCAGAGGGAAGGGAGCCCTCCCGACCAGAACATGTGTGTGCGTGCACGCACGTGCATGTGTAACTGGGAATGTGGGTGTGTGTGATGCTGAAAAGCAGAAAATAAAGAAAATAAAAAAAGAGCATTTGTGAACATCAATTCCTGCCTGCCATGCTTCTGTACTCCTCTCTCATCAGGGAACTGCTACACTTGGTTCAAAGCAAAGCATTGGGTACAACATATTTGGTGAAGTTTGTGTGTACATGGGATATTTCATGAATACCCACAGGCACCTGTAAAAATCAAATTTGGGGGAATAAATTATCATGTCACAGCAGCAGTTAGCCTGTGCCTCAACCACCCATGAAATCTGGGGATGGATTGGCTGGGGTTTAGGAGCTTAATATAAGTGAGTGATGGTGGGTGGGTCCTGCAGTAGCACATCACGGGGAATCCCAATGTGACATTGCAGGGCTCGAAATTCATATATTTTTTTCACCAGCCAGCCGGACTAGTTACCTTCCAAAGTAACTAGCCAAACAGAAAATCAACTAGCCAAAATATGTTCATGTATGAATTTTACTTCTGTCAAAAATAACATGAGAGTAGTTACCATTGTTCATGACTAACGTGCATTTATTTCAAGACCCAAGTATTTTGATACCGTTGTTAAATACATAAATGAGAACACAGAGCACCATATCATCAACAAATAATAATATATTGGAAAACTTGGCAAATTGGTGTACAACCCCGATTCCAAAAAAGTTGGGACAAAGTACAAATTGTAATTAAAAACGGAATGCAATGATGTGGAAGTTTCAAAATTCCATATTTTATTCAGAATAGAACCTAGATGACATATCAAATGTTTAAACTGAGAAAATGTATCATTTAAAGAGAAAAATTAGGTGATTTTAAATTTCATGACAACAACATCTCAAAAAAGTTGGGACAAGGCCATGTTTACCACTGTGAGAGATCCCCTTTTCTCTTTACAACAGTCTGTAAACGTCTGGGGACTGAAGAGACAAGTTGCTCAAGTTTAGGGATAGGAATGTTAACCCATTCTTGTCTAATGTAGGATTCTAGTTGCTCAACTGTCTTAGGTCTTTTTTGTCGTATCTTCTGTTTTATGATGCGCCAAATGTTTTCTATGGGTGAAAGATCTGGACTGCAGGCTGGCCAGTTCAGTACCCAGACCCTTCTTCTATGCAGCCATGATGCTGTAATTGATGCAGTATGTGGTTTGGCATTGTCATGTTGGAAAATGCAAAATCTTCCCTAAAAGAGACGTCGTCTGGATGGGAGCATATGTTGCTCTAGAACCTGGATATACCTTTCAGCATTGATGGTGT